>NC_139027.1:58937010-59543799 GCF_964662115.1 Mustela nivalis
GCTAGGGGTTTTTGGCCACATAATAGAAAAGATGCTTGAGTTTTTTTCCTCTCCTAACAATGATGGTGTTTTGTGTGACTTTGAAGATATGCTAGCAAGCTAACAATATGTTTTCTAAGAAGTCTAGTAGTCATTGTTAAGATAGCAGACTTCAAATCAACTTAAATTTAGACATAATAGATAAACTATTATTTAAATCATAAGGAATAAAAACCACTGCCTTGTACAGAGGCATTTATACCAAACACAGAAGTACACTGGCATTCTTCTCCTATAAAATGCAACTGTAAAAAAGATTAGCTATACATTTAAAGTGTCTTACTGGTCTGAAACGGATTATGTACATTAAATCTGTCAATTGTGCTGGAGTAAGAAATAAGGAATACATTTTCATCTTAGTGTCCTGGGTATAGACACTCCAGCTCACATAGAGAATAAAAATCTCTAAATAAGACAAAGCTTTCACTCCATATACTATTAAAGGGTTAGATTTCTTTTTGTAATATTTGATGTTCTTTTAAAATTACAAATCCAAAGTTAACTACTTCTTCCTAGTAATAGAACTGATAATATGTGTAAT
Organism: Mustela nivalis; assembly: GCF_964662115.1. Classification (NCBI taxonomy): domain Eukaryota; kingdom Metazoa; phylum Chordata; class Mammalia; order Carnivora; family Mustelidae; genus Mustela; species Mustela nivalis. The sequence goes on from NC_139027.1 coordinate 58,937,591, forward strand.
TTGGAAAAATAAAATTTTAGCTTGACCTTAATTTTCAAGCTTAATTCCTAGAGGCTAACCATTTTGTTGTAACATAGCCAGTGTTCATAAACACAGAATATAATCTTATATCATACACATTTTTATGATGGTACATAATTAGAATACACATAAACATAAAAACTATGCGAAAAGTTTCTATCTTCAGGTATTACCAAAATGATGGTTAGTGTTTTTTACCAATTGGATGGTAACTGCTTCTTCTATTATCTGGAAAAGATCTCATGATCTTATCTAAATCTGCTACAATTATCAGAATGACAGACTAGTTCCATTAAAATCAATATTTTCCAATTAACATCAAAAGTACAAGGTTGATGTCCTACCTCTTCGCAGGAATGAAATACCTGTTAAAGGTTTAACTCACAGAAGAGCAGCTTGCATTCTTTTGGGTCTCACCAAATAAGCCTTTTAGATTCATTACGAAAGACCAAAAGGAAAAATAAAAAAGGTCACTGTATTTCTTTCTTTCTTTTTTTATTACTGGTCCTTACAGTTAACTAAAGACTGACCAAACTGAAAATCCTTTCCCATGTAGTTTTCCTTAGAGGATTCAAATATTCCTGCAAACCTTCTAGGACTTGCTAATACCTTGCAGTTTGATCCTATTACGCGAGGATGGGCTCCTAACCAATTGATTGTAGTGAGTCACTCATTATCCTTGCAGATTAAAATTCAGGAAAAAACTTTAAGTCTGTTTTATAACAATGTCATTCTTTTCTGATTTTTCTTTAAAAAAAAACAAAACAAAAAACTTCTGGGTCCCAACAAGTATCGGCAAACCATTTTCTTTTGCTACGTAATTTATAGCTCAAAAAACTAAAAACAAAACATATTTATAAATTAAAGACTTACCCCAATTCTTTTTAGACTTTTTACTTATAAAATAGATTTTATTCTTTCTTAAAAACATAAAGGTAATAATTAAACTTATATGGCATCATTCTTCTGATATGTTCAAAGTGCTTCACAAATATCCTAACAATTTCAAAGACTGTGAGCAGCAGGATTCTTGGAGTATACTGGCCCTAACCTTTAGCACATAACTGCAAACATCTCCTTCAGTGATCTACATAATTATACGAGCATTATTAAAAGTAATGGATTTATTAAGTTTATTTATTTATTTTTTTAAGATTTTATTTATTTATTTGTCATAGAGACAGAAGCGAGAGCAAGCACAGGCAGACAGAGTGGCAGGCAGAGGCAGAGGGAGAAGCAGGCTCGCTGCCAAGCAAGGAGCCCGATGTGGGACTCGATCCCAGGATGCTGGGATCATGACCTGAGCCGAAGGCAGCTGCTTAACCAACTGAGCCACCCAGGCGTCCCTATTAAGTTTATTTTTAAAAAAGCAATGAAAATGCGAAGTATCAAGCAAAAGAGACTGAAATAGACTAAATTGTTAAATTCTATTTGTGCATTTCTTGGGAAGAGAGTGTTTGGGGAAATAGAGTAATGAAAAATAATAGAAAAGCAATTTTTTTCTTAAAAAAAAGCTATTAGATTTTTCTCAGAGTGTGTTTAAATATACTTTTTAATGAAGGAAGCTCCTTTGGATTATATAATGGCTAGACTGTCAAACTTGCTAAACTCAAGTTGTACTTTGAAAAAAATTATTTTAAGTGCATATGAAAAACCATGAGCAAAACAAATATCATACCTAAAATCTGCATTAATCAAATGTAACATAAGAAAATCTTCACAGAAAAATAGGAATAGGAAGCAAAAAAATATTATTCATAGCGATTCAGAGCAATAAAATGTTTTCCATAGAAAAATTATTTCAGGAAAACACCTGAAAGAGGTTAAATGAACACCTAAAAAAACAGATGCACAAATGAATCATATCAACTACTAAGAGATTTAAATACAATATGTGCTAGCTTAGCAAGTTCTCATTAAAACATGCAATACAGGTCATGACAAAAATTAAGAAAAATTAAAAGGTTTATAATATCTGTGTTTGTGAGTTGCCATTTAAAATAAATTACAGCTTGACTCTTTCCTGAGTATAATTTAAGTAGAGTCTGTACACAAGGATCCACCAGATAATGTTACCAAGAGTTGTTTTCAGTGTCTTAGAAATTGCTTCCCAGCCTTCCAACCTAAAGCTATACTAATTTATACAAGAGGGAATGTATGGTAGAGTGGTGTGCTTCAAGGTGGAGTTGGGAGCTGAACTCTAATCAGAGGTCCCAGCATATGGGAAGGACAGATGTGTGTAAGGATTTGGTGCATACACGTCATAACAACAAAGAAAGGTATCACAATGTAGGATTCAAAAAAGGAAGAAATGGATGATATGGGGAACTTTAAGTTCCAAGGTGGCCAATGTCATCTCTATAACTAACTCAATAAACAGGGATGGACACTTTTCTGCTCACTGATAATCAATTCTGCTTTAAAGACTTACAGAGAGATATCTTCCCTGTTTACAAACCTTTATTACCAAGAAACTCCCTATAGATAACCCAGATTTTTCATGTTTAAGCTCATATTTTTATTAGTTGACACTGAGAAAATATAAAAAACAGCCTGTCTTTATTTCCTTCATTTATTCATTGAATAAATATTTACTTAAAACTTAGTGATAGGAATATCAGGTTTTTGTACTGTGAATAGCTCACAGCTGAGTGGGAGAAAGATGTGTAAATAGATAATGGTATGGGATAAATGCAATGAGGGAGATATGTACAGCATATTAGAAAAAGAGAAAGGAGAATAGCTTTACTGGAAGGCGTCATGATACAGATACTCCTAGAAGATGTATTTCAGTGGAAACTAACAAGGAAAGAGGGGCATTTCAGGGAGAGAACAGCCAATGCTTAATGCAGGAATTGAAAACTATGCAACATTCTCACTGCCGGCATCTTGGTAGATAGAGACTGTGGAGTGAGGGGCAGGGAGATGAGGATAGAAAGGGAGGGAAAATGATTTGCATGGACCTTTGTATAAGGCCATTTTGCGAAGGTGGGAAGTTTATTCTCTTGGTAAGCAGGAAGGAGTAACCAGAAAGATTTTAAGCTTTCCTATACTCAAATTAGTACTTACACTACTCCCCATTTTTCTCTTCTTTAATATTTTATAAGCCTGTCTTTCCATTTATGTAGATATTTGCTTTCAGGCCTTTATTTCTCTGAATGCTCTGTAAATTCTCACTTTCTCTCAGCTCAGAACTAGATAAAAAAGTCTTAAAAGGAGGTAACCTATACTCAGTACATGGACACTGTCCCACACTATATGCATCAGGTACTCCAACACCAATTATTTAAATAGCTCTTCTCATTCTTCTTGGTGTTATTCAGAAGGTCCTAGGTTACTTTTATAGAAATGAGTTGAGGGGTGTCTCAGTCTGTTAAGCAACCAACTCTTGATTTCAGCTCAGGTCATGATCTCAGGGTCATGAGATCAAGGCCCACATTGGGCTCGGCACTGGGCATGGAGCCTGCTTAAGATTGTCTCTCCCTCCCCCCACTCACTCATGTTCTCTCTCTTAAAAGAAAGAAGAAAAGAGAAGAGAAGAGAAGAGAAGAGAAAAGAAGAAGCAGAGTTTAGAAGGAGAAAAGACAGAATTTACTGACAAAGTCCTAAATCAGTGTGGAGTCATCTTCAGTATGGAACAGTAAACTCTTCAGTGAACTCTTAAAGATTTAAGGTCAATGTCTCATTTATTCAATACTTAAGGTCACTCCTGGGTACCACTTTTTTTTTAAACTCTTAGAAATTCTCAGGTAAACTAAGAACACAAAAAGGAATGGGTAGCAGCAGGTATCTCTCCCCTCCAGCAACTTGACTTTGAGTACAATGGTATATACATTATGATGGGCAAGATAATTTACAAAAAAATTTAAAATAAGAGCACTGTAAATTAAGGCACAAATTAAAACACATAAATAAGTGAAAACAGTAGCAGTGAGTTCACTAAATTAGAAGCCAGCTTTTTTTTTTTTCAGTTAGACCTTCTTTTTATTTACCAGAGGCCTTTTGATCTCTTCAGAGTGAAAGAGATGCTGACATTGAAGTGGGAAAGGCATTAGTCATGGTTCCCTTACCCCCTTCACCGTGGACACCTATTAATTTGAATGTCACACAAGAAAAAAAAAAATAAAGAATTTTGCTTTCATTTAAAAATGGAAAAACAGATTTAGAGAAATTAAGCATTTTCCAGTTTTAGTATCACTTAATTCACATTCAATTGCTCCAATGATGAAACTGAGCATTTTTCCTCTTTCTTTTGTGTCCCAAGTTGGCTATACTAGTTTTTGAAAATATGGACAGTATTGCCAAATAATTCTAATCTGTATGTACAAGAGTTATCAGAAGTTATATAGAAAATGATCAAATTAAGAAAACTATTATGTCCCTGGAAAATATATCGACCTGGCATCAAGCTGCATACTAAATTGAAAATCTAAAAAAGCAACAGGAAGGTCTAATTTCTGTATCTGTGCAACCAGACTGATCTGCCATTCTATATTCTTCTTTTTACATCATTTCATTAGTATAAGCTACAAGCCTCACAGAGTACCAAGTGTCAAAACTAGAGTAACAATCACAAAATACACTACCAACTTCATGAAATTTGATTCTCTTCATAAGACATCTACACAGGGCTTGGCTTATCTCAAAAATGAGCTACAGTAGCACACACAAGGAAGTTTTAAAACAGAATTTATTTTTTATTTTATTTTATTGGAACAGGTTTTGGAGGGGGAAAAGGAGAGAGGAACCCAATGTTGGGCTCAATCTCATGACCCTGAGATTATGACCTGAGCTGAAATCAAGAGTCAGATGCTTAACTGACTGAGCCAACCAGGCACCCCAACAGGAGTTTAAACTATAACTGAGAAGAGGCTGCAACACTATCTCCTATACCACATACTCTTGCTAAACCACAACTTGGACACTCCTCTCATTCAGTGGTGTGGGCCTATGTCTCTGGTACTTAAAACTGGGTAGAACTTTGTGTCTGCTTAGGCCACCAGTATAGCAAAGTGACGCAACATGACTTTTAAAGATAGATCAGAATGCCATGCATGTCTACCTTATTCTCCGGGAACATTTGCTCATAGACTCAGCCACCATGCTATGAGGAAGCTGCAACTAGCCCAAGTGGAGAGGAAACATGGAGAGGCTAGACCAACTGATGTCTAGCAGAGGTCCTCACCAAAACCCAGTCCCAGACACTGTGGAACAGAAATAAGCCATTCCCACAGTATCCTATTCTAATTCCTCAATCACAAATATGTGAGCATAACCAATGGCTATTTCATGCCAGTAAGATGAATTTTTTATGTAACAAAAGATAACCGGGGGCGCCTGGGTGGCTCAGTGGGTTGAGCCACTGCCTTCGGCTCAGGTCATGATCTCAGGGTCCTGGGATCGAGTCCCGCATCGGGCTCTCTGCTCAGCGGGGAGCCTGCTTCTCTCTCTCTCTTTCTGCCAGCCTCTCTACCTACCTATGATCTCTCTCTGTCAAATGAATAAATAAAATCTTAAAAAAAAAAAAAAAAAGATAACCGGAAAGAGGAATGGTAAAGAAAATATTTTGGGGACTGTTTAAAGCATGGTTTCATTTGCAATAGGATACAACCTTGGGTAAGTGGGAAACAAATGCAACAGAGTTACCAGTGTGGCATGTAGCCAGCTAACCATGCAGGAGGGAGCTGCTCTTTCTGGGAAAAACAAATACTATAACAATAAATGAACACAAGACAACCCAAGTCACATTGGTGGTAGTCCAAGAAACAATGAGATATTTTATGAGATACCATGACTATTACTCATCAATCACAAAGAGCAGTCATTGAGAAATTCTTGTCTTCTCAGTGTGAACAGGACTGCCATTTATTCCACACAGAGTCACAAGTTAGTATCATCAACTGTCAAAGTGAAGAGCTCTTACCACGTTTGTCTTCTTAACACACACATATACATACATTATCTTAGAAATACTGAAGTCAAGTTGGTTCGGGTACACTAAGAAAATAATGTGCCAAAAATACTTCTTTTGGGTACCAAAAATTTCCCTACCTTAAAATAATTATCTTAGCATGTCATATATTTTTTTAAAGATTTTATTTATTTATTTGACAGAGAGAAATCACAAGCAGATGGAGAGGCAGGCAGAGACAGAGAGAGAGGGAAGCAGGCTTCCCACTGAGCAGAGAGCCCGATGCGGGACTCGATCCCAAGACCCCGAGATCATGACCTGAGCCGAAGGCAGCGGCTTAACCCACTGAGCCACCCAGGCGCCCAGCATGTCATATTTTTATAACCTAAAGAATAAAAGGGAAAAAAATCCCATAAAAGCCATTCATTATACTACCCGCTAGAGATAAATACTGCTACTATTTTGATGATTTTCCTTTCTGTCCTTTTCAATGCATGTAAAAAAAGTCTCTATCATTTCAAAATGGAGTTTATATGCCATATATATTTTACAGACTTCTTTTTATACAAAAGGACATTGTGAGCATTCTCCCATGTCCTTTCAATATTCTTTAAAGACATTATTGTATAGATGTTTAAATGGCTAAATAACAAGTATATTTATGCTATAATTTATTTGATCATTCCTCTATTTTGCAAAATTACCATTTTTTTAGTTTTTGCTTTTACAAATAACATTGTGATGAAAACCTGCATACCGATCTTTGTTAATAGAATTCCTGGGTAAAGGGGAACGAACATTTCTTTCCAGAAAAGTGTGGCAAGTTACACGAGACCAGCAGTATAAAAGAGTCATCAATAAAACATCACCAGCATCATGTTTCTTAAAATCCAAGCTATATATTTTAGATATGGTAAGATGTCACAACACAGAATAAGAGATGTTTGGGGAGGGGCACTTGGGTGGCTCAGTGGGTTAAGCGGTTGCCTTCGGCTCAGGTCATTACACCAGGGTCCAGGAATCTAGCCCTACATCAGACTCCCTGCTCAGGAGAGAGCCTGCTTCTCCCTCTCCCTCTGCCTGCCACTCCACCTGCTTGTGCTCTCTCCCTCTGTCAAATAAATAAATAAAATCTTTAAAAAAAAAAAAAGATATCTTGGGGTGCCTGTCTCAGTCATAAGATCATGCAACTCCTGATATCGGGGTTGTGAGTTTGAATCTCATGTTGGGTGTAGAGTTTATGTAAAAATAAAATTTTAAAAAGAGAGAAATTTTAATAATTTCAATGTTGAATCCACACCAGTATAATTTAAATAAAAGTTTCAAAGTTTAACTTGAAAAATACAGAGTATAGATTACTGGTGCCTTAAACAAAAGAGATGACCCATAAAATATTTGTAAAAGTCTGAACCAAATGAAAAACTAAACACCATCTTTTTAAAAAGTCAGGATACTTGAATTCTAAGTAAGCCTCATGTGTCACTGTCTACAACCTTAGGTAAATTTAAACATTCTTTCCAAACTCATTTTCTTAATCTTAATATAAAAGATAAAACAATAGTATCTATTTCTATTTCACAAGGATGTCAGAAAAGTAAAGAAGAAGGAAATATAACACAATGTTTTAGAGACAAAGTCTCTGAAATCAAAAAGTCTAGGTTCAATTCTTGGCTCTGTTACTTTTAACAGTGTCACCATGGGCAATTCATTAATTTGTCAGTTTTCTCAACTGTAAAATAGGGATGATAACACTTAACTCATACAATTATTGTGGAGATTAAATGAGAAAATCTATGTTAAACCACTTAGAATCCTGCTTGATAAACAGCAAGTGCTCAGTAAACATTCAATGTTAATTATTTATATATGTAAAATTCACACATAGGTAAAGTAACTGGTTTTAAAAATCTACTTGGCCATTTAAATCATTTAAATAAAATAAAAATAAAATCTACTTGATCATTTAAATCTCAGGTATTCTGAATTTAAAATCAACACACTGGAACAATATAGAGCTATATTCATTCTCCGTGATTTTTAGAGCCTGAAATAATTATGAAACAAAGTTTATCACAAATAACATATAGCATCAACAAAATAAATTAAAAAAATTTTTTTTAATTTTTAAAAATTTTTTTAAGAGACAGGGAGAGAGAATCTTCAGCAGGCTCCACATCCAGCACTGAGCCCAATGACAGACTCAATCTCAGAACTCTGAGATCATGACCCAATAAGAAATCAAGAAATTGATGCTTAACTGACTGAGCCACCCAGGCATCCCCAAAATAACTTTCTTTTTAAAGGGATAATTCCTTTTGTGGTTCTTCACTTGACTGTATCCTTTTCATCCATCAAATCTTAGTTCAAATGCCCCCTCCTCAAATCACTCAAGCACTCACTTATTTAAATTATCCTCTACTAGGCCACACAGTTTTCACACTCTAGTTATTTATTATTATCTGTCTCTTCCCATCATAATATAAACTCCAAAATGGAAGAAGTTTAACCTTTTCTGTCACCATGAAAATACTTAGTTCAGACACTCAATAAATATCTGGCAAATGACCAACAAATCAATGATCTAACATATGGCTAGGCATCGAAAGAGTTGGCATAGAGGTTACGGAACTTCAAAGATGGCCCAGTAGATTTGGGTTTCTCATTTTTATCATGAACTACAGCTTAAAAATATGGTCTTTTTTGTTTGTTAAATATGTTTTATATCAAGATTGAAGAAGCACATATGTCCACATAACTAAAGGAAGTTTCAGACAAAAATACTATGCTTACTATATGTGATGAATTCTGAGATCTTTATCTGATTCTATTCTATTCCTTTTCATTAAAAATAAACTAATTACTGCAGGCCACTAAACTGCTTTTATATCATATTATTGTGTAAAAACTTGTCGTGTGAAAAACACTGCTCAAGGTCAGAGGTTATTAAGCTCGTACCTGAAAGGAAGGTTCAAACATGTGCATGGATAGGAAGAAATAAGTGTCTGATCACAGATGACAAAATCACCTATATAGAAAATCTGAAAGAATTGGGAAAAAAGAATCTCCTGGAACTAAAAAGCAATTATAGCAAGGCTGTAGGATATAAGGTTAATATTCAAAAGACATCTGCTTTCCTATATACCAGCAGTGAACAAGTGGAATTTGAAATTAAGAACAAAATCCATTCACATGAATGAAATCTAACAAAATATGTATAAGATCTATATAAGGAATATAAGGAAATCACAAAACTAAATAAATGAAGAGATATTCTATGTTAATCAGTAGGAACACTCAATTTGCAACAGACACATCTGATAAAAGGCTATATCCAAAATACACAAAGAACTACTGAAACTCAGCAATAAAAAAGCAACCAACCTGATCAAAAAATGGATCAGTGACCCTTATGGTCACCTCACCAAAGGAAGATTTACAGATTGCAATTATGCATATGAAAAGATGCTTCACATCATTTGTCATCAGGGAAATGTAAATTAAAACAATTAGATACCACTAAACACCTATTAGAATGGCCAATATCTGGAACACCGGCAACACTCAATGCTGAGTGAAGACGTGGAGCACCACAAGAACTCTCACACACTACTAGTGGGAATACAAGATGGGACAGAGATTTCAGAAGACAGTTTGGCAACTTCTTATGAAAGTAAACATACTCCTAGCAATCACACTCCTTGGTAATTACCCAAAGAAGTTAAAAACTTGTCTCCACACAAACACCTGCAAGTGAATGATTATAGCAGCTTTATTCATAATCATCCAAAACTGGAAGCAAACAAGTAGTCCTTTAGTAGGTGAATGCAAAAGCTGTGGTACATCCAGACAAGGGAATAGTATTCAGCACAAAAAGAAATGGATCTTTCTAGCAGTGAAAAACATGGAAGAACATTAAATGCATATTACTAGGTGAAGGAAGACAATCAGAAAAGGCTATAAACTCTATAATTCCAACTCTATGACCTTCTGAAAAAGGCAAAATTATAGAGACAGTGAAATTAGGTCGCAGGGCTTGGGAGTGGTGGAAGGTGCAATAAAAAATTCTTAGAAAATCTGTAATAATGGAAACATTTCATTACATATTTGTCCAACTCAAAGGATGTAAAATACCAAGAGGGAACCACAATGTAAGCTATGGACTTTGGGTGATTATGATGTGTCAGTGTCTAACAAATGTATCACTCTGATGTGGGATGTCATTAAGAGGAGAGGCCATGCATGTGTAGGTGCAGGGTATATATGGGAAATCTCTGTACCTTCCCCTCAATTCTGCTGTGAACTTAAAACTGCTCTGAAAAAATAAAATCTTAATTTAAAAAAAAAAAAAAAAGAGCATGCAGTTTTGTATATGTGAGTTTGATGGTAAGGCAGAATGTCATAATTTTCAGATTCATGAGGAATCTGTTCCCTTAAAATGTATTCATTATTATTTGTGAAGCACTACACAAAAATATATATAAAAATGTGGGGTTTTAAAATTTTTTATTTTTATTTATTTTTAAAAATTTTATTTATTTTGACAGGGAGAGAGCACAAGCAGGGTCAATGGCAGACAGAGGGAGAGGGAGAAGCAGGCTCCCAGCTGAGCAGGGAGCCCGATGTGCAGCCGGATGGGAACATGACCTGAGGTGAAGGCAGCCACTTAACTGACTGAGTCATCCAGGCACCTCTAAAAATGTGGTTTAATTTAGGGGTGGCAGTGTATGATAGAGAAGAGCACTAATTCTATAGTCTCAGAAAGCTCAAGTTCAAATCCTAGATTCATCATTTACTAATTCTGCAACTTTGTACAAATTATCTTACCTATCAGTCTCAGTTTTCTTATCTGGAAAGTAGTTGAACATCTATTTCATGGAGTTAAGTAAAATAAAAATTATATAAAACATCCATCATAGGGGCCCCTGGGTGGCTCAGTGGGTTAAGCCTCTGCCTTTGACTCAGGTCATGATTTCGGGGACCTGGGATCGAGCCCCACATCAGACTCTCTGCTCGGCAGGGAGCCTGCTTCCCCCTTCTGTCTCTGCCTGCCTCTCTGCCTACTTATGATCTCTGTCAAATAAATAAATAAAACCTTAAAAAAAGCCAAACAAAAAAAACCCCATCCATTATAGAGCCTGCATAAAATGGCAGCTATTCAATAAATGGTAGGCATCATTATTAGATTCTAATATTTCCAAAAAAAATTAACTTCCATAGCTAAAATATAATCTTAAAGAAAGTATAATTAAGTTACAAAATGTAAATTAATAAAAATAGATTATTCATGTGTATGTAGAAATTATATTCTAAAATCTGACTCTTCCTCACAGATGACACTGCTGTATAGAAATAATTACAACATGTTCTTCCAAGTATGAATTTATCAGCTCAATAAATATACCAAGTGAACCCCCTCACTCTGCTGCCTCATATTAAAAGTCTACAGAAAATGATTTAGCAAGAACAAACTGATGGTTCCCAGAGGGAAGGTGGGTAGGGAGATGGGTGAACTAGGTGATGGATTTATAAGTGTTCTTGTCATGATGAGCACCAGGTGATATATAGAATTGTTGAACCACTATATTGTACACCTAAGCTAATATAACACTGTACATTAACTAACTGAAATTAAAAACTTAAAAAAAGACTTAGCAAAAGTATAAATAAATTACTCCCCTCACCCCCATGATTGCAATTAACAATCTATGGCTTTTTAACCAATGTTCCTCACATCACTTAGCTGCCTGTTGCAGAGTGGTGTGGCTGTGTTGGTATTCTGTTTATTCCCCGCTTTTAAAGCTGCATCTCTTCTTGCTTGCTCAAGCAGAACTCTTGCTCTTTCTTTAAGTTCTTCTTGTCTTGATAACATTCGATGCTTAAAACCAAAAATACAGAATTAGGAACTCAAAAAAGCCCCATATAACCTATATTTATAGATTAATCAATGGTTTTGTTATCTGTCAAAATAACAGAGATCAGGAATAAGACTGTAGTTTTATAAGATTACTTAAAGAAAATATTAATGTTGACTAGAAACTATAGAACATCTTGACACACAGGAAGTATATCTTTACTACCTGACGCTGGATTACATTTAATTTCGATTTGTGTTAGAATATATTCCCATAAAATATAATGTCCATGTGTATATTACATACATTCTTCATATTTGCTAATCACAATATAACCTGGAAAAGACATCTAAAAAAATTTCATTTCTTATAGTTTTATAGGACTGATAATAAGGTATCTTCCAAATATATTTGTTGAAAGATATTAAACATTTGTGGCAATAATCCTTTAAATCCTTGACAATTAACATTTATAGAAAATTCAAAACTATCACATTTTGTTTAAAAAAAATAAGCCTGGTTTTCTCTAATGCTCACCTACCTTACAACAAAACAATTAACTACATCAGCAATGGAAGAGTATTTTCTTGGATTGATTTGTAATATTACAATATATTTTTGGGTAACAACAGGTAATGACCATCAATGGAAATCAGTTCTCAAATGATAACATTAATTCAAAGCACAAATATCCATAATGTTTATAGTTCAAATTCCTTTTTTCATCCAAAAAATAGCCAACTTCTGGCTTTAGATAGCTATTACTATTACTCTGATATTTGATTTCTTCCCTGTCATTGTATAGTTTTGATTCAATTGTAAGTAGCATTCATGGTGAAGGGAGAGGTAATAAACAGTAAACATATAACTTTATTTGGCCTAATGTGAAACTTAAAAAATTATTATATGATTTTTAGGTCTCATTGAGATTTTTATGTTTTAATATAACTTTTTTAAAACTCCTGCAGTCTCAAGCAAGGGAAGTTTTTTAAAAGTATGCAGTTCAGTGGTTTTTACTACATTCACAAGGTTGTGAACCATCAACACTATCTAATTCCAGAACATTTTCATCACCCAAGATTTTAAGAGGATTAAACAAAAATTCTTCACTTAATAGTTATAATTGAAATGTATAAGTGATAATGATAGACTTTTCGTCATGTGTATAGGACACAATAGAATAGGATTGGTGATTCTAGTTACAAATCAACACTTTATCTAAAACAGACCAGATTAATTAAAGGGAACACTGCAGTCAAGACATGTCTTGCAGTTAAGACATCAGGCTTGCAGTCAAGACATCAGGCTATTAATCCTTCTTCCACTAATAATAAGCAATGTAACACTGAACAGGTCACTTAAAAAGCTATACTGTATTTCCTTACATGACACTTAAGTACCTTGGAGTAAGAAAGACCTTGGTTCAAATACTAGATACAACACCTAATTGTGGACCTATTGCTCAATCTCTCTATACCTCAGTTTCCTCATTTGTAAAATGGGGATAAAATAGACTAACTCTCATAAGTATAAAGATTAAGTGAAATAGTGTAATGTACTGAGCACTAGAAAAATGTTAACTATTATTATATTTTTAAAAATATTTCAATTGCCTCATGTTTGAAATCCCACCAGCTCTAAAACTGGTAACTAGAATATATCATCTTTACAATCCTATGGGCTCTAGGGATACCTTGGTGGCTCAGTCAGTTAAGTGTCTACATGGGGCTCCCTGCTCAGCAGAGAGTCATCTTCTCCTTCTCCCTCTGCACCTGCCTTTCCCCAGCTCGTGTTCTCTCTCTCAAATAAATAAATATAATCTTAAAAAAAAATCCTACTGGTTCTAAATTCCATGAGTCTACAGACATTTAGGGATTCCAGTTAGCTACACAGACAGTGAAAGACTGCTTTGGTCTTAAGAGCACACAGAAATAAACTTTTCTCTGATTATAAATACGATTCATATTTATTATAAAAATTTTAGAAAATACATAAAAGTAAAAAGAAAAGGAAAAATAATCAGTGGCATCATGTTCTCTGATTTCAAACTATATCACAAACCTACAGTAATCAAAACAGTATGGTACTGGCATAAAAGCAGACACATAGATCAAGAGAACAAAATAGAGAGCACAGAAATAAACCCAAGCATATATGGTCAATTAATTTACAACAAAGGAGCTAAAAATATACAATGGAGAAAGGACAGTCTCTTTAATAAATGGTGTTGGGAAAACCAGAGAGTCACATGCAAAAGAATAAAACCAGGTGCCTATTAACTCAAAATGGATTAAACACTTGAACAAAAAAATATCTGAAACCATAAAACTCTTAGAAGAAAACATAGTTGGTAAGCTTGACAACAGTCTTGGTGATGATTTTTTTGGATTTGACACCAAAAGCAAAGGCAACAAAGGCAAAAATAAACAAGTGGGACTACGTCAAAATAAAAAGTTTCTGCAGAGTCAGGGAAAATATCCACAAAACAAAAAGCTAGTCTAGTGAATTGGAGAAAACATATGCAAATCATGTATCTGGGAAGGGGTTAATATCCAAAATATATAAAGAACTCATATAACTCAATAGCAATCCAATTAAATAATAGGCAGAAGATTTAAATAGACTTCTTTCCCAAAAAAGACATACAAATGGCCACAGGTACACAAAAACATCTTAACATCACTAATTATCAAGGAAATGCAAATTAAAACCACAAGGAATTATTTCCTTGTACCTGTTAGAATGGCTATTATCAAAAAGACAAGGAATAACAAATGTTGGTGAGGATGTGGAGCACTGTTGGTGGGAATGTAAATTGATGCAGCCACTGTGGGAAATAGGATGGAAGGTCCTCAAAAAAATTAAAAATAGAACTACCATACGATCCAGAAAATTCCACTTTTGGGTATTTATCCAAAAAATGCAAAAAACTAACTCAAAAAAATGTATGCACCCCTATGTTCACTGCAGCATTATTAGTTTTTAAAAAGATTTTATTTATTCATTTGAGAGAGAGGGACAGAGCACAAGCAGGGGGAATGACAGAGGAAGAGGGAGAAGCAGGCTCCCTGCTGAGCAAGGAGCCTGATGCACAGCTCCATTCCAGGATCCTGAGATCATGACCTGGGCCAAAAGCAGTCACTTAACCAACTGAGCCATCCAGGTACCTCTATTATTATTATTTTTAAAGATTTTTTTATTTGAGAGAGAGAGAGGCCTTGCATGTATGCACACTCCTGGTGCTCAAGCTGGGGAGGAGCAGAAGGAGGGAATCCCCAGGCAGACTTCCTGCTGAGTACAGAGCCCATCCCACAACCCATGAGATCATGACCTGAGCCAAAACTAAGAGTCCAACACCCAGCCCACTGAGCCACCCAGGTGCCCTAACTGCAGCATTATTTACAATAGCCAAGGTACAGAAACAACCTAAGTGCCTACTGATGTATAAGTGGATACACACACGCACACACACACACACCCTACACTCTGTGGCACATTAATCAGCCATAAAAAAAAATGAAATCTTGCGATTTGTGGCATGTGCAGATCTTGAAGGCGTTAGGCTAAGTCAAATAAGACAAAGATGAATTGGTATTCATCTTTATCTTATTTCCATATATTTACCATATGATTTTACTTGTATGCAAAATCTAAAAAAAAAAAAAAGCAGAACCCCCTAAAACCCAAAAACCTAGCTCACAGATACAGAGACCAACTGGTAGTTGCCAGAGGCTGGGAGTAGGATGTGTATAAAATGGGTGAAGGGAGTCGAGAGGTATGCAATTCCAGTTATAAAATAAATAACTTATGGAGATATCATGTATGGCATGGCAACTATAGTTAGTAGCACTGCATTGCATATATGAAAGTTGCTAAGGCAGTAGATCTTAAATGTTCTGGTCACAAAAAAAATTTTATAACTATGTACAGTGATGGATGTTAACTAGGCTTACTGTGATGGTCATTTTACAATGTATACAAACATCAAATAATTGTTATATACCTGAAACTAATATAATATGTCAATTATACCTCAATAAAAAAGAATTATTTGAAAATAAAAAACAAAATAAAGATAATTAGCAATCTTGGTACCCAGCAATAATCACTGTAGAATCATGTTTTTTATTTTTCTTATTTTTCATTTTTTTAAAAGGTTTTATTTATTTATTTGACAGAGAGAAATCACAAGTAGATGGAGAGGCAGGCAGAGAGAGAGAAAGAGGGAAGCAGGCTCCCTGTCGAGCAGAGAGCCCGATGCGGGACTCGATCCCAGGACCCTGAGATCATGACCTGAGCCGAAGGCAGCGGCTTAACCCACTGAGCCACCCAGGCGCCCTTAGAATCATGTTTTTTAAACTTAACATTCTATTGTGAGAATATTCTCATGTAAGTATTTTAAAAATATTTTTAAACATAATATTTTATACTTTTACCCAGCATTCTATTATCATACTTTAACTTGCCTTATATTATTAGGTATTTATGTTGTTTATAATTTTTCACTATCATTAATAATGTTTTAACATCTTTGTTACAGGGGTGCCTGAGTGGCTCAAGTCAGTTAAGTGTCTGACTCTTGATTTGGGCGCAGGTCATGATCTCAGGTCATGAGATCAAGCCCCACACTGGGCTTTGCATAGGCATGCAGCCTGCTTAAGATTCTCTCCCTCACCCTCTGCCATTCCCACCCTCCTCCCAACCTCCCGCTCTCTCTCTCTCTCTCAAAAAAAAAAAAAAAAAAAAACAACAAAACTTTATACATAAATTCTTGTATACAATTCTGATTATCCTAGGGAAAATAGTTCCTGGAGGTAGAATCTAATGAGATGAACATTTTTAAGGGACTTGATGTACATTGCTAAATTTCCCTTCAGTAAATTTGACTATTTTACGTCTGGGCTGATTATCTTTAGTGCTATTATGTTGAAGAGATAGTATGAATATATAGCTTAGGAGCACAGACTCTGGAGTCAGAAAACACTGGTTTTGAATTCAAACTTTAACACTTATTAAGTCACCTTAGGCAACTCTGTAAAGCCCAGTCTTCCCATATATTAAATAGAATTTAACCACTTACCTCATGGGTTATAAAGTTTAAGAGAGATATGTGTAAGATATATAAAGGTCATCATATGTATTAGCCACTCAAATGAGCAACATTATGAATTTCAATGCTATACAGCCATATTAGATCATCAAATTTCCTCTAATTTAATGTCATTAGTTACTAGACATATTATTTTATGAATGACTAAGAAAGAATAAACACTGTCAAACTCTAACATACTATCTATTATAAGTAGGATCTTGATTTCAGAGAAGTTAAAATGTAAAAAGATGCATATCTTTGCACTGATGAAACGGTGTGTGTAAAAGAAAAACAGATTTTTTTTATTATTCAAATTTAGATGCTAAAATTGTCCAATTTTAAAAACCTATGAAATATTGTAGTCACATTACAATTTTTTGTATCAGGCAGTACTTCTGACAAAAAAAATAAAAAATAACAAACTTTTAACTTTACCCTAAACAAAATACTGACCATTAAATCAAGGGACAATAAACAAACATATATGAAGTTGTAAATAGATACTGCCTCTATTTTTTTTTTTTTTTAAGATTTTATTTACTTATTTGACAGTGAAAAACACAGTGAGAGAGGGAACACAAGCCAGGAGTTGGGGGAGAGTGAGAAGCAGGCTTCCTGCCAAGCAGGGAGCCTGATGCAAGGCTTGATCCCAAGACCCTGAGATCATGACCTGAGCCGAAGGCAGAGGCTTAACCCACAGAGCCACCCAGGCACCCCTAAGATGTGAGAGAGTTTTAGAGCTAAAAAGACTCTTAGAGATTATTTCATTTAACATATGTGGAAAATCAGATTTAAAATATTTAAATGGCTAATTAACATGTCACACTGGTAATTATTAGCAGAGTCAAGATGAGAATCCAGATGTACTGATTCCCAGTCTGGAGTATTTTTAATTTTTAAACATTAATCAATTTCTAGATTTAGCTAAATACATTTACCTTACAAATCTGGGTTATAAGAAAGATCTGTCTTGGGTAATACTTAGAAATTAGGCTCACCAAATTCTGCAGTTGTTAATCCCTAGATGTTTCTTTCTTTTTCTCTTTCTTTCTTTTTCTCTTTCTTTCTTTTCTTCCTTTCTTTCTTTCCCTCTTTCTTTCTTTCTTTTTTAAAGATTTTATTTACTCATTTGAGGGAGAGACAGAGAGAGAGAGCACAAGCTGGAGGGAAGGGTCAGAGAGAGAGGGAGAAGCAGGCTCCCCACTGAGCAGGGAGCCCGACAGGAGGCTTCATCCCAGGATGGATCCCAGAAATGATCCCAGAAGATGCTTAACCAACTGAGCCACCCAGGAGCCCCACTAGATATTTCTCAATTATTTACTATGTATGCTGTATCTGATCACTTGAAAGCTTTTTTGTACTAAAAGTTATGTACTTAGAACCTTTGACTTGAGATTTTTGACTAGAAGAACAGTGGCTTGCTTTGTTAGCTACTCTATTTCCTTGATTCAAAGATGTGTATGTTTTCTTAACACCTCTGAAAACTTAAAATTGATGGCATCTTATAATCTGTGCCAGCCAGGTGGTAGTCAAGATAGCCATCAATGCCTACCTATGCATGTGTTTGTTATTTCAGGTGACAAGACTTCAATCCCTTGATGTTTCAGTCAACAACCACTTGAGTAGTATTTAAAAATGGAATATAACTCCAGGTTATTATCTGAAAATCTTATTTTGGGATCTTCTGATAAGGTCAAGAAAGTGCTATTATCAATGAGTATTACTGAAAAGAAAACCCCAGAGACAACTGTAAAGAAATCTGGTGCAATTCAGAGGTCTCAAATTTTTTGATCTCAGAATCCCTACATGTGCTTAAAAATTATTGAGGATCTTAAAAAGCTTTTGTTTATGTGGGTTATATCTACTTATACCTATCATTTTGGAAATTAAAACTGAGAAGTGTTGGAAATATTTATTCATTCCTTTAGAAATAAGTATAATGAGGTGCCTGGGTGGCTCAGTTGGTTAATCCTCTGCCCTCTGAGGATTATGATCTCGGGGTCCTGGGATTGAGACCGTGTCTGGCTCAGGCCTCAGCAGGGAGTCTGCTTTTCCCTCTGTCTCCATGCACCTCCCCCCCAATTGCTCTCTCTCTCTCTCTCTCTCTCAAATAAATAAAATTCTTAAAAAAAAAAAAAAGAACTATAATAAACCCATTAGATGTTAACATTCTAACAAAAAATAATACTTAATGGGGCGCCTGGGTGGCTCAGTGGGTTAAAGCCTCTGCCTTCGGCTCAGATCATGATCCCAGGTTACTGAAATCGAGCCCTGCGTCGGGCTCCCTGCTCTGCAGGAAGCCTGCTTCCTCCCCTCTCTCTCTCTCTCTGCCTGCCTCTCTGCCTACTTGTGATTTCTCTCTCTCTGTCAAATGAATAAAAAAATAATAATAATACTTAAAAAAAAAATAAGTGAGAATGGCATTATTTTATATTTTTTGGAAATCTCTTTTATGTCTGGCTCAATAGCAGGGGGCTGGATTCTCATATCTACATTTTTTTAAAAGAGTATTTATTTATTTGAGAGAGAGAGAGAGAGAAACAGAGCACAAGGTGGGGGCAGGGGAGGGTCAGGGTCAGAGGGAGAAGTAGACTCCCTGCTGAGGAGGAAGCTTGATGTGGGGCTCGGTCCTAGGACCCCAGGATCACGACCTGAGCCAAAGGCAGATGCCCAACCAACTGAGCCACCCAGGCTCCCCTCATATCTACGTTTATATTCAATCTTTTGAGATATCACAAATCGTGTGGCCTCCAGAAAACACCACTGTATAGCTGTGAGAGAATGAAAGTGAAAAAGGTAAATAATGTTCTATTATTATTATGAAAGTAGTTTCAACTTTGGGGGCCTCTGAAAGAGGTTAGGAGAGCCTCAGAGGTCTCCAGATCATACTTTGGGAATCACTGCTATAACATCATGCTTCTGATGGCACAGAGCACAACACTGTGTGGAAAACCAGGAAAAATTCCAAATCAAAAAGAAGAGTTGGATTTCAAATTCTAATTCTAAATCAGTTATATCTTAACCAATTTACTTTACTTAAACTTTTTTATGTTTACATCAGAGTGTTACATGATTAAAAAATCTATGCTTGAATAAGTCTAAAAGAATTCATTCAATAGGTATAAAATAAAAATTGTATGTGATAAGAAAACGATTTATCATAGTTTACTGGCAATGTTTTTCTTTCTTTTGGTACATAAAATAATGGTATGTCTTATAATTGATGGTGCCAGAGATTCAATTAAATATAGCAAATATTATAAGGTCAAATTTGTCTCATATTCCCCTTATAGGGAGGAATCTGGATGTTACTGGAGTTTTTAACCACAAGTAACAATGGAACTGAAAACACCAATTACAATGCAATTAAAATGTTTGAAGAAAATACTTTAAATGGGAAATATTTAATTTAGCATTACACATTTTCAGAATGATACTCCTAGTAAATGGAATAGTGAAATATCTTTGACTTATTCTCACAGTGAAATGTTCTGTTTTTATAGGTAAATAAAATTTTGATTTGAAAAGCTGACACTACTCTTTAATCTTCAAATTTGTATTTATTTGTAGGCTTAAAATAGTATATCATAAACTTTAAATGAAGTGCAGGTATAGTGTAGATTTTTCTATAATGGTTAATTACATTTCACCTTTAATCATCTGTAGCATTTGAAAGTGCTCTATGAACACAAAAAACCCAAAAATATTCAGAATAACTATTTACTAAATATAGTACTCATCATTCTAACTCACTTACCTGGACTGTTTTTGTGGAATGATCTGCATGATTTAAAGTGGTTCTATCAGTATCTGGATCAGACTCTGTCTGCCTCAGGGAAGTACGTTTTTTCTTTGTAAGGTCTGCATCTCTATTGTATGAGTATCCAAGTTTGGAAGTAGGAGAAAAACTTGGTTTTTTGATCGGTGATTCAGGATCTGATCTGTACTCTAAGGGTCTAGAATTCTCTAATTTTTCTTTTTCCAAGTTATTACTGATATCTAGAGTCTGAAGCTTTTGTTCCTCTGTCTCCTCACAAATAAAGGGTGGAGAGACATCCTTCTTCTTATCACTGACATATAAGTCACTTAATTCTAAAGTCTCAGCTTTCAGTGGTCTCTTCTTGCCTAACAGAACTTGTGCGTGGGTCGAATCTATACTGTAACATATTCCAGGGTCATCGGATCCTGAAGTCCTTCCAGAGCTCTGCTGGGACTTTTGGGGTTCTGTGTCACTTTTAGTCCTGCGACAGTAAGGGGAGGCTGTGCTTGGACTAAGATGATCATCAGGAGTCTGATGTTCACTTTCTGACTCTCCAACCCCACTATCATTTACAAATACAGAGTCGTCTTGTGATAAGAAGTCCACCGCTCCGCTGGTAGGTTGCTGCAGTTCAGGTTCCCGTTTCAGATCACTAAGCTCAGCATAAAATTTTTCCTGATCAACAGAACTGTTTGTATCTGTTTCATAGTTTCCAACTTTATATGTGCTTTTACTGCTGTTCTCCTCTATCTGGACAACATTCAGTTCTTGGCCACTGAAATGTGCCCTGATTTGATAGAGGTAAGTCATAACAGTCAGTTTGTCAGGAATTGCTAATAAAACCATATCAGAAGGTTCCAACAACCGGGAAATTCCTATGCTGGCAAATCCATCATATGCCTTCAAAGAAAGGAAAAACAAAGATATATTGAATAGTTCAAACAATCCATGCACTTTAAAAACAGCAGAAGAATAGATATTAGTTAGACATATTGTGGGGAATGTTACTGAATCATTATGCTGCATACCTAGAACTAATATAATGTTATGTGTTAATTATACTTCAATAAAAAAAGTTAAAAAATAAAGTTTAGTTCTCATTTTAAAAAAAAGCAAAATTTTAATGGATTTTGTTGTTGTTGTTGGAGGGCATACTCTGTTACTGATATAACTGATACAAAAACAGAACAAAATTCCATGTCAGAAATTTGTAAAAGTAGGGTAGGTACAAGAAAAAGTTTCTTAATTGATAACAATTGAAATGCTCTTTTCTAATAAAGAACATAAGCAAAATTTAGAATTAAAACAAAAAAACTTAGAATCAATTTTTATAAGGAACTAAGGTATAAAGAAATAATAATCTGGAGTTTTATCATTCCTATCAACATCTCTTTAACATGTTCATATAACTGCAATGATTTGTGAAGAAAAAGGATAGCTACATATCCCCAAAGACCTAATCCTAGATTACCTAGTATAAAATACAAATTATTTAAGCCTAGAAATGTAGACACATTTTCTAAATGCCCAATTAAGACTGATTTTCATAATGATAAGAGTGACTGCATTTTCACTTCATCCATTTTGGAAAGAATGAAATGTTTTGAGTAGTACAACTTAGTTGAGAATGTGAGACTGCATTGTATTATTTTTGTTAGCCTTTAAATGACGGTGGCACATCAGGTTTTTCTAGTTTTGAAGAATCAAAGCTGTTTCTCAATTTACAATTAATTATTACTATCCTGAACTAACCCTTTAAAACAGCACTGTGTTGCTAGGAAGCATTAAAAATACAGTTAAAGGTTCAGATATACCCTCTAAAAATATACAGACCTTCTAGTTGTATTCTCACTTTGGAATATAAAATGTCTGCCTTTGTAACAGCCTAGATATAGGATCATAACTCAAAGTTTTTCTTAAAAGAAAGGCTAGGGAATTACGTAACAATTTAGAAGGAATTACTCTTTTGCACTTACATGTTAAAGTGCATTTTTACCTTTGAATTTAATCCTTGTCTCATATTCTTCCTGTAGTTTAGTAAATGTTGTGGAAGAAGTAAGAAAGAAAATGAAAAATAAATTGCAATATTAAAACCTCTTCAATTTTCACAGCACTGTTTCATAATATAGGTACCTCAAAATATTTACTCAAGAGAATGGCTCAGTGGTGTGCATGTTTAGGCCTGTTTGTTATTTTACATGTTTTAGGAAAATTAAAGTCATTTTCCTCCTCATGTGTCTTGACAACTTGATTGACAGACATCAATTGCAGACCATCAAGAAAAGCACCACAGGCAGTATTCTAAACATTTCCCAATTATCTAAAACACTGACATACTGGTTAAGATCATATGTCACAGGTAAATACCTTTTTTATTTAGCACTTTTTACAGACCTAGGAAAATGATTAGCTTCCTTGTGGGGAATCTCCTGCTAATGTTTTGCTTCATGTAGCAATTCATTTTATGCACACTAACTGCTCTTAAAAAAAATTTTTTTTTTAAAACAAACCGGGTTTCTTGTAAGCGAGGTCAAGATTTTATGAAGGGATTTTCCCATAGGTTAACCTCTTTTCCTGTGGTAAATCACCTGTCTTTTTAGCTGTTTGTGTGTGGAGAAAAAGAAGAGGTCTTTCAAAGAAAATTGTCTTATTCATTCCTAGATGTTATTTAATTGGTAAGGAGGAGTCACTGCCAGTTATGTTATGCATCTGCATGGAACTTAAGACACAGGCATTGTTTCTCTCGCTGCTTTAAGTCCAATCAAGGGCAGACGGGGTTATCGGGAAGAACTGTATGAAGCCGGAAATAAACCTGCAGGTAGCAACTGATACTCAACTTAGATATCAGGTAGGAAGTTGCGAAGTGATGAAAAGGAAAGATTGTATAACAATTATTTATTCAACTGTTCAATGAATAGGATCATCTAAATTAAAACCCTTTTAAAAAGCCATAAGTATCTGCCTTGGAAGATCTGAGAAAAAATTTAATAGGATATTCTTCTCCACATAGCAATACGTAAACCCAAGACATGCTTATCGTTATTACTGAAAAAATAATGTGAAGTGTGACCTAAGCTTTAAGGCAAATCTCCTGACTCTTAAAAATACACAGCTGGGTACAATCAACAACGTTTCCTTTTCAAAATTTCAAACAGTAATTTAAAAAGCTTCACTTTATAAAAATAATAATGGTTTATTTTATAACACTTTTGTCTGCATTTAAATTAGCTTAGTATTTTATTCAAATGCAATGCAGGCATATAACTACCATATCTGAAGATATAATTTAATTGATGAAAAAACAGGCATTTCACTTTGACAGATACAAGCTCTCCAAAATTATCCAAAAAATAATTCATGAGAATGACTTACTCTTAGCATGCCCACCATAGATGTGATTTATATAAAGAAAAATATCCTGATGTTTTAAGATTACCTTTTTTGATGGAATATTTCAGTAAAAAAACTGACAGTTTTAAAATGTATTTCTCTAGGCCAGCATCATGCATTTGTAAAGAAAAAGGGTTTTCTAATGACAATGCAAATTTTTGGGTTCAGAGAGCAATAAAAGTAAAAAATTTGTTGACTTAAATTCTCATCTGCTAACTGAACTTCTATCAAGGTTCCCTTTATAGATTTTTTAAACACTGGTGGTTTTAATTATCTAATTTAAAGTAGAATGAAAACATTAGTCTAGACCAGAGGTTATTGAACACTTTGTTCCCTGAACCCTTTTGGTAATGAACCCCTTCTCAGAACAATCCTTTATGTTTTTAAAACACACAGGATTACAGAAGAAACCAATTATATGAAAAATAAAACTATAAAAAATATTAGTAAAATTGAATTTGAGAAACAGCAAGACATGTGCTTTTTATGACTGTATTAACAACTGTAATTCTGAAGAAGTGATTAGCTTAAAAGATAGGTGAAGATATTACAACTGCAATGTGATATTAAAATATCTAAAATTCTCAAGGTGATAAAGTCTCAGGAATGGCTAACTTTATAGTGGTAAGTTGCCTAAATTCATAATTGAAGAAATACTAAATTTCATTTAAAGAATTAAGAAAATAAAACCCATTTTCCCCCCTATTCAGGTTCAAGAACCACCTGGATTCTATCCATACCTTCCAGATTCAGAACTCCTATTCCAAAACAACATATTTCATGAACTTTTCAGTTGAAGAATTCAATGTAACATAAAACACATTGAGTACCTACTATATGCTGAGTTAGTGCTTCTCTCCTTTCTCATGTCACAGTGCACATACATGACTATAATATTGTACTGTACACTGGGGTAAATAGCAAGTTAGCCTGTGGCCACAGTCAGCTGGCCCAAGGGCTTCTGGCAACTCAGCCCCACACAGCTACCCAGAAGTCTAAAAGGATCAATATTCCTAACTGGAAAGCTCTGACCTCAATATGCTAATTAATTTTGTGGAAAAACTGTACAGTCTATCAGAAAGTGAAAAAAAAAAAAGAGAAAAGAAAAAAAGAACCCAATGTTCATATCCTTTTGCTTCTAGGAACATATGCATTCTTTCTTGCATACCCATTATGCTCCTGCGCTCATCCCTTCCCAACAGATTTTTCTAAACTCATAATCATTTATGGTGTAACAGCTTTGGGTGCACTTTTTAAAAGCTAAATCTTGACTAAAAGCAATATACTGTAATAAATATTTAACATTTAATGAAGTCCACACACATATTAAAATCTGATGCCAGTCTGGCACTTGTGATCTTTAAAGGTTATGACAACTTAGAGTAAACCATGCATCCTATTTGAACTTCAGGAAGCAGACAACCTTCTGTGACAACCTCAGAAAACCACCTCAGTTTCCCCAAATTAACAAAAGCCACATAGGAGTTGAATTTGAAACTATGTATATTTTCCCTTGGCAATTCTTACCTTTTTGTTGTTCTCTTTAATATCTTGAGGATTCAGAGACTTGTAGTCACTGAGGGAGAAAATGGCACAGTAGGTACATACAGTATTTGATAAAAACAGCTATTTTTAAAACAAACTGAATCTAAAAATTTGACATTCTATAATACCAAAGAGTAACTAGCAATTTCATAGCAATTCAATCAACAAAACTAATAGTGTGGAAAATTAAGGAAATAAATACATAAATAAATAAATAAAAACAGTGATTACATGTTTCATTGCCTGAAGCATTCCATCTAAAAGAGAAGTTAAGGCAGGGCACCAGAGACCAGTCTTGACAACCAAATTTACCATGAGGTAATCCCTTGTTGTCAATGTACAAAGAGCTAACGGCTTATTTGTCTCATCTCATTTTAACAGCCACACAATTTTCATAATAATTTGAAGTCAGTTCTTTGTATGAGATTAAGAGGGAATTTTTTTTTTTTTTAGAGAGAAAGACTGGTTTTAGGCGTTCAGAAGGGAGAACTTTTCTTTCCTCAAAAACAAAGGTATGGGTAATAAACATAAAAAGTCAACTATTTCAGGACACATGATAAGAAATTATGTTTAAAAAAAAAACTATTATTTACAAAATATTTCTAGGGAATGGAAAATGTTTCTACTTACATTAAATCTGGTCTAAAGTGGTGTAATATTGCACAAAAAGATAAACCATTTCTCCACGATGTAGTAAAATTGGTGATTTTCACTCCCCGATAGTTTTTTGTAACTTCTTTGCACCATACAAGCAATGACTGACTAGCATTTGGCTTTCGCCCCAAAACAGGACTTGGGATAGGACTCGGCTAGAAAAAAGAAAAAGAAAAAAACACTAAAATAATTTAATGGAAGATGAAAATTAACATTAATTGACCTAACGAGATCATTTAAACTCTTTGATGTCAGTTTAGGTCCTTCAAAACTGTCAATTCAAGACAACTGTAACCTCCAAGAAGGAGACATGAATCTTAAGTTATTATCTTCAGTTTTAGCCTATGGCATTTGCCTGACAAGGATGTAGATATGCAAGATTTTAAACTCATACATAAGAACAAGCCAAGAGCTATACTGATGGGGAAACATTATATTAAAGTATTTAAATACTTAAATCTGAGTATCTGTGTAACTCTTATACCCTAAGAAATTTTCCTCAAATATAATCATGTACAAATATAGTTCCTTTCTGACTAGATTAAAAATAATATATTTTGAAGTCTAACTGTAGCACAAATTGTTAGAGTGTGCTAGTGTGTGTTAGATCAAAATCCTAGTTTTTAAAAAATGCAGTGATCATGCATTTTAGATGGCACAATGATAATCATACTCAGACATTTCTTATCTAAATTTAATGATGGCAAAACACATCTAGAGTTATTAGCACCAGTCAGGTATTGGTGGCAATACCAAACGACAGTATGTAATTTGGATTTGCTCAAAATATCTTTCAATTATCACTGAGAGCTACTTTTGTAGGTCAGATAAGGGCATGGGTGTGTTAAATCTAACCATATTCTTTGGTTTCCCCCTTGTTCATATACTTAAAACAGTGATGACAAAACAAATAAACAAACAAACAAACAAACAAAAACCCAAATTAATAAGACTTTTATCTTAAACTTTCATTATTCTTAAAAACACATCACTTTCTTTTACTGAATAACAATCACATTTTGAGCACAACTCAAAACCATTAAGAAAACTAAAACTGCTAATATGTTTCTGGATTTTAAATTTTGCTATCAGTTAAAAGTATTGACTATAACCATAAAATAGAGGTGAAAGGGGAATGATTATTTGACTCTAATATCACTTAAGTTTAACAAGCAAACCATTCTTGCCACACAGCTTACTTAAGAAAGACCAATGATGCCCCCACTTGACAAAAACATGTTAGTGCCAAATAATTAAAAACATCAACTCCATGTAATTGTGATTATGCACTCACTGTTCCTGTGAAAAAACTCTAAGACACCAAGGATGTAATTTCTTAATTTTTAATCAATCATCAGATTAACAAACTATTATATAAACAAACATGAATCTTGCAAAGTGCTGTTCTTTAAGTAATCACCTATACTAAGTAAATGTTGAAAAAGTCACAGGCCATTAAATTCAATAAATTTGGATCACTTCTACTTAATATGAAGTGGGTAAAAATGGAATTCCCTATGTAATGAGCTGTTTACTTTATAATAAGTAGATATTTTAACCATATCAATTTGACATGTATAGAAAGGAAGTATTAAATATCTTTTCAACTAATGGTGACTTTCCACTATGATTTTCAAATTGTTCTGGCTACTTAACCTGGAAGTGGAATGGAGAATGGTCTATGGATGAGGCAGGGGATCAAAGAACTGGACACAAACATATTTTTTTCCTTAGACTTCCTATTATTTAAAGGATTGTCTTTAATAAAATGTTTTTCTTCATCAAACTATATTACTAAGGTACTGATTCATTCCAAGTATGAATAATAAGTACATGAGACAGATAATCTGCAACTACCATTATACTGATTCATTCCAGTTATCAGTAGCATATAGACAGGTAATGTACAGAAGTCATTACCACCATTTAGAGTGGCTTTCTGTACTTAAGAAATAGGGAAAATATGCCACGTCATTATGATTAAGAATATACCCTTGTTTCTAAGAAGGCTCAATATGAAAAGCCTAGAAGAACTAAAACTAAACTTTGGATTTACCCCAACATAAAACCCTTGACTTAAAAAGATCTTACAGGGATGCTTATTGCTTTGCCAAAGCAAAAGAAGTCCTTTGTAAATGAAGAAACTTGATAAAAATACAAGCCCTATAAATGGTCATGTTGGTTGCAGAGAAAGAAGACTGAAGTAGAACCATCATACAATAAATCATCCACTTCAGGACAGCTCGTCTTTCATCTAGTATTTTGCAGAGGGTCATAAAGAAAGAAGCAGTTAAATAATTTCAGAGTCTTTAGGATATTAATGAATGTAATCGCTTGTTTCTTGCTATAGCTGGCTCCTGGTGTGGCAGGTTACTGTACTTCTCTATGTCTCCGTTTCTTCATCATTAAAATGGGGATTGCAATGGCACCTATCTCATGGTGTCACTGCAGTAACAGGACAGTCTCCCCATCCTTCCACCCATTATTGCTCATTACCACCCTCCCTTGATCACACTGAACTATAGTAAGCTTTCTGCTGTGCTGTTCTTAAGATACCCAAGACATGGTCCCACCTTAGCGCCTTTATACAGATTGTTCCATTTGCCCGCTCTCCTGTCAGATATCTGCATGGTTAGCTCCAACGCAACCATCTTCATTATGCCTATTCTAACTATCCTATTTAATAATGCAACTCATCTCCATCATTCAACCTCAGTGACACACTCCTCACTACCTTACCTTGCTCTTCTCTTTCCATAGTACTTACCATCTTCTTATCGTCTATATAGTTTCTTGGTTATTACAAAAATATGCTTATTGGTCATGCTTACTGCTTATTACTTTATCCATTCTCACCAAATAAAAGGGCTATGAAGATATGGATCTTAGTTTATTAACTTATCCCAAGTGTCCATAGATCCTGGCACATAGCAGGCACTCAATTAATACTGTTAAATAAATACTTGGCACAATGTACAGCACATAGAAACAACTCATTAAATGGTAATGGCATTTATTATTACTACAACCAATACACCACCAGCATTTGAATTCCCATCTTTAAGGGTCTTTTGGAAACTTCAAAGGCCATGAATTTCTTCAAGATTAGTTAAAAATACTGTTGCAAACAAAGTTTTAATTAGAAGACAGTCCTGACACTTTATGTGCAAAATGGGGCCCTTGGAATTATTGGCAATGTATGTTTCTATGGGTTTGATGAAAAAAGCAGCTCTGAATGACTGTAATTTAGTGCTTTCCAAAGAAAGGAAGATACCAAAATCTGACCATTAATGGTAGAACCAAACTTTCAGATATTGGAACAACTCTTTAAAAGTCCTTTCTTGGGACGCCTGGGTGGCTCAGTGAGTTAAAGCCTCTGCCTTTGGCTCAGGTCATGATCCCAGGGTCCTGGGATTGAGCCCCACACATCGGGGCTCTCTGCTCAGTGGGGAGCCTGCCTTCCCCGCCCCCCTCTCTGACTGCCTCTCTGCCCACTTGTGATCTATGGCTGTCCAATAAATAAATAAATAAAATCTTTAAAAAAAAAAGGTTCTTTCTTCTATTTTTGCAGTGACTGGTTATATGAGAAGGTATTTTTATTTACCACACTGGGAAAATAAACCACAGATATTACAGTTATCTTTTTTATGCACCAAGAGAGGAAATTTCTAATGACCATTTCTACTTATAATTATGGGCAGATTAATCAGAATCTGATTTTGATTAACTTATCTGCTTAACTAGGTAATCCTTCCAGTTCTTTCTCCATCAAGCTACTCTACGGATGATATTGTACCAATCTTAACTTAACCAAGAACTACAATTCAATGTCAATCAGAGCCAGTTTGAAGTGCTGACAGGAAAGATGAAATAGGACTTGAAACTACTGTTTGACTTAATAGTTCTATTATCTAGTATAGATAATTTTAACGTATTGTTTCTTTTAACATGGCATTTTACACATTAAAGGTAGTAAGGCCACCTAGTTATTCTTGCTGTCAATGGCAATAGGATTGGTTTTAGAAAACCTAGTCAATAACTTGTTAGAAAATTTCCTAAATTTTAACAGCTGCAAGAAATCTCAATTCCATTTTTTTCTGTTCTACCCCTCTCACTTTAGTTGCTTTCTCTTTGCTCTTTCCCCTTCTTCCACTGAAAGAAGCACATATATATTCCTTTAGGTACTGCTCTAAATAGTTTTCTCTTTCCACACTTTGAGCTGATTCACTCCCAGGATTTCAACTATCACTTCCATGCAGATGATTCCCAAATATACATTTATAGTTCAAACTATCTCAAGTTGACATTTCCAGCTGGCCGTCCTTCCTGCCATATAAAATTCAAACTCAATATGTTCAAAACCATAATTATAATCTTTCCTTACAACCTGCTTCATTTTCACTATGTTTACAAATGATACTACTATTGTCCCAATTGTCTAGACTTTCAATCTCAGACTCAACTTTGACCTCTTCCTTCCCCTACTATCCTTTATTAATTAATCCATGGGAATTTTTTATCCTATTGTTGTAATCTATCTTCTTTTGCATAGCTATTGCAAAATCTTCCTTCTTCCAAATTCTCCCTTATCTGATTCACTGCCATACCAACAATCTTAAAAGCACAGGAGGTCAAAGCCTCTCATGACTTTAAACATATAAAATGATGTCAAAATACTTCTGAGCAAAGAATCCCAAATCTTTTTTTAATATATCTGCTCTCCAGGAATGATTCACCATTCTCTAGAATTATTATGCTTTCCTCCCTAGCCCCAGCTCCCCCACTTCCTGTCTGATTGTACAGACTGTCACCTCACTTGGAGTATCTTCTGTCCCTACAATTACATTCTACTTTCAAGATTATGTACAGCTGTCATCTTGCACATGAACTCTCTTTCCGACTCCATTTAGTAGGAATTTTCTATATTTCTTTGACTCTCATATAGAATTTTTACTATGTGTTATTTCTTCTATCCACAAAAAGACTTATTAATTTTTCATTAATCTATGTTCTGAGCATTTACTACATCCCACAAACAATGGTAAAAACCTTACATGGGTTAGCTCATTAAATCCTCATAACTCCTTTGAGGTAAGTGCTATTACTTCCAATTTTAATTAAGGAAACTGAAGTTACACAGCTAGAAAGTGAAGGAGTGAGAATCTATACCAAGGTGTTCCCACTCCAGAGCCTGTGCTCTTCAGCAACATGCATTTCACATTTCAAGATAATATAGTTTTAGGACCTCAACAGAAACTATAAATATATATCTTGAGAAGTTGCCTTAGTCAACTTCTTAGATGACTGACTGCCCTGTGTATATTAAATTGATTTCAAAAAGGCAATTAATGCAAACACTTTAAACTCTAGGAGTATTTAGTTAATAAAACCCTATCCATTCTTTGGATTTTAGATTTTTGGTTGGAACTAGAACTAGAACTAAGTAAGTCCAGAGCAGTGAAATGTACACTAGCATTGCTAGAATTATAAGACATTTTGGTCTCCCTACAGCTGATTCTGGGAGCCTTCCCCCAATTACTACAAATTTTTTAAAATTTATTTATTTGAGAGAGATAGAGAGAAAGTGAGAGAGAGCAAGTGAGGGAGTGTGCAAGTAGGGAGAGGGGCAGCAGAGAGCATCTACAAGCAGACTCCCAGCTGAGACAGGATCCAAAGCAGGCCTTGGATCTCACAACCCAAGAGATTATGAACTGAGAGTTAGATGCTCAACTGACTAAACCATCCAGGCACTCCCAATTATTATAAATTTCTGAAAACAACTGAGGAATCTGTGAATAAATCTTAATATTTGGTGAGCCCAAAACAATAGCAGTGGTAAAAATAAGAACACTTGTATTGTACTATTTATTCTTTTTCAAAGTATTTTCATTTAAATAATTTCATTTTATTTACATAGTAAAATTGAGTTAAGTTTTGTTATTTTACTACTTAGACAATTAGATAGATTATGCTATAGTTAATAATAGGAGGAACTGGGCGCCTGGGTGGCTCAGTGGGTTAAGCCGCTGCCTTCGGCTCGGGTCATGATCTCAGGGTCCTGGGATTGAGTCCCGCATCGGGCTCTCTGCTCAGCAGGGAGCCTGCTTCCTTCTCTCTCTCTCTGCCTGCCTCTCAGTGTACTTGTAATTTCTCTCTGTCAAATAAATAAATAAAATCTTTAAAAAAAATAATAGGAGGAACTTCTGCAGGTAATTTATTAGAATGAATATGAAAATTTAAGGAAACTGCTGGATAAAACAAAAAACAGTGTACAAAAACCAAATGCATTCCTATATACCAAAAAAGCAGTTAGAAATTTAAATTTTTAAGACTATTCATGGTGGCAAATAAAACAAGTACTAAGGAATAAATCTATAAATAATGCACATGAGTGTTATTAAATAACTATCAAACTTTACTGTGAGAAAATAAAGAAGTCTTAAAAGAGAGGATGAAATAGGGCGCCTGGGTGGCTCAGTGGTTAAGCCGCTGCCTTCGGCTCAGGTCATGATCTCAGGGTCCTGGGATCAAGTCCCGCATCGGGCTCTCTGCTCAGCAGGGAGCCTGCTTCCTCCTCTCTCTCTCTCTCTGCCTGCCTCTCTGCCTACTTGTGATTTCTCTCTGTCAAATAAATAAATAAAATCTTTAAAAAAAAAAAAAGAGAGGATGAAATATACCATATCCATGGATTATAAGACACAGCTGTAAAGATAATGATTATTTCTAGAGAGAAAGGGTTAAGTAAAAGACCTAAGTCCTTCATGAGGAAATGACCTCAAGTTTACCTTCTAGCAATGTTCCCACAGAAATATATTGGATTAGATCAATGTGAAAGGTCAAGTTTGTTACCAGGCAACATTATTTATTGTAAAAATGACCCTCGCTTGGTGGACTTGGAAACTTGTCAATAAACTATAAATGGCTGTAGCTTCCCTGTGCAATTCTTGTACTCAAGTGTGTCCCTTGAGAGATCTAACAGTGATATGTATAGGCTATTACAAGAATGTATATCTTATAAATCATAGTGGTTCATGCTTCCCATCTTACAACTGGACAGTTCATGGGGAGCTGAATTAGAGAAAAGCAGATCTGATGCTATAATGCTAATGTATTTCCTGTCCTTCTATAAAGCTAAGTAACCTAGTGCCAAATTATTTTATATATACACACATGCAGGGCTTATATTCAGAATGAAAATTTGCTCTATCACATTAGTATTCAAAGAACTGCACAAGGCACTACTATACAATTCTCCCCAGAAAGGTTAAAATAAAAACTTTCAATTAAAATGAAATTAAAATTTTAATGAAATTAAAAATACCAAGTGTTGACAAGGATGTGGAGCAAAGGGAGCTTATACAGAGCTGATGGGAAAATTCTGGCATCATCTATTATGGTAAATCTGAAGATGTGCATATGCTATGACCCAGCAATCCTGGGTTTATAACCTACAGAAATTCATGCTTACACAAGATAGAACACATGTTCAAAAAAGTTTTGACAGCAACACTGTTTACAACTTCCCAGATCTGAAAACAATCCAAATGTTCATCAACAATAGAATAAATCTTAAAATTGTGGTCTATTCTGACAGTGAAATACTTCACACACACATAGAGACAGAGAAAGACAGAGAGACAGAGAGAGGGAGAGAGGAAGTGAGGGAAGGGGGGAGAGCAATTGAGAGAAATACAAAACACAGTAATCCTAAAGCATACTACTGAACAAAAGAAAACAGGCTCAAAATCATATATACATACCATATGATTCCATTTATATAAAATGAAAAACCAAGCAAACCTAAACTACATTGTTAAAGGATTTGTACTTAAAACTTCTGGAGAGACTTTAAAGATCTAATTCTTTTGTCGCTTACACAGATGTTCACTTAAAATAATTTTCTTAAGCTGTGTACTATGTTTTATGTATCTTCTGTATATGTTTCACATTCATTTCTGCTTTATAGCAAAAAATTTTAAGAAGAGTATTGGAACTGCTGGCATTAAAATGATGAAATAAAGATGGTGTTGTCCCCATTCAATCTGAAAATCACCTAAAGGTAACAAGGATAACAAAAAACAGAAGGAAACCTTTTTCAGCCTGAAGTAGGAGACATAATGTAACCCTAACGTGCAATATATGGGGATGTTTAAACAATAAATCAATAACCAAGTTCCCAAATTACCAGAAGGATCACCTATAAATAAAATAAAGAAGACAGAACTCATACAGTACAAAAACTTTAAAAGTAGAAAGCATAATTATAAAATAGGATATCAGAACCAAGACCAAATATATCTAATACTTATGTAGACTAGAGAAGGTAGAAATAGGCCCACATACAATAGCAGTAGAGAAAAGGATGAACTTAAGGACTTGTGTGAAAAGACTGTTGGTAATAATACCAAGTGTCACTCTTATATGTGTAACCAAGTATGACAACATTTGGAAGATCTGCAGCATGACTTGAGGAAACAATATTTTCCAATGAGCAATGCATGATGTTACAAAACCATGCATCAACAAAATATCCATTTCAAAATGCAAGATAAACCAAGTTATGATTTCAGATTCCACATGACAAATAAAAAAAATTATCATTTGTGAATTTTGGTGTAGTATCAAAGAAGACAATTCACAGTTATTTTAAAAATCCATTAAAATTCTTTTTACTGTTTCAATTATAAAATATGTGAGTGAGGTCGGATTTCCTTCTTATACTTCAACCAAACAGCATATTTACAACAGATTAAATACCAAAACTATCTTCTACTAAGCCAGGGATTAGAGTATGGAAAAAATTCATTCTTTTTACTAAATTGTTTTTGCTTTGGTAAATATAGTCATTTTTCATAAAAAAATTTTTTCATAAAAAATACATGTAATGGTTTACTATTATTTTATTTTTATTATTTATTTATAGATTTTTATTTATTTACTTGACAGAGAGATAGAGAGCACAAGTAGGCAGAGAGGCAGGCAGAGGGAGAGGGAGAAGCAGGCTCTCCACGGAGCACGGAGACCCATGCGGGGCTGGATTCCAGGACCCTGGGATCATGACCTGAGCCAAAAGCAGAGACTTAACAGACTGAGCCACCAAGGCGCCCCGGTTTATTATTATTTTAAATGAATTAATTTATTTTTAAGTTTTCCCAATTTTTAGTTTCTAATATTATAAATATCAATAGGTATAACTCACATAAAAACTCTTTGGGTCCTGAATAACTTATTTTTTAAAAGATTCATTTGAAAGAGAGAGTGAGTGAGACTGAGAGGGGGAGGGAGGTAGAGGGAGAGAGAGAGAGTACAAGTGCACAAGCTAAGGAAGGGGCAGAAGGAGAAGGAGACTCCTTGCTGAGCAGGGAGCCTGATGTGGGGCTCAATCTCAGGACCCCTGCATCACGACCTGAGCCAAAGACAGACACTTAACTCACTGAGACACTCAGGTGCCCCTTTATGTTTTTACTTTTTAGAGAGACAGAGAATGAGTGTGAGTGGGGGCAGGGAGGGTCAAAGGGAGACTCTTAAGCAGGCTCCATGCCCAGCACGGAGCCAAAATAGGGCTGAATCTCATGACCCTGAGATCACAACCTGAGTCAAAAATCAAGAGTTGGTTGTTAAACTGATGGAATATCCAGGCACCCCCCAAACTTTTTTATTATGGCAAAATACACATAATTCAGTATTTACCATCCTAACCATTTTTAAATGCACAGTTCTGTGGTATTGACTATATTCCTACTGTTGTGCAACCATCACCACTGTACATCTCTAGAACAATTTTCACCTTGCAGAACTGAAACTCTATACCTGTTGAACAATAATTCTCCACTTCCCCTCTCCCACAGCCCCTGGCAACAACAATTCTACTTTCTGCGTCTACAATTCTGACTACTCTAGGTATCTTATATAAGTGGAATCAGACATTTTTATCATTTTGTGACTGGCTTATTTCACTTAGCACAATATCCTCAAGATCACCCATGATGTATAAGTCAGAATCTCCCTCCTTTTTATTTTATTTTTTAAAAGATTTTATTTATTTATTTGACAGAGAGAAAGATCACAAGTAGGCAGAGAGGCAGGCAGAGAGAGAGGGGGAAGCAGTCTGAGCAGAGAGCCGGATGCGGGGCTCAATCCCAGGACCCTGAGATCATGACCTGAGCTGAAGGCAGAGGCTTAACCCACTGAGCTACCCAGGCGCCCCTCTCGTTCCTTTTTAAAACTAAGCAATATTCCATTGTATGTATATACCACATTTAATCCATTTATCTGTTGATGAACACATGGGTTGCTTCCACATTTTAGCTATTGTGAATAATGCCGCTATAAATGTGAGTGTACAAATATCTCTTTAAGATTCTGTTTTCAAGGGCGCCTAGGTGGCTCAGTGGGTTAAAGCCTCTGCCTTCGGCTCAGGTCATGGTCCCAGATCCTGGGATCGAGCCCCACATCGGGCT
Organism: Mustela nivalis; assembly: GCF_964662115.1. Taxonomy (NCBI): domain Eukaryota; kingdom Metazoa; phylum Chordata; class Mammalia; order Carnivora; family Mustelidae; genus Mustela; species Mustela nivalis. The sequence goes on from NC_139027.1 coordinate 58,974,276, forward strand.
CTCTGCTCAGCGGGGAGCCTGCTTCCTCCTCTCTGCCTGCCTCTCTGCCTACTTGTGATCTCTGTCTGTCAAATAAATAAATAAAATCTTAAAAAAAAAAAAAGATTCTGTTTTCAAGTCTTTCGAGTATACATCTAGAAGAAAAATCGCTGGATTATATAGTAATTCTATTTTAAACTTTTTGAGGAATATCTATAGTGTTTTCCATAATGGTTGCACGATTTACAGTCCTACCAACAGTGCATAGGCATCTCAAATTCTCCACACCTTCACCAACACTTGTCATTTTTTCTTCCTTTCCTTTCTTTCTCCTTCAATAGTAGCCATCTTAATGAACGTGAAGTGGTATCTTACTGTTGTTCTAATTAGCATTTCTCTAATGATTAGTGATTTTGAGCATCTTTTCATGTGCTTATTGGTCATTCATATATTTTCTTAGGTGAAATATGTATTCAAGTCCTTTGTTCATTTGCTGTATGTTGTTGAGTTTTAGGAGTTCTCTATATATTCTGAGTATGAGCCCCTAATCAGATATATAATTTGGAAATATCTTCTAGTATTATGTAGGTTGCCTTTTCATTCTGTTGATTGTGTCCTTTCATGCATATAAGTTTTAGATTTTCATGAAGTCCAATTTATCTTTTTTTTCTTTGTTACTTGTGCCTTTGATTTCCAGGAATTTACTCTCAAATCCAAACTCGTGAAGCTTCTACCCTATATTCTCTTCTAAGAGTTTTATAGTTTTAGCTCATACATTCATGTCTTTGATCCATTTGGAATTAATTTTGTATAGGGTGATAGGTAAGGATCTAATTTCATCATTTTGCAAGGAGATATTCAGTTTTTGCAGAACCATTTGTTGAAAAGACAACACTGTCTCCACTGAAAGCACTTGGCACCCTTGTTGAAAATCATTTGACCAAATATGCTAGGGTTTAGATCTGGGTTCTCTCTTCTATCCCATTGTCCTGTATGTCTGTCTTTATGTCAGCTCTGCATTGTTTTGATTACTGTAGCTTTGTAGTTAAGTTTTGAAATCAGGAAGTGTGAGCCCTCCAAAATTATTATTTTTCAAGATTGTTTGGCTATGTGGGGTATCCTGAGATTCCATATGAATTTTAGAGTGGATTTTTCTATTTCTGCAAAAAACTTTTTAGGATTTTGATGGGGATTGCATTAAATCTGTAGATTTTGGGTAGTACTGACTAACAGTATTAAGTCTTCCAGTTCATAAACATGTCTTTCCATTTATTCATATCTTCTTTAATTTTTTAAAGAAGATCTTATTTATTTGACACAGAAAGAGTGAGTGCAAGTGAGAGCACAAGTAGGCACTGCAGCAGGCAGAGGGAGAGGGAGAAGCAGGCTCCCCGCAGAGCAGGAAGCCTGATGCAGTGCTCCATCCCAGGACTCTGGAATCATGACCTGAGCAGAAGGTAGATGCTTAACTGACTGAGCCGCCAGGCACCCCATTGTGTTTTTTTAAATTTATTTCATCATTGTTTCCTACTTTTCAGTGTACAAGTCTTTTACTTTCTTAGTTAATTCCTAGGTATTTTATTCTTTTTGATACTACTGGAAATGGAACTGTTTTCTTAATTTCCTTTTCATATTGGTCATCATTAGTGATAAAAGTGCAACTTATTTTTGTGTTCGCTCTGTAACCTTTGCTGAGCTCATTTATTCTAGCAATATTTTTTGTGTGGAATCTTTGAGGTTTTCAATCATCTATGCAGAGGGATAATTTTACTTCTTCCAGTCCCATTTGGAGCCTTTTGTTTCTTTTTCTTTCTTAACTGCTCTAATGAGTACTTCCAGTATTACACTGAACAGAAGTGGAGAGAGTAGGCATCCTTGCTTTGTTCCTGATTTTAGAGCTAAAGCTTTCAATCTTTCACCATTGAGAAGGATATCAACTGTGAGCTTTTCATATATGGCTTTTATTATCTTCAGGTAGCTCCCATGTATTCCTAGTTTGTTGAGTGTTTTATTATGAAAGGTTGATGAATGTTATTATATAGTTCTTCTGCATTTATTAAGTTAATTATGCAATATCTATCCTTCATTACATTCCACACAAAAAATATTGCTAGTTGAACCCATATCCTCTGTAGCTTTTTCCTGATTGACTTCATTCACTTAATAATATGCATTAAAGTTCCTCCATGTCTTTTCATGTCTTGATAGCTCATTTCTTTCTAGTGATGAATCTAGACTGGTTATCTAGATGTACCACAGTTTATTTATCCATTTACCTACTAAAGGACATTTGGGTTGCTCCAAGTTTTAGCAATTATGAAGAAAACTGCTACAATCATCGATATGCAGGGACGCCTGGGTGGCTCAGTTGGTTAAGCAGCTGCCTTCGGCTCAGGTCATGATCCCGGTGTCCTGGGATCGAGTCCCACATCGGGCTCCTTGCTCCGCAGGGAGCCTGCTTCTCCCTCTGACTCTTCCTTCCACTCTGTCTGCCTGTGCTTGCTCTCACTCACTCTCTCTCTGACAAATAAATAAATAAAATCTTTAAAAAAAAAAAAAACAATCATCGATATGCAGGTTTTTGTGTGGGTATAAGTTTTCTACTTCTTTGGGTAAATACCAAGGAGCACAACTGCTGGATCATATGTTAAGAGTGTATACATTTTTAAGAAATGCCAAACTGTCTTCCAATGTAGCTGTATACTATCGTGGATTCCCACCAGCAATCAAGTGCCCCACAACCTCATCAGCACTGGTGGTTGTCTGTGGCCCTGATTTTAGACATTCTAATAGGTGTTCAGTGGTATCTCTGTGTTTTAATTTGCATTTTCCTGATAACATGTGAGGTGGATCATTTTTTCATATGCTTATTTGCAATCTTAAATTTTCTTTGGGGGCACCTGGGTGGCTCATTTTCTTGAGCATCTGCCTTCAGCTCAAGTCACGATCTTAAGAGTCCTGGATTAAACCCTCTGTCAAGCTCCCTGCTCAGTGGGGAGTCTGCTTCTCCCTCTCCTTTTTGCCCCTCCTCCCGGCTCGTGCTTTCACTCTCTCTCAAATAAATAAAATCTTAAAAATAAATCAGTCAGGGGCACCTAGGTGGATCAGTGGGTTAAGCCTCTGCCTTCAGCTCAGGTCATGGTCTCAGGGTCCTGGGATCAAGCCCCACATCGGTCTTTCTACTCAGCAGGGAGTCTGCTTCCCCTCTCTCTCTCTGCCTGCTTCTGATCTATCTCTGTCAACTGTCAAATAAATAAATATAATCTTTAAAAAAAATCAATCAACCAATCATTCAATCTTCTTTGCAAGGTGTAAGGTCATTGGCCCATTTTTAAATAAGATTATATGTTTTCTTATTATGGAGTTTTAATAGTTCTTTTTATCTTTTGGATAACAATTTTTATTTTTATTTTTCAAAAATAATTTAAAAATTTTATTTATTTGACAGACAGAGATCCCAAGTAAGCAGAGAGGCAGGCAGAGAGAGAGGAGGAAGCAGGCTCCCTGCTGAGCGGAGAGCCCAATGTGGGGCTTGACCTAAGCCGAAGGCACAGACTTTAACCCACTGAGCCACCCAGGCGTCCCTGGATAACAATTTTTAATCAGATGTTTTGCAAATATTTTCTTCATTTGTGGCTTGTCTTCCCATTCTCTCCATATTATTTTTTACAGAGCAGAGGTTTGTAATCTTAATGAAATCCAGATTATCCATTATTTATTTCATGGATCATGATTTTGGTATGTATCTTAAGGTGTCACCATACCCAAGGACACCTAGGTTTTCTTCTATGTTATCTTCTAGGAGTTTCACAGTTTTGCAATTTATATTTAGGTCTATGATCCATTCTGAATTAATTTTTGTGATGGGTATAAGGTCTATGTCTGTACTCATATTTTACAGGTGGATGCCTACTTGCCCTAGCATCATTTGTTATATTGTTTTTCTATTCTCTCTTTCATTTATCTTTGCTTTTATTTTTATCATTTCCTTCCTTCTCCTAGCTTTGGGTTTAATTTGTTCTTCTTCTAGTTACTTAAGTTGTAAAGTTAAGTTGTTGAACTGAGATCTTTCTTTTTAAATTTTTAGTGATATATTTAACCCAATATATTAAAAATATTGCCATTCCAATATGTAATTACTGCATTGTCATTATTATTATTATTAGACACTTTTCTATTGTTGGTTCGGACTAAGTCTTAAAAATTCAGTATGCAGGGGCCACCTGGGTGGCTCAGTCAGTTAAGAATCAAATTCTTGATCTCAGCTCATATTGCAATCTCAGGGTCATGAGTTCAAGTTCCATGTCAAGCCCTAAGCTGGGCAAGGAGCCTATTGGGTGCAGGGCGGGGTGGGGAAGCCTGTTATGCAAAATTCAGTATGCATTTGCTACTTATAATACATCTCAATTCAGACAGGTGCTGAATGGTTATGTGTATCTGATGGCTACTGTTTGATGGGAAAGTACAGTTATAGACTGCTTTTGTTCTTTTATTTTTTAATAAATAAAAATTTTATATATTTAAGGTTTATGTGATTTGATATGCATACACATTGTGAAATAATTACCATAGCCAAGACTCTTCAGTTGTTTCCATATTTTGGCTATTGTAAATAATGAATCAGTGAACAATGAAGTGTGGATATCTCTTTGAGATACTGATTACATTTCCTTTGGATACATACCCAGAAGTGGGACTGTTGAATCATATGGTAGTTCTATTTTTAATTTTTTGAGGAACCACTACACTTTTTCCATAATGGCTGTGTCAATTTAAATTCCCATCAATAGTATACGAGGATTCCCTTTTCTCCACAGCCTTGCCAACACTTACCATTTTTTTGTCTTTGTGATAATAGCCATCCTAACAAGTGTTAAATTATATCTTACTGTGGTTTTGATTTGTATTTCCTGATGATTAGTGGCATTGAGCAACTTTCATATTCTTGGTGGCCATTTGTATGACTTTGGAGAAATGTCTATTCAGGTCTTCTATTTTTTAATTGGGTTATTTATATTTTGCCATTGAACTGTATGGGTTCCTTAAGTATTTTAGATATTAACCCCTTATTAGACATGTGATTTGCAAATATTTTAGTCCATTCTCTAGGTTGCTTTTTTGTTTCTTAGATTGTTTCCTTTCATATGCAGAAGCTCTATGGTTTGATATCATCTCATATATATACATGCATGCATATATATATATATATATATGTTGTTGTTGTTGTTATATATATATATATATATATATATATATTGTTGTTGTTGACTTTGCTTTTGGTGTCATACCCAAAATATCCCTGCAAGACTGATGTCAAGAAACTTTTCCCCTAAGTTTTCTTCTAAGAGTTTTACATTGTATGTTTAAATCTTAAATCCATTTTGTGTTGATTTTTATGTATGGTATAAGGGTCCAATTTTTTTTTAAATTTTATTTGTGTGTGTGTGTGTGTGTGTGTGTGTGTGTTCCAAAATTCATTGTTTATGTACCACACCCAGTGCTCCATGTAATATGTGCCCTCCTTAAATAAGGGTCCAATTTTATTCTTTTGCATGTGAATACTTTTTAAAGCACATTTTATTGAAGAGACTGCTCTTTCCTATTGTGCATTATTGGTGCTTTTATAGAAGATCAGACAAATGTGTATGTATGGGTTGATTTCTGGGCTTTCTCTGATACTCCTTTGGTCTATATATGTCTGTTTTTATGCCAGTATCATACTGTTTTGATTACCATAGCTATGTAATATAATTGGAAATCAAAAAGGGTGATACCTCCAATAATGTTCCTCTTTCTCAAGACTGCTTTAACTATTTGGATTCTTTTGGTTCTGTATGCATTTTAGGATACTTTTTCCTATGTCAAAAATGCTACTGGAATTTTGATAAATGTTGCATTGAATCAATAGATCACTTTGGATAGTATGGATAGATTTTCTTAAAGATTTTATTTATTTATTTGACAGAGAAAGAGCACAAGCAGGGGAAGCAGCAGGCAGAGGAAGAGGGAGAAAAAAGCAGACTAGCGAACCTGATACAGGGCTCAATCCTGGGACCCTGGGATCATGACCTGAACCACAGGCAGATGTTTAACCAACTGAGCAACCAAGGTGCCCCAATAAGCATGGATATTTTAACAATATTAATTCTTCTAATTCATGAACACAGTGTATCTTTCTGTTTATTTGTGTCTTCAATTTACTTCACCAATGTTTATTATTTTTAGTGTACAGATCTTTCACCTCCTTTGTTAAATTTTTTCCTTCTTTTTGATGTTATAAATAGAATTGTTTTCTTGATTCCCTTTTCATATAGGTCATTACTAGGGTAAAGAAATACTACTGAATTTTTTAAAGATTGTTTATTGATTTATTTGACGGAGAGTACAAGCATGGGGAGCAGCAGGGAGAGGGAGAAGCAGGCTCCCGATGATCAGAGAGTCCGATGTGGGGCTCGATCTGAGGACCCTTGGATCATGACCTGAATTGAAGGCAGACGCTTAACCGACTGAGCCACCCAGGCACCCCAACATTACTGATTTTTGTGTGTTGATTTTGTAATCTGTATCCAACTTTCCTGAATTTATGTATTAGTTCTAATAGTTTTTTTAGTGAAAGTTTTTAGGGTTTTCCACATATAGGATCATATCATCTTCCAGCAGATCATTTTACTTCTTCCTTCTTGCCTTTTGTTTACTTTCCTTGCCCGCTGACTCTTAAGACTTCTGTTATTATACTGAATAGAAGTGGTGACAGTGGGCATCCTTGCCTTTACTAGAGGAAGAGTGTTCAGTTCTTCCCTATTATGATTTAGCAATGTGGTCTTCATAAACAGCCTTTATTGTATTGCAGTAAGTTTCTTTGTATCTATTTTGTTGAGAGTTTTTAATCACAAATGAATGATGAACTTTGTCAAATATGTTTTTTGCATTTACTAAAATGATCATGTGGTTTTTATCTTTCATTATGTTTACGTGGAATAACATTGATTGTATGTATATGCTGAATCATCCCTGCATCATAGGAATAAATTACAGTTGGTAATGGTGTATAATCTTTTTGATGCACTGTTTAATTTGTTTGCTAGTATTTTATACAGGGATTTTGCACCATAAAAATTGAACAGAAATATTGGCGTGTACTTTTCTTTTCTTTTTTTTTTTTTTTAAGATTTTATTTATTTGACAGATCACAAGTAGGCAAAGAAGCAGGCAGGAAGAGAGAGGAGGAAGCAGGCTCCCTGAGGAGCAGAGAGCCCGATGCGGGGCTCGATCCCAGGACGCTGGGATCATGACCTGAGCCAAAGGCAGAGGCTTTAACCCACTGAGCCACCCAGGTGCCCCAGGCGTGTACTTTTCTTATGGTGTCTTTGACTTTGGTATTAGAGTGATGCTGGCCATATCAAATGAGTTTGGAAGTGTTCCCTCTTCTACTTTTTGGAAGGGCTTAAGAATTAGTATTAATTCTTCTCTGAATGCTCAGTGGAATTCACCTGTGTAGCCACCTGTTCCTGGGCTTTTTCTTTTTGGGGAGGCTTTTGATTACCTTTTTAATCTCCCTATTTGTTATTAGTCTCTCTATCCCTTCTTGGTTTTGTTTTGGTAGGTTTGATGTTTCAAGGAATTTCTCCATTTGTAGTAATGTGTTTAAATCCCTTTCTCATTTCCTTCTAAGCATATTCTAGAACTATTTTCTTTGTTCACCATTTAACATCCTAAAGTTGTAACATCTTAAATTTATACCAGCTTAACTTCAGTGGCATATAAGGATTTTTTCCTCTTTTACAACTCTATCCATACCCCCTTTCAGCTGTCACAGAATTACATTTTTATATACAGTGTGTTCAAAAGCATAACTAATAATTTTTTAATGCAGTGATCTCTTAAATTACATAGAAAACAAAATCTGGGTTTACAAACTGAAGTTATAATAATACTACCTTTTAGACTAATAACTTTAAAAAAAGGTATTAATCTCAAGTCATGTAAAAAACAAAAAGTAGACTTACAAACCGTTATACTACTACTATCTTTTACAATGAACTGTATATTTACCTTTACTGAGATCTTTATTTGTTTATAGAGGTTCTAGTTACTATCACATGTCCTTTCATTTCAAACTGCAGGACTTTTGGGATACCTGGGTGGCTCAATCAGTTAAGTGTTGCCTTTAGCTCAGGTCACGATCCCAGGGTTCTAGGATCAAGCCCAGGGTAGAGCTACCCTCTAGGGAGTCTGCTTCTCCCCCCCACCCTCTCTGCCCCTCTTCCCTGCCTGTGCACTCTAATAAATAAATCCTTTTTAAAAATTTTAAAACAACAGGACTTTCTTTAAGCATATCTTATAGGACAGGTCTAGTGGTAATGAATTCTTCAGGTTTTGTTTATCTGAGAACATCTTAACTGGTCCTTCACTTTTGAAGGACAATTTTCCCAGGTATAAGATTTTTGATTGACAGAATTTTTCTTTTAGCACTTTGAATATATTGGCTGCTGCATTGTGTCCTCCAAAGTTTCTGACGACAAATCTTACAGTTTTATTGAGGATCCTTTGCATATGATGAGTTTCTTTTCTTTTTTTTTTTTTTTTTTTTAGATTCTGTTTATTATTTATTTGACAGACAGAGATCACAAGTAGGCAGAGAGGCAGGCAGAGAGAGAGGAGGAAGCAGGATCCCTGCTGAGCAGAGAGCCCGATGCGGGGCTCGATCCCAGGACCCTGGGATCATGACCTGAGCCGAAAGCAGAGGCTTTAACCCACTGAGCCACCCAGGTGCCCCTCTTTTTTTTTTTTTTTTTTGAAGTTGCTTTTCTCTTGCTGATTTCAAGGTTCTTTGTCTTTGGCATTCAACAATTTGCTTACAATGTGTCTCAGTGTGATTGTCTTTGAGTTCTTCATATTGGAACTGTTAATCTTGTTGCTGTTTATCATATCTCATCAAATTTGGGAAGGTTTCAAGTATTATTTCTTCAAACTATCTTTTACCCTTTCTCTCTCTTCTTCTAATACTACCATAATGTGTATATTGGTCCACATGACAGTGTTCCACTCCATAAGTCTCTTAGGCTCTGATCATTTTTCTTACACCTTTCTGTTCCTTAGACTCTATTATTGCAATTTTGCTATGTTTGAGTTCATTGATTCTTCTGCTTTGAAGCCTGCCTTTTTTCCTACTCTACCTTATTTCAAGAATCCTCTACCTTCTCAAACTTTTAAGGGTATAAAAGGGTTCTGAGACAAAACAAAAGAAAGAAAGAAAGAAAAACAAAAGTTTGTGAATCACTGGTGTAAACAATGTAGAAATGTGGGTATAGAAATTGCTATATTTTTAAATGATCAAATCAACCAACATCAGCTTTGAGTGTGTCAAAGAAAATAAACACAAGAAGACTAACTGGTGGCTTAAGTTTAAATTCTAGACCCTAAACTGAAGAACTGATTATGGAAAGATTCACCTCATTATGTCATTATTAAAGAGTAAAAACGCTGAAGAGATGAAGAGCACTGTGCAATATAGGGGTGTTTGCAGGATGTATTAATATTCATGATGTTTCCTTATGGGAACATGCCTATTCACTGACGAAATTAAATACATTATAATAGTAAGTTTGCCAGAAACACAAAGAAAATGTGTATGATTCCATGCCTATAAAAATGATAATTAAATATGAAAAAAAAATCCATTCTATAACAGAGTATTTCGGCTATATAAATGTCCCCACTTGGCCAGCAGTCCTTACTCCAATTATTTCCTTAAAACTTACTACTCTAAGTATAAATCAAATAGTGGTAGAGAGTTAGTGAAATTTCAGGCACAATGATTAGTATATAGACAATAACATCAAAAAGAAGAGCTGATTAAAAAAAAAATAAGAAAATGTATTGTTATCAGAGTGTGGGAAACACTCTTCTGTGCATCTTTTCTGTTCCTACACATCTTTCTAGGTTGTCCAAGAGTGAAAACTCCTGACTGCTTTTTATCAAATCACTCCTCATAGACAAGTCATCAGCCCTTAAGATTGAGGTACTATCTCCCTCTGGGATAAAGAGCAGACTTGTTTAATGATAGCTATAAATGTACTGGATTCCCCAAGCTCAATGTCTTTCAAATGTGATGCAACCATACTGTGTGTGCAGCTTCCCTCTGACCCTTCATCTCACCCTATGGGACTTGGTGGCAAAAGGAACCAACCAAAAATATTCTTTTTTTAAAGTAAACTCTACCCCCAACATGGGGCCTGAACACATGATCCCAAGATCAAGAGTCACATGTCCTGCTGACTGAACCAGCCAGGTGCCTCAAAATATGCTGATACTCTTGCTGTGAGTAATAAAGCTCTTTATCTCTGACTCAGGAGTCCTGTTTTCTTCCAGCAACCATGAAAACAATAAAAGGTATTTTGATTACCTTGCAAGTAGCGTACAATTCCCACACCTGATGCATTTTATTCACTCTGTCTTTTGGAAAGCTTATTTATGATAACAAACATGCAAAACGTGTTAATCTTACCAATACAGACTGAATTTATAAAATAATCACACATTATTACAAGTCAGCTAAATAGAAGTAAAAGAATTATTAAACATTTGACTGTCTTTAACTTGCAAAGTAGTTCCTGAACAGATTTCCTTATGAAGAATTACAGGAAAGACTGTGAGCCCTAATAGTATATGATTTTACAATGACTCCTCTGTGAAATCTTTTGCATCAGTGAATTTCTAAAAGAGTTCACAGAAATTTTTAGAATTACTACAAACAAAAACCACAAATATTTCAAATTACTAGGTTACAATACATGAACTATTATATCCTTAAAAAGTAGATGGGCAAGTCAAGAGTATGAAACTATAAAGCAATGAAAAAAACAGAAAAAGAAACTTAAAGGAGAACAACTGCTGAGATAGTCTGATATTCTAAATTTGAGTTTCCAATATATACCTATTTATTGTTACAAACAATAAATAAGTTCCTAATAAGCTAAGGTTAATGATTAGGAGAGTTCCTAATCATTTCTATTAGCCATTTTGTTCTACTGTGTGTACTATCCTTATGAGAAAGGATATTCTTAGGGCTTTTCAGTGATACCATCTGTATCTTACATAACCTAACAAGTATTGATACAGAGTACAGAGAAGAGAAACTGCAGGTAGATGCAGCTTTTAAGGGATACTAACAAAATCATGCAGATTTTATCCATATAATTTCTTTTTTCAAAAATTTTTTTCTGTAAACAAGTGAAAATAAGCTTAATTCTCCTCTAAATGTACTATAACTAAACCATATACAGACTGCCATAAGGGATAAGTTATTTTCATAAGTATATGTAGCAAAAGAAAAGGACACAGCATTATTAAGAGCATATAGACTTTGGAGTCAGCCAGATGTGGGATCAAGTCCTAAATATATCACATGTTTTCCTTAAAGATATGTAAGTAATACAGCTGCTAACTCTTTTTCTATTATAGACATATATTTTCTGTCCCTACCATTTTTCTTTTCAATGTTAATAATTTGAATTTTTTTATAGTATCACTTCCTTTTATGGTATCTTTTGCTTCTTTTGGCTTAGAAAGCTACTTCATCTCCAGAAATCTGGTAAATACTAACTCCTCTTCTTTTAAAAACAATTTCATGTTTTAATGCTTTCTTCCACCTAGAATACATTTTTGGTAAAAGGTGTGAATTAAGGTTCTGAATTATTATCTTAACATAATTTTCCTGAATTGTATTTCATTGTTCTGTAAGGCTTCCCTTACACTATATTATTATATAGGTGTATATATGGGTCTTAATGAGATCGTGTTCATTTCTGGGCTAGAAATTCTGCTTCAGTGTCCCATCACTGTTTTTACCAGTACATCACTATTTTATAATATGCTTTATTTAATATCTTATAAGGATAATCAAACCTCATTAACCATCCTTTTTAAAAAAGATTTTATTTATTTATTTGATAGAGACAGAGATCACAAGTAGGCAGAGAGGCAGGCAGAGAGAGAGAGGGAAGCATGCTCCCCACTGAGCAGAGAGCCCAATGCAGGACTCAATCCCAGGACCCTGAGATCATGACCTGAGCTGAAGGCAGCAGCTTAACCCACTGAGCCAACCAGGCGCCCCTAAAAGTACTATTCTTAAACATTTAATTTTTCCTAAATAAATTTTTAATCATTTTGATGCCATCCTAAGAGATAACCTGTTTCAATGTTTATAGCAGTATTATCAACAACAGCCAAACTATGGAAAAAGCCCAAACATGTATCAACTGATGAATGGATAAAGAAGACGTGGTATAGATATATACAATGGACTATTACTCAGCCATCAAAAAGAATGAAATCTTGGCATTTGCGACAATACGGACGGAGATAAAGTATATTTTGCTAAGCAAAATAAGTCAGTCAGAGAAAGAAAATACCATATGATTTTACTCATATGTGGAATTTAAGAAACAAAGTAGATAAACATAAGGGAAGGGAAGAAAAAAGAGAAGGAAGCAAATCATAAGAGACTCTTAACTACAGAGAACAAACTAAGGGTTGATGGAGGTGAGGTGGGTGGGGGATGGGTTAAACGAGTGAGGTGTATTAAGGAGGGCACTTGTATAGAGCACTGGATATTATATGTAAGTGATGAATCACTAAATCCTACTCCTGGAACCAATATTATACTGTATGTTAACTAACTAGAATTTAAATAAAGGTTAAAAAAAAAGAAATATCCTGTTTACATTTTTATTATGCTTACTTAAATTCTGTTAAGTATCTAGAGAAGATGGATCGATACCTTCACAATACTTAATATTACCATTAAAATAAAATGTAATAGGTAAAATGCCAAGAAGGGCTCAGAGAGTATGCAATCTTACTCAGTAGGTCATCTTTTGATTTTTTTTTTTTGCAACTATTAGAATAAGTAGAAAACTAAAATTCATATAAAATGGCATGCATGCTATTTAACATTCAGAACAAATCAACTGTCCTATAACTGCTAAATATTATCTTTTTAAAAGATTTACTTACTTATTTAAGAGAGAGATGGGAAGGAGGGGCAGAGGATAGACAGACTCTGAAACAGACTCCCTACTGAGCATGGAGCCTGATGCAAGGCTCAATCTCAGAAACCCGAGATCAGGACCTAAGCCAAAGAGTCTGACACTTACGTGACTGAGCCACCCAGGCACCCTTAACTGATAAATATTATTGAATGTATTTTAACTTCAGTGCTAGATATGTTATCCTTTTATAAATTAGTAAAATTAATTGGCAGATACTGACATTTATGAAATAATTTAATTACAGATTCCCTCTTCTGCTGCATATTTAAAATATAATCTAAATTTCAACAATTCGTTTTTAAAAGTCTCCAATAAAAATTTACATATAAAGCAAGGCACAATTATACCAATTAAATAAATAAATTATAAAAGAGAAATACTGTTTTGTAGTAAGACCAATGTGAATTTTTAAAAATCCACTTACATATAGAACATAAATAAAAGAGAAAACCTGATCTAAGAAAGTTAATCATGGGGAAAGCATATTTGTAGATAGTCCTTTAAGAGAGATATATTTAATTTATTAGTAACTCAACAGAACATAACAATGTGCATATTAATATCAAAGGACAATACTTACACTATCTTGTTCAGCTTTTCTGCAAGTTTTGGCTTTTACTGGACAAGAATAAATCGTATTCAATTACAAATGCAGTTCTTTTTTTTTTTTTTTAAAGATTTTATTTATTTATTTGATGGACAGAGATCACAAGTAGGCAGAGAGGCAGAGAGGAAAAAGCAGGCTCCCAGCCGAGCAGAGAGCCCGATGTGGGGCTCGATTCCAGGACTCTGGGACCATGACCCGAGCCGAAGGCAGAGGCTTTAACCCACTGAGCCACCCAGGGGCCCCTACAGATGCAATTCTTGAATAAGTTGGCAATACAATATCGATTTTATGATATTGGCATGCTGACTTGGGCTCTGCTCAACTTAAAATTTCTAAAAGTATTTTTAAAGAGCAGATTTAATAAGGTACAATTTACATAAAAAATCCACCCTCTGAAAGTGTACAGTTTGATGAATTTTACAAATTATATAGTCGTATACAAATATATTTCTCATTACTTACTCAGTTCTCTAATTTAACCCAGTAATTAGCTGCTTAGTCCCACCCTTTCCCTGACCCCATTTCAGCCCTTTTGCTCACTGAATATATAGGTTATAAAAGCAAATAAAGATAGTTTGTCTAATGCATTTCTCAACACTGATAATTTGGGGAGATTATATATTTCAAAATAAAGCCTAAACTGATACAGTACAAGTTAATTCAGTATAACATTTGGTTTTATTTTCACAGATCACATTAATATATTTTTGCAGGAAACATTAGATTAAAGAATTAATAGATTGGATACATAGAATTCTATCCCCCCCCCCACCAAATCCTTACATATACTGCTGGCTTCAAGATCAAAAGTCATATCAACAAATTGAAAGAATAAAATGTCTGAAGATTTCCAGAAAGACAATTATAATCTTTAAATGGTAGTCTTTTCAAGTGATTTGAATATGAGCTTTTTACTGTTTTACTCTTGAGTACACTAAGGGCTTAAATTTTTTCATTATCAGTTGGCTCTGAAATTCCAAATAATGATTTACTTAAAAGCTGTATGTTTAACAGAGAGATTTAAAATGCTTCAGCTACTATTTTCAATCTAAATAGGCAACCTGCCTTGATTTAAAAGATTTGACACTTTCTTTCTAGGAATTGTCATATTGCCCAAATTAGCTTATTATTAGGAGCTTTGTTGTTATAAAAAAAGAGGATAAAATCATGCAACAAAAATCCATCCCATCTTTCTTTTTTAGTTCTGTAATTATCATGAGCAATTTGATTTATTTGCCATTGAATTCATTTACCCAGGAAAATCATATACGATGTTCAGGCTACAAATTAAGTAGTGAGTAGTTATGCTTTACTATAAGACAAGTAAAAGCTTGTAAAGAAAAGTAAAGGCATAAAAGCAATGCAGTGTTTTTAATGAAACACATTTACCCGCCTTGGGTAAAAAGTAAAAGTAGCTCATAGCTGCAAAACTTTGTATTAATGCTTAGTGTGGCACACTACTTAATTGAAAGATTCTTAATTAAACATGCCCCACCAAAAAACCTCACCAAATTGCATTTGCCACCAAATGACTAACAAGTACACAACAGTTGGAAACTGTCAAAATATTTTACAGCTCAATTGTAATTACCAACCAAGTCTAAGCGTGCCCTGAGTGGGCGTTAACTACATCTTGGGGGATGCAAAACATTAAACAGCAGTCATTTTTTTGTGGTTTCTAATTTAAAACTCCTAAATAATTCCAAGGCTTTTGCGGCCTTTAGTGAATAATCAGCAAAACAACAATACAAGATATAATAATTTATCATTTTCATAGATTGACCAGTGAGAAGGGCCTTTTAAAAGATCATATGGCTTATTCTTTACCATATAATTGAATATATTGATTATTTGGTTATTTGCCTTTGAAAATGTATTAAGTGATCTTAAGATGTTAAGTGTTTTCTGTCATCCTTATCACAATAGATGTAGCCAAAAATAACTGGGAAGGTGTGATTATGAAGAAATGTCAATATGGAAATACAGCTGGTGAGCTTCCAGAGGGGAAAATGCAGACATCGTTTGCCATTTGAAGTAGGACAGCATCCAGCCACTCTTCATTCCTCCCCAGAAAGTATACCAAGGAGTGGAATACAGCTTGAGGCTCTGTGACCATCCAAATTTGGTATCTCTTACCAACAGTTAAGAACTGGGTTAATTACTACTGACCATAAGCACTGGTAAAATATTACCTTTCACTGGGTATCATATTCATCCACTGTTCTTACAATTGGATAGGGACAAAACAGAAAGCAGAATTTACCATGCATTATGTAAGCATTGTTTTTCTGAGTTCCCTAACTATATTTTTCCTGAGAAATATCAGTCAGGGGAATGTTCAAAAAGCAGATGCATAATGTACTGAGAACATTTCAGTGTTTCAAATTTAAAATGGAATTATATTATTTAACTTAAAATACACTTTAAAATGTATTATGGTTACATAAGAAGCCTCAGTTATACCTGTTTCATCTTAAGCAGAAAGATGGGCACACAGGTGTTAATTGTAAATAATCCTTTTACCTTTTTATATGACTGAAAAATTCCATTGAAAATCAGAAGGAAAAAAAAATCTCGTAATAGCCATACAAGTTACCAACTATTTAAGTATAGTTATTTAACAAATCCCTCCCAATTAAATCATAATGTGGGTTAATAAGAAAAAGGTTTAAGGAATTAAATTAATGTAAGGTTCTGTATGGTTCTCAGAAGAGCCATACTCACTTAGCGATTATGACTACAACTAGATGGAATGTTCAAACAGAACCGGAAATGCTGATTACTGCCATGTAGCCAGAGTAGATCAATGGGCCACCTGTTGACAGTGAGAAAATACAATTTTCTTAACAATTTTTTAAAATATTTTATTTACTTATTTGAGAAAGAGTGTGTACATGCACAAGCATGGAGGAATGGTAGGGGGAGAGAGAGGAGCAGGATCTCTGTGGAGCAGGGGCCCGATGCAGGGCTTGATCATGGGACTCTGGGATCATGACCTGAGCCACAGCAGACCTTCAACTGACTGAGCCACCCAAGTGCCCCTTAACAATTTTTAAAAGATTTATTTAGTTTAGAGAGAGAGAGAGAGCACACAAGTGGGAAGGTGGCAGAGGGGCAGAGGAAGAAGGATAGAGAGACTCTCAAGCTGACTCCCCACTGACCGTGACTTGGGGCTTCATCCCATGACCTTGAGATCACGACCTGAGCTGAAATCAAGAGGTGGATGCTTAACCAACTAAGCCACCCAGGTGCCCTAATAATTTTCTACACTGAATACTTGAACACAAAGTTTGTAGAAGAAATAAATGTACATTATAATAATATTATGTAGGCTATTGGTCTCCAACTTTTTATCGCATGCCAATATCAGAAAAACAGTAGAAACATTCTCATAGGTATACACGTATTTATGTATTATAATACACATGCTACTGTGTATTATAAAACACATGCTACAAATGGAAATTTAAAAAGAAGAGATGAAGAAATTGACAATTAAGATATTTTACTTCATAATGATATAAAACTGATTTTTCTCTCATTATATAAAAGAACAATGTGATAGAAAAGGCTTAAAATTTTTTAAAAATTCGTTTAACAATTTGAATGAAGGTCTAGTTCTAAAGTGTATATATTGGGATGCCTGTGTGGTTCAGTTGGTTGAGTGACTGCCTTCGGCTTGGGTCCTGATCCCGGGATCCTGGGATCGAGCCCTGTATCAGGCTCCCTGCTCAGGAGGGGAGCTTGCTTCTCCCTCTCCCTCTGTTGCTCTGCCTGCTAGTGTTCTCTCTGTCAAGTGAATAAATAAAATCTTTAAAAAAAATAAAAATAAAGTGTATATATTGATACTTGGTTTGAATGGCTGTCATAGCTAAAAAAGATATATCACAAAAATACATTAATCTAAATGCAAAAAGCACATCATTGGCTGTACTCAGGATACTCATTTTTCAATGCCATCTACCAATTATGCAAAGGATCTTTGTTGACATTCACTTGATTTCTATTTCCTTTTTTTCCCCCCAGTTCTATTTCCTGATGTCAATTAGGTACAGTTAAAACCCTACTAATTCTGAGGCTAAAAATACATGTTTATAAAAAAATAAAATAAATAAATTAAAAATAAAAATAAAAATAAACCCCTACTACTTTTTTATTTGGACTTTTAAACAGTTTAGAAAATTCTGTTTTCAGCTTCTGAAAGTATACCAATATGAGAGTTTACATAGGTAGCAAAGGTATTGTCAGCAACAAAATAACAAGAAAATATTTCTGTAGCCAACAGTATAGGCTCACTAACCAACATCCATCCATTCTCATGCCTGCTTCTTGTAAGGCAATCAGGACAAGTCTAGTACTTACTTTTTCCTAACTTACCTTATAGTAAAGGATAGCCATGTGACAAGGTCTAGCCAAGCTAATGTGAATGAAAGTTTACAGAAATATGAAAATCCAATGAATGTAAGTAGATGTTTATGATTTCTTGACAAAAAGGGATAGAGGTAGAGCCTCCTCTTGTATTTGTCTTCTCATTTACACAGGACACCTTCCACTCTCCACCTGACACAGGAGCTTCCCCCCCCCCTTTTTTTTTTAAGATTTTGTTCATTTATTAGAAAGATGGGGGAGAGAACACAAGTAGACAGAGCAGCAGGTAGGGGAGAGGGAGAAGCAGGCTCTCTGCTGAGCAGGGAGCCTAATGCCAGGCTTGATCGCAGGACCCGGGGATCATGACCTGAGCTGAAGGCAGCCACTTAACCAACTGAGCCATCCAGGTGCCCCGACACGGGAGCTTCTAATATGTAGACACATAGGCTAAGAGAAGGTGGCCACGTTAAGCTACATATTAAATATTAGTAAACCTTAATTTCTTTATTAATTTTATATTCAAGCATGTAGACACAAGTTTGAATATATTTTTCCCACACCCAATGAACTGTCCCTGAGTGCTTCTTGTGGGTCACATATCTCACTTTGGAAGCCACTATTTAAATAACTCAAAGGGCTAGATATGCTTAATAAAACTACTTGCAACAATGCCCTGACTTAAAATTATCCACATTTCAGAGAAAAGCTTCAGACAGGTTAAGGGACCTGCCCCAAAACAAATAATACATGAACATGATGAATATAAATGATTTTTTAATGGAGAATATTGATTGATGAATATTTTTATGGAATAAAAAGGTTTTTATTCCATTTGCCAAACTGTACTAAAGATGCATACATTTTTTAAACATGCACACATTTAAACTACACAAAGAATATGCCAACTGTTTGAAGAAGAAATAATAGTTAAATAGTCACATTTTATATGAAAATTTCCATGAGTTAACAATGTGGCATGTTTATATGCTGTGCTTCATTATACTGCATTTGATATGCAGCAATTTCAGAAGGACCTATTTTAGTTGCTATCATCATACCTGTTTATTAAAAAATTAACAAAACTGTGGCCCTTCACACTGATCCTAATAGGTCAGTAAGTCATCAACAAATGTTTACAATACATTCCATTCTTCTTACGAAAGGTACCAAGCATACTAAGGTAAGACTGGTCCTTGGCACTGAAGAATTCGTAACTGAGTAGGGAGGCATAAATAACTACCATGACATAGTATGATTAGGGTGATAAAACAGTGCTATGGGATCACACAGTAGAAAGTGATGTCAACAAATACCTCACAGGTATCTGAGTTAGACCTCTGAAGGATGAGCTGGTCTTCCCATAAAGCTTTGCAAAAATAGAGAAAATCTGAAACTTCTAATGGCTACCCAAATGGAAGTATGATTTAATTTGGACCATTTTCCAAGGCAAAACGAGTAACAAAGACAGGTCTGAAGCTCCTAAAAGTGTCAGGCTTGCAACTATAGTCATAGGCCAAACATAGACACAAAGATGGCAGAGAGCAGCAGTTCTTAAACTTTTTGGTTGCAGGACTTCTTTATACTTCTGGAAATTACTGAGGACTTCCAAAGAGCTTTTGTTTGTGTGGGTATACTTACTGATATTTATTATATTAGAAATTAAAACAGAAAATTAAAAATACCTCTTTTTAAAACTTTATGTTAATATACCTCTATTAAAACAATTCTATTTTCCAAAGAAAAATAGCAAGAAGAGTGATACTGTTTTACATTTTTGCAAATCTCTTTAATGTCTGGCTTAATAGAACATAGCTGGGGGACACTTGGGAGGTGTAGTCAGTTCAGCGTCTGACTTCTGATTTTGGACCAGGTCATCATCTCAGGGTTGTGAAACTGAGCCCTGAATTAGGCTCCATGCTAGGCATGGAGCCTGCTTAAGATTCTCTCTCTCCTTCTCCCCCTTCCCAACCTCCCACCCCCACAGGTGCTCACACTTTCTCTCTCTCTAATAAATAAGTAAATCTTAAAGAGAAAAAGAAGATTGCTGGATTCTCATATCTGCTGTTTTCAATCTGTTGTAACGTGTTGTTTTGGTTGAAGTAATGAAAATCTAGTACACAGATACACAGTTGGAAAAAGGCACTTTAAAAGCTTTTTCAGACAATTGTGGGTATTCTTCTTTGATACTATACCGAAACTCACACAAGTGGTCGTTTCCTAAAGATTAGTTGCCATGTAGAATCTGAAACCACACTGATGAACTTTACAAACTCTGTTAATGTTAAAATCCATTGATCATTTTGCACTTTGAAAAGAATTTTTATCTCTGCATAATTTTGAAACATTATCCACTGGATATTTGGAAAACAGATTCCCTGACAAAGTTGCTGTGTTTTATTATATAATATTGAAAATAACATTTCTTAATATTATCACCTATCTTTTCAGAAAAGTTTTTCAAGTACTGGGAAGATCTCAAGCTCAAAGTGACAGAAATGAGTCTTTCAAAATTCTAATTTTTGTTTGAAAGCTCTAATTTTATCACTGGCAACAAATACTGTCAGCTGTTTCCCTTGAAGTGACAGTATCATTTTGTTCCTGTTTTGAGAAAATATGTACCAAATAACCAAGTCTAAATAACCAATTTGTCATTCTTTCCAGTAAGAATGGTATTCCCTGACACAGACACCTAACCAAGCTTACAACCCAAACAGAGCAAGTCCTTCCTTTTGAGATAATGGTAGTACTTTGATGTGCAGGAGAAGTGTTTTATGCATACTTTCTAACACAGAATATTACAAAACTGTGTACTCCAAGATTAAGATTTAATAAAATGATTAATTTTTACAGCTTCATAAATAAACTTTTTTTAAAAAAAGATTTTATTCATTTATTTGACAGTCAGAGATCACAAGTAGGCAGGGAGGCAGGCAGAGAGAGAGGAGGAAGCAGGCTCCCCAGCAGAGAGCCTGATGTGGGGCTTGATCCCAGAACCCTGGGATCATGACGTGAGCCAAAGGCAGAGGCTTTCACCCACCCACCCAGGTGCCCCCATAAATACATTCTAAAGTAAACCTGGTTTTGTTTTTTTTCTAATGAGTTTGCATGGCCATTAAGAATACAATGACTTGGGGCACCTGGGTGGCTCAGTGGGTTAAACCCTCTGCCTTCGACTCAGGTCATGATCTCAGGGTCCTGGGATGGAGCCTGACATTGGGCTCTCTGCTCAGCAGGGAGCCTGCTTCCCTTCCTCTCTCTCTGCCTGCCTCTCTGCCTGCTTGTGATCTCTGTCTCTCAAATAAATAAAAAATCTTAAAAAAAAAAAAAAGAAAAGAATACAGTGGCTTCTGCTAACAATTTGGTGCCACAGCCTTGATTCATATGTTGGTGCGAGAGGGTTTTATCCATTATTTCTTTTGCCCAATCTGTGCAAATATGAACATGGTGAAAAAAGCAAATAATGTCTTAGTATTATTATGAAAATGTCCTTTACTTCACAAACCCAACGAACTATCTCAAGGACCTCCAGAGGCCACACTTTGAGAAGAGACAGGAAGAGGATCAGCACCAAGGCAGAGGTTTATTCATTTATTCCACTATGGTATTTATACCATTTTTATACCATATACCCAGGTGCTAACCCTGGGTTAACTGCTAACTGGGTTATCCTGCTGACTAGGATCATCTTAGTGATGAAACAGTCCCCACCTTCTAAGAGAGGCAGACCCAGGGAAATTAATAGAAATTAAGATTAATAGAATTTATTAAATTAATAGAAATTAATTAAATTAATAGAAATTAAGAGTGGGAATTCCTTACAATATATATTTTTTACATATTCAAACTGAAGATGGGATAGTTGTGGTTTTATACTATTACATAATAAATACTACCAGAAAGCAATGGCAGTTTAATGTCTACTGATTACTTCTAACAGTTTTTTACTGTAAATCTTCAAAGACTCTAATTTTAGTATTGAAGTCAAATGTTAAAAGGTTCCAAGGAATTATATGTTGGTATAGTACAGCAAACAGATAACGCATACCCAATTAATAGATGTTGAATAGTACTGAAAAATGATTTGCATTCCTGGCTCCTCTTCTATTTCATTGTTTACAAATTAGCAAATAATCAGGCTCCAGAGTACTCTGGAACCTGTGTACCTGGCCTTTAGTGGGAAAGAGGTTCCCACTGCTTCTTGGCAATCTCTTTTCCTTCAGAAACACTATGGGCCAGTACTGGAGAGAATGAATACTCCCTTTAAGTGTTAATTATTCCATTCCTGTATAATTGTGGCCAGCTCCTCAGCAACAAATAAAATCAATTCTCTGCCCAGACAAGAAGGAAAACAAAATGAAACAATACACTTGCTTCAATAGGACCCTTGAAAACTATCTTCATAATCATGTAACTCAGGAAATAGAGATGATTCTGTCCCCCAACTCCTTTAACATAATATTATCTTATACCAGTGGTTTTCAACCATTCACAGTTTCAATCTCACAAGTACATTATTAAAGAATCGAGGTGTCAGGTAGAATAGAACAATTTTAAAATCCTCATACCTTGTTCCAGAAAATACCTTTATATATGTTTCATCTATGACACAATGACACAAAAAAAGTGTTTTCATTGAAAAATCTTCATAAATTTTAGTAGACTGTCAACCTCTCTTCCACAATACATATATATGTTAGATACCTCAGTTCAAGAGAGCTTTGGAAACAAAGACAAATCTGTCAATGACAAGAATCATGAACTTTTTTTCTATTTTAATTCTCACTAATCCTCCACACCTCTACCCTGAGGATTTGAAAGTTGCTAAGGAAGGGAGGAAAGATTAAAAAAGAACTCCAAGAAAATGGCCTAATGTCTTTTGGGGGGTGTCAGATTCTAAGACAAATGAATTAAGAACAACAACAGTAGTAGCAACTAATACAGAATTTACTATGTTCAAGGAACTATTCTGAGTACTTTACATATATTACCATATTTAATCCTCACAATAGCACTATGAGATAAGCATTATTATCCCTATTTTATAGATGAGTACGTTAAAAGATAGAGAGCTTAAATAACTTGTTCTACTTCTTAAAAGGCACAGTCTAAGGACTTGGCAGTGTGATTCCAGGCTGAAGATATGACTCACGGGGTACCTGGAGCACCTGGGTGGCACAAGTGATTAAGCTTCTGACTTTGGCCCAGGTCATAATCTCAGGGTCCTGGGATCAAACCCCAGGTTGGGCTCCTTGCTCACCAGGGAATCTTTTTGTCCCTCTGTCCTTCCCCCTGCTCATGCTCTCTCTCTCTCTTCCCTGCTCGTTCTTAAATAAATATGTTAAAAATCTTAAAAAACAAAAAGAAAAAGAATATATGACTCACTTCATGCTAGGGCCTCAGGATACCAAGGATCTTAGGCAAGATTCAGTACCCTGAAAAATCATTCTTTCTGTAACTGACTCAGAAATGAAATATTAGGGACGCCTGGGTGGCTCAGTGGGTTAAGCCGCTGCCTTCGGCTCAGGTCATGATCTCGGGGTCCTGGGATCGAGTCCTGCATCGGGCTCTCTGCTCAACGGGGAGCCTGCTTCCTCCTCTCTCTCTCTCTGCCTGCCTCTCTGCCTACTTGTGATCTCTCTCTGTCAAATAAATAAAAATAAAATCTTTAAAAAAAAAAAAGAAATGAAATATTATCTAGAAAGAATACTGTGTTAGATCCAGGTGCCTGAATTCTATTTCTGGCCATGAATTTTAAAGAGTTATGTGATATTAGTCTTAATAACATCCATTCTGGGTTTTGGTTTTATCATTTATAAAACAAAAAAAATAAAGAGGAGTGAATTAAGATTCATTTATTCAACTAAAAAGCACTAAGTACTTATTACATGCAAGGCAATATGCATCACTGAGAACCTGTCTGACCCATGTAAAGTCTATTTTCCCAGTTAATATCTCACAAGAGGACCCTGCAGCTATTTGAGCTTGCAACTTAAAACCTGGCATGCCTTTTAAGAACGAAAGAGATGAAACCAAGCCAAAAGAAGTTTAATTACTTGTCCCACAAGGAAATTTAAGGTAAACTGGTCAAAACCCTTCAGTTATTCTAATTTTATCAAAGTGCCAAAAGGAACTACGTGGTGAATTTTTCATTCAAGAATTTACTTAACATCCATTACATGTTAGGAATGGCAATATACTGGCAGAAAAAACAAGTCCCATTCTTATGGAGTATAACATGTAATGGCAATATACTGGCAGACAAAACAAGTCCCATTCTTATGGAGTCTATACTTGCCACAAAGGAAGAACTTAATAAGGGGTTAAAAATTTTATTTAAAAATATGACGTCAATGGTTTAAGTCACAAAAACATCATTAAAAACACTTTTTTCCAAGCTAGATGTCCACAGAAGCTTTATCCAACTTTCCAAAGGTACCTTTAAGACACATTTAAAATCAAACTCAATGGGATTAAAATTTAAGTAAATTAATTAGTTTTACTGTATTTTTTTAAAGTTTTTTTTTTTTAAGATTTTATTTATTTGTCAGAGAGAGAGCGCGAGCGAAAGTGAGCACAGGCAGACAGAGTGGAAGGCAGAGTCAGAGGGAGAAGCAGGCTCCCTGCGGAGCAAGGAGCCCGATGTGGGACTCGATCCCAGGACGCTGGGATCATGACCTGAGCGGAAGGCAGCTGCTTAACCAACTGAGCCACCCAGGCGTCCCTAGTTTTACTGTATTATAGTACAACATTATAATCTGAGTTATGGGTACAAAGTGATTATTTACTACTTGGCACAGGTTTAAAATATTAAAATCAGTTTTTTCAAGCACCTATAGTTTCATTCCACTTTCAATCTACTAGCAATCCTCTTCTAAATTAGTACTTTTCAAATATGTCAGCCATCAGAATCACTTGGAATAATGGGAGAGTCAGGTGGCACCTGACATGAAAATCCTGATTCAGTAGGTAAGAGGTGGTCCCAGGTGATTCTGATCCAGCTAGGCAACAATGGGTTTTCACCCACAGTTTATTCTTACCAGTTTACATTCCCATCTTCTGGTCTCAAACATATTTTTCTTTTAGTACTCAGAAAAGGAATTTTGCTATGGTATAAAACCTTAGAATTTCTCAGCATGTAGACCTTAGAATTTCTCCTCAGTTTCTAGTATTAAATAAGTCTTCCAGTAAACTGTGACCTGGCTTGGGTCCCCCTCAAGATTCTGCTCACAAAAATTTATTGGGTATTTCCTCAGATCTGGCATTAGCCAGAGGTTCAACTCTTTTGAGTTAAATATTTAATTTGGACATATATGTACATGCTTTTACAAAAATTGTTAAGATACTACTATGTGCCACACTATTCTAAGCACTTGAGACATCAATAAAATTGACAGAACTTTAGCCAGATTCATCACAGGGGGAAAAAAAGAGAAGACAAAGGTTACCAATATCAGAAATTAGAGAGGTAAAATAGCTACAGATTCTATATATATTAACAAAATAGGAAAGTTATGAACAACTTTATGCTAAAAAAAACTTGACAGTCAAGATGAAATGGACAAATTCCTTGAAAGATACAAGCTACCAAAGCTCTCTCAAGAAGAAAGAGATTATCTGAATATCTTTCTACAAATTGAAGAAATTTAACTTCTACCTAAAAAATTCACCCCAAAGAAAACCCCAGGTATACATGGCTTTATTGATTAATTCTCCCAAACATTTAAAGAAGAAATCATCTCAATTCTACAAAACCTCTTACAGAAAATAGAAAAGGAGGTAATACTTCTCAACTTATTCTAGAAGTCAAGCAGTGCCTTGATTCCAAAATTGTATGAAGATACTATAGGAAAAGAAAACTCCAGATCAATGTCCCTCATGAAAATGGATGTAAAAAAAATTTAACAAATCAAATCCAATTATATATTAAAAAGATAATTCACCTTGATCAAGTGAGCTTTATTCCCAGGAATGCATAGGTGATTTAATGAATTCAAGAAAATTCTGGTACTTTGGAATAAACAAAATACATTACTGATGTCTTTTAAAAGCAATGCTGGAGCCCCCAGTGATTATTTGGACATCTAGATATATGAGTCTTTGTCTTACACCAAGTTACTTTGCAACAAACAACAGGGTTTCTCAACCTTGACACTTTCGACATTTGGGATTGAATACTCCTCTGTTGGGGGGGGGGGGTGCATTACAGGAGTGTCTCTGGCCTCTATGGACCAGACACCAGTAACGTCACTCCTCCCAGTGTGATAACTAAAAACCGTCTATAGGTATTGCCCAATATTTTCCTGGGGGACAAAATGATCTCCAGTTGAGATTAATCTCTATAGAGATTAAAGTTAACTTGCAGGAAATCAACAGCAATGGAAACAATTCTTATCTATATATAGGCATACCACATTTTATTGTACTTTGCTTTACTGAACTTTGCAGATACTGTATTTTTCTACAAATTGAAGGTCTGTGGAAACCCTGTATTCAGTAAGTCAGTTGGTGCCATTTTCTCAACAGCATTTGCTTATTCTGTGTCTCTTTGTCATACTTTGGTAATTCCTGCAGTATTCAGACTTTTTCATTATTATATTTGTTATGGTGATCTATGCTTTTTGATTTTGCTACTGTACCTGTTTAGGGTACCATAAAACACACCCACAGAAGATGGCAAACTTAATCAACAGATGTGTCGTATTCTGATTGCTCTACTGACTAGCTGTTCCTTCATCTCTCTCCCTCTCCCCGGGCCTCTCTATTCCCTGAGACATAGTACTATTGAAATTAGGCCAATTAATAACCCCAAAACAGCCTCAAATAAAAGAAAGAGTTGCATGTCTCTCACTTTAAACCGAAAGCTACAAAGATGACACTTAGTAAGGAAGAGATGTTGAAAGCCAAGATAGGTCAAAAGTCAGGCCTCTTGCCAAACAGCCAAGGAAATGAAAAGCACTACTCCAGCAAAACACATGAATGATAATAAAGTAAAATAGCCTTATTGCTGATATGGAGAAAGTCTTGGTGGTCTAGATAACAAATCAAATCAAGCATACCATTCTCTTAAGCCAAAGCCTAATTCAAAGCAAGGCCCTAACTTTCTTCAATTCCGTGAAGGCTCCAAGAGGTGAGGCAGCTGCCAAAGGCTGAACTAGCAAAAACTGGCTCATGTGTTCAAGGAAAGAAGCCATCTCTCTAACATAAAAGTGCAAGGAGAAGAAGCAAGTGCTGATACAGAAGCTGCAGCAAGTTATCCAGATCTAGTTAAGATAATTAATGAAGATGTCTACATTAAACAACAAATTTTCTATGTAGATGAAACAGCCTTCTATTGGAAGAAGGTGTCATCTAGGACCTTCATGGCAAGAGAAGAGAAGAGATTCCCTGACTTCAAAACTTCAAAGGACAGAGTCTCTTGTTAGGGTTTAACACAGCTGGAGACTTTAAGCGGAAGTAATGCTTATTTGCTATCCTGAAAATCCTAGGACCCTTAAGAATTATGCTAAATCTATTCTGTCTGTGCACTATCAATGGAAGCCTAGTTGACAGCATATCTGTTTACAACATGGTTTACTGAATATTTTAAGCCCACTGTTGATACTTACTGATCAGAAAGTATGATTCCTTTCTAAAAATTACTGCTAACTGATGATGTACCTAATCACCCATGAGCTCTGATGGAGATGCAAAATGAGACTCATGTTGATTTCATGCCCGCTAACACTACATCTACTCTGCAGCCCATATATTGAGTCATTTAGGTTTTCCTTCTTATTATTTAAGGCATACATTTCATAAGGCTCTAACTGCCACAGACCATGATTCATGATGAATGTGGGCAAAGCAAACTGAAAACCTTCTGGAAAGCATTCATCATTCTAGATGCCATTAACATTCCTGACTCATGGGAAGAGGTCAAAATATCAACAAAAACAGGAGTTTAGAAGAAGTTAATTCCAACCCTATGGATGACTTTGAGGAGTTCAAGATTTCAGTGGAGAAAATAACTGCAGATATGGTGGAAACATCAAAAGAACTAGAAGTGGAGCCTAGAGATGTGACTGAATTGCTGGAATTTCATAATAAAACTTGAATGGATGAGGTGTGGCTTCTTGCGGATGAGCAAAAGAAGTGGCTTCTTGAGATGGAATCTATTCCAGGTGAAGATGCTGTGAAGGATTACTGAAATAACAATGAAAGATTAAGAACATTACAAAACTTAAGTCAATAAAGCAGCAGCAGTGTCTGAGAGGACACGCCTCCAATTTTGAAAGAAGTTCTACTGCAGATAAAATGCTATCAAATGGCATTACATGCTACTGAGAAATTGTTTGTGAAAGGAAGAGTCCGTGGATGCAGCAAACGTCACTGTTGTCTCATTTTAAGAAATTGCCACAACCACACCAACCTTCAGCAACCCCACCCTCATCAGTCAGCAGCCATCAACACTGAGGCAAGACTCTCCACCAGCAAAGAGACTGGCTTGTTAAAAGCTCAGGTGTTTAACATTTCTTTTAAGCAATAAGGTATATTTTATTAAGGTTTGTACATTTTTTTAGACAGTGTTATTGCACATCTAACAGACTACATATAGTGTAAACATAACTTTAATATGCTCTGGGAAACCAAAAAATTCATCTGACATGCTTTATTGTAATATTCACTTTACTGTGGTGACCTGGAACCAAATCCACAATGTATCTGAGGTAGGCCTATACATGCAAATAAATTCAACCTGGTGAATTCCTCCAACCAAAAAGTCAGTTTTACCTCCTTTACATAAATCCATTTCAAATTTTTGATCCACATGTGCATTAGTTCTTAAGATTCTCATTTGACCAGATTGTAACATCTATTTGATCCCTCATTTAAAAATTGGTATAAAAAGTCTTCGATACATGCTCATATTATATTTGTATGAGTCCGGATTTTATCCTTTATGAAAATTATCTTTTTAAAACCATTTTATTGAAGCATGACTGACATATAAAACCTGTACATTTTTAATGTATACAACTTGATGAATTGAAATTTTCCTTTTACTCACTTGAAAATCAATGTATATCATAGTATTAAAGATTTTAAAAAATTGCAAATGATCATCTCTATGGATGCAGAGAAAGCATCTGACAAAATCCAAAATCTATTCTTCATAAAAATCCTTACAAATTAGGAATAGAGGAAAAGTCCCAATCTGATAAAGAACATCAGAGAAAATCTAATATTTAAGGGTGAAAGACCAATTCTTTCCCACTAAAATAGGAACAAGACAAGGAATTCCAGTCTTAACTCTTCCATCAAACTTTGAACTGGAGGTTCAAGCCAGTGCAATAAGGCAAGAAAATAAAAGTCATCCATATAGGAAAGGAAGAAAAATGATTTTTATTTGTAGATCATTTAAGTACAAAATACTATGTAAATTTAAAAAGTGACACTAGAACCAGTAAGTTTTACAAATGTGCAGAGTAAAATATTAATATAAATAATCAACTGTACATCTATATACTATCAACAAATAATTGGAAATATAAAAAATTACTGACTTCTTCTTCTAGGAAGACATAGTCCTCCCTGTAAGTACAAACTAAAAACTCTGAACATTACAGCAAACAAACATAAACAGACTCTGAAAAGTGGGGAAAAGGGAGACTGTCTAGGGACTTCAGTACCCAAGGAATAATACAATGAATTCCCTGTGCTTCTTTTTGTTTCATGTATCCCAGATTGAAGCTAAAAAGAAGCTGGCAAATCTGAAAAGCCAATTGACAAAAATAAAAGTCCCAACAAAAGCCTGCCCTCTCTCATCACAGAATAGAAAAAGGGCAGCCTAGCAAGATGGAAAACATCCAGACAACAACCATGAACTCCAGCCAAACACCATAGAAAAAACTGTGGCCAAATCCTATCCATAGAGGCAAAGACAGAGTAGGCACCTAAACTTCCACCATTGCCAGGTGTTAATATGAACTCACTACAGTGTCCACATGGAGAACCTGGACTTCTAACTTCATCTGGCAATAGTGGGGTACCCCTTTCCCTTCCTACTGGGGTTGCTTTCATTTTTTATTTTAGCCATTCTTATAGGTGTGTGATGATACACCACTGTGGCTTTAGTTTGTATTTTCTGAAGGTTACTGATGCTAAGCATCTTTTCATGAGTTTAACAGTTGTATATTCTTTTCAGCAGGATGCCTAGTAACGTATTTTGCCTACTGGCTGACTGGAAAATTCAATTTTTTTAATGTTGAGCTTTGAAAGTCAGATATAAGTTTGTTATGGGCCCAACTGTGTTCCCTTTAAATTTGTATGTTGAAGCCCTAGCACCCTGTACCTCTGAATGTGACTGTATAAGAACCTTTAAAAAGGTTTTTGTGGTTTAATGAGGTCATAAGGGGAGCCCTGATCAAATGTGACTGATATCCGTATAAGAAGAAATTTAGATACACAAAGAGACACCATACATATACAAACACAGAAAAAAGATCATGAGGACACAGCAAGAAGGCAGCCATCTCTGCAAACCCAGGAGAGAAGCCTCAGAAGAAACCAAATCTGCAAATACCTTGTTCTTGCCTTCCAGCCTTCAGAACAGTGAGAAAACAAATTTCTGTTGTTTTAGCCACCCAGCCTGTGGTATTTTGTTATGGCTGCTGTAGGAGGCTAATATACTAGTTATCTTACTCTGTTCATGCTGTTATAACAAACTACCATATGGCTTAACAAACTGTATGGCTTATGGACAATAGAAATTTATTTCTCACAGTTCTAAAGGCCACAAGATCAAGTTTACTTCTTCCTTTTTGATTAGGATATCTTTCATTTCTTTCTTGCCTAACTGCTCTGGTTAGGACTTCTAGGACTGAACAGACCAAACAGACATGGTAAAAGCAGCTATCATTGTGTTGTTCTTTATCTTGGAGAAAAAGCTTTCAATTTTCACCACCAAGTATGTTAGCTGTGGGCTTTTCATATTTGTATAGGCTTTACTTATCACAGTCCACTGGTGGTTGTGGCTATAAAAAGGAAACTCCAGTTATCCTTGTGATGGTGGAAATGTTTTGTATTTTGACTGTATCAATGTCAGTATCTTGGTTGTGATACTGTACTACAGTTTTGTAAGATGTTACTATCGGGGGAAACTGGATAAAATGTGTATGAGAGTCTCTGTACTATTTCTTGAAACTGCATGTGAATCTATAATTAACTCAAAGTAAAAAGTTTAACTTAAAAATTATCATATGCAACTACTTTAAAAATATGAAACATTTGGACATAAACTGGACTAAAAATATGGAATACTTGCACACTGACAACTATAAAACATTGCTAGGAGAAATTAAAGAAGACCCAATAAATGGAGAGATATGCTGTGTTCATGAATTTAAGGGCTCAGTATTGATAAGTTGTTAATTCTCCCCAAACTGAATTACAGATTCAGTGTAATCCCAACCAGAAATTGACAAGCTGATTCTAAAATGTGCATATATGAAAATGCAAAGGATAGAATAGCCAAGACAATTTTGAAATAGAACAAAGTTGGAAGACTTAGACTTTACGACTTTGTGACTTAGGATAAAGCAACACTAATCAAAACAGGATAGTAATGTATAAAGGTAGTCAGACTATTGGAACACAGTAGTCTGGAAACTGACTTATAGGGATGCCTGGGTAGCTCAGTAGGTTAAGCGGCTGCCCTCAGCTCAGGTCATGAACCCAAATGGGATCAGGTCCCGCATTAGGCTCCTTGCTCAAAGGGGAGCCTGCTTCACCCTCTGCCTATGCTTGCCACTCTGCCTGATTGTGCTCTCTCTGAAAAATATATAAAATCTTAAAAAAAGAAAGAAAGAAAGAAAGAAACTGACCTACACATACACATTTTATTTTTAACACATGTGTAAAGGCAATTCGGAGAAGAAAGGATAGTTTTTGCAACAAGTGGTGCTGGGACACCTGGATATCCATATGCTAAAAAAGAAAAACAACCAACCAAAAAATAAAGACAAAAAAAATCTCTGATTCATACCTTGTACCATATAAACTATAAAGCTTCTAATGAAAACACAGGAGGAAACTTTTGAAATCTTGGTTTAGACAAAGATTTCTTACATATAACACCAAAAGCAAGATTTTGTGAATTTAAAGTATCTTGTACTTACCTACTTCTCTCTATCTGTATGTCACCACTCTGGTCTCAACCAATTATGTTTTGTCCAGACTACTTTTTCTATTTCCGTACTTCTACCCCCCTGCCTTGTCCAATCACCTTCACAAAAATGAGAGTGATCTTTTCAAAGATATTTCTGATCATATCATTTCCCTGCTTAAAACTCTTTAACAGATTCCCACGTTCCTTGGGAGAACACAGTCTTTGAATGCCTGGCCCTCTTTAGATCTCAGCTTCATGTTGTGCTATTCACTCCCCTTAATCATTCTGCTCTAGCCACACCTATCTATCATTTCCTCTAATATGGTAAACTCTTCTGGCATGGCAACCATTGTTGTTCTTTCAGCATAAACTGCCCCCTCTTCCCTCCTTCATTATCCGACTGGCCAATCCGTACTCACCTTTCAGATCTCTGCATAAATGTCACTTCTAAAGAGAGGCCTCATATGACACTCCCAATCCTAAATTTATACCCCAAGGACTTTACACTTGCTGTTTCCTCTGCCAAGGGAAGCTCTTTCCCCAAATCTTTATATGGCTTACTCTATGACACTTCACCTTCTCAAAAAGAACTTCCATGACCACTTAATTAAAATACCAATCCTCCTATCACTCTTTTTTTTAAAAAAGATTTTATTTATTTATTTAAGAGAGAGAGAGACAGAGAGAGAGAGAGCACAAAGTGGGAGGGAGAAACAGAGGGAGAGGAAGAAGCAGATTCCCCACTGAGCAGAGAGAAGGACATGGGCCTCAATGCCAGGACTCTAGCATCATGACCTGAGCCTAAGACAGATGCTTAACTGACTGAGCTACCCAGGTGCCCCACCTTCTATCACTATTTAACCTCTTACCTTGTTTTATTTTCTTATCAAATATGAAATTCTATTCTTTAATTACTTATTTGTAATCACTCTATCTTTCTAGAATGTGAGCTCCCCAAGGGCAGAGCTCGGTCTTGTTCATTACTCTCTCTTTATTGCCTAGCATACAGCAGGAATCCAGGAATCTGAACTTACATGACATGTGCAAATTCAGGAGCTCAGTCTTACAGGGAAGAGAGATACACAAATGAACAGCTGTAATACACAATATGGATAAGGGAAATTAATGGGAATCACAAAGAATGGAGGGATGGTCTCTACTTTGGTGGTCCAGGAGAGATCCTCACACAAAAGGAAGCACTTGAGTTAGCTATTAAGAGATATAGTATTGGAAGCTCTAAGTAAAAGGTCTACATATGCAGTCATAAAGAAACAGAAGAGAAGGTATGAGAAGGGAACTGCAAATATCTGAGAAAGACATTTGCACAGGGTTTATGTGAGGCACTGCTCATACTATTTCACTTGCTTGAGATATTCCTCTGCCATTTCAATGTTCCAATTCTACCAAACCAGTAAGATATAAACTCAAATGCCATTTAAGCCACAAAACCTTTCCTTGTGTTTCCTCTCTTCCAAATTCCATGCCACATTACGTATATCACAAGTCCTTATGGTAATTTACCCTCTCTACTCTATTTTATGGCTATATGATTACTGTATTATTATGCATTATTTCCCCCTACACAGTCTTAAGTTTAAATAGCAAAAAGAAACCAAAAAACAAAACAGAAAATTAAATGATTACTTTTTAGATTTGGTGGTGTTGGTAGTGGAAAGAAGATATATATTGTCAAATTTTTAATGATCACTTCTAAATAACAGATTGGGATGGAAATCTACTTAAAAACCTTGTATCAGCTGAAAAAACTATGGATAAGTTTTTCGTCTTTGAGGGAGTGTAACTATTGATTCAACATGTTTATATTTTTCTTTCTTATCCCAAATTTCTAATCACTTAATTAAATCACGTATTAATATTTCTATTACTATCCTCTTATATTCATTCCTTCACATATTTGAAAACTAGAACTATAGGCATTATAGTTAACTATTACACAGATTCATAGAAATTTATTCTACGAATGCTACATTAAGTTTTAGCAGTTCAAGTATTTCATATACAATGTTCCTTTAAGACTGAGCATGTATTTTAATAAACCAAACAGATAAAACCATCTCATTGTTTATTTTTCCTCATAAACTTTCCCACTAAACTTTCTAAAGAACTTCCAGTTAATAGTTGAAGCATAAAATTATCTCTTTGTTTTAAATGTTTCTTTATTCATTTTGCTGCTTTTTTTTTTTTTTTTTAACAGCTTAAAGATTATTCCTTATCATAAACTACAACAGCTCACTTAGGGACTTATATTATCAGGAACCAGAAAACACTGGTGCCAAACAGTTAGTGTTTGCAGGATGTGTATTTAGTATATAATAGACATCAAGGAGTAGATTTTGTTTTAAATTAAATAACCTGAAAAGAGAATCTATATGACAAACTAATAATCTTTTAAAAAATAAACCAACTCCATTGTATAAGAAACAAAGCAAACTAAGATGAAACAAAGTGATTTATATGCAATGACTGTTTTAAAATGTTTCACCTATACCAGTAAAAAATTAAGTATGGTCTCACCACATATACAATTATTTTGGAATCTTATCTTTTGTTACTTTATGTTTAAAATTAACAGAATAATTTGTGTGCAACATTCATAGTTTTATATTGTTATAGCCCAAAATGGAACAAATAAGACTACAGAAAGACAGCCTTCACAAATACCACATAGTATTATCTGCAGTTTTCCTAACCACATATATTTTCCATCCATATTTTGAAAGCGTGTATATATATATATATATATGTATTTTCCTCCCAAACTATATCTTTGTAATAAAGGAAAAAAGTTATACAGTTTAAAGGATCTTTAAATTACAAGACAATTTCTTCCCAACTATGAAAGACTTTGGAGAGGTATTTTGGACTATTTTTACTCTTTTTCTAAATTTTTAGTATTCTATAAACTTATTTTTTACTTTCCCTTTCCTTATCCTTTCCCCCCACTACAGACACTCCCTTTAAGCAATAGGGCATCAACAATCCTCCCACATTCAAAGTCCGCTACATCTGTTGCTCTTTTCTATTGTTGAAAATTCCTGCCTTAATCCTATTTGACTTTATTCATGCAAAGGTCATCCCTGAATTCAACAAATGGAGAAGCGATCGCAAAGCACACTGTTGAGCATAGCTGAGAAAATACCTCATGGAACATGTAACTACTGTGTTCACACTCTCTCATAAGTACCTGATACATACCATGTAGGCCTCCAAGCTAAAAGCCTATAATCTCAAAATGTGTTATGTTCATTATTATATTTGCTAAACATTATAACAATGATCCTGATTTTTGGTAATATGCTACTGTTTCTTTTTTCCTAAACCAACTGAATGTTCATATTACTAATTGTGCCTACCTTCAACAGCATGAATTAACTTAGAGGATCTACTCTAACCCTAGTATCACCATTAGTGTTTGGCAAATGTCACTTTACTTTTTCCTCCATAGAATGGCATCTTTAATTCTTTAATTTTCAAAATCTGCCAATGAAACTAAATTATTGTATTCAGTTTAAAAAATAAGTTCCCAATTCCAATAAGCAGCAAAAGAGATGGGTTTCATTAATGCCTCAAAACTCTCAACAGACACTTGATTATGAACTACAGTTTCAATACATTATGCCACTGGCCTTTTTCTCTACTAAATACAGCTCAAATCTATAATTTACTGCCACCCGTATATATCTGACCAGAACTAGGAGACATTAACAGGAAGATTAAAGTAAGCACTAAAATAAACTTGACTAAAAGATTTATGAGGTGAAGATAATTATTTTTAATATGCTCATAATTCACCATGACTAAAATATGGGAACACTTACTCACACATGCTTATGTCCAAGTTAAAAAAGATGACTGCCAAGTTAAAAAAACCAAGCTCAATTAGTTTCAAGCAATCAAGGAAAAGGCTACTGTTAATCTTATGGCTTAATAAGGAAAAGAAATCTTGTCTATAACATCCTATGCTAAATGAGA
This sequence comes from Mustela nivalis, assembly GCF_964662115.1. Taxonomy (NCBI): domain Eukaryota; kingdom Metazoa; phylum Chordata; class Mammalia; order Carnivora; family Mustelidae; genus Mustela; species Mustela nivalis. The sequence goes on from NC_139027.1 coordinate 59,010,421, forward strand.
TATTTAGTATGATAAAACTGAATATAAGATTTAAAAAATTACTTAGCTACTTACATATAAATTTAAACAGCTGTTAATGATACCTTTTCACTGTTTCATAATACAGCATACTCTAATTCTAATACAAAAATAAATTTTCCAAGAAGAGATTTTAATGCACAGTTTTGCATTGACGGCAAAATGTATGAGTATAAATAAAACCAAACTTAAGATTTGTCATCAAGCTCATAAAATACAGTTTCTCAAATTCTGACAGACAAAACTAAATAAAATTCAAAGGATGTAAAAATAAAATACAAAAATGTCACCATTTTTAAGATAGCACCATTTTTTTTTCCTAAAAAAACCTTTGTGTAACTTAGTTTTGTTCATTGAATTGTATTTTCTCAACAATGGAACTTTAGGCTAAATACTTAGCCTTCATTTTCTATTTGTCTATTAGTAGTGATTTTTTTTTCTTTTCCTTCAAGTATTTATTCTTTCATTTTATAGAGAGAATACACATGGTGGAGAGGCATAGAGGGAGAGAGAAACTCAAGCAGACTCCACACTGAGCGCAGGTCCTAACAAGGGACTCATTTTCAGGACCCTGAAATCATGACCTGAGTCAAAGTCAAAAGTCAGACGCTTAATTGCCTGAGGCACTCAGGAGCCCTGCTAGTGAATAACCAGACTACAAATTCTCTGTTCCCCAAGCTTTTTAGTCCAATAGTTAATGCACTTAAATGTACTAGCAAAGTTTAGTATTTGAAGGAGGCTTTCCAAATTCCATTTTTATAAATATAAGACTCCTTTTAGTAAGTACTTAATAACTTTGTTTACAAATTTGTATTTGTAAGAGATGTGGCACACTTACACTAGATAGGATGTGATATAATGAGTGGCCTGAGCTTTGTCTTAATTTCTTTATTTTTAAAATGGCAGAAATAGCACCCACCCTATCTACTTCATGGTTTTGCAGAGATATTAAAATAAATTATGTGTTCTGGAGACTAAAGAGTACTTTATAAATGTAAGGAATAACCATTCAAAGCAAACTTCTGCCAACTGACTGATAGGTGTATTTCTTTGATGTAAGTCTAGTTCATATGGAAATAGACTAAAATAAAACAAAGTAAAATGCTGTATGCCAAAGAGTCTTAAACTTCTTCATTCCACAATTTTCTTAAGAATTTTTATGATCTTAGTAGATGGGGACCACCATCTTCTTCAAGATTCTTCCAGATGCTTTCAGCATGGAACTCCAGTACGGATAAATGCAAAATATTTATGACAGAAAAAGTGGTGGGTATCCTATCTTCAAGCCTGACGTTACCTGATTTAGACATAGTCTTCAAATCCACATCCAAAAAACTCTAGCAAGGTTGTGTGCTTTCATATCCCACCTGAGTTGAGAGACCACACACTGCATCTGGACAGAAAGGTTCTTTACTCTCAGTGAAGGAACAGGCAGATAGGAGACACTAGAAAATTACAGAATGTATATGTGGCCTATTTCCCTAGAGACTACTAGAGCCAGTTTTATTTTCTCCACATGCAACTTGACAACAGCTCTTGTCTAAAGATGTCCCTGTCTCAGCCCCAAGGCTCAGTCCTCCATGCCCTCGCTCTCTGTTATCTTTGAGCAGGAGGGAGTCCTCAGCTCCTAAGTTCATGATTGAAATATCTTCTATGTAAAGTTCACAATTAATGAGTTTTCCCCCGAAAGCCTCAATAGGCCAGCACTTCTAATCACTCTGAACTCAGACACTCCTGAAGGAGGATGAAGGGTCATTTTCCTAGAGTCTGCATTTTCACTTCTTAAATAGCTTTCGATTTTAGCGCCTATTTCACAAAATCTACAATTTTGCTAATCCCTTGAAAAGGCAAGACCAGGGAAGCCTGTGTGGCACAGTCGTTAAGTGTCTGCCTTCTGCTCAGGTCATGATTCCGGGACCCTGGGATTGAGCTTCAAATCCAGCCCTCTGCTCGGTGGGAGGCTTGCTTCTCCCTTTCCCAACCCTCAACTCTGGCCTGTGTTCCCTCTCTTGCTGTCTCTCTGTCAAATAAATAAAATTTTAAAAAGAAGAAGAAGAAAAGAAAAGACCAGTTTCATTGTTAATCCTGACATCTATGTGTAGGTACATGTTTCAGATGGAAGAAGGGGAGAACAAAGGATAGAAGGAGGATCTAAAACTGAATTCATTTTCTTTTTCTTTCTTTTTTTTTTTTTTAAGATTTTATTTATTTATTTGACAGACAGAGATCACAAATAGGCAGAGACGCAGGCAGAGAGAGAGAGAAAGGGAAGCAGGCTCCCTGCAGAGCAGAGAGCCCGATGTGGGGCTCGATCCCAGGACGCTGAGATCATGACCTGAGCCGAAGGCAGTGTCTTAACCCACTGAGCCACCCAGGCGCCCTTGAATTCATTTTCTTTTTTTTAGTATTCTACATTTCTCTATTTTATTTTTATTTTATTTTATTTTTTTAAGATTTTATTTATTTATTTGACAGACAGAGATCGTAAGTAGGCAGAGAGGCAGGCAGAGAGAGAGAGGAGGAAGCAGGCTCCCTGCTGAGCAGAGAGCCCGATGCGGGGCTCGATCCTAGGACCCTGGGATCATGACCTGAGCCGAAGGCAGCGGCTTAACCACTGAGCCACCCAGGCGCCCCTTGAATTCATTTTCTTAAATACAAACTTATTCTTCTTGTACTCTCTCTACTGAAGGCAGATTGCTTGCTTGTCTGCCTTCCTTCTTTCCTTCCTTCCTTCCTTCCTTCCTTCCTTCCTTCCTTCCTTCCTTCCTTCCTTCTTTCCTTCTGTTCATTCAATAGGTCATTCATCCACCTACCCAACAAATATTTATTGAGCACCTACCCATGCTATCTTCTAAGGACAGAAATGAAGAAGTCCATGATCTCATGGAGCTCAAAGAGTATTCAGGAAAAAAATGATAAAGTATATAGGTAAGTATATAGGTAAGAAGATAGTAATTAAGAAAAAGGGGGTGGTTTACATAGGGTAGTCAGGAAATGCCTCCTTATTTTATTTTTTAAAAGTATTTTAATTCTTTATTTGACAGACAGAGATCACAAGCAGGCAGAGAGGCAGGCAGAGAGAGAGAGGAAGGGAAGCAGGCTCCCCACCAAGCAGAGAGCCCGATGCGGGCCTCGATCCCAGGACCTTGGGATCATGACCTGAGTTGGAAGGCAGAGGCTTAACCCACTGGGCCACCCAGGCACCTCAGGGAAGGCCTCTTTAAAGAGGTGACACTGAAAAGAGATCTGAATGAAATGAGGAAATGAGCCATGAGGAAATCTCAGAAATAATGTTCCAGACAGAGTGAAAAACAAATATAAAGATCCTGAGGCTATAATGCACTGGCCATACTTGAGGACCAGAAGACCAGCATGACTCTAACAGAATAAAAAAAGCACTGGGTGATAGGAATGAAAGTTGGAGACAAAGATAGAAACCAGATGAGATATGGCCTTTAAAGGCCATGGTCATTTTATTCTGTAAGGGAGGCCACTGGTAGGTTTTGAGCAAGGCAGTGACATAATTGATTAATGATTTTAAAACATCATCCTAGTGAGACTTCCAGTACCAAAAACACTCTGAAGAAATTTTACACTGCAAAATAACCAGATCCTGCACAAAATACAGATTTTTATTGAGTTGCTGGGCATGAAACATTTTTTCAAATAAAGGAAAACTTGAGGAGTAAAAACCAAGCTTTTGTGAAAGACACAAGTTTTCCAAGGGAAGAAAAATGTTTTTCAGTGTATCTCTCTGTGTGTTATCTTTTATAGTAAGTAAATAAATAGTCTTTTAAACTGACATACTCCTACAACCAGGAAACCCCATGCTTAGAAATACTTTTAACATAGTGTTTTTTAATCCTTACTAACCTTTAAAATCACATGGACAACAAAAAACACAAAACAACATTAATGTCTAAATCCACTTCTAAAGATTCAAAGTTAATGGTGTAATGTAGAATCCAAGCACTGATTATTTTTTTTAAGTTTCCCAACTAACACTGAATACCATTACCCCAAGAAAACCCTTATATCAAGAGACATAAAGAATTTTCACAGCAATATCATTCCTAATGGCTGAAATGTGGGGGAAAATTCTTATCTCCATCATCAGGAGAATGGACGAATCATGGTAGGCTCCATGGAATAGATTATATAGCAATGCAAATGAATAAACTACAGCTGTATAACGTGTATAAGTCTTAGAAACATAATATTGAGTAAATAGAGAAGCCTACTAAAAGAATAATGCATAAACAACCTATGTTTAGGTATACAGGATAATGCCATTTTTGTAAATCTTGAAATAAACATTGTTTAGGGGTTCATATTTATAAAAGAATGGTTAGCAGCCATATGTTTGGGAGGAGAAGTAGAACACAGGCAGAAGGGCAGAAGCATTACCAGTAGATTTGACATTACTGGCAATGTTTTTAGTTTTTAACACTGGATAGTATTCACTTTTTTCTTAGGATCCATAACTTACCCTATGTATTTCATATATTATTTTGCACAAGTCAAATATGAGATAACAATTTTTGTAAGACTTCAGTCTCACAACCCTGAGATCATGACATGAGTCAAAATCAAGAGGTGGATGCTTAACTGACTGAGCCACCCAGATGCCCCCAAATTGCATTCATTTTTTATAGTTGAATAATATTCATATGTGTGTGTGAGAGAGAGATCTCTTCTTTATCCATTCTTCTACCAATTGACACTTGGACTGCTTCCATAATTTAGCTATTGTAAATAATGCTGCATAAACATAGCAGTGCATGTATCCCTTTGAATTAGTGTTTTTGTATTTTGGGGATAAATACCCAGTAGTGGGATCACAGGGTAGTTCTATTTTTAACTTTTTGAGAAACCTTTGTATTGTTTTCCACAATAGTTGCACCAGTTTGCATTCCCACCAATTATCCCGGAAGGCTGCTTTTCCCCCATATCCTCACCAACACTTGTTTTTTGTGTGTGTGTGTTTTTTTTTTAAGATTTTATTTATTTATTTGACAGAGAGAAATCACAAGTAGTTGGAGAGGCAGGCAGAGAGAGAGAGAGGAGGAAGCAGGCTCCCTGCTGAGCAGAGAGCCCCATGTGGGACTCGATCCCAGGACGCGAGATCATGACCTGAGCCGAAGGCAGCGGCTTAACCCACTGAGCCACCCAGGCGCCCTGTTTTTTGTGTTTTTGATTATAGCCATCCATGAATGTCTTTTATTGTCAATATTTATCAAAGTTATGATGGCTACCCATGAAAATTATAAAATGCACATGTGTCTGAGTATTTTCTTTTTTTAAATATTTATTTACTTATTTGAGAGCAAGAAAGAGAGAGAGAGAGCACAGGCAGCTGAGGCAGAAAGAAACCCAAGCAGACTCCAACCTGAGTGTGGAGGCTGATGTGTGGCTAGATTCCACAACCCAGCCAGAACTAAGAGTTGTACTCTTATAGTACAAATGACTGTACTACCCAGGCACCTGTGTCTGAGTTAGTATTTTCAAAATGAAGAAACATACGTGTATTATCTTTGGTTATGTATACTCTAAAGCCTCATCATCAAATATTATTAATATAGAGTTGGTTATATTTTGGGCATGGTATGTTCATTGTATTAAGTAAATTATTTTGAATAATTTCCCTTTCTAAACATATTAAAGGCACTCTATAGGAAACACACTTTTTTTTTCCTGGGGGGGGGAAGCAATAAGTAAAATAATTTCTATGTTAAAAATATTTTTAGTCAATTCTAAATTTATAGGGATATTATAAGCAGCTATAAGAATAACTTATTTGTGTAACTGCTATTCAAGGTGCAGTTTTGTTAAGTAAAATAAAGATATTAACAAGTTGTAAAGAAATATATACAAGGGCAACAATATGTAACAGAACAAACTTCTTTACATTGTGTGTAAATCTGAAGTACACATTACTAAAATATTTAACTCATGAAAGTGAGGCTAAATGAAGACTTCTACTTAATAATTCAAGTTATTCTGAGTACATGAAAGAATAAACTGTTTTTCTATTAAAAAACAAACTCTGGGACGCCTGGGTGGCTCAGTTGGTTAAGCAGCTGCCTTCGGCTCAGGTCATGATCCCAGCGTCCTGGGATCGAGTCCCACATCGGGCTGACTCTGCCTTCCACTCTGTCTGCCTGTGCTCACTCTCGCTCGCTCTCTCTGACAAATGGATAAAATCTTTAAAAAAAAAAAAAAAAAAAAAACCTCTGTGACTTATACTAATCACTCAATTAGATGAACCTTTTCTGTTTTGCTTACTTATGGAGTTTTACTATAAGAAGTATGGAAAGAAAAGAAAAAAGAAAAAAGCCCTGCTATTTTAAAACCTGTCTTCCAAAGGCAGCTAAGATACATCCAAGAGTTAAATAGGTAAACACTAAACAGTTTCCACTCCAATGACATCTTGTGGAGGTGGTGCAGAAAAAGTTTTAGCATTTTTATTCAAATTATTACAGCAAATTATTATACCTTAGAATTAGAAATTATGATAATGCAGATAAACAATTATCTCTTGAGCGTCAGAAGACAGTCTGGGTATGAGAATGGTCTCAAACTGAGGAATTTAGTACTAGAACATAAAAAAATTTTACTACAAAGTAACAGCACAAACTTATTTATCAAAGTATCAAGAACTTTGTAAGTTTACATTCCCAAAGAATAATTAATGTATTCACAATGTATTTTCAATTATTGGCTTTGCTTCTCAATAAGATGATTACTAAAAAGGTTTACCTAGTTTTAAAAGTCTTTCTGCAGCACTAGCTGAACAATATTATAAGTTTTCTTTTTTTTAGAGGTCAAAAAAATTCCTGGGTAATAAACTAAAGACCTAATGAAATGATCTAACTACATGCAGGTTTGTAAAGAAAAACACTTATGAAAATGGCACTAATGAAGCTAATATTTAGTGCATATATTAATCCTTAGATTACAACTCATAATACAAATATAAAAGAGTTTATATGTCCCACAGCAGTTTGGCCTTCCGCATGTAAACCAGTAAAAGAACCCCTTTTACCATTAAAAGTATGTCCAAACCTCTTGCTTAAATGCCATAGAAACAGACAGTAAAAGAAATATTAAGCCATTTTACAATATCTAGTTGCTCCATTAATTCAACTGTACCCTGATTGTTTCTGAGACTCTTCTCCAAGTTCAAACATGTCAAGCTTGTTCTTCAAGCCCTTCAAGTTGGGACTTATATTAAAAAACAGTGCCAAGCCAGAAGTTTAAGCAAACATAAAACTTTCATAGAAATGATTATAGGAGTTCAAATTGACTGTAAATATCCTCCTCATCAACACGTCAAGTAGTAAAACCAAAATATTTCATTGGATTTATAGTTTATTTTCTGTGTATAATTTCTTCTTTGACCTATATGTTACTTGAAAATGTATACAGTAATTTTCAAATATATGGGTTTGTTCTAGCTCTTGTTTTGTTATTCATTTCTAGTGTAACTGCACTATGGGCATAAAACATCATTCCAACCCACTGAAATTTGTTGAAAACTTATGTTAGATCCTAAGATATAGTCACTATAAAGAAATGAATTCTTTAGTTGTATAGGGTAGTATTTTATGAGGTCAAAATTGTTAACTGAGTCCTTAAACCCTACTGATTTTTGAGTCTGTCTATTTAGAGAAGTGCTATAATAGTTCACTGTGACATGGATTATCTGCTTCTTCTTTCTGAAGTTCTTTCAAAGTTAACTCTGTATATTTTGAGGATATATTATTAGGTGGATGCAAATTCAACAGTTTATACTCCTGGTGAACTGACTTTCTATCATGATGAGACGATCAACTTTTATATCTAGTAATGCAGTCAGCCTTAAAACCTATCATATTCAATATTAAATGGCAACATTGGTTTCCTTTTGGTTAATGTTTTCATGGTAAATCTTTTTTCAGTCTTTTAATTTCAATCTTTCATATATCTATTTTTACATATGTATACTGGATTTTAAAATCCAGACTGATAACCTTTGTTTTTTAACTGGAGCTTTTAGCCCATTTAGATTTAATTACTAGAGTTTCAATCTATCATATTATTTTAACTTTTCTATTTGTTCCAACCACTTTGTGTTTATTTTTCTCTCCTTTTACTGAATTATTATTATTCCTAAAAATCTTTCCTCCATTCACGCTTCTAGTTTGGAAGTTAAATGTTATGTCTCTATCCTTTTAGTAATTATCCTAAAAATTATAACATGCTTCCTTAACTAATCAATGTGTAAAGAGCAATCAATCAATATTTTTATCCTTTTTCTCAATAATATAAGGAACTTAGAACACATTAGTGTACTTATTCTCACTCCCAGCTTAAATATTATTGTTCTCATATATTTTAATTCTTTTATTTCAGCCCATCATGAAATATTACTCCATTTGTGCTTAAATTTATCCACCTATTTGCCATTGTGTGATCTTTCTTTGTGTCTTAAATTCCTGACCTTCGAATGAATATTTTCCTTCTGCCTAAGTTATATGTCTTAGAACTTCCTTTAGAGAGGGTCTGTTGGTAACGAACTTGGTTGTCTGGAAACATCTTTATTTTTGTCCTCATTCTTGAAATATTTTCACTGGACATACAACTCTAGGCTGGCAGTTATTTTCTTTCATCATGTCAGAGATATCACTGAACTATCTCTGGCTTCTATTATTACTGTTGAGAAATCAGCAGTGTTCCTTTGAAGGTATTGTGGCTTCTTCCCACCCTTGGGCTTACAGATCTCTTGTATTTCTCTACCTACCTACCCACATCTGCCTATCAATCAGTCAATCATTTTCTGAAGTTTCACAGCAAGGTCTCCAGTTTAGATTTCTTTTATCCTGAGTGGGATTTTTGCTAGGCTTCTCGAATCAGCAGATTGTATCTTTCATCAGTTTTTTTCTCAACCATTGTATCTCTTCAAATATAGTCTCTGCTCTACTCTTTCTTTTCCTTCTCAGTCTAATCAGAATTATACTACATCTTTATGCCCTTCAATGGACAAATGGATAAAGAAGATATGGTCCATATATACAAGGGAGTATTATGCCTCCATCAGAAAGGATGAATACCTAACTTTAATATCAACATGGACAGGACTGGAAGAGATTATGTTGAGTGAAGTAGGTTAAGCAGAGGGAGTCAAATATCATAAGCTTTCACTTACTTATGGAGCATAATGAATAACATCAAGGACATTGGGAGATGGAGAGGAGAAATGAGATGGGGGGAAGTTGGAGGGGTAGACAAACCATGAGAGACTGAACTCTGAGAAACAAACTGAGGGATTTGGAAGGGAGCAGGGATGGGTTAGCCTGGCGGTGGGTATTATGGAGGGCACGTATTGCATGGAGCACCTAGGTGTGGTGCATAAACAATGAATTTTGGAACGCTGAAAAGAAATACAATAAAATTAAATTAAAAAAAATAAGAATTATACTACATCCTCTCAATCCTCTAGGTTTTTTTTTTTTTTTATAATGGACAATTTTAAAGGTAGAACAAATATTATAATGAACCCTCATATAACCACTACTCTGCTTCAAAAGTTATCAACATTTTTTCCAATTTTGTTCTGTTACTCTCTTAAAATACCAGCCCCCTACACACACATTTTCTCCTAGAGTATTTTAAAGCAAATCCCAGAATTCTATCATTTCAACAGTAATAATCCAGTATGTATCTCTATAGGATAAGTAAATTTAAGATCTATGATTTCTCCTCTTCTCCACTTTGACCAAGCTATTCATTTGTTAAATGAATTGGGTCATCTATCCTGGAAGATTTCCCACATTCTGTTTTGGCTGATTGCATCTTCATGGTGTCATTTCACATATTCCTCTACAGACACATATCCACCCCACATTTCCTGATAGTTATTACAATCAGTGGCTTGATTAGATCTCAGTTTAATTCTTTGGTAAGAACAGTTTAAAGGTGGTTCTATATATTTGCTATTGCAATATAACAGGAGGCACAAAATGGCTGCCATACTCTAAAGAATATTAAGACTGATCACTTCAGTTGAGTACTGTCAGCCTGATCCATTCATCCATTATAAAACCTTTCCTCAAGTGTTTTAGTAGCCATGCTGATTGTTGCTAGAACCATTATTTCCTTAGGGATTAAGATATGGTGAATTTTCTAATGATATCATTCCTTCTGCATTTCATTGCTAGAATTCTTCTATAGAGGAAGGACTTTCCGTCATCAACTATTATCTTGAAATACAGTTCATAAAGGAAAGTCAGGATAAATACTTGACTCTTTTTCATTATTTATCGAGGTATATAATAATGAGTTGGTGACCTAGCAACCTCCATCAACTATTTGGATATTATCATTACAAATCCATAAATTTTTATATATTTGATATGTTTCTGTCTGCAGATATTTATTCTTTTTTAATTAGGTAAACGTGCTCCATTGTCTCCAGCAATTAAAGTTACGAAAGTGTCTGATGGTAAAATCTTTCCTTTGTAGGTAACCTGCCTTTGAAATTCAGAAGTACTAGCAGCATATGTCTAGTTTGGGTATCATTCTTTTCATCTTGCCTGGTACTTGTGAGTTCTTTTAATCTAAGGACTCAAGCCTCTTTGATAAATTATTTTCCTCATCTGTTCTCATCTCTACACCTCCTTTAATAAATGTAGTAAATTTCTTAACTATAGCGTTTATTTTTGCTCTCTCTCCCATAGTTTTAATTTCTTCATTTTTCACCTTGAATTCTACAAAGAATTTTTTAAGTTTGTCTTCTTATTCATTAATTTGATGTTCTACAATAAGCTATCAGCTATATATAATCTAAAAAATTTTTAATTGTGTCTTTTCATATCTAACAGCTCTTTCCTATTCCCAAATTATTACTTTCACCATTTTGGGGTAAAAATTTCAAACCTACAGAAAAGCTGGAAATATAGTACAATAAAAAGCCATATATTCTTTTTTTTTTTTTAAGATTTTATTTATTTATTTGACAGACAGAGATCACAAGTAGGCAGAGAGGCAGGCAGAGAGAGAGAGAGAGAGAGAGAAAGGAGGAAGCAGGCTCCCTGCTGAGCAGAGAGCCCGATGTGGGGCTCAATCCCAGGACCCTGTGATCATGACCTGAGCCAAAGGCAGAGGCCTTAACCCACTGAGCCACTCAGGTGCCCCAAAAGCCATATATTCTTTATCTAGATACACCCATGATGAATGTTTTGCCTCAGATCATTATTTTTGGTGACTACTTGTTGATTTCATTTATTAATGGAATGGCCAGTTGAATGATACTAAAAATACTAATAAAAAACTAATATTAAGTTTTAAGAAAAACTTCTGTTTTTGTGGTAAGTTTGTTTTACAGGAGGTCATTTGTTCTGATGATTGAGATTAGTCCCCCTTTTTCACCAAGTTTTTGCATAAAATTTAAGGAGGCTCTCATAGTTTCAGGTTCATGCATGACATGGAGAGTGAGTATCTCCTTAATAATAAAGCACCTCCTTAATAATAAGGCACCTACTGCCAACATTTAAGGAGACACTACCTCTTGACTTTGAACAAGTGCCAAGTTTGCACTTACACAAACTCAAGAGTTAATGGCTTCTTAATTTTACATCCTAGTTGCCTCTTTTGCTTCACCCAGGTCCTACCCTGCTGTGCACTCTGTTGTGGTTCTTTTCATTCTCTGTTTTTGTCTCTTTCTTACTATTAAGCCTATCCAGTACCTGCAGTTGAGAAGGGCTCTGTCATAGTTTGCATGAATCTGTTCAAACACCATAGATATGTTGTTCTTCTTCATGCAGTAAAGGGTAAGTAACCGGTGCTTCCTTCACATTTTTCAACAATGTACCCTAAAGTGATCCTGCCAATTTACATCAATAATACTCACTTTACCATCTTTTGCTAACTGTGTAGACTCTACAGAGCATTTAGCAAATCAGCCAAATTTGTTAATCATCCTTTATCATCAAAGTACACACATAATTTATTTACCTTATTCAGATTCTTTTTCTATATGGGAACACTTTTGTCTCTATAAGGAAAAAAATGTCAATTCAAGTCTCACTTGGAAAACTGTGACGCATACTTTAATTCAGTTACTCCAGAATATACTGATATAAAGGAATAACCTCTCAAAATCACATTTAATTATTATACAAAATTTGTTTCAAAAGTCAGGCATTCTAATCATGGTTTGTTCATTTGTTTTTATTTTTATATATTTTTTAAGATTTATTTATTTGAAAGAGAAAGAGAGAGAATGGGGTCAGGGGAGAGAAATAATCTTCAAGCAGACTCCCTGCTGAGTGTGGGGAGGCCAGCGCAGGGCTCAATCCCAGGACCCCCAAGATCATGACCTGAGCTGAAAGCAAGGGCTGGCCACTTAACCAGCCGAGCCACTCAGGCACCCCATCCACTTGTTTTCAAACAGAAGTTAGCATTTCTATCTTTCCCATTAAATACAGTCAGAAAAATCAGGAGGCAAATTCTTAGAGATGTTCTTGATTCTATGGTTGCTCATTTTTCCACTTTTCAAAGACCTTTAAGTGGGTTACAGTTACTGCACATTTGTCTGTCAAATCTGCCTTTATTTGTGCACCATGGCTTGGACTAGAGTGAGACAAGGCGGTGCCTTAGAGCACAAGATTCAAGGATGCATTCACTCTTTGGGTGGTACCGATGTAAAATCTGCCCTTTCTCCAACAGGAGATAAGTGCCAACTTAAATTTTGTGTCATAGAAGCCTCTCTTGCTTCACTCTAGTCCAGGCCCAGCAGTACCTATATCCAAATATATTTTAGAACTGATATTGCAGGTGCCAAAAAAAGAGGAAGGTTTCTCAGTATCCTTACCAGTAATTTTATGCTCTGAAAATTACCATATCTATTCAGACATCATTATATAAATGTAGTGAGCTAATTTTGAAGGGAATACTATTTAACTTTTGCTAATTTGAGTTTCTTGTTTGTTTGTCTGTGGGTTTGTTTTTGTTTTTGCATTCTATTGCAGTACTTATTGTTCCTAGACTTCTTCATGCGCAGTTGCAAAATATTCTGATGATTTTCCTTTGAAGCTCATGATTGGTTTGCAAATGTCATTTAAAAATAACTGTTTCAAGCAGTTATTATTCAGATATTCTCATAGAACAGATACCAAGATTTGGGCTCATTTGCATCTCCACTATAAAACTCACATTTTAATAGCTTTCTACAGTACAGCCTGCCAACTGTTCCCTAATATTTATTCTACTCTTCCTTCTTAAATCTAGAGCTCTTGATTTTTAACTGGGTAATACAACTGCCCAGTAATAAAGGTTTATTTTCTAATGTCCCTTGCTAGAGGTAGGTGTGAGTGCTTTTTGTCTTTTTCTTGTTTATTGGAATGGGGCACAGGGGCTGTGGCTCAAAGATGGCTGTCTTGGAAGTCTGTGCCAAGGATGCGGGGTCAGCAAAACAGGAGATTGGGACCCTAATGCCCTTGTGAGGTTACAGTATTGGCAATGGACCTTCAACATTTTCAAAGACAGAAATAAATTTTTCTTTTATTTAAACTGGCATTTGAGGGGTGACTGGCTGGCTCATCAGTGGAGCATGTAACTTCTGATATCAGGGTTCTGAGTTCAAGCCCCACGTTAGGTGATGAGATTGCTTAAAAATAAAATCATAAAACAAAAAAACCCCAAACATTAAAAAAAAAAAAAAAACAGGGGCGCCTGGGTGGCTCAGTGGGTTGGGCCGCTGCCTTAGGCTCAGGTCATGATCTCAGGTTCCTGGGATCGAGTCCCGCATCGGGCTCTCTGCTCAGCAGGGAGCCTGCTTCCCTCTCTCTCTCTCTGCCTGCCTCTCCATCTACTTGTGATTTCTCTCTGTCAAATAAATAAATAAATAAAATCTTTAAAAAAACAAAAAAAAACCCTGGCATTTGAGGCTTTCTATTGCCCACAGATAATTCCAATTCCAATTGAAATCCCATTAACCAGAGACTCATATGATTAAAAGGATCTTAAAAAATAACAATTCTGGGAGGCTCCACATATTAAGAAAAAACAGTTGATTCAGTGTAATTTTTCCTTAACCTTTAGCTAAAATCAGGCATCCTGAAAGCAGCATAGCTTTGCAGGGGGAGATAGTGAATTCCAAAACATAAACTATGTTTCAGGGAGAAAACAGGCTGGACAAAACTATTGTTTAAAAGGTAAAGGCAGATTGAAGACATTCCAGAGAGAGAAGCAGATAAAATCGTCACTGATTCCTGAGGCCCAGTTGTATTCTCTGCATAGGGTTCTGTACAATCTCCTTGAGTCTTTAAAACAAGTTATCCTTTTGCTTAAGTTAAAAAAAATTTTTTTTCAACCAAATGGCTTGTTTTTAATAGATATAACCAAGAGTACTAACCAATAGAACAGGTGATACATACAAGAGTGTGCCATTTAGTCAGTGTTATTGAGGAACATCTTGCCTTGGTTAAGATATTCAAGTAAGCAGCATCAGGGAAATACAAATCAAAACCACAATGAGATACCTCCTTACACCAGTCAGAATGGCTAAAATTAACAAGTCAGGAAATAACAGATGTTGACAAGGATGCGGAAAAAAGGGAACCCTCCTACACTGTTGGTGGGAATGCAAGCTGGTGCAAACACTCTGGAAAACAGCATGGAGGTTCCTCAAAAAGTTGAAAAGAGAGCTACCCTGTGACCCAGCAATTGCACTACTGGGTATTTACCCTAAAGATACAAACGTAGTGATCCGAAGGGGTACGTGCACCCGAATGTTTATAGCAGCAACGTCCAAAATGGCCAAACTATGGAAAGAACCTAGATGTCCATCAACAGATGACTGGATAAAGAAGATGTGGTATATATATACAATGGAATACTATGCAGCCATCAAAAGAAATGAAATCTTGCCATTTGTAATGACGTGGATGGAACTAGAGGGTATTATGCTTATCGAAATAAGTCAGTCGGAGAAAGACAACTATCATATGATCTCCCTGATATGAGGAAGTGGAGATACAACGTGGGGAGCTTGCGGGGTAGGAAAAGAATAAATGAAAGAAGCTGGGATCAGGAGGGAGACAAACCATAAGAGACTCTTAATTAATCTCACAAGACAAACTAAGGGTTGCTGGGGGCAGGGGGGTCGGGAGAGGGTGATGGGGTTATGGACATTGGGGAGGGTATGTGCTATGGTGAGTGCTGTGAAGTGTGTAAACCTGGCAATTCACAGACCTGTACCCCTGGGGCTAAAAATACATTATATGTTTATAAAAAAAATTTAAATTAAAAAAAAAAAGATATTCAAGTAAGTAAAAAATTTATAGTCAAGTTACCCACCCCCTGGATCCCATTGTCACTGAATGCAGTTTGACATTTTATTTTACAAAATAACTGTGTATTTATCACTGCATTCCATTAAATTCTGATCAGTGTGCTTTTTATTATTTTTCTTGGAAAGTCTGAGACATTTTCAATGTACATATGAGGATATTAACATTTCAATTTTGGGCTCATTGTTTTTTGGCATAAATGGCCTGTCGGCATCATTCTGTAGTTTTGTACAGATAGAAATGAATTAAGGAACTTTCTAGGAGGTCTTTTTGTGCAAAGGCTGAAAAGGGTGTTTGCTTTACGGTTTGAATTTGCTGCTAGGACCACTCAAAGGAATTGCTGTATGTCATTTTAACTTTGGTTCACCCTGGGCTTCTCACAGTTACTGCAATCTGTACTCAAGTTCAAAAACACACAAGGGTTAAGCATAGGACTTCGCCAGAACTTTCTAGAAAGAAGTAACAATAAAGTGGAGGCCTGAGTTATTTAGCTGGGCCTTGAGATAAATGGGGTTTTCACTTTTAGAGATGGAACAATTGGATAGTAGTATCATTGTCAACCACTGGAACTTCACTAATCAGTATCTTTGAGGGAGCCCTTCTCCACTTGACCAGGCTTATATCATACATCTTATGTGCAGTGGAGCTCTTCTCTATGCTATCACAAAAATGTAAGTTTATTTTAATTCTTTCTTGTCATTGATAGTTGGCTATTCATATATTCTGATTTTTATGGAACTGGGTACATAATATTTAATAATATACTTAAGCAGATACATTCACCAACAATGTTGTGTTCCTAAACCTGCTCTCATAATTTGAATTGCATTTTATACTATGCTGCATGAATTGTATCTAGGAATTCAGAGTTATATATTTATTAACTTACAGTCACAGTTAGTAAATGATGGTCAGTTACCACTGAGCCTAACTTATCACTTTATTTTATTGAATGGTTGTATATATTTAATGTCAGGTTACTTCTCTCCACACTGGCCTTTTTTCCTAAGTTGTCTTTAAAAATACTATGGTTTGGGGGTGTCTGGGTGGCTGAGTCGATTAAGCATCTACCTTTGGCTCAGGGTTCCAGGGTCCTGGGATTAAGCCTCAAATCAGGCTCCCTGCTCAGGGCAGAGCCTGCTTCTCCTTCTCCTTCTACCCCTCCCCCTGCTCGTGCTCTCTCTCAAATAAATAAAATCTTTTAAAAAAGTATTGTGATTTTATCACTTTGCAAGTACAGAAATCAGAGGTCTGAAGTGTGGAGTTTACATAGATTTACGACACTGAAGAATCTTTAGCTGCCTTCGGGGTACTTTGAACTTTATTTGCAATATAAGTACATGCCTATTATCACTTTGTTTGTTTAAATTCTGAACTTAGTTCTTTTTCATAAAATAAGTAGTTTCAGGTGACAGGTGGGGAAATTAATCATCTGCCTGAGCACATGTCATTTTATGACAATGAATGCTCTTCGGCTTCTGCAGTCAAGTTATCACTGAGTGCAGCCTGGCATTTTGTTACATCAAACAACTGTGGTGTGATATCCTTTTATTATTCGACTAAAATGTGAACCTGGCTTTTCCCAAAAGCTTTATTTGAACTATTATCTCCTTTCAATTTACAAATAAGGAAAACAGCTGACCAGAAGCATACCATAAAAGCATTAAAACTCTTTTAATAATTTTAATGGAAATGTTTTGATGTTAAAGACACCTTCCTGCTTTCCTAAACAGAATATGGTATACAATACAAAATAAGACTTTTTCATATTGACTCAAGGTTACCAACATGGTCAGTTATTTTACTCAGCTTTAATACTGCAAAGTCTTCAGGAACTACTAGGAAATAGATACATATTTAAATATACATACATACATAACACATGCATATTTTTTTTTTTTTTAAAGATTTTATTTATTTACTTGAGAGAGAGACCGTGAGAGAGAGCATGAACGAGGAGAAGGTCAGAGAGAGAAGCAGACTTCCCATGGAGCTGGGAGTCTGATGCGGGACTCGATCCCGGGACTCCAGGATCATGACCTGAGCCGAAGGCAGTCGTCCAACCAACTGAGCCACCCAGGCGTCCCATAACACATGCATATTGAATACACCCCATACTATTGCACTTTCTCAGCTGTCATTTATCATTTTTATTAGTCAGTATGCTACTGATTCTAATATTCCTTAACTCATACATAATTATGTCATCAGTATTTTCCTTTTTTTTTTTTTTTTGGTTTGGCAATGGTCCATTTCTTAAAATGAAATTTCACATGAATTCCAACATACAAACTGAATGAATATGGATTTCTGCTGTGGAAGTGGAACAGGGAGCCAGTGTCCTGCTGCTGAGCCTCTATACCTGGTCTTCAGAGTAGAACACTGAGGTATCTGATGAAACCCCAGGCTACCATCAAACAATTCGATACCACTAGTCAAACCTAAGAATGACTTCCTCTATTCTGAAGCATAAACTTTTTTAGAAAATGTTATCTTGTACCTTGTACAGAAGGCAACAACAATAAAAACATCCATGATCTCATTACTCAGTAACTTCAATTAGTATAACAAATAAAAATGGAAGTAAAAGATAAGTAAGGGTCCCAAGTTCAAATAATACAGAGTATGGGTTTTAGACTCAAAGGACCTGAATTTTAATGCAGGCATTGTCACTACTAGCTTTAACATTTTGAGCAAGTTACTTAACTAAGGTTCAGTTTCTCATATATTAAAAAAGAAGATAATGGTATGTATTTCTCAGGCTGTTCTATGGATCAAATGCATACAATAGGCACTATTAAATTCCTTTTCATTCCCCTAGAAAGAGATTAGGATTTCTTGATTAGCTTCAGACTCCTGATGGAGTATAGGAGAGGATGTGGCAGGGAGTAGACAATGGAGTAGAGATTTGGGAGACAAGGGATACGTTTAGGAATTCTTGTGCCCTAATTACTGTCTTTTTTTTTTTCTTTTCCCCCTCTCATGGGTATAGGAATTGGCCATCTCCTTTGCTTTAACTTCTACCATTTGCTGCTTTCATTTAGAGTGGTAATCCCACTTCCACCTTTCCCTTGTCAATTAGAAGATGAAATTTATCCTGGTTTCTCCTCCTAGAGTTACAGGGTTAAAAAATACCTGATTATAAAAACAAACACCTGAAGACTGACTTCCAGAATAGCAGAGTAAAAACCGCAGGGAACTTACTCTCTCTCTAAAACAATGAAAATACAGGCAAACAGACAATTTCTGGGTCTGACATTTAACAAAAACCAAAGAATGAACTGAAAAATCCAAAAGAAATTACTGAACTTCAGTGCCCTTGAGAAAAAACAGCAACCCAGGTACCTGAGGTAGAGTATAGCCCAGATATCACACAGTTAATGAAAATGCCAGTTCCAATCCTCTGTCTACTGGCTAAGGGACCTGTGATCTTTACTTCATCCCACTGAGTTGAAGTTCACCTTATTTTCCCCTTAACTACCTGTGAGAATTAAATAACGTAATATGAACAAAACACCCATGAATTGATGGGAAAAAGTTACTTACCTAAAAAAACTTGCTAAACCCAACATTTCTACCTTAAACACACAAGATATCATACTATTTGCAAACAAATCATGTAAAAGCTTTAGAGTTGATCCAACAACGTGTCTTACCTTTTCATGTAATTATTATGCATTAAAACTTCTAAAAATAGTGATAATAAGGCCAAAATTTTAATTTGACATAAATCAAAATGACAATATTGAAATTGCTCAATAAAGCATTTCTCCGCCCTGGGCCTCAATCTTTCCAGTACATTTCTCAAAGGAGGATTTCTATTCATTCCTCTATATCAGTGCAAGCTGTCCCTCACACCGGACTGCTTTATAGTATCCTTTCTTTAAAGCACCGTCCCTATAATTATAATGTCTTTCTTCCTCTATTTCAAAACAGCATTTAAAAAATCTTAACTCAAACTATCCAGTCATACTCTTCTATAAATTTACAGGCTCCCAAACATATACACAGTATTGCAGTAAAAGGGATTTATTTGGATTTTACTTTTAAATCATCAAAATAGCAAACAGTGACTTATTAAAATTCAAATTAAATTGCATGGAGAAGAAAAGATAAATATAATACATGTTTTTACTAAGAATAAACTCCTACCTTAGGAGAAGTGGAGAGATCTCTTCCTGCAGAAATAACGGTGTTTTCATTTACTCCTCCTGTCTTTGGTGAGATGGCTGGTGGGGCTGGAGCTTTTCTTTTCACTCTCCTTTCAGTTTCTAGTTCTTGAACTGGAGTTACCAAATTATTTGGAGAAAGAGTTGGTTTAGGTTCATAAAAAGGATTAGATCTAAATGAAAGAAGAAGTATTGTTAAATGTTACTCTAAAAATAGTTCATTCCTAACTAAAATAATAAAAATTTATAAAAATTTATAAAAATATAAAATACTGAAAATGATAAGAAGAAACCCAAACTAGTGATAACCTACAATTTGGAAACAATCACTATTAATCTATTTTTTATGAATCATTAACAATAAAATTTTTCCCTTTAAAAAAGTATTTTTAAATTTTTTTCATACAAGGTCACACTTGGCTCTATTGTATATAGAGCCTTAGAAAAATGTTTATAGTAATAGTAAATCCCATATACTCCCCATACCCAAGGTAAAGGAAATAAGATATGGAAACATTGATTTGCTTTTTTATGTTCCCCACATCAAACATTCTTTTTTTTCCCTTGCACTTCATCCCTTCTCATTAGGATGAAATGCATTTAGAAGTTCACTCAGCAAGGCTGTATTAATAGTAAATTCTCCCAGGCATTGAAAATATCTTTATGTCACATTTAAATGATAATTCAGCTAGGTAGAAAATTCTAGTTGTAAGTTAATTCATCTCAGCACTCTGATGATATTAGCCCACTGTCAGCCTAGTATTGTTCTTTTAGAAGTCATCTTTTATCTTTGGTTGCTGTTAGGATCTTCTTTTTTCTTCTGGTTTTGAGTAATTTTACTATGATATGTCTAGGTGTGGATTTCTTTTAATTTATCCTGTTTCAGGCTCTTTATATCTCCTAAGTCTGAAGATGTAGGTTTCATTAGTTCTGAAAAATTATAACCATTATCTCTTTGATAGCCTCTTCTCTATTTTCTCTATTCTCTTCTTTAGAAAATCTTATCAGATGTATGTTGAATTATCTCTCTCCTTCATATGTTTACAAATTTTCATTTCTCCCATGTTATATTCTGGATAATTCCTCATATCTATGATCCAGTTAACTACCTCTCTCTTCATCTGTGTCTAATTTAATGTTTAATTCTCCAGAATTTTTAATTCTGATAAGCATTTTTCTTCATGTGGCTGTGTATAGAATACCTCAGGTATAGAGATCTGAGTCATTAATCATTTAAACATATTTACTTCAGAGTCTCTATCTGATAAATCTATTACTTTAAGTTTCTGCATGGACAATCCTAGTGTTTCTTGTCTCCTGACTCTTTCTCTTACTAGTATACTGTTTCCTTGTACGATTTGTAATTCTAGATTTCGAGTTCAGGGCTTAATCTGAGGAAATCCTGCATAGTCTGAGCTGGGAGTGTCTCCTTTCAATGTTTATGTTTGTTTTTGCCAAGTGCTTCAGGAGCCATTTTATGTTCTTTTTTCTTGTCTTGGAGGATCCCAGGCCACCCTACCACTAAAATGCCAAATCCATGGAGGATTTGGGTGGGGCTATGTGCTTATAACATTTCTGGGAATACTTTTTTTTTTTTTTTTTCTCTCTACCTACACTCTAGGCCCAGGCAAAATACCCTTCCTTGTTAACTCCTTTTATGAACAGATGATTTTTTTTTTTGCATTAGCTATCCGTAGACACAAGTATCTGGTATATGTGATGATTATTCTTCCTATAAACTGTTATCCTGGTTTTTATTTGTTAGTTTGTTACATTTCCCCCCCCAACACCAACACCTAGAATTGTATATGTAAAGAATAAAATTTCTGAGTCCACAAGGCTAAGAACCAGCTGACCCAAATACAGTGATTATTCCAAGGGAATTCCACCTAGTCATGTAAGGTCTGTACTGGTAATGACCCTCTGTTTTAATTACAAATGCTCTTTTAACTACAACAGTATCAGACTCACTAAGAACCAATACCAATTATGTACACCCTTAACTAAGAATTTACATATGGACAGTCAAAGCATGAGACTGGGTACCAAGTAGATATGGATCAGAGATGGGAAATATATCATAATTGTGATGTCATTATTATGCTATACTCATGGCAGCAATGAGTGTCATGGGATTCTTTCCACTGAGCTAGGGTACAGTCACAGAATCTCTTTCAACTCTGCTCAAGGTAGTTGCTTTTAACTGAATGGGGCTGGCATTTACAAAGAAACGTATTTCCTATTCTTCCTCTTCTTATGTCTGTGCATTCAAGAGAATAAGAATAGGAAACTGCACTTGAAAATTTGTTTTTCAGACGAAATATTCTTGCCTAGTAAGTGATCAAGACATGCTTGAAGTATTCACATCCCATGTTTACAACTGGAGAAGAACTTGGGGATATCAAAATAAGGAACAATGTTAAAATAACTAGATATTCAAAAAAAGCTGAGTATTCTCTCTGAAAAGAGACATGAAAGGTATCACATCTAGCCTAGAATGGAGGGCTTACCAATTACATTATTAATTAAGATTAATGAAGTGTTTATGCGGTGCTAGGCACTATTTTAAGTATTTCATATGTAATTAACCCATTTAATCCCTACAAGTTTGTTTCTTGGGCTGATTAAACTGAGAGCCTCATACAGCTATTTTTCAAACTCTAAAAGTAGTTTGAAGGGGGCGCCTGGGTGGCTCAGTTGGTTAAGTGACTGCCTTCAGCTCAGGTCATGATCCCAGAGTCCTGGGATCGAGTCCCACATCAGGCTCCCTGCTCCTTGGAGAGTCTGCTTCTCCCTCTGACCTTCTCCCCTCTCATGCTCTCTTTCACTGTCTCTCTCTCAAATAAATAAAATAAAATAAAAAGTAGTTTGAAGGGAGGTAAATGTAAAGAAAGAAGATGAAAACAACATTTTTTTTAAAACTCCAAAACTTAAAAGAGAGAAAAATCTTTTTCCCCCCAAACTTACTATTTGCCAACTAATGTTAAATATTTTAGAACTAGGGGCACCTGGGTGGCTCCATTGGTTAAGCGACTGCCTTAGGCCTAGGTCATGATCCCAGGATCCTGGGATGGACCATGGCATGGGGCTCCCTGCTCAGTGGGAGGCCCACTTCTCCCTCTTCCTCTGTCACTGCTCGGCCTACTTGTGCTCTCTATCTCTGTCAAATGAATAAATAAAATCTTTAAAAACGATTAAAAAAGTTTCAGAATTAAACAGACCTGTTTCAATCTAACTCAATTAATTAATTAGGTGATATTCTAAAAAACTCGTCTTGGTTAGGTCTGTCTAGAATAAACAACCGTAACAGTTTGTAAGATGGCAGCTGCCACAATAATCATTATTATTATTTTGTTATGTAAATATGGCTAGTCTTAAGACAACTTAAGAAGTGTTAAAGGACATTTATATTGCAAAAGGATTTGTGCTTCAAAGCCTTCAAAGAAAACTGACAAAATCCCTTAAAACAGGTATGATTCGGTACACTTTATTTAACTTACAATACTCAGTTGTATGTAATTTTTATAAAAACATATCTAGTATGTATACAAAAGTAACTAGATATTATCCTTTTTCTTCCTATTTCTGCCTGCTTCAAACCACTTGGGTCTCCCTCTAATCACTTGAATATTAGTATTCCTGTCAAAAGAAGGTAAATGCAAGTAAAAAGGAAGCTCATAATCAGCTGATTTCCAAAGCTGGATCATAAGACTCATATTACTAGAAACATAATCAAAACAGACATTTTCTTGAAACAATTAGAGCTATGTTTCTCAATCTGTTTTATACTATAACATGTAGTAAAAATGAAATTGGTATGTCATGTTATCTTAAAAACATTGGAAGTTGCTGGAAAAATCAGGGTACCAGGGACTCCAGCTGCCCTGGACCATGCCTCACCGCCAGAAAGACTAAGGGAATGAGTGAATGAGTATCTCTGCACGCCTATAATCTACTGGTGAGAAAACAGTGTGCTAGGCACCACCACTTGCTAGGTACTAAGTAGGAGTAAGACAAGCTTCTACTACTAAGTGCTTTGAATGACCCTCCCCTATGGATCAGAGATTTCTAACAAAAACTGAATTTAAAAACAAAAATTAATTTCCTACTTTTTTTTTTTCAAGATTTTATTTATTTGACAGAGACACAGTGAGAGAGGGAACACAGGCAGGATGAGTGGGAGAGGGAGAAGCAGACTCCTTGCTGAGCAGGGAGCCCGATGCTGGCTGAAGGCAGATGCTTAATGACTGAGCCACCCACGTGCCCCTGAATTTCCTACTCTTAAAGAATAACCAGGATATCGTCATATTTATATGAAGTGTCCAGAATACTCAAATCCCTTTGGACAAAAAGGAGATTAATGGTTTTAGGAGGCAGGGGAAGGGAGGAATTGAAACTGACCGTTAACAGGGAAAGGATTTCTTTTTGGGGTGACAAAAATGCTCTGGAATTAGATTGTGGTGATGGCTGCACAACACAGTGAATTAGCTAAGAACCAGTGAAGAGTACACTTTAAATACAGAGTTTTATGTTTTGTGAAGTATATCTTAATAAAAAAAGGTGCTATTAAAAAAGTGACTAGTATACACTGTGCTATAAAAAAGTGAATATATATGAAATATATGGTTATGAACATGCTCCCTTCTCTATAAAATAAATTATGTAATTACTGATCAATACATTTTTTTTAAGATTTTATTTATTTGACAGAGAGAAATCACAAGTAGACGGAGAGGCAGGCAGAGAGAGAGAGGGAAGCAGGCTCCCCGCTGAGCAGAGAGCCCGATGCGGGACTCGATCCCAGGACCCTGAGATCATGACCTGAGCCAAAGGCAGCGGCCTAACCCACTGAGCCACCCAGGCGCCCCCTGATCAACACATTTTTAAAAATATATAATATTTTTAGTAAAGAAAAGCTACTTAAGCAACTAGCATAATTTCCACATTCTGTTGATTATCTATGATATGAATAACCTATTCCAGGGCTTCCTATATCACTTTGAATAAGTAAAGATTATTATTATTATTTTTTTTTTTTTAGATTTTATTTGACAGAGAGAGAGA
Source organism: Mustela nivalis (assembly GCF_964662115.1). Lineage (NCBI taxonomy): Eukaryota > Metazoa > Chordata > Mammalia > Carnivora > Mustelidae > Mustela > Mustela nivalis. Next base: position 59,035,004 of record NC_139027.1, read on the forward strand.
GAGGTCACAAGTAGGCAGAGAGGCAGGCAGAGACAGAGGGGGAAGCAGGCTCCCTGCTGAGCAGAGAGCCCGACGCGGGTCTCGATCCCAGGACACCGAGATCACGACCCGAGCCGAAGGCAGCGGCTCAATCCACTGAGCCACCCAGGCGCCCCAGTAAAGATTATTTTTATCCTTGTACTATATACTTGAGTAGTAGATTAGTTCATCACTAACTCACTGTGAACTAAAAATTCATCTTTTACATTAAGCGGAAAACTGGACAGAATAATTTTAAGTGACATTATTCATCGCTTAGGAAACAATTCATCTGGGGCGCCTGGGTGGTTCAGTGGGTTAAAGCCTCTCCCTTTTGCTTGGGTCATGATCCTAGGGTCCGGGGATCAAGCCCCGCATCTGGGCTCTCTGCTCAGCAGGGAGCCTGCTTCCTTTCTCTCCGCCTACCTCTGCCTGCCTCTCTGTCTGCTTGTCATCTCTGTCAAATAAATAAATAAAATCTTTAAAAAAAAAAAAAAAGACAAGAATTCATCCAAGAAAAAGAATTACAGAAAGAAAAACTATAAGTTGATTAGAAATAGGATTGACATACTGAAAAAATAATAAAATGCGAAGCAAGGGTACAGTGAAATCTGTAGTTTTTTTCCTCTCACTCTGAAACTTTACATTTCTTTGGAAAAAACACATTTCTTAAATGAGTGCGTAGAGTCTCTGAATAAAATTCAAAGACAACTTTTCTTTGGAAATGGACATACAACCATACCAGAAATAATTTTATGCTGGAAGAGTCATTTCATAAATGTCTTGAAAAAATATTATTGCTGGGGCGCCTGGGTGGCTCAGTGGGTTAAGCCTCTGCCTTCGGCTCAGGTCATGATCTCAGGGTCCTGAGATCGAGCCCCGCATCAGGCTCTCTGCTCAGCGGGGAGCCTGCTTCCTCCTTTCTCTCTCTCTGCCTCTCTACGTACTTGCACTCTCTCTCACAAATAAATAAAATAAATAAAATCTTTAAAAAAAAATATTATTGCTTTCTCAGTTTTCATTTTTGCTACATAAACTAATGGCTGAACTAACTCCCAAACACAAGAAACTGAGAAAACCCCTGTGGTTGCTAAGCACACAGGACACATGCTACTTGCACTAAAGGGTATTTACTTTCTCTTAGTGCTGATGGATATACTGAGGTTCTGAAGGTTGCTTTACACATCAAAGTACTCGGCACTATTCATTTGTGATAAGTTTTATGTCAGAGGATGCAGGAAGAGTTTGGTAATGGAAGATGAGTAATATAGGCTTTTCACTCGATGAAAGGTCATAAGTTTATTATTGAAGTAAGAACAAATTTTGGAAGATTTCTGCTAATATAATTGGACCTACAGACTTTTGGACAAAAAAGGCGGAGAAACAGAGTTCTCCCTGAACTCTCAAATTAGCTGATGAGCAATCTTCAGAATATGTATGTAGATTCCTATTAAAAAAAAAAAGCTAAAGTGTTTATAGGTTCCCTCTGGTAATCTCAGATGATTGAGCAATTTAGAATGTTCTTTATTCATGGGAAACTTGTAAAGACTGTGACTTTCATGTGGAAAAAAAGAATGGTCAAAAGGAAACACCCAGTGATTCTGATTTTAGTTTTTATTAAAGCATTTTAAAAGTTTAAGCAAACATTAGATGTCTCTTTAATTTGTTAATAGGAGAGAGCAGGGTGTGTGTGTGTATGTTGTGTAATACTCATGCATCTTGGAATGACTGAATGCTTGTACTTAAAGTTTATATTTACATTCAAATACTCTAGGTGTGTGGCTATTACTCAGCACCTACACCACCCATGAGAAATTTTATTTTGATCACACATTAGCTATTTCAAAGAAAACAGATATAACTTTAGCAGTTGAGTTGAGTTGAGCTAACTTTTTCAACCCCTATAGTTATTAATCAGTATTGAAATCTAAACCTAGGTTTGGAATCAGCTGATCACTTCCATGTATTTCCATGCACTTATAGAAAATGAGAGCTTTTTTAGGTTTTATTAAAATATAACTAGGCCCATGGAAGCATATAGCACATGTGAGAGTCACAGGCCATGTGGTGTAAAATGGAAAAAGCTTGAGAAATGCAGTTCCAAAGCAACAGAAAACAAGTCAACTACTTTATTCTTCCAAGCAAGTCTTTCAAATATTTGAATTTGGTTATTGTAGTTTTCTAAAATAATCTCTATGTCCCTATGCCCTCAATCACTGCTCTTTTGATGTGGTTTCTGGACATTTTGATGACACTGTTGCTCTATTCTTTTAATGCTCTGAATCATCAATGCTCCTTGTAAAGAGTAGCATCCAGAAGTAAAATAGTGCTCAAAGCAAGAGCTGACCAATGCACAGGAAAGAAATGGCATATCTTTCTTAACACCAAGCGATTGCTCCCAAGATTGATACAGGAGCCTTTTTTAAAAATTCCCCTCTCAGTCTATAATATCCCCATTATTTTGAAAGATTTTCCTACTAAACTGTATTTTTAAAGGAATAACTATTTTTCACAAGATCTAAATAATCTTCATATACTAAAATTCACATATTTCTGAGAAAAACAAAGACCCATGTAGCCTTACTAAAAGTAAACATATAATTACTATTCTATTAATTCCATCATCACCTGTTTCATTTCTACGTCCATACCTAATGACTGAGTTTCTTCCTCATGATGGGTCAGATTTTCCTGTTTCTTTACATGCCTAATAGATTTTTGACTGGTTGTTGGACACTGTCAATTTTATGTTTTGGGTGCTGGATTTTTTGGTATTCCTTTTGGTATCTCTGGTATATCTGCATGATGTGCAGATAAGTTACTTGGAAATATTCTGATTCTTTGAGCCTTGCTCTTAAGCTCTGTTAGGGCAAGCCTAGAACAGCCTTTAGTGCAGGGCTAATCTCACCACATTTTTGAGACACTCTGATGAGAACCTTACTTGATGTCCCATATGTAAGGAACCACTTGGAAACAAACTATTCTTGGTCCTGGGTGAACTCCAGGGATGTTTCTGTGAGACTCTTTGTCCTTAATAATTTCTTCATATGTATGCTCTCATCAATACTCAGCTAAAGTCTCAGGGGGAACCGTCTACAGATCTCTGAAACTCAGGTTCTGAGTAGCTCTCTCTTCTCAGATACCCTGTCCACAATTCTATTCTATTCTCCTCAGTACCCCCAAAGTCCAAACTGTCTTCTCAATCCATGGAGATTACTAGGACTTTTAGGCTCTTCTTCCCAAACTAGAGTTGGAAATTCTCTCCCTTAAATAAAGCTTGGAGAAGCACAGGGCTCACTTTTGTTTTTGTTCTCTCAGAAATCACTGTCCTGTGCTATTTGCATACAATATCTGAAAACCATTTTTTCATATATTTCATTCAGCTTTTTAGTTTTTTAAGACAAGAAGCTATATCCAGCCTATTACTTCATCTATTACTTCCACCTCCAGCTAGAGGTGGAAGTTTTGTTGTTGCTATTTAACATACTCAGGGCCACAGTCTGCAGCCACACAGGCTGTGGACTGTGTAACTCCAGAATACCATGTGCACACACCCTTCTCCTATCTTCACCCTAAATTTGAGTAAAATGGCAGCCCTAATCATACTGACTTTTTAAAATGAGCTTGTAACAATAACACTCATATTTCGATAAGAATCATAACTCAAATGAAGGCAATTCCTAATTTATAATTGCTATGGTCTTGTTTGGCATTTGACAAGTGTTCTCATCAAAACGATATCATAAATGACGATTTGGTTCCCACAAGAGAACCTAACATTATTGAAGTGTAATGCCTACAGTAACTGATTAAAAACACTTAAGCACCATTTATAATGTGATTTTTGTGGGAAGACACAATTGGAATTCTAACTAGAGATTTCAATAACATACTCCGTCGTTAATTTAGGGTGCACATACATTCACATGGAAGAGGGTGGAAGAATAAGTATCAAAATAAGAATAAGTATCAAAATCATAAAAATTCAGATGGATATGAGATAGATACTAACTTGTAAACTGTGTATTAATGCTGGGACAGAACTCTTTATACCAATTACAGAAGCATCTCTTTAAACAAAGAGACTGACTTATGATGATTGCAGAATAAAATGTACTTACTCATCCAACTCTTCTTCTTCTGTTTTAGAGCTATCAGCATAGAGGTACTTGCTCATGTCCACAGGTCTTACATTTTTTCTTTTTGTAGACTGAGGAGGAGAGTCCTTTATAGTTACAAAAGTTTCTGGCTCATCGAATGGGTTCAAATACTGTGGAGTTTGTATCTCTTTAAAGGGATTATAGCTATTACTATAAAAAGATTCTTCTGATTTTTTAGGTGATGCTGTTTCAGTGATGGGTTCTATAAAACAATAGCAAAAAATGAATTAAACAAAATACTATCTCATATTTTCTCATATTCTTAGTGTTTAAAAAATGAACTTTAATTAATACTCAGAGAGGCTGAAAGAGTCAAAACAACAATACATTTTAGAGGGGCTAAGTTCAGATGTGTTACCTAAGATCTTTGTCTACTTCTCCAGGAATGCTGCTCCCTCAAACGGTAGCTTTGAACAGGCTATTTTTATTTTTTAATTTAATTTAATTCTATTTTATTTTATTTACAGGGGGAGAGGGGGAGGAGGCATGGAGAGAGGGAGACAGAGAATCTTTTTTTTTTTTTAGCTTTAAAATTATATTTTATTTTATATTATTTTTAAAATTTTTTTTCAACAAAGTATTATAGATTTTATTTTTTTAATTAAAAAAATTTTTTATAAACATATAATGTATTATTAGCCCCAGGGGTACAGGTCTGTGAATCGCCAGGTTTACACACTTCACAGCACTCACCATAGCACATACCCTCCCCAATGTCCATAACTCTACCACCCTCTCCCTACCCACCTCCCCACGGCCACCCTCAGTTTGTTTTGTAACATTAAAAGTCTCTTTTGGTTTGTCTCCCTCCCGATCCCATCTTGTTTCATTTATTCTTTTCCTACCCCCCTAATACACTCGCCGGTTGCATATCCACTTCCTCATATCAGGGAGATCATATGATAGTTGAGACAGAGAATCTTAAGCAGGTTTTGCACCCAGCATGGAGCCCAACATGGGCTTGATCTCACAACCCTGAAATCATGACCTGAGCCAAAATCAAGAGTCAGACACTTAACCAACCTAGTCACCTAGGCGCCGCTAAAATGGCATCTTTGGAATCTCCTTGGAGTCTTTAATATTATTAGCATTACAGTATCTAATATTTGAAATTTTAACCTTCCTAGAGGACAATTCTATTATTATTTTATTTGCCTATACTAGTTTGCCATCTTAAACTGATATAAAATACATGTGTTTTTAAGAACATAAAGTGGATTAAATTTTGAAGTTGGTTTTGGTAGCTACAGAAGCAGAGACCACTCAGGGAACTAAAAATTCACTCTGGACTGTATCAAATATATACCCACGTATCACTGAATTCATTTCGCAAAGCCTTCCAAGAGTAGGTTTCTGTATGCTATAAGACCTTAAAATTTAGAGCTTTTAATGAGATGGGTTGATTTTTTTCAATATAACTTTGATCCAAAAAGTACTCTATTTAGTAATGTAAAGGACTAACATAAGAATTCTCATGTAGAAAGCGCTACATTAAAGTCATATTGATAAGCTGATAGATATGTCACACCAAATTTTTCTAAATTTTATTATTTTAAATTTCATTTTGAAAACCAAGGTACCCTTAAAAATAAAATTCTGACTCCCAGCACAAAAAGAACTACAATAGCATCATGTTCTCCAACAATACTTATGAAGTGCCTAGTACCAGTCTTTTTCTTATGTGTCTTAATATTTTATTTTTTTAATGTGTCTTAATGCTTTAAAACAAAACTAGAATTTATAATAAAACTGTCCAATATTTGGTCACAGATTCTGCTGATAAAAACAATGTTTTCCCAGACTAAAGAAGTTTAAGAAAGCTAACAATCAAAGGGTAGTTTAAAAGTTTATGCCATGCAATTCTGACAAAATACTCTAGAAGGCAAAAAACTGATTACTGAAATTCTCAAGAAAAATAACTATTTCATAAGTGACTTCAAAAAATTTAATCCAATTATTATACAAATTTCATGACTGACATATTTATGACTTTTATATTTTAAAGTCAAGCTCCTTTTACTTACACTGTAGACATTAGCCCAGAAAACTTATTTTGTCTTTATATTGGAGAAAAACCTCTGAACTGAAATTCTATACACCTTGGAAAAGCAATTAAAAAGTGTGAAAGAGAATTCATAAAATCATAATAAATACTGAAATGAATTTAAATAAATCTTAAATTTTAAATTTAAATTTAAATCTAGACTACTCTAGAGAAGAGACACAGTAACTAACTTTTTTAACACCAGGATAATATTCAAACTTAACACTTCATTAGATTCTTTATAGTAATGTAAACAAGGCATTTTCTTTTCTTTATAGGGGAAAAGAGGCTGGAAAATTTTTGCCTATTCAATTTTTATTAAGAAATATCAAGTCTCAAATGCTTGAGAAACCGACAAAACTGGTCAGCGAAAATGATTTTTATTTTTTACTTTCAGGAAAAGGATTGCAAAAATTGACCCAAGCAGATTCATCAGTTACAAAACCAAAAGCAAGATAGTATTCAAACTATAGAGCACAGCTTGAAGATGACAGAAATGGCAACAAAGGAGGGTTTAAAATGAGATTATTTTATATAAAAGCTAACAAACACATTTAACAACTTTCTAAAAGGGTCACTGAAGCACAGAATGTCATGAATGTAAGAGAAGAATTGAAGCTATAAAAGCAAATAAAAGAACCACCTAAACACTCAACAAATTATTTTTTCCTCCAATGCTTTTGTTACTTGAGGATGCAGATTTTCATCAATAAAAATTAAAAAACTATTTCTAAAAAACAAGCATTCTTCTATTAGAAAATACTTAGACCAAAGACTATAAGAAGAGTATATTTAGGGGCGCCTGGGTGGCTCAGTGGGTTAAGCCACTGCCTTCGGCTCAGGTCATGATCTCAGGGTCCTGGGATCGAGTCCCGCATCGGGCTCTCTGCTCGGCAGAGAGCCTGCTTCCTTCTCTCTCTCTCTCTGCCTGCCTCTCTGTCTACTTGTGATTTCTCTCTGTCAAGTAAATAAATAAAATCTTTAAAAAAAAAAAAAAAAAGAAGAAGAAGAGTATATTTAAAGAAAATATTGGTTGTCACTTTTTTTTTTTTTTTTTTAGCTCTATAAGCATGGTTAAAGATTCTGAATCAGGTTGACTAAACTCGCCTAAATAGAAATGCTGTATTACGTCTTACCTGCTACTCCTTTCTATACCTCAGAAAACAGAGCCATATATATATTTTTAAAACTATTTTTATTTCACTTTGAAATGGAAAGCTCAAATACTGATATCTCAGAATATTTTGGTAATATTTAGAAAACTCAGATGGATGTAGTATACAATTGAGAAGAAGCCATATGGTCAAAAGACAGTAATTCGGAATCTTAGCTCCAACTCCACTTCCATTTACCTAAAGTTTTTGCTCAAATCAGCAAATTCCTCTGGGCCTCCACTTCCTAATCTATGAAAAGAGGCAGCTGAAGTAGATTACTTCTAAGATTTATTACAACCATTGACATTTAAAATTCATTCTTAATATATACCGCTCACAACAACAAAAATATCTCAATAAATTAAATTTATGAATTTAGAATCTGGTAAGAAGGGAGAAAGTAAAGGATGAGAAGGAGAAATGGAGTACAAAATGATATTGCTCCAAGAAGAGTAAATCTTGAAGCTAAAACCTCATTTTTACCATGACAGGTAGTAACAAAATTCTTCAAAGCTCATGAGGATTTCATAAGAGCAGTCTAAAAGATGTACACACTGGTTAATCATTCTTGCATTTACTTTGAAAAAAGTTTAATTAAACAGAGGTCTCACTTCTTCAACAGTTCTTATCTAGGCTTTAAGAGTTCAAAACTACTTGAAAAGAAAAATGACTCAGGAAAAAAAAAATTCTGTGGATGTATTCCACACAAGTATGTTGTATATATGATTGCAGGAGTGTTCAATCTTCTTTTTGCTCCATGCTATTTACATGCACAACTTACTCTTAACTACTTACTATAATTCTCAGCCCAAGACATGGAGTGGGGGTGGGGGAGTTCACTGGACTCTGCAGGAAAGGGCATAGGCACTGAGAGAGGGAGAAGCCATCCCACAACCCCAATATTAGCATGTTACAACTTGGCCTTACTTGACAGACCAATCTAATGAGACTTTACTATATGCCAGCTAATTGAAACACTGTCATCTCTAACATTAGAGCTTTACCATCTAACTTGACCAAACTGTTAGAGTATTTAAAAATAACCCCCATTTAGAAGGTGGGTAGAGAGGAAAGGTGAAATAGGTGCTGAGGATTCAGATTACACTTATCGTGATGAGCACTGAGTAATGAATAGAATTGCTGAATCACTGTTTGGTACACCTGAAACCAATGTAACACTGCATGTTAATTATACTGGAATGAAAAAAAATAAACCCCATGTAAATGTTTATGTAAAGGTTTCTTTTTTCTTTATTCAATGGAAGCTACACAGATTTGTTAATCAACTGCATTGAATACAATATCATCATAAACAAAAATTATTTTGAATCTTAAAAAAAAAAACTCTTCCTACATTACAATTCAAGATTATACTTGATTGAATTCAAGATTCAATACAAGACTGAATTTGGTTTTATAAAGACTTTTAAAAGTACAGAAAAAAACTCGTTACCTTCTGAGTCAGGATCTCCAAATGGGTTTAATTCTGCTACATCAGGATCACCAAATGGATTTAAAGTCACAGTGGCCAAGTCCTTTTCTGCCTCATCCAAAAAGTTCAGTTTGTTGATAAGCTCTGAAAGTAAACGTTATGTGTTAGTTCACTATGACTGTAGTTAAGTATAATTCCTGATCATTCAAAAAATATTTCAAATTGTAAAACTTCACACTAACAATACCTGCAAATAATAAGACATAGCATTTTACCTCTGGCAGAATGCCATTCATGTATTTTGTAGCATACCAACATTTTCAAATAAAACAAAACAAATATATGCATATTAATTTGAAAATTATATCAGATAATGAACTAGAGAAACTTTCATCAGCCTAATTTAATCCAATAAAGTGCTGATTCTTAGAATATCTTTCAGTTCTAAATATGAATAATTCAATGGGTTTAATATAAACAAATATTTTAAAGACAGTATGGTTATAATACATAAGCTAGCTGAAGAAATATGCCATGTTATATAATCAATTATTATCTTAAAGATGTTTCTAAATCACTGCCTATCAAGGATACTATTATAAGGCTTTGCTAAAGATGGTAAGTATTGTTGTTGTCTGTTGGTACGCTACAAATTACCAAAGAAAACATTTAAGAAAAAGCACAAAGACAAAACTGACGGCTAATAAATACAGACAGAAGTCAAGAGGTAGCAGGTCACAGTAAATACAGGCAATCAGAAGCAGAAAGAAAGGAAGAAGCTCTTAGACCTTCAGAGGAACTGGCTGATTTAGCTGAAGGCATATTTGCTTGCTTTATGCAGTCATCTTGATCTTCATCTAAGCTGCTCAGAGCATTCAATTGGTTTACAATTTCTGTAAACAGAAGCCAGTCGAGACAAATGTAAGGTAAGGTCATTTAATTAAAGAGCCATAGAAGCATGCTGTTACTCAAAAAGACAAAGAGAGGGGATGTTTGGTTAATCAGGAGAATACATTCAGAGGATGTTATTTTGATGGACTATAGCAGATGTATTTAACGGAAAGTGACGTTGTACTCTTATTTTAAAATAGAAAATATTTTGTTAAATTTATATTATTAATATAACATCCTTATTAATAAACACAAAACAAAGATAATAACTCAAGAGGCTGACATTGGCTTTAGCAACTTCCTGTTGTATTTATAAAACAGTGGTTTAAATGCATGTTAGAACAATTAAAAATGTCCGTTGATAACTACAGAAAAAAAGTATTATTTGTTTCATATTATAAACATAAGCTAAGGTTTTAAGAGTTTATCTACATGAATCATGAACAGAAAAACACTTGTTTCATGTTCTAGAATTTTAAAAAATCAGCACATAATAAGAAGAGCAGGCAACAGCTACTATTTTCTACAGCAATTGTTCTTTTATGGGAACTCTTGAGTATTAGCTTTAGAAAATCTTACAATTTAGCCAATAAGAAACAAAAGGTTAGATAGAAAAATATTAAAATAAGATAGAATTCATTTTGTGCATAAGCAGAATTTTTATCATGAGTCATATATATTTTGGACAACTCAATATGTGTAATTATCATTCACTGAGTGAAAATTAACTGGAAAAAAAAATAACAAAAGCCTAGTGGAGTATTCTAGTTAATCCTTGCTGTTTCCAAAGTTACAACCTGGGAATAGCTTAGGCATTAGGACAAATCAAACAGGTCGAGATTATTCAGTGGGAAAGAAAAAAAAGTTAAAAATAGAAAAGAGTTGTAAATTCAGCTTTAAAAATTGTGTTAACACTATGAATCTAAGTACACATTCTAAATTTCATTTAAACTAAATCACAGAATACACAGTTGTAATAAGTTTGTCTTCATCCATTCATTTGTTGTTGAATAAACATTTATCACTCTGTGCCAAGTATTATCCTTGGGACATAAAGATGAAAAAAACATACATGGCACTGTCCTCCGGGAATTTGTATTGTATAAAAATACATATTAATATTGAAACAGGCTTAGTAAATGACTATTGGAGCATTAGATGGTCAGAAATACTAGTGTTATTTTACAGATCTTTGAGCTAAATATATACACAAATGTGATAAACTTATTCAATTTTTGTCTTGATGAAAAATACATTTTGCGTGAATAAAACTGCTTGAGATGGTCACATAAACCACAGAATGTAAGGAGTAAATTCTTTTAACATGAGTTATATGTTGACTTCTTTGAGTGATTTTGAATAGTAAGAGTTGGATAGTCAGACTTTATAAAATTTTTTTTTCATTTTATTCTGCCAATGGTTTTAAACCCCACTCTCACTCAACCTAGTAAACTCCTCATTAAGATAGAGCTCATCCATAAACTAGATCCTTTACCTCTCACAGATAGTTATAACTTGGTAATTTTTAAGGAAATACGGATAGAGGATCAGTGTTAAGTGGTTACCAGTGCATGACTGACTTTTTTCATTTAATACTAGTTACATATTATTTAAAATTTGCAAATGATTCTTAACTTTGGAAGCATGAAAAAAGAAATATTAACAACAGCAGCTAAACTTTCCATTCCTCCTAGAACTTCCGCTTCTAGACTTTCATTCATATTAACAAAGTGAAAGGTAATTCTGTTTAGCTATACCAATACTTTCTCTCTTTGGCATGCAAATAAATGTTAATTCAAATCATAATAAGAGGCAATCTCCAAAGAAATTCATTTACCTATTTAATAAATATTTATCAAAAACTTGTTATATATCTTTGGTAATACCTGCCTCATCACTTTATATTTTTGTGGGATAGGTAAGTGAAGCATTATACATTATATGATAAGTATGATAAATATTATGATTGAGATATGCATTACAGGCCATGTGAAACTGGAAAAGAGGAGGCAGATAGCTCATTCTAAGGTCAGGAAGGCCTTCTGAACTTATCTAAATTTGAGCTAATCCTAGACATCATCATTATTATTATTATTATTATTATTATTAAAGAAGAAATGAAGAGCATTCTACAGGACAAAAGGGAGATAAATGAGAACAAGACACATCTGAAGAACTGCAAGTTGTATGGGGTTTAAGATGTCAGAGGTGGAAAACAGAATGAGATGAGGTTCGCAAATGTCCTATTCTAAGATTATTGTGGTTAAGCCAAAGAATGTGATCTTTACTCTGAGAACTATGGGAATCCACTGAAAAATCAAAATGTGTATTTTAGAAACATCACTCCAGCAGCAACATGGTGGCGGCATTTGGAAAAAAAACAGGACAGGAAGGAAGAAGATGAGTAGTTCAGCAACACCACTCCAAGAAAAGAGGCAATCAATAAATATTTGCTAATTAAAGAATAAATTAAGAATATAGATTTGGCAGTTAATTTGATGTGAAGGATAGGGAAAGGAATCTAGGACAAGTGCCAGCTCTCTATCTTGGATGACTATGTGGATAGTATTCTATTACTGTGATGGGGGCTATTCAGTTCAGAACATAGCAAGCTACAAGTGTCTGTGAAACTTCCAGGGAAATAATTCAACTGGCAGATACAGATATTGGTCTGGAACCCAAAATAATTTTGTTATGTATTTCTCCCTTTAAAAAAGCACTTTTCAGGGCACCTGGGTGGCTCAGTCGGTTAAGTGTCTGACTCTTGATTTGGGCTAAAGTCATGATCTCAGGGTGTGAGACTAAGCCCACATCAGGCTCTGCACTGGCCATGAAGTCTGCTTTAGATTCTCTCTTTTCCTCTTCTGCTTCCCCCCTCCCTCTCCAAAACAAACAAACAAACAAACAAACAAAAAAACCACTTTTCTGTCCTTTTAATTTCCCATAGCCAATGTATTTTAAAATATATAATCGGAAAAAAGTTAAAAATTTAAAAGACTTATGACAAAAATATATCCCCAGAATTGTTTTAGGCAGGAAGCTTTCTCAGTAGTATATTACCTTGACTAAAACCCTTCCTGGCCCAATATATTTATATAATAGTGTATTACTTTTTATTATGGTCTGGTTTCACCAAATATTTATACATTTGAAGAATGCTAAGAATACTATGTAACAGCATAAATTTCTACCCCAGTGCTACTCAAATTGAGCAATAAACTTGTACTGTAAAACTTAGTCATAGCAACAGTGTATCATTCTGGACTTGCTTCACATTGGTGAAAACAAGAAGGAAAACTAAATTAGGGGCAGGCAATCGAAGAATAGGGTCAAGTAATTTGAGACTCTCCTTTAGTTAGGAAGGCAAAAGAAGATAGAAATTGACCACAAGAGATTATCACACTGAACCAAAAAGGTAGTTGGGGTGGTGGCATTAAGAGTAGGTGATGTCTTCCTTTTGAAAAAGACCGTAGCTGAGTTAAAAGAAGAAAAAATAAACTGCCTAGAGATAGAACTTACCTGCAAATCTTGTAGCATCCTCATTGTTCTCTCTAAAGCATAATAATATTCAGTACAGTTCTATCTCATTTTAAGATGGTCTAAGAGGGTAACCTTTCAGCTTCCTGGCAGAATCATGGTTCAAAAAATATCATTTTTCTCACAGGCTCAGGTCCATAAATGTTTGATTTATGGATATAACTAATGGGTTTAATAATATGATTTTTAATCCCATGGTGCATCACAATGGAGAAAGGAGGAGCTACTTAAAGCAGAAAAGATAACATTGAGAAGTCTGTCCCTAGGACCTCCAACACCTCCCTCTTAATTAGTAAGCCTTAGTAGCGTAGTAATATGATCAAGTTCCTCCCAATTTTTTAGATACGCCCCTCAACCATCATCAGCCTTTTCTAGTTTAGTCAGACTCTCTTAATCCTCGTAAGAAAACAACTTTAGAACAGTAGTCCACAATTTCTCACCTACCATTCGTTCTTCAACTCATTGCACCTTTTTTATTTCCACCTTTACCCATCCCCTTTTCCAAAACTGCTCTCAGGTCACCACTGTATAGTCTAGATGGCAAGTACACTAGATACCTGTCAGCTCTTATCATACTTGAACTCTGTATGAATAAATGTGATTAGCCCTTCCTTCCTTGAAATTCCTTCCAGGACAATAGTACCACCTGGTTTTCTCCTATCTCTTTGATAGTTCTGTCTTGGTCTCATTTAATAGTAACTATTCTTCCCTCTACTTCTTAAATATTATCTTAAATATTATCTATTCCCTAGAACTCCATCATAGGTCTTATTTTTTTTTTTCTCCCTAAATTTGCTCTTTCTGGAAAAATTCATGTACTCTCCTGGCTTAACCTAACACAGAAATGCAGATTCGTTTGACTACTGGGCACTTTCACCCTAATGACCTGAGACATTCCCCTCACACACTTACACAAAAAATGGAATTAAATAGCTGTGTATCTATTTCATGTTCGTCTTTCATCTGTGAAACAGCAGTTTTTAGCATGGCTGGAACTTAACACATGTGAATGAATGAAGGAGTGAATGAACTGAATGAGTCATAATAATTGGCATCATATTTGTAGAGTCAGAAATACCTGTATTTTTAAATTATATATGTTTATCTATATGTCTATCTATGTATCCATACATGTATCTAGCTATATTTCACTTACCTATCTAAGTGTTAGAGTTTAAGCCATCACACCAAAATTTGGTGGCTTAAAACAAGTTACTATCCCTGGGGCTAAGTCATTTAAAAGTTTAAACTGGACTTGATATCCAAAATAGGTTCTATACTTGCATGTTTGGTATTTCAGTTGAGAAAGCAGGAACAAGTGGATGCTGGCCATGCATATCTCTCTCCCAAAGTGTCCTGTCCACATAGCTAATTTGTAGTTCCTCTCAGCATAGCATTTCAGGATAGCTGGACTTTTTTACATGGCAGCTGGCTTTCCCCCAAGCATTCTTTATAAGAGGGCCAGGCAGATGATATGAGGCACTTTATGACTTAGCTTTTTAAGTTACAAAGTGTCACTTTAGGGCTAGCCCAGATGTAAGAGAGAAGACTACCAAAGGACATGAATCATAGGAAGAATGGTTCACTGGAGACAATCTTTGGAGACTAGCTATCACACTAATCAATAAATCAGCAAGTTGAAAAGAATTTATTTTCTTACTAATCTAACATACTTACTTACAAAATTTTTACGTTACCTACCAGTATTTTACAAATGCACATACATGAAAGGCACAAACTTTAAAGTATGTAATTCAAAAAATTTTGATAAATGTATACACCCATGTAACCCAAGATCCAGAACATTTGCATCACCCCCTTGAGTTTCTCATGCCTCTTTTCAATCAATCCCCAAACCCACAGGCTAACACCATCACACAGGATTGGTTTTTGCTTCTTCCAGAACTTCACACAAATGGACTTATTATATTCGGCATAATGGTTTTGAAATACATCCATGATGTTGAACATAACTGTTCATTTTTATTGAAAGGCATTCCGTTCATGAATATACAGCTGACCCTTGAACATGAGTTTGAACTGTGCAGGTCCACTGATACTAGATTTTTTTTGATTCATACAGTACAGTCCTATAAATAAATGTATGTTCCTCATGACTTTCTTCATAACATTTTCTTTTTTCTAGCTTACTTTATTCTAAGAATACAGTATATAATACATATAAAACAAGGGTTAATCGATTGTTTACATTATCAATAAGGCTTTTGGTTAATAGTAGGCTATTAGTAGTTGAGTTTATGGGGAGTTAAAAAGTTATAATGGATTTTCAACTATCCAGGGAGTTGACACCCCTCACCCCTACCTTGTTCAAGGGTCAACTATACTACAGTTCATTTAGCCACTGCCCTATTGATGTATACCTGAGCTGTTTCTAGTTCAGTGCTACTATGAATAAAAATGCTATGAACATTTTTGTACAAATCTTTTTTGTGGCCAGGTGTTTTCATTTTTTTTTTGGATAAACATCAAGGTGTGGAACTGCTGGGTCAGAGGTAACATATGTTTAGTGTTACAAGAAATTTTCAAGTGATCATACCATTAGCTACATACTTTACCAAAAATGGATGAAAGTTCCAGTTAGTGCACATCCTTGCCAATATTTAGTATTGCTAGTCCTTAAATTATAACCATTCTACTGGGTTAGAATTATAATCTCATTGTGATTTTAACCTGCTTCACAAAGTCATGCTGAGAACATTTTCATGGGATTATTGGCCAGTGATACAGCTTTCTTTGGGGACCACATATACAATTTTTTGCCCATTTTCTTAAAAAACAGGAGCACCTGTTTTGCTCAGTCAGTAGGGCATGCAACTCTAAATCTTGGGGTTGTAAAGTCTAGCCCCATGTTGAGTGTCAAGGTTACCTAAAATAAAATCTTTTAAAAAAACATTTTTAAAAATGGGGTTGTGATTTTACTACTGAGATGTCTAACATTTAAAAAAAATCTATTCTGAATGTAAGACTTGTCCGATATCTACTTGGTGAATATTTTCTTCTGGCCTATGACTTACCTAACATTTTCTCAATTATCTCTTTTGATGAGCATGAGTTTTTAATTTTGACGAAAGTTAATTTATCAAAATTTTCTTTCATGTTTACTCACCTATGTCTTATGTATGAACCCTCTGTCTGCCCTCAGGTCATAAAGACACTGTTCTTTTTGTTTTTTTTTTCCCCTCCCCAGAAGCTTTATTGTTCTAGCCTTTGCATTTAGGTCTATGATCAACCTTGAATTAATGTTTGTATATCATGGAAGGTAGGAATTGAGACTCATCTTTTCCACACAGACATCTGGGTACTTCAAAATAATCTATTGAAAAGACTTTCCTTTCCACACTGAATTATGCTGCACCTTTGCTGAAAATTGGACAAATAAGTTTTGAATCTATTTCAGAACTTTCTGCTTCATTCCACTGTTCTATGCCAAGACCATACCATATTGATTACTATACCTTCATAGTAAATCTTGCTGTCAAGCAGTATTAATATTATGATGCTGTTCTTTTTCAAAACTGTATTGTTATTCAAGTCTTTTGCATTTCCAAATACATTTCAGAGTCAGCTTTTCAATTTGTTTTGTTTGTTTGGTTTGTTTTTTAAGCCAGCTAGGATTATGATTGGCACTGGGTTGAATCTATAGAATGACTTGGGGAGGACTGAAATCTTAACTATATTGAGTCTTCTCATCTATAAGTGTAGAATATTTCTCTATTTATTAAGGTCTTCTGTAATTACCTTCAATATTGTGTTACAGTTTTCAATGTGGAGGTTTTTCTACATCTTTTGTTAAATTTATTTCTAACTATTTACAGACTTTTTAGCCTCAACTGTAAATGGAATTATTTTGCTAATTTCATTTCCCAAATGTTTATTGTTCATATACAAAAATACAGATTTTTCTATATTAATCTTGTATCCTATGACATTGCTAGGATATCCAGTATCATGTTAAACACAAGTGGTGAAAGCAAACATCTTTGCCTCATTCCCAGTCTTAGGAGAGAAGTATTCAGTATTTTACCATAATATATGATATTAGCTATAGCTTTTCATTAATGTTCTTTTATCAAAATGAAGAAATTCCCTTACATTGAAATCTTGCTGAGAAACTTGGTACTCAATTTTGTCAAACACTTCTTTACGTATCTATTGAGGAGATAACATGGTTTTTCTCCTTTATTCTGTTACCGTGGTTAAACCAACCTCGCATTCCCAGGACAAATCCTCAGAGAATGCATTATCAGTACTTAGAATATTCATTGTTTTCTGGCTCCTCCCCTAAATACTGGAGCACTTTCAACTTTTTCTTCAGAGCTCTTACTTCCATTCTGGCCTTGTCAGATAGGCTCTCAGTGTCACCAGAATTCTCCTGGAGTTTCCTAGGGAGGCAGGGAGCCTTAGAGAATGTTCAGTTGTCATTAGTACAAACAAAACAAAATTAATTAGGGTTTAACAGTGACATAGAAAGGAGGCTGAAGTTGTAATCTGTATCTCCTGCCACTTCTGGTCTCTGAGTCGACATATTTGAGTCCTGAACACAAGGAGGAGATATTCTTACCATCTTTGGTCTCTCTTCCTACCGTCTCAAATTCCTTTAAAAAGGTGGTAGTTGTGATACCTTATCAACTTTTTAGCTCAAGGGATCATAAATGCCCCCAGCTCTCTGATTTTACCCTGTTTTCAAACCTCAATACCTAATAATAGGAGCAGTATTCCAGAAATTCTTATCCTTTATAAAGAACTGCAAAATAGATGGTCATTTTTATTCTACTATTTTATAGAGCCCACAGCAAGCCTATGATTTTGCTCATTAATATCCTAGTTACTGGAGAGTAAATGGTGAGATATAAACCAGAAGCAAATTAATGGATGTATTATTCTCTGACCAGAGTCCCAAGTTCATTCTGAGAGACCTTCTACTCAAAGGAGAAAGACCTATTTTTTCCCCAATCATAGTCCTAATGAGTAGGACATGTAATGTTAGAGGGCTAAGGCATCCCATAATCAACCTTGGCTCTTCAAATATGAACTGGTAATCTCCTCTACTACCATCTATGCTTAAGATTATATTCTCTGAAATTAGCCAATATGTCACACTTCCTCCTCCCAAATTAACTTTACAAACTATAGGAAATGGAGTAATGAACACCAGACAATAGTGCTTATGGTAAAAATGATTTTAATTTATAAACTGCATCTGGATGGGAAGACAATGAATGAACTATATATCCGATGAAAGGTCACAGTTTTGGGCTTCTGTGATTGTGGACTCTTTTAACTACGCATTTCGATTATAGAAATCCTGGAAACTATACCTATTAAATGTTTCAAAAGATACCAGCTCTTATGCAGCATGGAGTCTAAACCAAGGCAATACCTGCTTCTAACTATGTGGACTTGTCTCCTTGTACCTAAGCTGTCATGTGGAGACAGAGGTAAAAAAAAAATGGGACCTGGGATGATTTGAGGACTCGAGTGAAAACAGAATGCTCTGCTTGCATGCTGTTGTGTTTCTGTGTTTCCAATATCTTTCTCTAGGTGTATCTAATGCTTAGTCTGAATATCTGGTTGAACCTAAGTAAAACCCTTGGTTATCTTTGCTACAGCTTTAAGTATACTGGTATCTTTCCGGTATTTCATAATGTCTGAGTTTCTCCAATAATGCTCTGCTATAAACTGCTTCAGTTGAACGTGACTTTCTGAGCTGTATTCAACAGGACATTGTTATTTATGGAGGAATCTTTTTTCTCTTCTTGTTATGTGTGCAGAAATTCAACAGAAATCCTAAAGATGGTCATACTGCCATATAGCGGTTCATGAATTCCGAAGTTGCCATATCTCTAGACAGAGGCACTGATTGTTTTAAAGCCATACATGTTTTCTAATACTGCCTATAATAAACTATCCCATTAATAGGCTTTGTTTCTCCATCTCCAAGGTCTATTATTCCCACTACATTTCACTGATTCTTCTAATTGTAATTCAAAACTTCCTTGCCCATTTACTGGTGCTGCACCTCTTAGTAGAACACACTTGTACATAACAGTATCAATAAAAGGTTTCTGTTCTAAAACATGTTTTCAGTTAGCAGTGAATTTTGTCTCAGACAGAACAGAGTAGAGATTTTTGATCAATCCAAGTATAGATATCACGAATTTTTATTTACCTTATAGCAAAGACTAATTTCAGAATATTTGTTAATTACTATTGATCTCACAGCAATATTCCATAAGAAATCACTGACTAAATGATGAGCCTCTAGATATCAATCTAAAGTATCACAAAATAATTGTGATACTCTGTTCCCTCAAGAAGTTTGCAGCTTAGTTGGGAAATAATATACCCATATAATTTTTATTGATATGTGATTGCATTTTATGCATTTATATTACAATATATAGATATAATTAATAGAGATGAAATATAAAATAGTGATTCCTTCCTCCATAAACATTCTATCAGCAATTTCAAACCTGCAAGGAAGAGCTAATATAAGCTGTGTTTAAACTACTGCCACTTTAGGGTGCCTGGGTGGCTCAGTGGATTGGGCCTCTGCCTTCGGCTCGGGTTGTGACCTTGGGGTCCTGGGACTATGGCCCGAGTTGGGCTCTCTGCTCGGCGGGGAGCCTGCTTCCCCCTGTCTCTCTGCCTGCTTCTCTGCCTATTATGATCTCTCTCTGTGTCAAATAAATAAATAAAATCTTAAAAAAAAAAAAAAAAAGATTTCTTAGCGGGGGGAAAAAAACCCCACTGCCACTTTAACCAATAAATAAAAATACCCACCATACTTTATTTGTACCATGTTTATAAAATGCACTTTTTGTTTAGTCCTAACCTATTGCTTTAACATTACTGTTGTTAAATTTTAATATCTTTTCAACGATCTTAAAACTACTTTACCAAAACATTTTTAGAGTGGTAGTGCTGGTGCTAAAAAAAAAATTTCTGAAAGATAATAAGTTTGAAATGGAATTTACATGTGCTAAAAAATGCAACTAAGGATGCCAAACAACTGCCATAACATGGTGCTATTAATTTAAGTGACTATACTCTGCAAATATAATAGAGAAAAAAAAAAGTAACATCAAAGGAAAAATATGCTACAATGACTGTGGATTAACTTAAGAACATGCATCTAATCACCACTGTTTCCATCTACCCTTACTCCCTCAACACACATTTTGCATTCATTACTTTTAGAAAACTAGTCTTGAATTATTTAAGGTTTGAATTATGTCTCCTCCAGATCACATGCCTTCCATAAAATGGGACCACTCCAACCCTGAATAAGGTGGTACATGAGTAAAGGTCAAATAAATGGAACAATATAATAAGCAAGCTTAAATAGGAAATGGAAGTCCCTTCATTGATTTATGGCCTTTCAGTTAACACATCTTAAATTCTCAATATGTTCTAGACAATGTGCCAGAAGCTAGAGTTGAAAAATTACTAGAACGTAGTCTCTACCTTGAACAATTTCAGAAAATGGGGAAAAGAAATACATACATAAATAACAACACAAAAATAGTAAAATTTCAAAGAAATCTTGGATCATCACAAGTTGCATTAAAACAACTTCTCTGATTAGGGTCAGAGGATTTTAGGCTAGAAAGCTATTCCTCCTACAAAAATTTCATTTAGTTTTATTATTTTATTTTATTTTCCAGTGTTCCAAAATTCATTGTTTATGCACCACACCCAGTGCTCCATGCAATTGAATTTTAGAAAATAAGGTGTATGTGTATGATTAGGCAATAAGGGTTACTTGTTGAAATGCTTGTGTCCCCCCAAAATTCATATGTTGAAATCTTAATTCCCAGTGTGATGGTATTAGGAGGTGGAACTTTTGGGAGAGGATTAGGTCATGAGGACAGAGCCTTCATGAATAATATTAATGCCCTTCTACAGGGGGCCGGCCCCAAAGAGATCCCTTTCCCCATTCCACCAAGTGAGGAATACAACAAGAGGTCTGTGACCCAGAAGAGGGCCCTCATAAGGTACCTATCTATGGTATTTTATTGTAGCAGTCCAAACAGACTAAGACAAGGGTTTAGCTATAAACTCTAATTATTACTCAATATTTTCATTATATATATCAAAAATAATGCTTTCTTTTCCTTTCAGTACCACAATAAAACTTCTGACATATTGTTATAACCGTTTTCTTCCCCACTGCTGTGATCTTTTGATTACAATTTACAACACTGCCCAAAACAGCTATGAAAATATGTGGTTTTTTAAAATTCCTACTTATGGTACTAGTGTCTAGCTGAGATTTAGTTTTAAGCAAAAGCCATCTATGAAGAACAAACCACATCCTCCAACTTAAAGATCAAATTATATCCTACTGCAGTTATAAACATTCATGCTGTAAGAAAATGCCTATATTTGTAAATAGTACAACAGTAGCACAGGGGCTGGAATGATCAAGCTTAAGTGGGCATGAAATGTTTCCCAGAGTACGTGTCAATAAAATAAAATTTTGAAAGATAGGTAAAAAGTCACCAGTGGTGGTAGAGGAAGGTAATTAATGTATCCTTCCTGAAGTACGTCAGCTAGCCAAATAAAGAACTCAAAGATAGGTAACACATGGCATTTTTAAAAAGTACTGTATAGGGGTACAGTACAACGCACCCAGGCTCAGTGGGTTAAAGCCTCTGCCTTCGGCTCAGGTCATGATCCCAGGGTCCTGGGATCGAGCCCCACATCAAGCTCTCTGCTCCGCAGGGAGCCTGCTTCCTCCTCTCTCTCTGCCTGCCTCTCTGCCTACTTGTGATCTCTGTCTGTCAAATAAATAAATAAAAATCTTAAAAAAAAAAAGTACTGTATAATGGTTGCTGGCATCAATCACAATCATAATATAAATGTCTGCATATATTACTAAAAATCCAAAATATTATTGAAATAAACATAATAGCCAGGAAGGGCTAGACAGAGAGGTCTGAATAAAGAGAATATAATATTGAATCTCTCATCTTACATAAGGAAAGTCAACATACTGTTTTATTCATTTATTTATTTTTTAAAGACTTTATTTTTAAGTACTCTCTACACACAATGTGGGGCTCAAACTCATAACCCTGAGATCAAGAGTCACACGCTCTACTAACTGAGACAGCCAGGTACCCCTGTTTAATTTTTAATGTTAGTAGAGAAATATAGGTTCATTTATTTATCCATCTGGCTTATTTATCTTAGAGGATAGTATACTAAAATGAAAATAAAATGTGTTAACTTCCAAATTACTCTATTTACAAATGCTTAAATAAAGAACATTTGAGAATGGTAAGATTTAAGGGGTGGATGGGAAAAAAGTAGTAAGAAAATTCCCAAATAAAAGTATAAATAAAGTAGTAAGTGAAATTAAGTATGTAGTTATCAAAAATATAACTATCAAGGACAAAGAATATAAAAACAAATAAACCAAATACTGTTTATAAGAGAAGCACTGAATACAGGTTAAAAGGAAAGTAATAAATACACAAGGAAAATACCAATACTAAAAAAAAAAAGCAAGCATGCGTTATAAATATTAACATCAGGCAAATTTCTCAGTGCTTTTCACTCTAATAATAAAGGTATAACATCAATTCTGTAAGTATGGTAGCCAGATTATCAATATTTACTGACCACTTAATACAAAGAGATTCTAACCACTTAACATCAGGCAAATTTCTCAGCATTGGGCAAATCAAATTATAATCCCTAATGAAACTAGTAGAAAATTAACTTTTATGCACTAAAGAATTAAGCATTGAAATTCTCTTTCACAGATGAACTATAGTTAAAGTTTGGTCTAATAAATATATGCTGAATCAACAAATAGAATATACATGTAAAAAGATATTTATGGAAAATTTACAAAAATAGATCATATATCTAGACTATTCTGAAGACTTTCAAACTTCACCTCACTTATCTGAGATTGAAGTTTGAAAGTCTTCAGAATTTTATTTGAATAAATTTAAACAAAGAAACAAACTATAAAGCCCATGATAAAATACATTCTCCTAAACAACCTTGGGTTGAAGAAATCAAAATGCCAATCATACATTAGAAAATATTAATTTACAAAATTTGTAGAGGACAAAACATCCATCTTTGCATACAAGTCTGTTCAATTCTTTATAATAAATTTCTAGAAATGGAGAGGAAATGAGTATTACGAGAATTCAGAAAGTCAAGGAAATTTTTGGCTAAGGAGGTAAATGGGTCATGTGATTAATGAAAATTCTCCCTAACACTAACTACCATTATGATAGTAATAGTTGGGGATGAGCCAAGAGATGTCTGGCAAAGTGTCAAGAATTTGGAAACATTCACCAATAGGCAAGTACATGACAGAAGTCAAGGAATAGCAACACAAAAATTCAGAACAATTCATTAGCTGAAAGAAGTATGTATATTGTGCTTTTCACTCTAATAATAAAGGTATAACATCAATTCTGTAAGTATGGTAGCCAGATTATCAATATTTACTGACCACTTAATACAAAGAGATTCTAACCACTTATCATCTTAGTAGTGTGATCAAACCAGCCATAAAGAATACCCACATGGAAGCTTTTAGATATAAGGATACATAAGATATATACAAATTAAAAAAAAATGTGCCATAATTTATGTGAATAAATGCACATGAGCTAGAAGAAGGTAGACAATTCATCTTGTCCTGACACCCTTAAAGATCTTTACTTAAAAGAAGGTTTTAAGTAAAACCATAACCCACTGGGTGGCTCAGTAGGTTAAGCTCCTGCCTTCGGCTCAGGTCATGATCTTAGGGTCCTGGGATGGAGCCTCTCTGCCCACCAGGGAGCCTGCTTCCCTCTGCCCCTCTGCCTGTCTCTCTGCCTACTTGTGATCTCTGTCTGTCAAATAAATAAATAAAATCTTAAAAAAAAAAAGAAGAAGAAGAAGGTTCATCCTTAAACTCACAAAAGTGTGAACATATGTAGGTTACTTTATACTATAATCAGTAGTCCCACTGAAGTTTTATGCTTTCTTAACTAAGCTTGGACTTGATTTTTAAATTGTGAAAATCTGTACTAACCATCAGTCCATAAAGTTTTCAGAGAGCTAAATGGTATATTATATTAAAACAGCTTTAAGGAAGAAAAAATATTTTGTTAGAAGCATTGTTTTTTCCTGGAAAACAAGAATGAGTTTTAAACTTTGCAAAAGAGGGACGCCTGGGTGGCTCAGTTGGTTGGACGACTGCCTTCGCTCAGGTCATGATCCTGGAATCCCGGGATCGAGTCCCGCATCAGGCTCCCAGCTCCATGGGGAGTCTGCTTCTCTCTCTGACCTTCTCCTCGTTCATGCTCTCTCTCTCTGTCTCTCTCTCAAGTAAATAAATAAAATCTTTAAAAATAATAATAATAATAAACTTTGCAAAAGAAAAAAAAAAGATAAACTTCTATCTTAATGCTAATAAAACCAACCTGTAATTTTTGCTGCCTTTTCCTCTTGGTTCACTCGGTTCTCATCATCATCTTCATTATCTTCTTCAAAGTCATCTAAATTGCCAATATCAGCCTGCTTCATACTCATTAAACTAGCCAGACTCTGCATGTCTTCATCCCTACATGAATGATTTAAAATTTAATATACAGCTCATGAAATGGCATTGTTTGAAAAAAGATTGCTCAAGAAAATAATAATATAGTCCTTCTTTCAATATGTTAATGAGCCTTTTTAAATAGCTGCCCAAGACTATTGAAAAGTCTAAATTCATTTTTAAATGGTATGTTTAAATAGTAAAAAGCAAACTGGATTAAAAACTAACTGGTTAGGAGTTAGTTTAACTGTGCTGCAGATCTGTTGAAGACTAAAATTTTCTTCATAGGATTAAAGTATGGTTTCCTAATCATTAAACCTGGAAATAAAAACTTGTTTCATAAAACAGTGAGGTAGCTTGCAAATCAATGAGATCTGGACTTTAAAATACTCAAACTTTCAAAGTAAATTAGAATAGAAATTCTTCATCTGAAATTCATGAACCCTTTTGGTTTGGTGAGTAGGAAGAAAAAGAAATGGTAAACCACCATAAATTACATTTAAATCTCATTTAAATGTGCACTTTTCTCAAAGGGGCCAGAACTCCCCAGAAGTTAAGGAACTACTGTAACAGAAAAAAACACCTTGAAGTCTAGCATTTTAAAAATTACAAGATGGGCTGATTCTAAGTTAAATACTATATATTTGATAAAATGTAAAAACGTCTTTATCTTGAAGTATTTTAAGTATATGTGTATACAGTTTACATTAAATACTCCAAATATCAAATACTTTAAGTTTTCTTGATCTATTATTTTCACTTTAAATTTCAAATAAACTACAGTGTATAAAACACATTTCTAATATTATATATGAGCTAAATTTCAATTTTATATACTTCCCTAAAATTCAGAAAGCCAAATTAAGATACTATTTCTCTTACCACAATAAAATAAAAAAAAAGAAAACTGTTTTGTAAAGAAATGTTCACTAATATTCATTTATTTCCTAAATACAGTGCAACTTTGCAGACTAAACAGGTTTTTAAAATTCTATGCATTTTCTCTCACATAAGGTTAGAGTTAACCAAATTATTTCCCCTTTTAAAAATAAATTCAGTGACACAAAGTTTGAATAAACAAAAAAAGTTGTATTACCTTATAGGAATGCCTTATAAATTGCTCACCTGCCAATGGGGGATAATTTCAAGATACAACATTATTCTTAAAATGTTAACTTGCTTAATTTTACTTCTTTAACTTTAACTTCCTCATATTTTGGATTTTAACCTTGACTATTTTTCTCTGTGCAAGGTTAGGAAGCAAGGAGTGTGGAGGTAGAGAGTGAGTTTAGGGTGTTTTGTGAGAATTCTCCACTGGAATTGAGACATTTGGTTCAACTGAATTCCTCTCACCCAGATTCTCCATGGATCATGCTGATTCACTTACTGCTGCCCAGTGGAAAGGAGTCCACAATCAAAGGACCTTCTCTGGTTTTGTTTTCTCTCTTCTTCCTGTTTTCTTTCCTTTCATTTTGACTTGTACTTCAGGGTAAGGTATTTATTTTTAATTTCTGAGATGAAAGACTGATTGCTTCCATTCTGTACTGTCTCTCTACCACACTCACTCAAAAGCCAACTTTCCAGAGATGGGGCTTACTGTTATCTACCAAGTCGTTTGCTGCCCTGTAGATGAGTGCCAAACATCTCATCTTGACTGACACACAGAATCCAGTCTAATCAGTCAAGTGAACATGGCCAATTATAGTAACCACATTCCACTGGCTCAAATACATTTAGAACTATGATTTACATTGGATCAAAATGTTTATAGCTAGTCTCTTCCTCTTACCTTTTAAGTCTAGGCTTAGAATTTCCATTTCTTCCCTTCTTGATCTTCCTCTCCCAACAGGTACTAACCCCTTCATTATACCTCCAACATGCACTCATCCTTGACTTGACTGTATGCAATGACCATGGTCCATATTAGTTTTCTTGCGGCTCCGGGTATGTTTACCTCATTTTATCCAGTTAGAATTTTGCCCTTAGGAGACCAGACCTGGTGCAGGAACTACCGTCATGCAATGCCTATTCAGTGCTTAAGAAGTGATTTTTGAAATGAATAATCATAGCAAATTGTACTTTGCTATACAATTCTTAGAAGGCTGAGCCAGAGAACGTGAATTGGGAAAAGCTCTTCAAACTGAATTGTCTGTACTTGAGAGTACAGTTACTCCCACTGAAGACAATGAAATACAAAACAAATGTGTATGATACCCTAATAACATACAATTTAAAATTCGGAACTTGTTACTTTTATATTACTGTTCACTCTCTAGAGTCAAGAGACTATAAATAACAAAGAGTTCATTTAATTTAGCCTCTGAAACAAAGAATGTCAAGAATGACTGGTATGCAGTAGGTTCTTCTCAACTGTTGCCAGTCTATTGACTCAAAAGCTGTTTACATACAGTTTTAAAACACACCCAGAAGCAGCTTGTCTTCTTGACAAAAGAAACTTACGTGGCTTTTCCTTCCCTAAGGAAGATGCAAGATAATGAAAACTGGAGAGTGGCAGAGACAACTTTTTTAGACAATGGCTTGAATTTTAACTTGACATCAGTCTGAGTTGGCATAGGGCTTGCATACTGTTTCATGTTGATGCTGCTAGTAGCAAGAGCTTTCCTTCGACCAGAAGGGGATTCCTGGAAAATGAAAAATAATTCAGAATCTTGGAGTTATTTATTTTACAGCCAAGTAGTTTAAAATAGTACTTTAATAATATGATTAAGTAACAGTTGAAACTTCCCTCCTGAATTCCTGTAATATAAATTTGAAATAAAATTGTCATGAAGTTAAAACTTTTATATCTTTAAATAAGACATAAAAATTGGAGAGAGCTGGCCCAGGCAGAAATAAAGACAAACTAAAACAACCGTAAATAGCTCAAAAAAGAAAAAGCAACTAATGCAAACTAGGATAGAAAGTGTCCAGAGTTCCTCCAAAAAAGAGGATCTAGCACAGAGATAGGCATCAAAAGTACTCAAAAGCTGTTTTCCTCCCTTTCATTCTATTTAATGTAACCTAATGATATTTCTCCTCTTCTGAATGCCTCCAATTTTTTATGGAACTCCCAGCCTCTATGGCATTCTAACCTCATTTTTACCTACAGTATCTGAGTTCTATTTATCTTCTAATTTGAGCCTTATTTCTTCTCAGGGGCTTTTCTGGGCACTCCACTCTACATTTCTCTTTCCTTTCCCTCAGGTCACGTTTACTAAGGATGAAACCATTGGTTTCTGGGATGCTATATCTGTGGCAGACACTGCCAAATGACTCCAACAGGTCTCAAAATTTTCTACACAGCTATTACCAATTTATCAGAAATGAATATAAAATGAAATCTATTTGCTATCAAGGGTACTTAACATTCTAATAATAAGCTATCTCATTTCAAAATTATTCTTTACAGAATAATAGCCTAAGAGAACAATGAAAACAAAACAGCAAAATAATGATTGGGCATTAACTATGTATAAGATACATTGTTGATTCAGGAGTGATATGATGATGATTAAGACATAATCCCTGCATAATCCCTGACTATGTGTTCTAATGGCAAAGGGACATTTTTATATGAAGATGATTTGTAAATCATGTAAATCAGAGACATATACCAGCATTCCTTAGAATTTACTGGTCTGGGAGTTCAGATCTAAAATAAGGCCTAATTTTCAAGCTGTGTGACCTTGAGTAAGTAACCCGAGCCTCACTAACCTCTGGTATAAAAATAAGGAGACTAATCAGAAATCCATTTAAGCTATAAAATTATTCAATTTTCCAACCAAGACAGGAAAAACTACCATTAATCTTTGAATTATTAATAGATCTTTACTTTGTCTTATGATTGACAAACCTGCCTAAAATAAAGAGAGACTAATTTAATCAAAACATTAAACCAGCCTTTTAGAAAAAATTGACATTTCTGCCAGCAGGACAAGTAAAAATGTAATGTAGCATCCCTAAAGAATACCTTGCTTTAAAATGTGGTCTTATCTGTCAGATTATGCACAGCAATATTATACAGAACTATTAGTGCATGTAGATACCTTATGAATGAATTTTAAAAATGCATCAAGTACTTGAGAAGGATTTAAGCCCTCTCAGAAGAAATACTTAAGAATATGCAAATACCCTCAACTGAATCAAGTTGAACAGATGTGACTATCCCAAACAATACAAGTATTCTTTTCCTGGTCGCTACTGTCAATCAAAGAATAAGATTAAGGTCCAAGGTTCTGACGATGTACAAAATGAAAAAGTATGATCAGGTAGTATCAATTTATTACACTGATATGAACAATAATCTCTTATTGTACCTTTAGAATAGCGAACAACTTTTACATATAATACAGGTTTTAAAGCCTCTGTATTGGAAGCATGACATAGAAACTACGACATATTTTTAATTTTGCTAAAAAATCTGTTTCAAAAAGTATATTAATTAATCCCTTGATAATAATTATTTAATTTTATAAGCAAATAAACTATAAAAACTAAGGTAACTTGGAAATGAGCATAATTTTGAAAGCCCAATTGAAGTATAATTCCAACAAAATCCAGAGTTTTGATGATTAACATTCAAATTCATTTTTTAGATAAAAACTGCACAGAAAAGGTTTTTTGCTGAACTCAAGGAGTTTTTAAGCTTTCGGTAAATCAGCGTCTCTGAAACAAGAGAAAATAAAGGCTACTGAATTCTAAACATAATTAGCTGTACCACTTAATTAAGTATTTACTTGCTCAGCAACAATGAAAACAGCCCTTTGTAAAGTCTGGACAGGTGAACAAAACAGAGCCCTTTTGAGTCTACAATATCCATTCCTACTATTAACGCAGGATCTCGCTAGAGTCTGTGCTGGGAAAAAAGGTCTGAATGGTATTTCTAGTAATTCTTCACCAAGCTCGCATATTGTTTTCCTCTTTAAAATTAGCTACCCCATAGAAAAGATATTTAAAAAGAACAGTAATGAGAGAAATAAATATAAGGATCTTTCATAGCTCTAACCCCAGCTCCACGAATCTTCACTTTTTACAACTGAGTTTAAATCTTTACCCACCCAAAATTGATATCATTACTATTAACAGTTCTACAAAGAAGAACAAAATATAAGTGTTTGCAGTTGCAAAATGAGCATGTCTTTTACACCCTATGAGCCTTCCAGTAAGGAGTAGGGGCCAGCCAGGCAGAAGGAGTTTAGAGAGAATTACTCATATTGCTGCCAGAGTCCTAAAGCTATTTCATGTCATATGCAAAGTGGAAAAGAGGACGAAATAAGAGGAAAAAATAGTAAAGGACTCTGAGAGAAAGAAAGACAACAAAAGTCAGTAAGAAGTGAGGATTCACGTAAATTTAAAACTAAGTTTTTGTCTCTGGGCCTACATTTAAACATGTTTGTATGAATCTGACAGTATTTAAGGAATTACTTCAAAAATCCTAAAGCTGAAGTTCTTAAATTTTAGTGTTTACTAAAAAACAAAAAACTAGGAGGGCTTTAGACAATCTAGATAACTGGATCCAACCCCCGGAGATCTTAAATTAGCAAAACCAGAGATGGGCTGGGAAATCTGCTGCATTTCTAAAAATAATAAGTACCTCCCTTCTCTACTCCCATCCTGCCCCACCCACACCCACACTACTACTACCAGGTGATTCTAATCCAGTTAATCTAAAATCACACTTTCAGAAATACTTTCCCTGGGGCGCCTGGGTGGCTCAGTGGGTTAGGCCGCTGCCTTTGGCTCAAGTCATGATCTTGGGGTCCTGGGATCGAGCCTCACATCGGGCTCTCTGCTCAGTGGGGAGCCTGCTTCCCTCTCTCTCTCTCTCTGCCTGCCTCTCTGCCTACTTGTGATCTCTACCTGTCAAACAAATAAATAAATAAAATCTTAAAAAAGAAAAAAAAAAGAAAGAAAGAAATACTTTCCCTAAGGAAGTTCTTACATAATAAAATCATTTTACTTAAGAAATCTCACTCTCATTTTCCCCAAGTACTCTTCTATAATTTAAAAAAAAAAAAAAGCAAGCCTTAGCTGGGGCGCCAGGGTGGCTCAGTTGGTTAAACCATCTACCTTTGGCTCAGGTCATGATGCCAAGACCCTGGGATGGAGTGCAGTGTTCCCTCTCCCTTAGTATTTTTCTTTTCATTTTGCCAATCTGAGATTATTAAATATTACTTCATTGCATCTTAATTGCATTTCCATGATTATTAATGGCATTGATTATCTTTTCATAGTTTATTGGCCATGTGTCTCCACCTTGTAAAATCTTTTGTAATTTTTCCTACTGCTGACTATTTTTTTCTTTTTTTCATGAAATTGAAAAATCGCTTTTATTCTGCTATTATGTTCTTCTGGTTTGAGGGTCTTTTAAAATTCTGATTTAGTTAACATACAGTGTTATATTAGTTTCAGGTATACCAATATAGTCCATATTATTACTCAGTGCTCATCAAGAGAAGTGTACTCTTAATTCCCTTAGTTTATGTCACCTATATCCCTGCCCTACCTCCCCTCTGGTAACCATCTGTTTGTTCTTTATAGTTAAAGAGTCTGTTTGGAGGCACCTGGGTGGCTCAGTAGGTTAAGTGTCTGCCTTTCCCTCAGGTCATGATCCCAGGGTCCTGAGATAGAGCCCTGCCTCAGGCTCCCTGCTCAGCGGAGAGCCTGCTTCTACTTCTCCTACTCCCCTGTATTCCTTCTCTGTCTCTGTCAAATAAATAAATAAAATCTTTAAAAAATATATTTTGGGATAATTTAAGATTTTTTAAAACCCTTACTCTATTAAAGTGTAATTTGATAGATCTTCTAAAGTTAAAGCAACTCCACATTCCTGGGTAGGGGGACAATATAATCGGGTCCTATCTCCTTTTGGGAGAGGTTTCTTTTTTTCTTTTCTTTTTTTAAGGTTTTATTTATTTATTTGACAGACAGAGATCACAAGTAGGCAGAGAGGCAGGCAGACAGAGAGAGGAAGAAGCAGGCTCCCCGCAGAGCAAAGAGCCCGATGTGGGGCTCGATCTCAGAACCCTGGGATCATGACCTGAGCTGAAGGCAGAGGCCTTTACCCACTGAGCCACCCAGGCGCCCCTTGGGAAAAGTTTCTATTACAGATACAATTTCTTTAATGATTACAGAAGTATTTAGTGTTTAGTGTCTCCCAAAGCCAGTTTAGATAAATAATTTTCCATCTTGGAATTTATACATTTCATCCAAGGTTTCAAATTTAATGACATAAAGCTTTTTAAAACCTTTTTATTATCTTAATCTCTGCAAAATCTATAGTTTTGTATATTTCTTCATTCTCAATGCACTTTGTGTCTTCTTTCGTTTCTAGATCATTCCTGCTATAAACTGTCCATTTCCTTGTGTTTTCTGAATCAACAACTTTTGGCTTTGCTAATCCTTTCTAGTGAATGGATATTTTCCATTTCTTTCTTTTTTTTTTTTTTTTTAAGATTTCATTTATTTATTTGAGAGAGAGAAATAGCAAGAGAGAGCATTGGGAGGGAGGAGAGGAGGGAGAGAACAGGATGCTGGGAGCCTGATACGGGCCTCAATCCCAGAACCCTGGGATCATGACCTGAACTGAAGGCAGACAGTTAACTGACTGAGCCACCCAGGTGCCTGGGATGTTTTCTATCTCAATAGTTTCTGCTCATCTTTACAATTTCCTTCCTCCTACCTTCCTCAGATATATTTTAACTCCTGAATTCTGAGCGTTTCTTTTTTCCTGATCTAAGCATTTAAGATGATATATTTCTCTAAGTACTACTTTAACTATATCTTATATTATCAGTCATTCTATAGTTAAATATTTTCTAAGTTTTCATTATAAGTTCTTTGACTCACGTTATAAATTTCCCCTTGTCTTTTCATCACTTAATAGGTCACGTCTTTTAGTGCTGTATAATATTCCATTGTCTGAATGTGCCACAGCTTAGCCACTCATCTCCTGAAGGATACCTTGGTTGCTTCCAAGTTTTGGCAATTATGAATAAAGCTGCTTTAAAACATCCATGAGTAGGTTTTTGTGTGGACAAGGATACACATTTTGTTTGGGTAAATACCAAGTAGTATGACTGCTGGATTGTATGAAAACAGTATGTTTAGTTTTCTAAGAAACCACCAAACTATTTTCCAAAGTAACTGTACCATTCTGCATTCCTACCAGCAACTGTATGAAAGTTCCTGTTGCTCCACATTCTCACCAGAATTGGATGTTGACAGTGTTCCAGATTTTCACCATTCTAAGAGGTATGTAGCAGTATCTCATTTGTTTTTTTAATTTACATTTTCCTGATAACATGATGTAGAGCATCTTTTCATGTGTCTATTTGCCATCTGTACATCTTCTTTCTTAAAGTTTTTGTTCCATTTTTTAAATTGGGTTGTTTGCTCTTGTGTTGTGTTTTATATATTACAGAAAACATTCCTTTCTTAGATATGTTTTTTGTTAGTTTTTTCTCCTTGTCTGTTGCTTCTCTTCTGCTATTGACATTGTCTTTCACAAAGCAAGTTTTTAATTTTAATGAAATTATCCATTATTTCTTTCATGGACCATATGTTTCATTTTGTATCTAAAATGGCATCACCATACCCAATGTCATCTACGTTTTCTCCTGTGTTATCTTCCCGTAGTTTTACAGTTGTGTATTTTACATTTAGGTCACTGACCCATTTTGAGTTAATTTTTGTGAAGGGTATAAAGTGTCTAGATGCATTTTTGTTTTTTGTTTTGTTTTTGGCATACGGATGCCCAGTTGTTTTAGCACCATTTGTTGAAAAAACTATCTTTGCTTCATTGTATTGTCTTTGCTCCTTTGTCAAAGATCAGTTGACGATATTCATGGGGGTTTATATCTAGGCTCTCTATTCTGTTTCAGTTATGTCTCTTCTTTCACCAAGATTACACAGTATTGATTATTGTAGCTTTATTCAGGTAGTGTCAGTCCTCCAACTTTGTTCCTCTTCAATATTATGTTGATCTGAGTTTTGCATTTCCATATAAATTTTAGAATCAGTTTGTTGATATCCACATAACACATTCTTGGGATTTTCACTGGGACTGCATTTAATCTATAAGTTGGAAACAACAGACATCTTAACACTATTGAGTGTAGATATGCGAATCCAGCTATTAAATTGGACATTAGTGATATTTTAGAGATATATAAACACTTCAAAGAGATTTGTATGAATATAAAACAGTGACAGTCTTATTAAATTGTTTTGGGCACCTGGGTGGCTCTGACTCTTGATTTTGGCTCTGGTCATGATCTTGGGATTGGGCTCTGTGCTCAACAAGGAGTCTGCTTGAGGTTCTCTCTCTCCATCTCTCTCTGTCCCTCCTCCCACTCTTGCATACATATGCTCTCTCTCTCAAAAATATAAATAAATGAATCTTTAAAAAATTGTTTTACATCCAGAGTATACAGAAAACAACAAGCGTGGATGGGTTCACTTTTGAATTCTATGAAACATTCGCATATCTACTTTCATATTCAATCTGTGTGATAAGTTATTTTAGTTGAAGTATATGAAGAAAATCCAGCCTCATACAGATCAACAGTTGGAAAAGACAGGAGTATTTTAATGATGTTTTCAGATAATTTGGGGTCTCCTTTGGTATTATATCAAAACTCCACAAGTGGTACTTTCTTAGAGGTTAACGGTAATGTGGAATTTGAAATCACATTAATAAACTTTTTAAACTCTGTTAAATTAAGATCCAGTGCTCTATCATGCATGTTGAATAGGATTTTTAGTCATGCATGATGTTGTACCTCATACACTTTGGTCCTTGGAAAGCACTGATTCTCTGAATTATGCAGGTATTTTATTTTGATTGATTGATTGCTATTTAAGCCCTCTTTTGCAGGATATTTTATTGGGAAGTGGCAAGCAACTTACCATTCTTCTCATATAAAAATAAAACCAAACTTGCATAAATTACTATTCACAGAATAAAAACATAACAAAAAACAAATAAGAGAATGAACTCTAATCCTGCCAAGAACAAAGGCTAGGTTTAAATTACAGAGAGAACCCAGCCAGCTGATGACTAGTCTTTGATGACAACTGTATCAAGGAAAATACCAATATTGTCA
The DNA here is from genome assembly GCF_964662115.1 of Mustela nivalis. NCBI lineage: Eukaryota > Metazoa > Chordata > Mammalia > Carnivora > Mustelidae > Mustela > Mustela nivalis. The sequence goes on from NC_139027.1 coordinate 59,069,927, forward strand.
GAAACATTTCTAAGAAAATAGTATGGCCCAATGCCCTGAAGGTGTTTTTTTTTTTTTTTGAAATAATTTTTAAATTTTTTAATAAACATATAATGTATTATTAGCTGTAGGGGTACAGGTTGTGAATCGCCAGGTTGACACACTTCACAGCACTCACCATAGCACACACCCTCCCTAATGTCCATAACCCCATCACCCTCTCCCTAACCCCCTTTCCCTCGCAACCCTCAGTTAGTTTTGTGAGATTAGAAGTCTCTTATGGTTTGTCTCCCTCCCGATCCCATCTTGTTTCATTTATTCTTTTCCTACCCCCCCAACCCCCCCACATTGCATCTCTACTTCCTCATATTAGGGAGACCATATGACAGTTGTCTTTCTCTGATTGACTTATTTTGCTAAGCACAATACCCTCTAGTTCCGTCTAGGTCGTCACAAATGGCAAGATTTCATTTCTTTTGAAGGCTGCATAGTATTCCATTGTATATATACCCCACATCTTCTTTATCTGTTGGTAGACATATAGGTTCTTTCCATAGTTTGGCTATTGTGGACATTGCTGCTATAAACATTCAGATGCACATGCCCCTTCAGATTACTACATTTGTATCTTGAGGGTAAATACCCAATAGTGCAATTGCTGGGTCGTAGGGTAGCTCTATTTTCAACTTTTTGAGGAACCTCCATGTTGTTATCCAGAATGGCATATGTAGGTATTTTAAATGGTGATACATCACATTATATAATACCAAAGTAACCATATTTGCTTATTTCACTACCTATTCCATCAGAAAAATCTTCAGGCACAGAGAAATTAGAAGCTTAACATGGAGAAAAGAAGTTTTTCAGAATTCTAGTTTGCACTTGAAAGCCTGAGTTTTATCATTGGGAACAAATAATTTTAGTCACCTACCTTTAATTAGCAGGGTCACTTTGTTCAGTTTCAAGACAATGTTTATCAAATTAATACCTAAGTGTTCATAACCAGTCAGTCATTTTTGTTCAAGAAAGAAGTGTTCCAGGGAAAAAGGGTGATTAGTTTAGTTTACAACTCAAATAATCCCACAACTGCTTTTTCTTAAATATATTTTCCCTTTGCAAGACAGACTGAGTGCTTCATGTATACATCCCGTTTTGTCTGAGAGAATATTAAAGACTCAATACTCAAGGGTAAAAATTTAATGAAATTAGTAATTTTGTCACAACATCAAGAACATACATAAATGAAACCTAATGAAGACTAGTTCCTAGTTATAAATTTTCAAGGCTGTATCACTTCTACCTATTAATAATAAGACAGAAGAGGCAATCTTCCTCATTGTTTTCTTCTGTGCAGTAAATTCATTACACTGATGGTACAGTCTGGGATGTCAGCTTTGTGCATGGGAACATGGGGGCATGGGAGGTACTAGACATTTTCTGCATCTCCATGCAGTGGTTAAAGCAGTAAATCATGGCTTCAGGAGAAACTCTCAGTGTTAAAGCTATGAAGAATGATTCTTGATTTCCTGGTTTCAAATTTTTTTTTTTTAAACTTCTCTGGGTTCTTTCTATGTTATTTTAGGAATGCATTATAAAGTTCATTTGGTCGTATTTTATCCACTGTTTTCCAATAGGGGAGTTACCCAGACTAGCTAATTGGTTACAGTGCCAGAAGCAAATTCTTCATTTGAATTTTACAAGAACAGAACTCAACATTCCTTTTTTTAAGATTTTATTTATCTGAGAGAGAGAGAGAGAGAGAGAGAGAACACAAGCAGAAGAAGGAGCAGAGGGAGAGGGAGCAGCAGACTCCCTGCTGAGAAGGGAGCCCTACACATGGGGCTCCATCCCAGAACCCTGGAATCATGACCTGAGCCAGAGACAGACACTTAACTAACAAATCATCCAGGATCCCCTGTAATTTTTTTTATTTTTCGATTTTTTCATTAATGAACCTTCTTTCTGAGGGTATACAAGCTAAAGAAATAAAGCATATTATACCCAATATGCACACTATATAAATTAAGCAACTGAGCCACCTAGGCCCCAGAATCAAACATTTTAATAAAGAAATAGCCATCACAACAAAGTTCACTTCTCTCCCGTTGACCTAAGATCCTAATCTGGAAACTCTTTTTTCTTTTTTTTTTTTTTTTTTATATATTTTATTTATTTATTTGACAGAGATCACAGGCAGGCAGAGAGAGAGGAAAGAAAGCAGGCTCCCTGCTGAGCATAGAGCCAGATACGGGGCTTGATCCCAGGACCCTGGGATCAGGATCTGAGCTGAAGGCAGAGGCTTTAACCCACTGAGCCACCCAGGCGCCCCCTAATCTGGAAACTCTTAATGACTTATTGGGACTGTTTTAAGATTTTGTTTTATTGGAACTCCCCACATGTAAACCTGGGATTATCTTTGCAACCATGTTGCATGTTGTCTGTTTAGACTCTGTCTCAACATCACCTTAAGCAGGTAGTAAGTACGTGGTGATAAATTAATGCTAGCAGCAAATACCCTTTTAAAGTTTTTTTTTTAATTTTTTATTTAACAGGCAGAGATTACAAGTTGGCAGAAAGTCAGGCAGAGAGAGAGGAGGAAGCAGGCTCCCTGGTGAGCAGAGAGCCTGATGCAGGGCTCGATCCCAGGACCCTCGGACCTTGACCTGAGCCAAAGGCAGAGGCTTTAACCCACTGAGCCACCCAGGTGCCCAGAAAATACCCTTTTAGAGGCACACAATCTAATGCCTGATTTTACTCATTCTTAACCATCAGAAGTCTAAAATCTCTTCTGATTCTATACAACCAAATCAGGGCACCAAGAAATCAAGTGACAGGCAGATACAACTCCAGATAGCATCCTCAAGATGTGTGATAAGACTAACACTTAAAGGTCTTAGTTATTAGATCTCACCTTCTGGCTTATGACTGCATGAATTATTTGCAGCAAAAAACTAATACACTCAAGTATTTGTGTAAACTACCATCTTCTCTACTGACTTAAGAACCAAAACTGTCAAATAAGATAATGTGGAATTGGAAGGGACCTTTAAGTTTCTAAATTCATCCTGTCACCCCCAGTGCAAAAACACCTTATACAACCCTAACAGAGAATTATCACAATTGCTTCCTGGTACTTCTCATTTAAATTCAACCAAAAAAACTCCCAAGACTTTATTTGGTGCTTTATATATGTGTGTGCACTATAATTTGGTGCACTATAGTATCAAGGCCAACAATTTTGCTTTTGATTTATTCTGCAAATACCTACTGAGAGACTATCATGTGGTTGAGATTCTCTCATTGAACTTTGTGATAACACTTTAAACTTTATTTTCAAATGATAGTCAAGTTAGAAATAAAAATATCCTAACTTTTTCAAAATTGTGATGCTAGTCCTTCGAGCTGTCACAAGCACCGCATTTTTCAGGCCATGCTAAAAAGATCTTTGCTTCATCAGCAGACCAAAATGGAATACTACAGAATTTAATTTGGATTCCATGGAGCAATTAAATGCTAAAGCAGACATGCCACAAGGAGCTCTCTCAACCACAAAGACTTAATTAGAAACCATATCAGCTAAAATAACCAACGCTAGATGGTTGGATGGAAGAGAGTTTGGTAGCACAAATGTAAATTGAAAGAATCAATATTAAAAATCTATTTAGACATGTACTCAAAAACATTTGTGAAAATTATCACATTGATTTTAGAATCAAATCTAAATTCTCTCTAAAAAAAAACCAGTTTAAAAAACCTCCACCTCTCAAAAAGAGGGAAACTCCATATATACATAAAAATACAAGTTAAAGTATTCAAGTCAAAGGTCTAAATGAGTTGCAGGTTGTCCAAATTTAAAACACAAACACACAAAGTCAAGTCTACTACAAAGTTGTTAACAGGCTTATTTCCTCTGTAATCCTAAAGAAAGCTATTAAAAATTTATCGATACTACTGTATTAAGTTTTTTTTTTTTTTACCTTAAACAGGAACTATAATACCAGATTTTTCACCTTATTTTTTTTTATAGTTTTTTATTTATTTGTCAGAGAGAAAGAGGTAGGCAGAGGGAGAAGTAGGCTCCCTGCTGAGCAAGGAACCTGATGTGGGACTCTGGGATGGTGACCCAAGCTGAAGGCAGACACTTAACTGACTGAGCCACCCAGGCGCCCCATTTTTTTCACTTTATTTTTTTAAGATTTTTATTTATTTGCCAGAGTGTATATTACCAGATTTTTAAATTGGTTTCCAGTATGTGTTCTAAGGGAAACAGACTCTTCTGTTAGATTACATACCTGATACCCAAGGATTATTTCATTCATGGCCAGTACCTGAATGTGTGTGCTGATAAGGATCCCCAAATCTTCATAACTAGACAGACCTAATCTTAGTTGTTTAGTTTCATCCATATCACAGATTCAACCAAACTGAAACATCTCCATCCCTTAAGATGTTTCTCCTGAGTTCTCATTTCAGTGAGTTGTATAGTACCATTAATCAAGCATCTCAATCCCAGGACTCACCAAACTAAGTTGGCTCTAACTGCTAAATCTCTCCAGAATCCAGACCCATTTTTTCCATATCCAATCATGTGAAAAGACCACTGCTATAACCTCTGCATTGGTTGCCCTTTCTCCAGTATCATACATATCTATATTTTATATTCCAGAATTCTATGAGGGTAATCCTCTTTTTGTTTTAATGCTATACCTTTTTTTCTGATTGTATGAGAAAATTCACCATGGAAAATTATAAATACATAAAAAAGTACAAAGAATCACTCAAAATTTTACCAACTAGCTGAAACCACTACTAATACTTTGACATATTTTCTCTATTTTTTCTAAAATAGTTGAGACGACACTCTGCAAATTCTTATGCTTTTTAAAGTTAACATTATAGTTTGTAAACCTAAATTATGGAAGTTGCATATCATTCTGAATCGTGATTACACCACAAATTTACATAACTGTCTCCTATTAATGAACTTAAAGTCACTTTACGTTTGTCACTTAGAAATGATGTGCAGCTAACATTTTTATGCCCAAAGTATTTTTGGCACTTTTGACGGTTTCATAGGACAGATTCCTAGAAGCAGAATTTTTGAGTAAAGTATTTGAATCCTTTCCAAAGAAATCATACCAAACTTTCTAACCTACAGTGTACAACAGTGCTAGTCTCATTCATCACACCCAAAGCAGCACTATTATTTTTAAATCTTTGCTAAACTGTTAAGAAAAATTTGTATTTCACTCATTTAAGTTGCATTTCTTTGATAACTCTTGATCTTGAATATATTTCTGTGTTTATTATCCATCTACATTTTCTCTTTTGTAAAACTAGTCATGCACTTTGTCCATTTACCTATTTGGATCTTACTCTTAAGAGAAAAAAAGATTTGTAGAGCTCTTTAAATATTGAAAATATGAGCCTTTTGTCTGCCACTTTTGTTGTAAATATATCTTCTTGCCGTGTTGTTTAATCCCTTGATTTAAAAACCTTATAGTTTCTTTATTACATAAATAATGCAGGGTTCATTATAAAAAATAATTACACAATTCAAAGAAGTAAAAAAATACAAAAATTACATATAGCCCCACCTATAGAGTGAAACATTTTTATATTGTATTGATTTTCTAGCTTATTTATAGTCATTGTTAAGAAAAGTTGAAGCATACATTGTGCATATTCTTTTGTAAACTTTTTTCACTAAAATATGACAAATATACTTCTTCACCAATATTTTACCATGAGGTCACTTATAATGGCTACAAATATTTCATTGTAGGGACATAACAATTTAATCCCATGTTTTGAGGCATTGAGATTCTAATTTTTCATATTACCATATAAAAGTATAGTAATATGCAATAACCATATAACCACAGAAAATGTAAGCATTAATCATAAAAAAATCCTCTCAGTTAATTCTTATATTCATACTTAAATATTTCACTTAGATAGATTTCTGTTGGTTAAATAACAGAGACATACATTTTAAAAAGTGTTTTATATGACTGCCATTTGCCCTATAGAAGTTACACCAACTAAGGTCCCACTAACAGGTGGACCTCAGCCAACAATGAGTCTTAGCATGATTTTTAAAATAGATACTAGTTTTTATTTTTATGGGACAAATCTATGCACATTTTCCTCTGTGATTTCTTTCCCACTGCTCAGAAGCTTAAGAAGATCTTCATCTAATGATTTAATAATATTCACTTCTATTCTCTTTTAGTTTATTTTATTGTAGATTAGATTATTTTATTAGCTTTTTTATCTATTTGGAATTCCTTTTGTAGTGACAGCATACTGCTTCCATATGAGAACACAAACTGCCCCTTCCCCCAAATGCATCCCATGCTCTGAAAACATTCTGCCAATTGTATATACTATTCAATTTTTCTGTTGTGACATAACTTCATCATTTTGAGGCATAGAAGACCTTCCCAAAAAAGGCACAAAACCAAAAGAAATAACAATAGCAGACACTTTTTATAGAGTACTTTATGCCAAGCATTACTCTAAGTGCATAACTATAATTTCTTATTTGTTCCTCACAATAATCCTATGAGATAGATACCACTACTACCTCATTTAAAGATAGGAAACTGAGGGGCAACTGGGTGGCTCAGTAAGTTAAGCACTTGCTCTTGATCAGGTCATGATCTTAGGGTTGTGAGATCAAGCCCCACATCAGGCTCCACGCTGGGCAAGCCCCTACTTAAAATTCTCTCTCTTCCTTTCCCTCTGCTTCTCCCCGCCCTTCCTCTCTAAAAAAAAATTTAAAAATAAATAAATAAAGATAGGAAACTGAGGCACAAAAGGATTAGTCAACTTGCCCAAAGTTACATAGCTAGTAGGTAAAAGAGCTGAAATATAAACACAGGCAATCTGGTTCTGCAATATATACACTTAAGCACTATACTGTACTACACGAAAGAAAAGACACAAATTGAATGTATCAGTACTAAAAGCTTACCATGTTGTAAAAGACATCATTTGCAATACTAAAAAGAAAAGTGACTGGTAGGGAGAAAATATCCACAAGATACATAAAAAATAGTGAATAGGCTATATAAGTTCTAAAAATAAATAAGAAAAACGCAATCTGGGGTGCCAGGGTGGCTCAGTGGGTTTAATCTCTGCCTTCAGCTCAGGTCATGATCCCAGGGTCCTTGGATCTCCCCGCCTCAGGCTCTCTGCTCAGCAGGGAGCCTGCTTCCTCTTCTTTCTTTGCCTGCCTCTTTGCCTACTTGTGATCTCTCTCTCTCTGGCAAGTAAATAAATAAAAAATCTTTAAAAAAAAAAAAAAAGAAAAGAAAAACGCAATCCAATTAAAAACTGGTAATGGATATTCATGGGCAATTCACAGAAAGATATTAAGTGGCCAGTAAAAATATAATAAGATGCTGAAATTCCTAGTTATCAAAGAAATGCAAATTAAAATGATAATGAAAGCATTTTCACTCATCAGAATGACAAAAATTTAAAAATCTAGTAATATTCAGTGTTGTTGACAGTATGGAATGAAAACAGGCCTTTCAATCACTGTTGATGGGAATATAAACAGTAATGCAGACTACTATAAGGATGTCCTTTTAGCACTCTAACTATCAAAATAAAATAAATGTCCCCTTTGACTGAACAATTCAATTTCTGGAAATCTATCCCAGAATATGGGAATCTATTGTGAATGTGTGCATAAATTCTCAATGCAGTGCTATCTGTAACATATGAAGTAAAATGGAAATTACCATAATATCCACTAGCAGAAGAATGGTTAAATCATTATGGTAGATCCATCTGTACTATGGAAAACTGTGCAGCAACTAAATACTGTAAGTGAAAAAGCAAGTCACAAAACAATATGTAAAGTATGATACCATTTAAGAACAAAACCAAAACTTAACTTTAAAATATGTGTTTGCCTAACCAAAGAGGCACAGAATCTATACTCAGAAAACTATAAAGTACTCATGAAAGAAATTGAGGAAGACACAAAGAAATGGAAAAATGTTCCATGTTCCTGGACTGGAAGAATAAATATTGTGAAAATGTCTATGCTACCTAAAGCAATCTATACATTTAATGCAATTCCTATCAAATGGAACAAATAATCCTGAAATTTATATGGAACCAGAAAAGACCTTGAATAGCCAAAGGAATATTGAAAAAGAAAGCCAAAGCTGGTGGAATCACAATTCCGGATTTCAAGCTCTATTACAAAGCTGTCATCATCAAGACAGCATGGTACTGGCATAAAAACAGACACATAGATCAATGGAACAGAAGAGAGAGCCCAGAAATAGACCCTCAACTCTATGGTCAACTAATCTTCGACAAAGCAGGAAAGAATGTCCAATGGAAAAAAGACAGCCTCTTCAGTAAATAGTGTTGGGAAAATTGGACAGCCACATGCAGAAAAATGAAATTGGACCATTTCCTTACACCACACACAAAAATAGACTCAAAATGGATGAAAGACCTCAATGTGAGAAAGGAATCCATCAAAATCCTTGAGTAGAACACAGGCAGCAACCTCTTCGACTTCAGCCACAGCAACATCCTCCTAGGAAAAATCGCCAAAGGCAAGGGAAGCAAGGGCAAAAATGCACTATTGGGATCAAGATCAAAAGCTTTTGCACAGCAAAGGAAACAGTGAACAAAATCAAAAGACAACTGACAGAATGGGAGAAGATATTTGCAAACGACATATCAGATAAAGGACTAGTGTCCAAAATCTATAAAGAACTTAGCAAATTCCCCACCCAAAGAACAAAGAATCCAATCAAGAAATGGGCAGAGGACATGAACAGACATTTCTGCAAAGAAGACATCCAGATGGCCAACAGACACATGAAAAAGTGCTCCATATCACTCGGCATCAGGGAAATACAAATCAAAACCACAATGAGATACCACCTCACACCCAGTTAGAATGGCTAAAATTAACAAGTCAGGAAATGACAGATGCTGGCGACGATGCGGAGAGAGGGGAACTCTCCTACACTCTTGGTGGGAATGCAAGCTGGTGCAGCCACTCTGGAAAACAGCATGGAGGTTCCTCAAAATGTTGAAAATAGAACTGCCCTATGACTCAGCAATTGCACTACTGGGTATTTACCCTAAAGATACAAATGTAGTGATCCAAAGGGGCACGTGCACCCGAATGTTTATAGCAGCAATGTCTACAATAGCCGAACTATGGAAAGAACCTAGATGTCCATCAACAGATGAATGGATAAAAAATAGGTGGTATATATACACAATGGAATACTATGCAGCCATCAAAAGAAATGAAATCTTGCCATTTGCGACAACGTGGATGGAACTAGAGCGTATCATGCTTAGCAAAATAAGTCAAGCAGAAAAAGACAACTATCATATGATCTCCCTGATATGAGGAAGTGGTAATGCAACATGGGGGCTTAAGTGGGTAGGAGAAGAATAAATGAAACAAGATGGGATTGGGTGGGAGACAAACCATAAGTGACTTTAATCTCACAAAACAAACAGGATTGCTGGGGGGAGGGGGGTTGGGAGAAGGGGGATGGGGTTATGGACATTGGGGAGGATATGTGCTTTGGTAAGTGCTGTGAAGTGTTGTAAACCTGGCGATTCACAGACCTGTACCCCTGGGGATAAAAATATATTATATGTTTATAAAAAATAAAAAATAAAATATGTGTTTGCTTGGGGCTCTTGGGTGGCTCAGTCAGTTAAGCATCTGCCTTCAGCTCAGGTCATGGTCCCAGGGTCCTGGGATCAAGCCCTACATCAAGCTCCCTGCTCAGCGGGGAGTCTGCTTCTCCCTCTCCCTCTGCCTTTCCCCTCTGCTCATGCATGCCTTCTCTCCAAAAATAAATAAAATTTCTTAAAAAAATAAGTGTATGCTTATGTGATTTCAAAGAAAAAATGTCTAGAATTACGTATGAGAGAACTTTCCTTTTTTTTACTTTATATATTTCTTGTTTGAATCGTTTACAATTATCTGTTCATATTTACTATTACCTATCCTTATTTAATACTTTAGTAATTTCTAAAAAAACTGTGTTTATGTGGGAAAGAAAACAACAAACATTAAGGAGATGGGGAAAAAGACACACAAAGGTAGGATTTCTCAGCCATGGAACTACCGACATTTAGGACCCAATAAGTGTCTGATTTTTCGGGGGGCTCTCCTATGCATTGTAGCGTGTTTAGAAGCATCCGTGGCCTCTACCCACTAGGTCCTGGTACACATTCTCCCTATTCCCCACCAATTGTGATAATCAAAAATGTCGCCAGACGGGCTGCCTGAGTAGCCAACTCTTGGGTTTTGCTCAGGTCATGATCCCACAGTTGTGAGACTGAGCCCCCACATTGGGCTCTGTGTTAAGCAGGGAGTCTGCTTCAGATTCTCTCTGCAACTCTTTCCAACCCACTCTCTCTCTGTGGAAAAAAAAAGTATGTTTAAAAAATTTCTCCAGAATGCCACATTTTCCTAGGGGGAGGGCAACAATGCCCCCACATTCTACCCACCACCACATTGAGAATAACTGAATTAAGGAATCAAATATTCTGAGAGGCCTTCCCTAGTTCCTCAACCAGAGTTAGAATTCCTTGTACCTAATCCTATATGGTATCAATTATTAGTTTTTTCCTTGTTTGTCTCTAGTAGCCTGTGAGATTCATTAAGGCAGGTATTTAGGCTGGTTAAACAGCCATCTCTTGTTCTGGGTACCTCAAATATATAAACTGGGACCACCCTCATCAGCAGCACATGATCCCAGCATACAGCTGGTGCTTGGCAATTGTTGAATGAATGCCAGAGTTTTATTCTACAAAGATAATGAATGATATTGGTCTCTAGTTAAAAAATATAAACTAATCAATCTGCTTATAAAATTAAAATAGATAAACTCTATAAAATATAAACAAAATCTAATTTAAATAAATTATGCCACTTAAAAACAAACATGTAAACATGATTCTAAATATCAGTAATAAATTTACTAGGAGTTGCACAAAAAAATTAAAAGCCAGATCTCAAATCTCTACTAAAGAAAAGAGCATCAGTGAATAAGTAAATTGATTACATGTATTTTAAACTAAGTTAATCAAATATATTTTGAAACATTTAAAGAAATTTTAAAACACATTGAAAAAGTGACAAGTATTATATTTCTTCCATTTCAAATATTTAACAACATTCTTGTTATGATACATCAGTATAGATGGGTGTGACAGATATGAATGTGTTGGTTAAACTTTCACTTCAGGGGCAGTCAATTTTCCTAACTGAGAGGTCAGGTGGAGTGCACACTGTATCAGCTAAACTCCAGAGGCAGTGACCACTAGCACTTCTTTAATGGATCCTGTGATCAACACTTGAGACACTATTAATCAGCACAGTGAATATCAGAATGGGAATTTATTGGTAAAATGAGTATCTGATTGGTTAATAAAAATCAATTTTAGAAATGGCTTTCTAGGCGCCTGGGTGGCTCAGTCAATAAACGTCCAACTCTTGATTTCAGCTCAGGTCACAATCTCAGGGTCCTGGGATCAGCCCTGCAATTCAGCTCCACTCTCAGCAGGAAGTTGGCTTAGGATTCTTTTCCCCACTCCCTCTGCCCCTCCCCCCAGCTCCTGCTCCCTCTAGCAGGCACTCTGTAAAATAAATAAATAAACCTTTAAAAAAAAGAAATGGGCTTTCATTACTAAAATTAGATATCGAGGAATTGTGATTTAGATAAAATATTTTATAGTTACTCTCCAACCTTTAATAAATAGGGCATAAAAATCCAGCTTCGTTTATATAGCCTTTCCATTCAGAGATGGTATCCAGAGTTGATCCCATAACAGTTCGGTACTGGTGTGGAGCATTTCTGGCTCCCTTATGCTGACTAGAAGGGTAACTGAATCTTGTCATGTAAATGCTGTGTACCTATTTTTACTAAACCTTTAATGTAAGCTGATGGTTGGAATGCTTAACTGGAGAGCTCAAAGCTAGGATCCTTTATAACAGGCTTCTGTTCATTGTTTTGTGCATGTATGCTAATGGATATTTGTTTTAAAAATATCTACACATGGCAGAATATGGTCATTTCTTTATAATCTGGTAATAAGGTTGCAAAGAAACACCTTTAAACTTTTCAGTGACCACCATTTGGCCACCATGATCTACCAAAAACAAAAACAACAGTAATACCCGTCACTATAAATAATCACCATGGCATATGTCACTTCTTAACAACGACCTCTAGATTTTTGTTTTGGTGATACAGTTCATACAGTCTTTGGACAACTGTCAAATATAAAACACAATCCAATGGTTTTTAATATTTCTTAACCTGCAGGGCACCTGGGTAGCTCAGTTGGCTGAACCTCTGACTCCTGATTTTGGCTCAGGTCATGATCTCATCATGGTCATGGGATTGAACCTCGCATTCGCCTCCATGCTGGATGTGTAGCCTGCTTGAGATTCTCTCTCTGTCTCCCTCTGCCCCCACTCCCCACAACTTGCACTCACTCACTCTCTTTCTCTCTCTCAAAGTTAAGTGTGTGTGTGTATATATATATATATATATATATATACACACATACACACACACACACACTTCTTAACCTGCAAATCTTCGGAGACAGTCCTCAACTTTTAAATACTATGCAGCTAAAAATAGCCATCCACACACCATGAAAAAAATCTTGCTGATATCAACATTCTTTAAAGGGCCACTATAGGGTTGGTGTTGCAAATAACATTAAAGAGAAAGATGAAAGCTGGGTAATCTACTACCAGAGACATACTATACCATTTTAAAACATGAGGTAAATGAAAGTTTTCAGGGAGAACAGAATACATGAGGACAACCTCGGGTTAAAGCAACATTCCTGTCATCACTACTAAAAGTTCAAGGGACATACAGGTTGTGAAAAGAAGCAAAGCAGAGATGAAAGACCCAATTACAGGATGCAGGTGACTGGCATAAAAACTACTGAATATTAGAATTTTTCTAAGTCACAGGTAGCATCTTATCATCTTTTTGTGATAAACTGTCACTTTTGTATTCTACCACATGAGGATTTTTAATATGGTGGATATAATGCATGAATGTGAATGTGGTGGTTTCTAAAGGAGACATGGTAGCCTATAAGTTATTTAGCGGCATGTGTTGCCAAATCCAAACCTGCCTAAAGGGGAGAGGTAAAATACCACTGTTAGAATAGATACTTATTTTCTTGGAATTCCAGATTATGGTGCCATGGAACAGTTATAACAAACATTTATCTGCTTTTGAACCAAATGGATTAAGTGGGTTTTTTTTTTTTTCTTAAGTTATTTTTCCCCTACAGGTAACTAAATGAATATGAAAAGTAAGGGTAAAGAGATATCCAGGTCCTCATATTGATGCCCCAACTTCATAGCTTCCAGTATAATTAAATACTTAAATAACTATTTTTGTAGTTTTGAGCTTGCTTCGGGGCAAGTTATAGGATCTTCTTTCTTTAGATTAAAAAAGTCATACAGATAATTACCATAGCTTTCTGTGATGTTTTAGGTACAGCCTTGCCTAAGAGCAGGAAGGCTGGCAGGTGATTCCCTAAAGTACTTTTTCAGCTCCAGGGTGATAAAAATATCTTAAACTTTCTGAAGTCAAAACTCATAATTAACCATTAAAAATTTTAAATTGAACAATCATGTATAGTTAAGATATAATTCTCTAAAATACAGTGTAAAAAAGGTACTACAAAGATCAATTAACATTTTCAGGTAAAATCAGCAAATATTATTAAAATGCAAGATTCAACAACTCAAATTACTGCCAATTCAAATAAATATCTGGTTATAGTGAACTTTTTCAGTAAGCAATTATAGATAACACATGATTTGTGTAGTGTATCTACTACACAGCTCTCTGTAAGAATTATATAATATTGCCAATCCTAATCATAAGAAGAGTTCTTTAGCATATTTTAATATGAAAGCTTGAAGACTATTTCTTACAGATGGAAGAAAGGCCATGTGAAAACATATGCTCAGGACCTTTTCCTGTGGTGGAAATGGTTAAACATTTCTTACATCATAGATTTCTAGAATTCTGGCTGCTGCTGCTTATATCAGATAAATAACAACAAAATGACAGTGACAACTTACCACATGTTGAATACTGTTCTGAGCATCTGTGCTAAAGGTACAACACTCCTATGATATAGGTATGATACTACTTTCATTTTACAGATAAACTGAGGTACAGAGAAGTTCACCAACTTTCCCCAAACCTCACAAGCTAGGAATGTCCAAAGCCCGCACTCTTACCTCCTGCAACCATTCTACCAAAATGCCCCTGAAGAGGCAGACAACTGGCTGTACCTGAGAGCTTGCAGATAAAGAGCTGAGATTTTCAATTACTTATTTTTTTTTCTTTCTTTCTTCCTTTTTTTTTTTTTTTTTTTAAATATTTCACTTATTTATTTAACACAGAGAGAGAGCACAAGCAGGGGGAGCGGCAGGCAGGAAGAGAGAGAAAAGCAGGCTCCCCACTGGGCAGAGAGCCTGACATGGGACATGAGCCCAAGATCCTGGGACCATGACCTGAGTCAAAGGCAAATGCTTACCTGAATAAGCCACCCAGGTGTCCCCAGTTATTTATTTTTCTATGAAACAAAAATTACCTTTCAATTCCACTTAAATCTTTTTCCTTATTTACATATATTCCAGAAACCCTGTATAGAAAAATGACATATATTTTCACACTATTTGATATAAGAGCACTTACAAAGCTAGTAAGCATTTTTATCATTCAGTTAGTGACCTATTTCAAGGTAATTATTTACTTGCTCTTCAGTGATATCTTATTAAATAGGTAAGACTGGTGTTATTACCACTGTTTATATAGAAAATTTAGGCCTACAAAATTTAGACTTGCTCTAAGTTTGTCAAGACCTAAGTATAAGAGTTTAAATCCTATAATCAGTTCTACTACTATTTTCATTTGCAGGTTTTGGGGGTGTTTTTTGAAGTAGATGTAAGACAAAACAAATTCATGTCTAGGTATCCTCCATCTGCTATTAAAAAGGCAAAAAGAAAAGCCTGTTAAACAAAAAGGGGTTACGTGACATGATCTTGGTTGGCCTTCCCGTTTTACAGGAGCACACTCTGCTGGCATATTTTTGTTTATTCTTTAACATATTAGCAAAGGTATGTACCCTAAAAGGTAGTATTTTAGAAACTAAAGTCTTAAATAGACTTTCTTGGAGAACATTATCCAGTAAAAGGTTATCTCAGGTTACCTACCAATAAAAATTTAAATTCAATTCCTTTGGCTTTTGTGCAATTATTACCATTCTACAGGAATAACTTCTGTCAATCAAATTGTGCCTTGCGGGGTGGGATGCATCTGGTGTGGCACCCAGTACGCTATTGGTGCTCAAATTATAATACAAGCAACAACAACTAATACCAGGTTACTGCACGCAAAGTGATCTGACACAAAAGCCATGCATAGCTAAGACTCAGAAGAACTATATGCAATATTTGAGCACGTCTTTTAAAAACCAAGAGAAAGCTGTCTATGATGTTTATGTGTTCCTATTTTACTACTCTGAATATGTTCTTGCATAGGACAAAAAAGGAATGATTACTTAGCCTTTCCTAAATGTTTGTCTCTTTTTAAGAAGAGAGTAAGATCCTTTCACAGGGTTCAAAAGTTTCACATGAGCTACAGAAGATAAAACCAGTGCACAAAGTGTGCGTGTGTGTGTGTGTGTGCACACGCGCACGCGCGCGCATGTGCGTGCCTGTATGTGTGTGTGTTTCCGGAGAGGGGAACCAAGGAGTGGGAAGAACTTAGAAGACGAAGGAAAAGAAAGACTTGCCTCTGCCTGTTCTTAGAATTTAGAAAAAAAGTCAGAAGTCATGGAAAAAGGTGCTCAAGAAAGAGAAAAACGTGAACTTCATTAAACCCATAAACAAACCACGCAATCCCTTGGTTTTATTTACAGGGTTTTTGAGAGGATCGAGTAGCATGAAATACATTACAGTGCTTTGTAAAGGGCATACGCTATAGAATTCAAAGTATTAAATTGCACTGGAACTTTGAATAAGCCATGATTCACTTGCAATTAAAAGTTTACATTTAAAAACTCTAATGGGGCGGGGTGGCTCAATCAGTTAAGTGTTTGCCTTAGGATCAGGTCGTGATCCCGGGCTCCTGGGGATTGAGCCCTACATTGAGCTTTTAGCTCACTGGGGTATTTGCTTCTCCCTCTCCCTCTGTACCCTGCTTGTGTTCATGCTCTATCAAATAAATAAAATCTTAAAAAAAATTAAAACTCTAACAATGAAAATTACACTTTATGTGAGGAAAAAAACGACATAGTAAAAATTTCAGTGTAGTTCTTACATACTTAAAAACTATCAATGTATATGGATAAATGAAAAAAGTAAGGTACAAAATACTATTCTGCTCTCACTGTGTATTAAATAGTGGCATGTGTATTTCTGGAGATATACACAGGAAACTAATAATAAGTTCTCTGAGGAAAGAAAGAGGGACAAAGTAGGGAGATAGAATTACTTTTTATTCTTTTATATTAGTTTTTTTTTTAAACCGGCCATTTGTTACTTTTCAAAAAGATAATTTTAAAAACTAGTAATGAAAAAAGTAGAAATTTTTTTTACTTTCCTGTTTTACTATGAAACAGTAAAATTCAATAAATAATGGCAAGAAAAAATCAAGATTATGTGAATTTTCTGAAAAGGTGTTACCTAAGACATCACATTTTTTAAAAATGAAAGAGAAATATAGTATTTATTTATTTTCCTGTTTTCCCAAACCTTACCTTTTCCACTTAGAACTGGGTACAGAGCTTTTCAGTTCATAATAATGGCATGGGTAGTTTCAGTGTAAGAATTTAAATTTCATGTTAATTTGCATGACTCCTACTGCCTTCTCTATTTTTAAAAATAACTTCAAATTTATGACATAAAGTAGATATAGCCTTAAAATTTCTTGAAACAATTCTTGTTTTGCTGTTTTTGAAGTAGTTCAGTTGTCTTATTTTAAAAGGAAGAAAATTCCCTATACATAGAAATGTAGGGAAAGAAAATGTTCTACGGTCATGGCAGTTCAAAAGCAAAACCCCAATACCTAAAATAGGTTTTGAACAGTTCTTTCTTGTTTAAAATGTTAATAATACAATGATAGCCTAAAGATATGAAAACAAACTTCATTTAAAAACAGAAATTATATCAATTCCTTAGAGAACAATGTAACACCATGGAAAATATCTTCCATAAATAATATTTGATAAAGAAAAAGAAAAAAGTTATCAATGAATTATATATTCTATAAAGGGGAAAAAAACCTCAGCTAGTACAGTGACTGAATTAGGAAATGAACATAACCAGGTTTACTTTTGATATCTGATTAGGCAGAATAACATCACAATACTGACTTCATGTACTAAGAAAGATGTCAGATCTTCATAGGTTAGGTTACCTCAAAAGGCAAAGCATTTCACATCCTATTTCTATCAACAGCTTTTACAACAACCAAAAAACAAACAAACAAAAATTCAGTGATAACCTGGTAGTCTTGATCTACCACCTAATATCCTTATTTTGAAGACAAGGATTCTGACTTAACTGCAGAAGTAAAATCGACTTTTTTAGAACAACAGAAATTAAGAAATGTCAGGAAGATTTAGGAAGGGTCATACAGTTTCTTGCATATTTCCAAGCAATGCCCCATGTAAACTGGTTTAAAAGGAATAAAGTCAGTATTAGAATCTTAAGAAGTAAACTGATGTATCCTAGTAAAAGTCCTAAATGTAACCACCAAGTTCCATTTCCTTACTGATTGCCACTCTGAATTGGAATTCTCTCCTAGGAAAAGATGGAGAGTGGAGATAAGTTATATTGAAGAGGTTTGTTAGGTAAAGAGTAGAAAGCAGCAGCTGAGCCAAGAAGGATCAGAAGGTAGAAAAGACAACATTTCAGAATTTAGTATTTCTCTTTTGAAATTACTGTAAGAGTCCCTTAAGAAGAATGCTAAAATCTTAAAGCATAAAATCCATCAAGTAAAATTTACACCATGCCTACTCTTTCCATTTTTGAATATCAAAATCCTTATGCCCAGCTATTTTCAATTAAGGATGGATAGAAAACCTATTCTTTATCATGGGCCATTGACCCACAGGGAAAAAAATAAAACAAAATAAAAGTTACTTAGAGTTAGATATTTTTGAAATGAATTTTACAAATTTTTAAAAGGAAACTATAAAATTTCCCTTATATGAACCCAGGCTTTATTTCAACTTTCCACATCAAAAAAGGGGCAAAGAATAGAATTTAGCAAGGGAAAAAAGTGGGAAGGAATTAAAGAGCAAATGTAGATGGGGCGGATGGGGTTGACAGTGAAGTCAGTTTTAGAGGCAGAGAGACAATGGTGAGCACAATGGTGGAACTGTACCAGTCCCTTGAGGAACTTTATCAAGAAAAGCGGACTGAAAGAATCGGCAGGGAATAACTCTCTGCATTTCTGAAATGTTGGAGCCAGACATGTGAAAATTGAAGATCCAGTAAATGCTGTCTCAAGTTGACAAACCATGAAATAATCATGAAACAGAGTACATGCTTATCATGCAGAACTAGAACCATGGAGGGAACCACCAAAAGTAAATTCCAAAGCAGTTAAGAGAGGCTGCCTCAAGGGAATGGGATGGGGGTCGGAAGTAAGTGACAGGAGAATGTTGATCTTCAGTAAAACTTCATAACTGTTTGATTTGTCACCATGTGCCTGCACTGAAAAAGTAGAAACATAATTTTTAAACTAATAAATTAGAAAGGGCCTGACCTGTGTTAAAAGTTCTTCTTCTTCTTCCTTTTTTTTTTTTCTAATTCCATCAAAAGGTTCCTGTCAAAAACAGATTTTTTTTTTCTGTGTATACATACGTTAGTTACGGATGATTAACAAAGCATTCATTCTTCTATTTGCTTTGGCTGAGAACTGACTTGTGTTGTGTTAGTGTTAAGGAAATATTTCACTTTATATGGAGAAGATATGAAGTGTTGCTTATTTAAATATAACATGGTAAAAGAGAGGGTTTATACATGTTTTAGGCTCACAAACAATAAAAACATTTAAGTAGGTAGGAGTACAAAGTTTATTCAACTTAGAAACTAGGAAAAATGCTACCTATCTTTTCTCTCTTTACCCAAAACTGGTGCTGTGAACTTAACCTATTTTGTATTTTAATTTTAATGAAATGGTAAAAAAGTTAAAGATTTTATATAAAATATGACAGAAGTAATCATGATTATCTTAATTTTTAACTATGCAGAGACCCTTTTGAAAATAATTTTTTAAAAACTATGAAAGGTAGCTTGTAAAGTCAGAGTTCTTCAAGTTTAAGATATCTTAAAATAAGTATCCAAATTTAACCTGACATAGTCACTTAAAGTGTCTTTACTTTTCCAATGTACAATGTTTAAAAAAGTAATATTCACTTAGAAAAAAGTTTTGATACATGAGCACATATGAAAACGTCAGTGAAAAAAATCTTTTAAAATTTTTTATAAAATCACTTTTCTAAATAAAATTAGCCAATAAACAAATACTAGTTACAGTAATATAGTTTCTTGTAACACTTGATCATTTAAAGAGAAGGCAGTCAAAATTAGTAATAAATTTAAACCATACTGTCATAACTTCTGGGTAGTTTTCACCAATTGGGTCCACTCATAATAAGGTGAGGTAAAGAAAAAAAAAGGTGTATAGCAGAAAAATTGCTGTGGATTACTTAGAAACTGCGCACTAAAGAAGAAAGAAGAAAGGATGGATTTGAAGTTAATTCTCAGATCTTCATTTTATTCCTAAATTGTTAGTAACAGCACAATTTATAAAGAACTAACTAGATGAATGGATGGAAATTAGGAGTGAGGGCAAGGATAAGAAATATTAGTGGCACGATTTGGATATTCTAGGATCACTTCATAACACTGCAAAAATTTATAGCAAGCAAGGCCTCATATCCAGGACCTAACTTCACAGACAGTTCCTCTGACGGAAGTACAAATTCCTTTTCCTCTTATATTCCTTCCCTCCTAACACATTTTTAAACAACTAGTGTTTCTTTCAATATGAGCTAAATTAGATGCCCCTTGTATTTTTTATTTTTTTACATTGGAGAATAAAGAAATTTAGTATTTTCTATTTCTCCCTTTTTCTTTGATAGATCATATGTAGCATAGAACCATTATTTATGAAATAAAAATCAATACCAGTTTAGACTTATTCTTTTCAATCTCCTGAAAGGCCATAAGACCTTACTCCCAAATTAAATCGTGCAATCTCAGGTAGCTCCCTTCAATTTAATTTTTTTACCACACACCCCCTCTAGTCATCACTTTCATTTTATTTGATCTTCTTGTTGACAAGTATCCATTCAAATCTACTTCTACACTGAATTCTGAATCTAGTCACCAGAACTGTCCTTGAATCAACAAGACCATTCCAAAAGCCTGAGTGAATGATGAGTTTTGTATAATAATCTGAAGCCCTATAGATTTTCACTAGGTCAAGCTATTGTTGGAGAGAATGCCCAAGCAAGAGGCACCACAGCAGGAATGCAGGTTCCCTCATGGCCCACACCTAGGAAGCAGTTCTGTGTACTTTATAAAGTATCAGCTCTAAAAGTTTTTCTATGAAAGCCTGAAAATTACACAGGTAAAATGTGCATTTTAAAATAGGACACATAAGGGGCGCCTGGGTGGCTCAGTTGGTTAAGCAGCTGCCTTCGGCTCAGGTCATTATCCCAGCGTCCTGGGATCGAGTCCCACATCAGGCTCCTTGCTCGGCAGGGAGCCTGCTTCTCCCTCTGCCTCTGCTTGCCATTCTGTCTGCCTGTGCTCGCTCTCTCTCCCTCTCTCTCTCTCTCTCTGATGAATAAATAAAATCTTAAAAAAAAATAAAAATAAAAATAAAAAAATAAAATAGGACACGTAATAAAGCAAATTATGTATTTAATCTACATTAAATGTAAATAAGGAATAGCAACCTAAAAACTTATACAACAAGCATATGTTCAAAACTAAGAACAATGCTAAACTAAAATCCTTCAATTTATTGAAAGTGGGATTGTGGACAATTTTTCCTTTTTAGTATTTCCAGTATTGTCATTATGTCAGTTGTAACAAAGACAAAAACTATAAAATATCCACTATGCTCTAAATAAAATAAGTCTAAGGAATGGAAAAGTTATGAAGTTTATTTGAATACTATTCCCAGTACATTTGATTCACAGAATCTTTAACAACAGTTAACTTCTTCAGGCATGAGCCTAAAAAAAAAAAAACCTCAGGATGGGAATTTAAATGTCTCACTATCAAGTTTAATGAGAATGAAATCAACTGGAAACCCACTTACCCATTTACTGGATATTTATAAGTGCACAAAATCTTGCTGAGGACTGTCTACAAAACAATATACTCTTCCTACCCTTTGGTAGTTGCCTAAATTAGCAAGGAGAGACAAAACTATCATATAAGTTAAACAATGAGGGAAAATAAAAGAAAATCCACAAGCTTAATATATGAATGTGACAAATTTATTTTTTGAACACTCACTGAGGGTCTACTATTTGTAAAATATTATTCTAAATGCAGAAATCAGTTACGTATACTTAGATCTCTGTCACTCCAAAAAGAAGCAAAAGGATGGGATGTTTTGGGAAATAGGAATATGAACCACGTATCTATTTGAACAGTAAGACACTACTGGCTTACAGGGACAGATGTCATGTTAAGGTACAATTATTCTGTAGCTCGTATAACTGGAAATACATGCCCTATTCTTTAATTTGGCTTAGACAGCAGCATATGTAGCACTTTAATTAACTATAGCAATTGACATACCTTAAAAGCTAAGATCTGAAATAATGTGCTGTAAACAGTACTTGTAAACCAGTATTAATCCAAGTTTAACCTATATATCATAGAGTGTCCAATGTTATATCTAGATTATAATTAGAAAGTTGAGCATAACACAACTGTATTCAGGAATCCTAAAACAAAACTACTTTATAGTAAATTTCTAAGTAGTTAGCAATATGTAGATAACAAGCATTGCTGCTGTGTATTTTTTTTTTTTAATACCAGGACAAAATTTACTCATTAACATTAAAAATAACCCTACTTTAAAGTGATCTCTAATTTAAATATCTAAATTATCATAATTATTATTTTAAAAGTCCGGTCACTATTCTGAGCCAAAAAATATTTCTATACTTCTGTGTTAATACTTTATAAATATAGAACTATGTATATTTTAATCATTCTATAAAGAAAACCTAAAATGTATATATACATTTATATATTTGTATATATTAAAAACATCAATAAAACTCATCTTACGAAGCTTAATTAAAACTAACTATAAATTTTTTACCTAATACACTTGACATAACTTATTTTTAAAAATTTTACACTCAAATATTTTCACATAACTATAAAATTTATATTTTATATTAGCCATCTTTTAAAATGAAATAAAAGCATTTCATAGCTTATATTTTTCAATCAAGCTACTTGCTAAGAATATTAGCATAGCTTACAATTAATTGAGGTTCTAAACTTCACCATGTAGCTAGTATAAACAGAGTATGAAGCAGGTAACTCTGTGCACTGAATTTATATAAGTAACCCACGTGTGGCTGCTGAGTGTTTTGTTTTAATTACCATCAAATAATCGACCTCAATAAAATTTATCTTTACCTAATAAACCTTTAATTACAAATATTTTTCTTTCAATAAATCAAGTTCCATTTTTCTAAAACAGCTGATTTATGTTCTATTTGAAGATATAAAAATAAACAAACATTTAAAACTATGTTATCACATATTTATAAACACTTTATGTTGGTAGGTAGATCCTCAGCAGAGTGGGAGTGAGAAAATAGAAGTGAGTAGTTTACTACTAATTAACAACATGACCTTGGACTAGTAACTAGATCATAATACCTTAGTTTCCTTATCTGAAAATTAGGGAGGAGAACTTTATGATTTCTTAAGTCTCCTTCCAGATCTAAATTTCTATGATTTGATTATTACTATTAAGAAACCCAGATCTGCATTAGGAAATCAGATCCTAAAATTATAGAATAACATAATAGTGTGTTATAACTTAGCAAAAATATTACAAGACCAATTTGAAATATATTAACTATCAGAAAGCAATACTTTCAAGATAAACAAAATGCAGGGCAACAACTGCATATGCCTGTGATGATTTAATGATAAGTATGAACAATGAAGTTTAAAACAGGACATTTCATTTATGGGTACAACTTGCAGAAGTAATTAACTGCAAAGCCAGAAACTATGGACAACAAGAGAATTATACTAAAATATTTTACATCTTACTTTTGAAATGGAGTTCTGTTATAACTCTACATAGCTTACAAATGGAAACTAAAAGTATTTAAAAGAAATGATCACTAAAGGTGCAACACAGGAAAAGTATGTATAGGGACAGAGGATTATTTCTTTTAATAACACATTACCAGCCACATAATACTTATATGAATTAACACTATTTTCTGTAAAACTGGGAAATTTTCTAAAGGTACAATGTTAAACATATCACGGACAAACATCTGACTAATAAATTACAACTTTAAATAAAGGCAAACAATATACTTCCTATTACTAATCTGATACAGGTATTACTGCAATTCAATTTTCTTTCAAAGGTATGTTTTTCCAAAGAACATCCAACCACCCACACATTACTTAAAAGAGAAAACAAAAATTAAAACCTTTGTGCTAGAAATTGTCCCAGGACTATATTTTGACATTTTTAGCAACCTGACAAACCACTCTGTTTGCTTTCTTCCGCCAATACAAAATCAAGCCAAGGAGAAGTTTCTTCATTTATTTCATTCAATGTCACAAGACTACACTAGGTCAGGGTAAAGGTCAACTATCAATAACGCACGCTATTGCTACAGATGAAATATAAATGTTCATCTGGGCCCTGTTTCAAAGACCGGCTACTGAAACCTATTTAATAAGACCCATAAAACTAGGAAAATGTGGGAAGACGAAGAAATATGAATACCTCCTCCACCAAACTTTCCTGACATCTTATAGCAAATTAAAGAAGGTACTGAGAAAACAAACTTTAGGTAGTTGGGAAAAAGGGGGGGGTTCCTACTAGCTTAACAATCTTGTGTTTTTAAAATTTGCAGGAGTGCTACCCCGCAGGCATCTATGACAGCATCACAAGGTTTACGGATTTAGTGTGGGTGGCTGGATAAAATTGGACATTGACCAGTTTTGTGTATGCTAAAAGGCACCCGGCTGGAACACTGTATTCAGCAACTGGGTATGAGACTGCCAGTGCAGTGGGTTGGAAGATGTATGCATTGGCACTCCATGTGGAACCAGTAGGCTTACTTTAAAAGGTTACTGCAGTCTTGACTTTGGCAACTCTCTTCTATGAGTGAATATGAAGAGTTAAGACTGAGATCTAGAGTCACACCTATGAAGATCAAAAGTTGTTCAAGTCTGAAGCACTGCATGTCCCTCAAAACATTAGATCCTCAGAAACAGAAATAATGGAGTAATCCTTTGTAGGGGATTGGGAGAGGTTACATAGTTGAGAAAGTGTCAAATTTTAAAACACTCAGCTAGCGGCGCCTGGGTGGCTCAGCTAGTTAAGTGACTGCCTTCAGCTCAGGTCATGATCCCAGGGTCCTGGGACTGTTCCTGGGATCAGTCCTAGGATCAGTCCTGACATCAGTCCTGAGATGAAGCCCCACATTGGGCTCCTTGCTGCTTCTCCCTCTTCCTCTGCCCCTGCCTGGGCTCACTTTCTTTCTCAAATAAATAAATAAATAAATAAAATTTTAAAAAAACAAACAAACAAAAACAACCACTCTGGTACTTTAACTGTCAACTTTCAGGGGTAGCATTTAAATTAAAACATCAGCAGATGTAATTCTGTAAACAGAGGAAGCAGCTTTGTAATACTTAAATATGAGTATCATCAGGTTAAGACCCCCAAGCTCTTGTCTACTAGATACATCTGCATCTTTCCAATGCACATTCTGAATCCTCCACCTCTAAAAGCTATTTGTGATAAATGACTACTCAGTCTTAAACACCACTTTTATTAATGACAGAAGCCTAAAGACAACTTCTATTCTATCTGCTCTTGACTGAATCTACAAAGGCAGAGTGCCTCACACAAAACTTCTGGTCTTCACAGGTGATCTGGATCTGTTAATGCTTCATGATCACTTAGAGAAGACAGCTGTCAAAGTCAAACTATTTCCACAGAACATACTCTTTTCACAGTAGCCCTGCCCACATTCACCCTCACCACTAAATCAAATATTTTTCCTCATCAGAGTTAAAATATGGCAAGACAGAATTATCCATGCACCAATGAGCAGTGTTTCGCAGACCTGTGCTTCAGTTTTAATACAGGATCACAAAGTGCCTTTAATATTTGCAATCAGGTACTGAAATCACCTGATCTGTTGGGTATAGATTAAATATAGGTTTTTTGTTTGTTTTAAGATTTTATTTATTTATTGGACAGAGAGTGAGAGATCACAAGTAGGCAGAGAGGCAGGCAGAGAGAGAAGGAGAAGCAGGCTCCTTGCTGAGCAGAGAGCCCGATGTGGGGCTCGATCCCAGGACCCTGAGATCATGACCTGAGCCGAAGGCAGAGGCTTTAACCCACTGAGCCACCCAGGCACCCCTTAAATATAGGTTTTTGTTAGAGATCATCCTATTGGCGGATCTTCAGAAACAGGTATAAAGAATCCGAATACAAAGTAAAATTATTTTAGTACTAAAATAGAAAATAATTGTTTTTCTTAATAAAAAGAAAGCCTTTTAAAACTAAATATGACAAAAAAAACTAAATATGACAAAATTTGAAAGGAGAAGGATACAGTTAAACTGGAATCTCAAGTTTCTAGATTCTAGAAAAAGTTCTGCGAAGTGTTCTGATATTTTCAGAAACAAAAATTAGATTTTTTTTTCCAAAGGAAAAGCCCATAATGATTGGTACTCTGCATGATACATTAATAGGCATATGCAAAACCCCTTCTCACTTACACTATTAAAATTTGTTTTTTTTTAAACTGGGAGAACTTGATTTTTTAAGAAAGAAATACACAAATAAATACTAATTATAGATTCCCTGAAGGGCAGAAGTTGGGTACTCTAAATAAGAGGAAATCTATAAATATTTGATATATTATTATAATAGAAAAGTCTATATAAACTCTAAAAAATATACAATTTCATTGGAGTATTTTTAAGCAATGTCAGAATAATATGATACAATCATTCTATAATTATAAAATTTTTTAGCATGTGAAAGAAAATAATTCTAAACTACTTAATTTAACAAGAGGTAGTCTTTAAAAATCCTTTATTGTGACACTAAAACAAAACTGTTGCAAAAAGAAAAGCAGAAAGATTCCCCAAAATCTAAAATATAAGTAGCATTTTGAGGTAAAGAAACCACCCTATACTCACTCCAGCCCCAAAATCACAATCATAGAGTCACTACTTAAATATTAGTCAGTGCTCTGCGAACCATTTTATATTAAAATTGGATAGTTCAAAACATCACACATATAAAAAGTATTGTTTGACACAATGCCATTTTGATGATAAATTGCAATCTATAGCTCAAATAATTCTACCCAGGGATTAACATTTCAGAGGCTGAGCCAGAGATTATGTGTGTGGATCTTGAATTTCATCATCTCCCTTTGGCACAATAGCTTATTCTTCCTTTTTTCATCTATTCTCTCATGAAGGGTCAGGAAAGCTTAGCCTTGCTGTTGCATTCATTTCATCTCTACATTAACCAGATACCTTGCAGTCTTTAGTTCTTATGTGTTATTCCATTACAAATACTATACTGCAGTATAGTATGGCTAATGAGGTTTATACCAAATCAAAGGGTGCCATCAAGTGGTTATAATACTCTAAACAGCATTACACTAAATGACTACTCCAAATAGACTTTCTTCAATATAGACAAATTGTGCCACTCTGCTATGAAAAAATGTGGGTAAGGAAAGAGGAACTATTAATTTTTGTTCTTTATTTTTATCCTTCAGGGATTGCTTCTGAGCATATCATATGTATGAAGTACAACTTCAGAGACACAGTTAGGATTAATATTTATGTCAGCATATTATCAACTGATAATTATAAGGCACAATTCAAGTATGGTAGCACTACCAGGAGCTAAACAAATTTATCAATCAAAATTCATGATTTGATTAATAGCTTATCTCTGAAAATTATCAATAATGGAACACATAATTAAAACACTGTCTTGTTAAATCTGTTTCCTATTACTAATGAAAAATTGCAAGGCTATAAAATAAAGCCAGTATTATTTATCTATTTCATGCAGCCATGCTTAGGGTCTAAAAAGGAATCTGGCAGGTGGTGTGAGAATGTATTTTCAGACATTTAGAACTAACTTTCAACAGTCTATTCAGCAGGTTACAAGGGTCATTTAAGATTTTTGAAAAAAGAAATCTAGAACTGTTCTTAGAAAACACACATAAGGTAACATATAATTCAAATGACCCACTTTGCAGAGGCTAAATTGCTACTGCTTTGAACCATCCTGCACCAGGGAAATCTCACAAACAGGCTTAAAGCATCTTCACAACTATATACTTACTACTGCTGCATGGAAAGCAAATTATCCAAACTCAAAGATTAAACAAGATATAGAAAATTGAATCATAAAAGCTAATTTGATCTTTAGAAGATTTAAGGAGCAATATCAATAAGGATGCAAACTCCAGACAAGACTGAAGATCTGTAATGATGGCAAAAATGTTTCTCATCTCACATACTTTTCTAGAGCCTTGCCACTCCCCAATCAAGTGGTGCAGTCTCATTCCCTGCCCCCAGAATGTGGGTAGCTCTGTGACTGGTTTATTGGTAAGAGTATGAGGAAGTAACACTGTGCACCTAGCAGGGCTAATTAGAAAAGGTGATGCAACTTCCACTTGAAGAGCTGGAACAGTCACCCCTACAGTGCTCAGCTGCCACAAAAGCAGCCCAAATGCCCTAAAAGAAATCCAAACTAACCCACTCCAAGAGGTGAACTATGGAAAGCCTTAAAACTACATGAAGTGAAAAAGCCTCCCTGATCTGTGCTCCAGTCCCCAAACTCCTAAACACTAGTGCATAAGACAGATGCTAAGCTAGAACTGCCCAGCTGAGCCCTTCTCAAATTCCTGAGCCACAGAAACTGAGTAACCTGGACAGAGACTATAATGTGAGCTATTAAACCGAATCATGGGTGCTAGAAAATGATAGTTAAATTTCAAAGGATACTCAGCAAATATTAACTACACTGTTGCATTTCTTGTAACAACACTTATTTGTTACATATGGGAATGCAATAGGTACAATTAATGCCCATGAAGCCACTGAATACATAATGGTAACAATAACCATAAGGGTCAGAAAAATGAGATACTACCTCTAACATTAAAGAAAGGATGATGTGGTTTGGGGGGAAAAAAGCTTATTAATTCTTGTGTTTTACTTTGGGAAAGGAATCAGATGTCTTCTTGGAAAAGACTGAACTGGTATTATAGGACTTTATAGCATAGAGGGAAAGTTTTAAAATATTTAGGGCAACCCACTTGAAAATACTAAAAACCAATGTATAAGAAAAAGTAGATTGTATCAGAAAGATAAAATAACCTTGAACTCCACACTTCAATAAGAAAAAAGGTAAAAAGGGAAGAAAATTTACTTAAAGAAATATGACTTCAAAAAAATTACCGACATATCCAATTGCCTTATGGTTATGTCTCTTTTCCCCCAAAACCTGCCCTCACCAATTCTTCCTCTGTGTTCAGTATATTGCTTAAGAAAAACACAAGCCTTCAAATATTCAAACTAGAAATGTGGGAATCATCCTTGACTGCCTGACCTCTCTCAACCATCAGAACCAGTCACTGAAAATGGATGCCACCGCCTTCTAAATACCTCTTGAATCTCTCACCCCTGCTAATGTCATTATCCTACTTCAAGCCACATCATCTACTACCTGGATAACTGATTTCATTGAATACCTGATCTTCAACTTTTTAGTTTTACACATCTTGATTCGTTCTCTATAGCAATATTTTTTCAAACTAGACTATGACCCATTAGTGAATCATGAAATCAATTTAATGAGTTGTAAATTCAACTTAGTGGCTTGCAACCAGCATTTTAAAACAGGAGGATGGAACAAGAAATAACTATTGCACATGCCACAATACAAGGAAGAGTAAGATGTATTTCATGAATCTTTTATTTTAGTTATATGTAGGTGCCTATATGTGCATAATACGTGTATTACATATACGTGGATCATAATATAAAATGTATTTCTTACTGACCAGCACAATGAGAGTCGGAAACACAGAAACTGATTTTTTCCTTTTTTAAGATTTATTTATTTGACAGCGGGGGTGAGGGAGGGCAAGGAGAAAGACAGAGTCTAAGCAGACTCTGCACCGAGTGCAGAGCCTGACACAGGCCTCGCTGTCATGACCCTGAGATCAAACTAAAACCCAAGCTAAAACTAAGAATTGGTGTTTGTGCCACCCAGAAGACCTTCTTCTTTTTTTTTTTTTAATTCACTGTTTAAGGAATTTTTATAAAAGCAAGAATTTTGTAACCCAAATTACATTTCTTTGCTCAGTTATCAATTCTGTTCTGTAAAACAGAAGTGATATTCTGAGCTATTCCACAGTAAAGAAATACAAAATTAAAGAAAAACTTGAAATTTTTGTACTTTGCTGAAAATTCTTTTTCCTAGGGTCTATAAAACGTTAATTTGTTTTTTTATTTATATATGTGTACTTATATATAAATATATAATAATATATAAATAAATATATTCATATATACTTATTTTTATATATATTTTACTCCACACTGGGTATGGAGCCCAACAAAGGGCTTGAACTCACAACGCTGAAATCAAGACCTTAGCTGAAATCAACAGCTGGACACCTAACTGACTGAGCCATCCAGGTGCCCCTGTCTTTTACTGTTTTTTTGTTATGTTGTTGAGAAACTGATCTTTCAAAATACAAGTCTGATCATTTTACGTCTTTGCTTAAAACTTTTCCATGGCTCTTGATAGCTTATTAGATTCATGAATCACAATCAAGCAGGATCTAGACAAATCTGTATGTTTTACTACACACATGGATGATTCTGATGGCAGCCAGGTTCAGGAACCACAGATTGATGTATTGTATTATATTATATTATATTATATTATATTATATAGTTCAAGTATTTTCATATAGCATACAAGGCCAGGCACTCTGTCCCTTGCTCATCTCACTAGTTTCAACGCCTTCAACCCCTTCAACCCAGGTTCTCCCCACCTGGCAAATGAAGCTATAGCAATTTTATCACTGTGCCTTTAGCAAGGCTGTTCTTCTGTCCTTACCTCAGGTCCCACCCTTCTCACACAACTCTATCTGGCAGGTAAACTTTTTTTTTTTTTTTAAGATTTTTTATTTATTTATTTGACAGAGAGAGAAATCACAAGTAGGGAGAGAGGCAGGCAGAGAGAGAGAAGGAAGCAGGCTCCCCGCCAAGCAGAGAGTCCAATGTGGGGCTCATTCCTAGGACCCCAGAATCACGACCTGAGCCGAGGGCAGAGGCTTAAGCCACTGAGCCACCCAGGTGCCCCTGGCAGGTAAACTTTTTAAAGTCCTTCAAGTCATAGCTCATATCAACTCCTCTTTAAAGGCTTCCCATATTTCTGATATATGCAACAGCTCCTTGACACCCTAAATTGACCTTCCACAAGCTTCTTTTCTAGCACTATCACTGTAGTCTCATTATTTGGTCACAGATCTGCCTCTTTGACCAGACCGAGAACAAATTGAGGATGAAAACTTTGTTTTATTTATATCTTTGAAGTCTAGGAAGTAAATGCATACACAATTTTGCAGCACTCAGTATAATGAAGTCTAAAAAATAGTCATTCTGTGACCCAATTAAATAGAACAATAATGGTCTCTTTTACAGAGGTTAACCTTACTCTTCTTTATTTTTTCTTTAAGGAGATATAATTGACATATAACATAGTATTAGTTGCAGGTGTACAACCTGATGATTTGATATATGTATGTAATACAAAATGACTATTTTAAGTTTAAATAAGTTTAGTTAATAGTCATCACCATACATAGTTACGATTGTTTTCTTCTGATTACAACTTTTAAGATCTACTCTGTTAGCAAATTTCTTTTTTTTTTTTTTAAGATTTTATTTATTTATTTCAAAGAGAGAGCACAAGTAGGTAGAGCAGTAGACAGTGGGACAGGGAGAAACAGGCTCCCTGCTGAAACTCCCTACCTGCTGAGAGTCCAACCTGGGTCTCGATCCCATGGGATCATGAGATGAGCCAAAGGCAGCCGCTTTACCAACTGAATCACCCAGGTGCCCCTCTTAGCAATTTCAAAAATGTAATACAGGGTTATTAACTATAGTCATCACACACCATGTATGGTTGGGGGGGGGAGCCAGTAGAAAAGCAATTTCAGAAAATCTAGACTAAAAGATGTAGGAAGGCATATATTAATGGTTGCTATGGCTAAAGACTTTAATATGTATAAATATAATGTAAATAAATCCTATGATTCCTGGTGACCCAATCCAGTTCATGTCATTTGACAACTTTTCTAACTCTTCCTTCAGTTTAATGAGTAAGGAGAAATTCTTCAAATTTATTTTACTCAGATTGATTTATTTCCAGACTGACTCTATTTTCAAAAGAATGCAATGATTCAAGTACATAAAGTCAAAGCTATTAATTACAGACAAAAAGAGGAAATAAAAGGGAAAGCAAAAACAAAGTGCTCTGAAAAAATTCTGGCTAAAGAGAGTTGCAATAGAGTATTCTCTTTTTCCCTTTCCTACCTCACATCCTTCTCTCCCTCCAAAGAACATCTCTGTGTTTCCTTTGTTATATATAGTTACATATACAATTAACATAGAGAGAGAAAGAATTGTTATATGGAGGGGGGAGAATTTTCCTATTAAGCCATTCAACAAACAAATTTAATATATTCAATATATGCTTTTCCTTTCAGGATATTCTCAAATGTTCCTTGGTCTAGTTTATTCTAATGATTTGGTTGAAGTAATTAACAAATGCCACAAGATAATTCAGACTGCCAGAATCTTAAAGGTAAATAACTGCAGGAAAAATTTATTCAGGGAAATAATGAGAAATTAATCTTCCCACTGCTATGGCTATAGCTATAAATAGTCTGAGGATACACTGTATATAGCTAGCTCTTTTATTTAAAGTACAAAGGAAGAGACTTGGAGAGATAATAAAATACAGATGTCCTTATTATTGTTGTCTATGGTCCTGATGACCTCAATAACATGGTAATGTACATAAGTTCCCTAAGTTTAGGGAGGCAAGGAATTTCTACCCTTGATTCTGCTACTATTACACAACTTGAGAAATATCTTCTCTTTACCTGTTTCCTAGTAACTAAAGTATCAGCTATTGGTCAACCAAATTTCAAAAGCAACACAGGAAGGGCAGTTACAAAGTATCTGTATTTGTTCAGAGTTTCACCAAAATAATTTTTATTTAGAAACAAATCTGTCCACACACACACACACACACACACACACACACACACACCCCAAATCTGTCTTAAGGCAAAGAATATTCTTTAAGCACTGAATTATTTTAAGCTCAAGTACCATATTTATCAGAACGCTGTTTTATCATGTCATTGAGCTTAAGATTGCTATTGCAAGGGATCCCTGGGTAGCTCAGTTGGTTAATTGTCTGCCTTTGGCTCAGGTCATGATCCCAGGAAGCTGGGATGAAGCCCTGCATCAGGCTCCCTGCTTAATGGGGAGCCCGCTTCTCCTTCTCTGTTTGATGCTCCCCCTGCTTGTGCTTTCTCACTCTCTCTTCATCAAATAAATAAATAAATCTTTTTTTTTAACAGAAATAAGAATTATTATTTCTTGTAATAAAAGATTATTATAAGATGCTATACTTCATCAGTGTCTAGTAGTCACAATGCTGATGAAAATAAACTATTATACCTAATTTATGTTAGAGCACAGAGACATACTAGGCA
This sequence comes from Mustela nivalis, assembly GCF_964662115.1. Lineage (NCBI taxonomy): Eukaryota > Metazoa > Chordata > Mammalia > Carnivora > Mustelidae > Mustela > Mustela nivalis. The sequence continues at coordinate 59,103,086 of NC_139027.1, forward strand.
AAAATGCCTCATTGGTTTAATGATATAGAAAAATTAAGGAGTATGTCATAAAAAAGAATCAAAAAATAAAATTTTAAAGAGAAGTTTTATATTAAAATAGAAAAAAATGGTAGGATAATACTGGAGAGCTTAAAGGTATTAAAGTACCAAGACAGTTTTGTATTCTCAAGCTCAGGTGGATCTGAAGTGAACATGTAAATTTTGCTTTTCTAATCAGTTACACACCTCTTATAATGTCAACAATTCCATTTGCTTTTCTATCAGTACAGATGTAACTATATCTAATTACACATGGCAAAGTTCCAGTTCTATACAAAGAAATAAACTTAAATTTTCTTAAAGTAATCTCTACACTCAATGTGGGGCTCAAAACCACAACTTCAAGATCAAGAGTCCCATGCTCTACCAAACTAAGTCAGCCAGGCACCCCAATTTACTTAAATATTAAAGAGTTTTTGTTTGTTTTTATAATTCACTTCAGGTTGTCTTTGAGCAAAGAATTATGAAGGAAGTCTCCAACATGGTCTTTCAAGGTGGTTAGTGTGGCTGAAAACTAGAATGCCAAAAACTCTTCCATTTTAAGACTAAGGAAGTTTTATTTACATATTTCTGAGAGAATATGAAGAGAGGCAGTGAAAGAGGTAAATTGAAAAAAATCTTAAATATTTTTCTATTAAAAGTCTAGAGTGTCTATCATTAGTACCCTACTGTAAAGCAATTACCAAGTTTCCTCTAATGCTTGTCGTCAGGGGGAAAAAGGCCTCACGCAGATTCATAACATCATCTATGTACTAGTGTTCTCTAACTGATAAATTTCTACAAATAAACATGTAAAAAATTGCTCAAATACACTGTTGGTTTCAAATATCTCTAAGGTAGTAGCAGAGGTCTGTTTTAATAGCTGTCTTGTTTATCAGCTTTTCTTTCCAGCTGGCAAAAAACAGAACTGAAAGTAACTGTCGCTGTCTTTCTCATTCATCTACAGAGAAGAGATCTGAAGGATGAAGCAGGAAGAAGAAACCATTACAGCTCTAGCGATTTAGAGGAAAAACTACAGTTTACTACTATGACTTAGTAGTAACTACACAAATTATATGCCATCAAATTTGTTCAGCATAAAGTTAAAGTTTAGACTATTTTTTATTTTATTTATTTTTTTAAAGATTTTATTTATTTATTTGACAGAGAGAGATCACAAGTAGGCAGAGAGACAGGCAGAGAGAGAGAGAGGAGGAGGAAGCAGGCTCCCTGCTGAGCAGAGAGCCCGATGCGGGACTCGATCCCAGGACCCTGAGATCATGACCTGAGCCGAAGGCAGCGGCTTAACCCACTGAGCCACCCAGGCGCCCTAGACTATTTTTTAGCTAATAGAAACGAAAATACACAAGGCGCTGGTATCTTCCTTAACTCCCAGAACTCTCCTTTCAGTCATGTTATGATCCTCTCCAAGGACATACAGTTGTTGGGAAAAACAGTAATTATCAACTAAGATGTTTTCTGTTCTATTATCAACTTTAAGTAGAAATGCCTAGTACGATGCAAATATGCTACTGCTCTACTTCCTTTAGTTTTTAAGCTCATCTGATTAAATGTATATATATACATTAACTTAAACTTCTAACAAATTTAAACTTTTAAGTATGAATCAAAATTGTTACTTGGGTATATGTTAGTGCTTTCAATTTGCTGTTTGCAAAAAGCATAAAAGATTAAAGAAAGTAAGAGAAAAGGGGGACTACTTCCTGAAGTTAACAAAGTAACAAAATGGATTATCCACATGAAAAGTGGTTTTCTGGGGCACCTGGGTGGTTCAGTTGGTTAAAGCCTCTGCCGTAGGCTCTCAGGTCATGATGCCAAGGTCCTGGGATAGAGCCCCACATGGGGCTCTCTCTGTTCAGCAGGGAGTCTGCTTCCCTTCCTCTTTATCTGCCTGCCTCTCTGCCTACTTGTGATCTTTCTCTGTCAAATAAATAAATAAAATAAAATAAAATAAAATAAAATAAATGGTTTTCCTGCTTGTATTTCAGTAACCTATTTTTTTCAAAAATTGTAAAAAAAAAAAAAATACCCAGTGTTCCTTAAAATGTTTTGGGTAAAGATTTTATTGAATATCTGATTTTAAAAGAAAGACGAACCTTAATCTACAAACTTTTCTTCTTCATCTACAAACTTCATCTACAAACTTTTATCTACTAAAGATATAAAAGATATTAAAAAGATCTCAATCCTCTGAAGTCCATCCATGCAAGAACCTCTAAGGATCCCAAAATCTAAGGTTAAGAGCCCTTGCTTGCTTGTGATAGCAAGCTAGCTATGGTACCTGTTAATGCTGCAGGCTACTGCCTGCCTAATGAGGGAAGGATGATTTCATTGATCCAAATTGGCTGAATAAATGACTTCATACATCAAAACATATCCTTTCTGAAGCACTGGGCTTATAAACGGTCTTTGGTCAAGCACATTCAATTCCAAATCTGGTATTTGAGTGTTTCCATGACCTGATCCTTTGTTAACCTAATCACTTAACTAATTTATTTATTAGTAACTTCCATATTCCCTCAAGTTCCCTTCCAAGTTTATCATTTTCCTCTCCTTTGAAGTCTCTCTGTCACTTACTATTAGCATGTATTAAAACCTTACTGTTTTTTCAAACAGTGTGCTACATGCTTTTTATGCTTTTAATATCTCTAGTCCAAGCTATCATTTTCTAAAATATCTGTCTTACAGACAAGATAACAGGTTCTCAAAGGATAAATATATATAAAGGCCAAATTTACAGCAAGCAAGTACCCAAAGCCTTCATTTTCCCACTATGCAATGCTTCTCCACTTTTCCTTTCAATTTACCCTTAAGAGTAAAGAAGTAAGATGCATATCCCTGAGGACCTGGGACCAGGGATTCCAGGACTAGAAGCAGCTCAATCAAAACATGACATTTCTTTGAACTCTAGTCCATTTTTAAAACTCATATGACTTCTGCCTTTTTATGAAATGATTCTTTGGAGATTTAATTATAAAAATATCTTAAAGTACATATTAGAGAAGAAAATTTGTAATACAGAAAGACAGAAACTGCTATTACCTCTAAGGATAAACACAACCACATTTGACAAGCAGCTCTTAAAACGTTCTTGATAATTTCAGTCCATATTAATTCATCTACCTCTAACTTCTGTTGTGCTTTTCAGCCAACATTACACATTTAGCACAGTACATTTCAGTTATTCTTGTTTTGCATGTTTATCTCTCAAGCCAGATTTTAGTATCTGAGTAGAGATGTTCCTATGTATCCCCTATAGTAAGTAATTAGTCAGCCAGGCTCTATACCCTGTGTCTAGGACAATAAATGTTTGATGAGTATATGAATAGTGAACAGATGCAGGGTATGCATGGGGCTTCAGAGTCTAAACACTTTGAAACCAAGCTAAGTTGTTTTCTGTGTGTTCTCCATCTAGTCACTTAACCTCATGGACTCAAAGAAGTTATAATAATGTCCACTTTAGGGAGATTTCTCAAGGATTAAAAGAAGTATTTATTTGAAAATAGTTTGAGGGTTTTATTTATTAGAGAGAGAGAGCATGCAAGCATGTGGAGGGGCAGAAGGAGAGGGAGAAGCAGACTCCCCACTTAGCAGAGAGCCCCATGCAACACAACAGGGTGGGGGGACCTCTATCCCAGGACCCAGGGATCATGACCTAAGCCTAAGGTAGACACTTAATCAACTGAGCGATCCCGGTATCCCAGAAAACAGTCTGTATTCTTTAATAAAACTTAATATTATTAATGAAGTTATTAACTGATCAGCTCAAACAGTTTTATTTAAAAGGCAGGTGAAGGAAGATCTTTTTTTTTTTTTCTTTTTTAGAGATTTTCTTTATTTATTTGAGAGAGTGTGTGTGTGCACTTGCATGAGCAGGGCAGGGGCAGAGGGAGAGGGAGAAGCGGACTCCCCTCTGAGTAGGGAGCCCCACTCTGAGCATGTCCATCCCAGGACCCTGGGATCATGACTTGATCTGAAAGCAGACACTAAACTGACTGAGCCACTCAGGCACCCCTCAAGTGAAGCAAGATCCTAAATATACCACATTTACATGACTAAGTAATTTCAGAAAGAGAAGGAAACTGTAATAAACTCCAGTGAGGTACCATCTTTTTGGCTGATGTAAGTATGAAGGCATAAAATTATTTTCATAATGAAATACATTTCACAGTGTATAAGGTACTGTTTTATACACTCACCCACTCCCATTTTCCAAATCCTTAATTTGGAAAAAAAAAATAACAATAATTGGGTGACCCCAATACACTCAAAGCCATCTCCCTTTTGCATTAGAATTTCAATTCAGTGGGTCCAAGCTGGGGCCCAGATACCTGCATTGTTTAAAAAAAAAATGACATGAATTACTTTAAAGCAGTGAATCCTAATTTAAAACCAACAACATCAACACTTCTTTCCTTTACCACCATTAACCCACCAGTTGAACCATGTAAATCTGTAGTTTCACGGCAACTATACAGTCAATTCTTTAACTCCTTCAATATTATAAAACTCAACTAAATGGTTACAAATTACTACAACCCTAGAAAAAGCAACCAATATTTTTTAAAGTAAACTCTACGCCTAATGCGGGGCTCACTACCCCAAGATCAAGACTCTCATGCTGCTCTGACTGAGCTAGCCAGAAGCTCCTAAACAATATTTTAAAAAATTAAATATTCTAGAAAGTAATCTACTGAACTATATGCTGTTTCACAGAGGAGCCACAATATCTCTTGCCTCTGCTCAAGCTAATCCAACCACCTGAAGCATTCTCTAAATTCCCTGCAGCTATCAGAAGTACTTAATCTTTTATCTGAAATCTCTTATATTGATTTTAGGCAATACAGTGCCTGTGCCTGTATTCCAGTGCCTAAATTACAGCAACACTCCCAAGGAGGTCTGAGACAGCACTCATAGGAAAACATATATATTTCTGCAGCAAAATGACTAACCAATCACAGTAAATGGAATAAATATTACAAACAGCTTCACTTCAGGTCAGGACAAGTTTCGTCACCAAATGACTTTGAACCAAATTTTTTAAAAAATACACATTTTTTAATGTCTTTAGATAGTAGAGATTCTGAATTTTGAGGTTACAGATGAAGAATTGGAAAACCTTTATCTTTTAGGTTTCAACTTACAAATCACTTTCATTAGAAGGCTTCCCCTCACCCACCAAGACTGGGGTTGGATATGCTCTCCATGTGCACGTGCAATGCCCTATACATAGTCCTATCTTAGTCATTGCCTGATCATCTGTGTCTAGACTGTAGGATACCTAGAGTCAGGGTCTGCATCTTTTTCACTATTACACTCTAAAAAACTATCAAATATCTGCCACACAGTACCCATTTAATCAAGATGGTAAATGAATAAGTAACTGTAAGTATTAAGACTTCAATAAAATTTTATTTTACTGCTCTATTTGCTTGATTTGTAAAGTATGATTAACATCAGTAAGATGAAGCTTCACATAATAAATAAATATCAGGGGTGCCTGGGTGGCTCAGTGGGTTAAAGCTTCTGCCTTTGGCTCAGGTCATGATCCCAGGGTCCTGGGATTGAGCCCAGAATCAGGCTCTCTGCTCAGCAGGGAGTCTGCTTCCCTTCCTCTTTCTCTGCCTGCCTCTCTGTCTACTTGGGATCTCTGTCAAATAAATAAATAAATAAATAAATCGGCAAAAAATAGATATAAATATATAAATATCAGAAAATCAACCAAAAAGACTATTCAATAGCAACAAAAAGAAAGTAAAGGCATCCAAATTGGCAAAAAAGTCATCAAACTATCACTCTTCGCAGATGATATGAATACTATATGTGGAAAACCCAAAAGACTCCACTCCAAAACTGCTAGAACTTGTACAGGAATTCAGTAAAGTGTCAGGATATAAAGTCAATGCACAGAAATCAGCTGCATTTCTCTACACCAACAAGACAGAAGAAAGAGAAATTAAGGAGTCAATCCCATTTACAATTGCACCCAAGGCTAAGAATCTACACTCAGAAAATTATAAAATGCTCATGAATGAAATTGAGGAAGACACAAAGAAATGGAAAAATGTTCCATGCTCCTGGACTGGAAGAACAAATATTGTGAAAATGTCTATGCTACCTAAAGCAGTCTACATATTTAATGCAATTCCTATCAAAAAAGCATCCATTTTTTTTTCAAAGAAATGGAACAAATAACACTAAAATTCATATGGAACCAGAAAAGACCTCGAAAAGCCAAAGGTATATTGAAAAAGAAAGCCAAAGCTGGTGGAATCACAATTCCGGATTTCAAGCTCTATTACAAAGCTGTCATCATCAAGACAGCATGGTACTGGCACAAAAACAGACACATAGATCAATGGAACAAAATAGAGAGCCCAGAAATAGACCCTCAACTCTATGGTCAACTAATCTTCGACAAAGCAGGAAGGAATGCCAATGGAAAAGAGACAGCCTCTTCAATAAATGGTGTTGGGAAAATTGGACAGCCACATGCAGAAAAATGAAATTGGACCATTTCCTTATACCACACACGAAAATAGACTCAAAATGGATGAAAGACCTCAATGTGAGAAAGGAATCCTTGAGGAGAACATAGGCAGCAACCTCTTGGACCTCAACCTCAGCAACATCTTCCTAGGAACATTGCCAAAGGCAAGGGAAGCAAGGGCAAAAATGAACTATTGGGATTTCAGCAAGATCAAAAGCTTTTGCACAGCAAAGGAAACAGTGAACAAAACCAAAAGACAACTGACAGAATGGGAGAAGATATTTGCAAACGAAATATCAGATAAAGGGCTAGTGTACAAAATCTATAAAGAACTTAGCAAATTCAACACCCAAAGAACAAAGAATCCAATCAAGAAATGGGCAGAAGACATGAACAGACATTTCTGCAAAGAAGCATCCATGAACAGACATTTCTGCAAAGAAGCATCCAGATGGCCAACAGACACATGGAAAAGTGCTCCACATCAATCCGCATCAGGGAAATACAAATCAAAACCACAATGAGATATCATCTCACACCAGTCAGAATGGCTAAAATCAACAAGTCAGGAAATGACAGATGCTGGCGAGGATGTGGAGAAAGGGGAACACTCCTACACTGTTGGTGGGAATGCAAGCTGGTGCAACTACTCTGAAAAACAGCTTGGAGGTTCCTCAAAATGTTGAAAATAGAACTACCCTACGACCCAGCAATTGCACTACTGGGTATTTACCCTAAAGATACAGACGTAGTGATCCAAAGGGGCACGTGCACCCGAATGTTTATAGCAGCAATGTCTACAATAGCCAAACTATGGAAAGAACCTAGATGTCCATCAACAGATGAATGGATCAAGAAGATGTGGTATATATACACAATGGAATACTATGCAGCTATCAAAAGAAATGAAATCTTGCCATTTGTGACGATGTGGATGGAACTAGAGGGTATCATGCTTAGTGAAATAAGTCAATCAGAGAAAGACAACTATCTCCCTGATATGAGGAAGTGGAGATGCAACATGGGGGGTTAAGGGGGTAGGAGAAGAATGAATGAAACAAGATGGGATTGGGAGGGAGACAAACCATAAATGACTCTTAATCTCACATAACAAACTGAGGGTTGCTGGGGGGAGGGGGTTGGGGAGAGGGGGGGTGGGGTTATGGACATTGGGGAGGGTATGTGCTATGGTGAGTGCTGTGAAGTGTGTAAACCTGGCGATTCACAGACCTGTACCCCCAGGGATAAAAATACATTATATGTTTATTTAAAAAAAAAAAGAATTATGAATAAAGCAAGTGGAATTAAAAAAATATATAATGGAAAAAAGAAAAAAGAAAAAGACTTTTTAATAGCATCAACATTGTAATGGTATAAAAACAGTGCTTCTTTGCTGTAAAATAAAACCCTTTCTTAAGGAACTCTCTTCCTTAAGACAGTTCACAAAGTAAACTACAATATGAAATAAATTATTTAACATTCAGTAGTTTATTTACAATTTTAACTTAGGACCTCTTGCATTATACATAGATAAATACAGTACAGTTGACTTTAGATTTTAATCCATCTGTGCCCCCCTCCTATGTCAAGAATTTTAGAATGGAGAAGGTGAAAATGAAAAACTTGCTTTCTTCTAATTAATAAGCTCTAATAAAATTGACAGATAACTGACAAAAAAAATACAGATGTTAAGCAAAATGAAAATGGAAAATTAAGTATTTAAACCAATAGTTACACAAGAATCTTATAATTTTGAGGATTCTGACAGGTTCTAGGCACATATAACCATTCTTGGGCATACTTCCCTTTTACGTGAAACAAACATTTCTCCACTATTTTCTTTAAAGCCAAAGGGTCATTTGAGAATAAAGGATATGAAATTTTCTTCCAGAAGTACAATGTGAAAGATTGCTCAACTAGAACACCACATTAAATATTTAACATTAAATGAGAAAAACTAAGCAGGAAAAAAAATGTATATATACAGACTTTTTCTGAAATTTGAACAAACTGAGAGTGAGCTAGCTGACAAAACTTCATTTAACTAGCCATATGTAGAATACCCTATCTAATTTACACAGCCAACCAGGCACTATTCACATAATCACATACAAAAGCAAGTTGACAGGATAATTAGAAGACCAGGTAAAGCCTGTCTCAACTACAAGTTTCCTATTCCAAATGCAGGAGTTTAATTCTGAGGGATATGGAAGGGAAGCTCTGTTGTTTCTAATATTAAATTAAATATTTTCTATGTGGAAATAAGTACAAAAATTCCACTTTTCAAGGACAAAATAATTTTGAACCACAGGCCTACCAGATAAGAAAAATCATCTAAAAGGAAGCTTGCCCCCCACCAAAAATATTTTTTTTCACTTGTAGGTAGATCACCTTTTCTGACACACCAGTATCTTTTAGCAAGCTTCTCAACTAACGGTAATCAAAAGTGGCCTTCCTTATTTATATCAAAAATGATACAGTATCTGAGATTTTCTTTAAATTATCTGGTAAAGAAAAGTGGAAAGACTGATGAAGTAAGTTTGGCAAAATACGATTCCTAAAGCTGAGAGGTAGGTACACAGAGATCCATCATATTATTCTTGCTACTTTAGTGTACATTTGAAATAATTTTAAAAACTTAAGTTGATATTTTTAAACATTGGGTATATATAGTATATAATACAGTGAACACATATATAGGCATTACCGACCAAACCACTCTAGTTATTGGGTTAACAGAGGAACAAAAAGCAGAGTTGTTCCTAGTGGAAGTTTGAACCTCCTCCCCACCTTCTCAGTGTCACTTCCACACAGAAGGAAGGTCAACAGGGACTAATTAGATTCAAGGAAATTAACTGGGTCACATTTCTGTGTGGTGGAATATTAATAGGTATAAGTATGACTGACTATACTATGGCAAAAGTCCTAGCCTAAAAAAAGCTAGGCCATCTCTTATTGATACTTAAATTATAAATTGTTTTATAGATTACATGGGGGAGGAGAAACTTCTTATTTTTGTGCCATGTGGGTTGTAGTATTCTTCTATGTATTATTCATGCTTTGGAACTTCAGTATTCATGAGTTCCTAAGGGTTTTGAGGGTGCTGAAAAAATAATCCCAGTCTGGAGTTCCTGAAGAAGCTATACCAGTTTAAATGGAAGAAACTGCAAGCTACAGTTCCTATAAAAATAGCCAGTCTTTACCTAGCCATTGGAGTGAGATCCCTTGGCTGAGATGACACAGAAGAAACTTATTTAGAGGAAAATAGAAGCATTTATTATGTATTTTTTCTTCTGAAAGAAAAAACAGAGGTAACTTATCAGACTACAACTTTGTGAGATCAAGAGATTGACTTGATTTCAGAGGAAAATTCAAACTTAAAATTAATGAGGTCAGAAACACCGTGATTTTATACTGTTTACCTTGTATTGTTTGAGCGATTATATCATCTCTACTCTTGGTGTAGTGGTATTCTTGTCAGGTGAGTTTGGTTGTGCAACCAATCTTGTTCAATATAATTCAACAAAAGAAACAAAACAGAGGAGGATTTATAGTACTGCCTTGGAATTAACATAATTAATATCCCAATCCATTTAAATGGCTTCTGGAGGTAATATCAAATAAACGGAAATTAAAAAGGCATTATGATGGCCAAACTGCCCATCTCATTAGTCACAGGTAGAAATAGTGGGAGGACTGGATAGGTGGCCCCCAAAAAAAAACATATTAAGATACCCTCTTCATCTCCTCTAAGGAGGACACAGCACCTCAAGTAAATCATATGCCTAATATTAAATTTCCTGTGTTAATGGTTTTAAAAAATAGAGGTCTACTGATATTTGGTGGGTAGTTCATGTTTTGTGTTTTTTTTGTTTTTTGTTTTTCCTGTTTGGTGCACTTGTTTTTTCTTTTAATTTCTTTTCAGTGTAACAGTATTCATTGTTTTTGCACCACACCCATGCAATACTCCATGCAATACATGCCCTCCTTAATACCCACCACCTGGCTCCCTCAACCTCCCACCTCCTGCCTTTTCAAAACCCTCACGTTGGAGGCACCTGGGTGGCTCAGTGGGTTAAAGCCTCTGCCTTCGGCTCAGGTCATGATCCCAGGGTCCTAGGATCGAGCCCGGCATCGGGCTCTCTGCTCAGCAGGGAGCCTGCTTTCTCCTCTCTCTCTCTGCCTGCCTCTCTGCCTACTTGTGATCTCTGTCCAATAAATAAAAATCTTAAAAAAAAAAAAAAAACAACAAAAACCCTCAGGTTGTTTTTCAGAGTCCATAGTCTCTCATGGTTCACCTCCCCTTCCAATTTCCCTCAACTCCCTTCTCCTCTCCATCTCCCCATGTCCTCCATGTTATTTGTTATGCTCCACAAATAAGTGAAACCATATGATAATTGACTCTGTCTGCTTGACTTATTTCACTCAGCATAATCTCCTCCAGTCCCCACTCAGCATAATCTCCTCCAGTCCCGTGCACGTTGCTACAAAAGTTGGGTACTCATCCTTTCTGATGGAGGCATAATACTCCATAGTGTATATGGACCACATCTTCCTTATCCATTCCTCCGTTGAAGGGCATCTTGTTCTTTCCACAGTTTGGCAACCATGGCCATTGCTGCTATAAACATTGGGGTACAGATGGCCCTTCTTTTCACGACATCTGTATCTTTGGGGTAAATACCCCATAGTGTAATTACAGGGTCATAGGGAAGCTCTATTTTTAATTTCTTGAGGAATGTCCACACTGTTTTCCAAAACGGTTGCACCAACTTGCATTCCCACCAACAAATTCATGTTGTGCTTTAGTTGGTTTCATTTTTTGGTTTTGGTTTTGTTTTGTTTTGTTTTTCCCTCTTCCTCTCAATTATCTGATCAAGAACAGATACTATCCTAAACTCACCACTATCTCTCTTGCCCTTACCTGATCCTTCTTTTCTCTGCCTGGAGTTCTGTTTTACATAAATCCTTTTTTTTTTTTTTTTTTTTAAGCAGGGAGTGGACAGAGGGAAAGGAGAGAGAATCTTAAGCAGGCTCCATGCTCAGCATGGAGTCTGACACAGGGCTCAATTCCAAATCCTGAGATCATGACCTGATCAAGAGTCATACACCCAATGAACTGAGCCATCCAGGCACCCCTCCATTTTTTTTTAAATTTTTATTTCTTTTATTATTTTTTTTTTATTTTTTTAAAATTTTATTTATTTATTTGAGAGAGAGAAAGAGAGAGAGAGTGAGCGAGACCATGAGAGGGGAGAAGGTCAGAGGGAGAAGCAGACTCCCCATGGAGCTGGATCCAGGATCATGACCTGAGCCAAAGGCAGTTGCTTAACCAACTGAACCACCCAGGCGCCCCTCCATTTTTTTTTTTGAACGAAGCTCTGTACCCACTTCCTCCAGGAACCCTTCCCTGATGCTGCCCTCCTTTATAATCTCCTAAAACAATCTTTTTTCTTTGCATTTCTTTAATTATACAACATCCATAACAGTTTATAAATTTCAGGAGGACAGGATACTTCACACCATCAAATACAAGTCTCCACTGGTTTTTAAATGATGCACTATCATCTTATATAGCACTAAGAAAGAAAAAAACACTACCAATTATAATTATGGGACAACAAAAATTTAAGATGATCCAATTTCAGATAAGTTAAAATGTGGGGGAAAATATGCATCTAAGAATCAATGAAATTCTGCATGTCTTATGTGATTTTGCAGCTTCAATATTAACAAAATTCTAGGCATATAGAAAATTCACATTAAATGTTTGCAAAATGATTGAATTAATAATTCAACCTGGATTGGTGCTTTTCATCAATACATATTTTTGACTCACTCAAAAACTAAAAGAATCTAAAGAATAAAAGTTTTTAATTTTCACAACTATGACTTATGCGTATAATTTACAAATACACTGGTTCTGATTTTTGTTGGATAACAAAGCACCAGGAAAGAAAATAAAATTGTTTTCTAAATATAACTATTATGGCTCCACATTAAAATAAGACGCACAGTGTCAACTGCCTGGGTGGGCACACATTATTATATTATGGTAGATAAAAAAAGAAACATGTAGGGACGCCTGGGTGGCTCAGTGGGTTAATGCCTCTGCCTTCGGCTCAGGTCATGATCCCAGGGTCCTGGGATCCCCGGCATTGGGCTCTCTGCTAGTCAGGGAGCCTGCTTCCCTTCCTCTCTTGCTGCCTGCCTCTCAGCCTATTTGTGATCTCTGTCAGATGAATAAATAAAATCTTAAAAAAAAAAAAAAAGAAACATGTTGCTTTGTGATATCTGATCTTGATGGTCTGTGCTAATAATATGGAAATGGACTGAAAACAATCCAAAATAAAGGATAATTTAACACTCATTTATATTTGTTTTGAAGTATATTCATACAATCATATTGTGGAAAGATAAACACAAACATAGATTGTCTGGTCCAGGGGTAGATATTAACAAATTACCAGCTCCTCTTTAATTTCAGAAAACAACCTGCTCCTTAATTTTAGCTTCAATTTATAAGGGGAAGATGTCCTAAATCAAAAGCTGAAAAATTTTCAAAACATTAAAAATATGTTTAAGTTGAACCCAAATGAGATATTTATAAGTTGCTCTGTCATTTCTTGAGATAATAATGAAGTCTAGAACTTCTGAGAGACATAAGTGGTGTAAAAGAGTAAAAAAACGAAAATCCTATAATAGTAGGTTTGGAAATCTAGGGCTTCCTTCACATTTTTCCATGTCCTCTACAAAAAACATTATAAAAATAGTTACCCCTTACTGAACTAGATGCTTCTTATATATTATTTCTAATTTGCAATAATCTACAGAGTAGACATTAATACCATCATTTTATACCTAAGTATACTGAGGCTATAAAGGATTAAATAACTTATCCAAAGTCACAAAGCTAACAGTAATAAAATCACCTCTAAAGTTTGAACCTGTGTTATAAGTAGCCTTCTGATCCAAAGAAGAAAACTCAGAAACAATCAGGAAATCTTTTCTGTGACCAGAAACAAAAGAACCAGTAAAATGAAGACAGTATTACCTCAATTTATACAAAGTGGGAAGTAAAGTTGTTTTGAGAAAAGATATTCAGAATTCTGGGGACTGATAAATTCTATAACCCCATTTTGTAATGTCTAGAAGCAGTCAATAACTTTTAGATTGAATATGTACAATAATTAGAGACTACTTTTACTACTAATATTATATATATATATATATATATATATATATATATATATATATATGTACTTCGCATAGGTCTATCACTAGGGAAGCCTTACTAAAACTTCTGCATGGCTCCACAATTTCAAATTATTTCTTTCTACCTTTATCAATAAGAGAGGTAGTTATTGCATAGGAGTTAAGGGCACAGGCCATGGAGAATGACAAGACTAGATAAAATCCTAATTTCGCAGCAATATAACTTGAGCAAGTTACTTAGCCTCTCTAAATCTAATTTTCTTTATTCATAAGAATAAGATTTTTAATATCTGCCGGTGTTATTGTAATGAGTAAATGAGATAAGGTGTATCAAGCATTCTACACAGTATCCATTATACAGTAAGTACCCAACAAATCTGTTATGGTAATCTATTTTGGAGAATTCTCTGCTTTACTGGTATATATTAAACAAAAATTAAACTTTTTTTTTTTTTTATTGGCTATGGGGTTGTAACACAAAGTGCAAAGAAAAGAAAGATCCATTAATATTTCCCATTCAGAGAACATGCCTTTTTAGTGTCAGAGCAATTTACCAACAGACTCAAAGCCCAGATTTTAGTCTATTGAAACTAATCAGGAAGCCCACTACACTTTTAAAATGTAGAGTAGAATACAACATTGTAACACGTTACTGCTTAGGGAAAGAACTGTTTCTCTAGACAAGAGTCAATTTTACCACTTACCACTGAGGGGAGCTGTAACCTAGGAAAAGGTTTACATAGAGTCCCAAGGTTATTTTTAAACTTTCTCACACCTCACAATATTCGTTTAATACATTCTGTTTATTCTTGCTATAAAAGAGACTTATACGTTCCCTTCAGTGTATTAGTTTATAATACCATTCTTCAGAAACTTGGAACTGGCATGTCTCTGTCTTCATTGTGTAATAAGAACAACTTTCTAGACAAATACAGTTTTTACCATCAACTACAACCCAAATCTAATTGGCTAACTCTTTAACACATAGTTAACTAAGAGACTTCAGATGTATCACTGAGTCATGAGTATTAAAAACTGAGAGACCATCCACTGGGAAGAAGTAAAATCTTATGAGAGTGAAAGCTAGCTTTTTACGCCGTAATCAATTTCAAGAAGTCTAAGTTTGTTTTTAAAACTTCAATGACTACTCCTCCAAACATAATAATGTTCACCTCTATCCTAAGAAAGGCCAGAATTGTTAACATGTGTGAACATTCAACACAGTTACATTGGTTTGCTATCCAGCCATCAGAACACCCCCTATTAAGTTTGGACCTATCTTCCCAAGCTTCCCAGCTCCCCTGGGCTAAAAATGGCCCAGCTACTGCTAGAAAAAGTGTGGTATTCCTTCCATCACTGAGATATACAACAAAGGCTGTACAATGACTCTGGAAGGAAGAAAATGCTACAACCAAAGCATGTTATAACTCTGTTATAAATCTATTTTAGAACTTTAATGGTGATCATGATGATGACATAATAAGTGGTAAAGCTAATATTCACTGAACCTATTTAATTCACAAACCAACCCTATAAATTTCTGGCTGAGAAGTTAAGAAACTTACCACAATCACAGTTTATAAGAGCAGAGTTAAGGCTTGAAATCAGGTCTATCTGACTCCAGAACCCACTTTCTTAATTCACTATATTCTCATTGCCTATCTTCCCTAATCCCCATTTGAAAATATCTACTGAACACCTATATTATTTTGTTAATCATCTGAGATTCAACAATATTTAAAGTAATTGAAGATGATTATTTATTATTTTAGATTTTATTTATTTATTTGAATAGAGAAAGCAAGAGAGGAGCGCACAGTTGGGTAAGGGAGAGAGGTGGGGGGAGAAGCAGGCTCCCTGCTGAACAGAAAGCCCCATACGGGACTCGATCTGAGGATCCTGAGCCAAAGGCAGACCCTTAATCAACTGAGACACCCAGGTGACCCAACTGAAGATGAATATTAAGGCACCAGTCTAGAACTCCTCAACCCAAAGAGTTAAAGCATGTACTTTATTTTTAAAGATATCAAAGGTCATTCATGATTTTGTTCAACAGATGATTAAATAAGCATTTGTTATGTGAGAAGTACCATGCATGCTAGATGCTAAACAGATAGAAAGATGGGTAAGACACAGTCTACCTCAAGCTCCAAACCAAATACAATGTATACATATAATTCAGTATTTTTACATTTACCGTTTTAACAAAAGTACTTCTTAAAAATAATTCTGCTATTGGCTATCACTTCAACTAAAAAAAATTTCTAAAAGCTACAAATCACTATTTAATTTTCATAAGGCGACATTTCTCTTACCACCAAAATGCTAGTGTACTTTAACACTGTATATAGTAAACAATGTGAAAGGTGATGATATTTGCTATTAGCTTACATTTTCTATGACAAATGTCCACTCTTTGTCTTCAAATTCCTCTGCATGAGGATCCTGTAAAAAAGCAAAATATAAAGCTGAGATATATTTCTTTAAACCCATTAATCCAATCAAGAACATACAAACAGCTTTGCTTTTAGCTTTTACCAACTTTTAAAAAGGAGAAGCAGAATAACCTACTCTGATGAAACTTCCACAATTTCTCCAAACCTCAATCCTTATTTTATATTAAAAAATTCTCTATTTTACTTATGTTGATGCATATACGTCTTCCACCTTAGCACCAATGACAAGAAAAAAAGAAACCTAATCAGAAAGACAGATAATTTAGTGAGTGAATTTAAGAAACAATTTTTTTTTTTGAAGATTGTATTTATTTATTTGACAAAGATCACAAGTAGGCAGAGAGGCAGGCAGAGAGAGAGGAGGAAGCAGGCTTCCAGCTGAGCAGAGAGCCCGATGCGGGGCTCGATCCCAGGACCCTGAGATCATGACCTGAGCTGAAGCCAGAGGCTTTAACCCACTGAGCCACCCAGGTGCCCCTAAGAAGCAATTTTATAAAATATACAATATAAATGCTCATATAAAGCCCTCATCTTGTTTTATACTTTTATACTTTTAAACTAACAGTTTGAGAAAAGGTTTTCTTCTGCAGAAGTCATCTGTAATTTCAAAGCACCCCAAGGGACTCCATAATCTACACAAAATGGCAAACTGGCATGGCTGTTTCATCCTTCCTCCCCTCCCATCAACCCTGAAGATGCCTCAGAAATGGGAGATAAGGTAATGGATACTCCAACCAATGCAAATTTAAAAAAGGAAAAAAAGGTACATTTAAGTATTTATTTTACAAACACTTATCTGGTACTTATAAGAAACTGGAAATGTGCTATATGAATTCAAACATAGCTGTCCTTGCCTTTGAAGACAAACACAACTAATCTAAATAAATATGACGAAAGAAATACATGGTTTCGCCACAGATTAGAAAACAACACATCACATCTAGGAATGAACAGAAAAGCCTGATGAGAGAGAAAGCACCTGGGCTAAGTGGGATTATATAAGATTTCCATAGATACTAAGTAAAGGCAAAAGGCAACAGAATGTAAGACATAAAAAGGAAAGTTATGGGGTCACATAACATGTCCATTTACTTATTCAAATTTAACTCCACATAGTAGAGAAGGCAAAGGGATAGAGGTACTGAAAATAAGGGAATATTTAAATAAAGCAGGCTTTGGGCTCAACATTCTACTCTAAAATTGAGCAAGTGCACATAGATGGAAAATGGGCTCTGCTATTCTGCTAGTGGGATTCATATCCCACATGCTTCTCATACGGAAGTATCTTATTCATGATCGATTCCATTTTAGTGTATTAATAACCTTTTGCTTCTACTGCCACACTTGAGTTTTGGTCCTAAGCTATTTCAAGATAAAAGTGACTATAACATTCTCTCTGTCTCTCTACCCTCCAATCAATTTTATACACATATTATTCTCCCAAACCACAATTCTGACCAAGTTAGTACCAACTCAGATTTCTTTAATGATACCTACAACCTACAGGATAAATTCCAAACTCCTTAGTTACTTCTTTATTTACTTATTTTTCACTTTAAAGCATGGTAACTGGCTGATTCTGAGCTGTAGCAAGGCTATTTAGTTCTATGAGTAAATTCACACAAATAGGATAAAAATCTGCTGAGAAGGAGTTTCTTTGGTGGTGATAGGCAGGGGGGAGTAGGAGAAGCTAGAAGAGAAAGTACAGGAAGAGATTTCTACCTGATACTTGTTTACTCAGCTTGGTCCTGCCCATAAACTAGGTTTATGGAGAGAGACTACTGTAAATAAAGGTTGAAGGAACATTTCCATGAGTGATTTAGGGCACAAACAGTGCTATTTTAGAGACCAAGTAATATAGTGTACTACAATGCTGAGAGGAAAGAGACATCTTACCACCCTTCCTGCCTGTCCTTCCCCCATTTTGCTGAGGAATGCAGCATAGATCCAGAACAGCTAATATAATTAATAATAATACAATAAATACTTACTGAGCACACACTCTGCCCCAGTTACTGTGTTGTTTTCATCATCATAGCAACTTATCAATTAGGTACTGTTTTTATTCCCATTTAAAAGAACAGAAACCTGAGAACTAAAAGATGCACCATTCCACAGTGAACAATTAATAAGTAGTAAAACAATGTTACGATTCCAGGTCTGTCTGACTTTTGGCTATGCTGTTGGTCCAGTTTTACTACATTGTCCCCCAGAACTTAGAAAAGTATCAGGCACACAGCAGCCTCTCAAGAATATTTGAGGAATGGGGGCACCTGGGTGGCTCAATGGGTTAAAGCCTCTGCCTTCAGCTCAGGGTCCTGGGATCGAGCCTCACATTGGGCTCTCTGCTCAGCAGGGAGCCTGCCTCCCCTTCCCTCTCTGCCTGCCTCTCTGCCTACTTGTGATTTCTGTCTGTCAAACAAATAAATAAAATCATTTAAAAAAAGGATATCTGAGGAATGAATCTATTAATAACTATATCCTATAATTTGACAAATATTGAACAGTGTCTTACATATGACATGCATAATTCTAAAAGCAGATGAAACATTTTTTTTAAAACACAGATGATGTTCTCTTACAAGAATAATCTCAGCAAAACCAAGGAACACATCTGATAGGGCAAAGTCAATCAAAACTTGTAAAAGAGGAATAATAGGCCATTTTTAAATGGCATAGCTACACAATTAACTATTTATATTATTGACCAGACAAAAACATTTGTAATGAAAATTGCTTCTAGCTTGAATCAATTAAGTCTTCTCTGTATCCTACTTTCTACCCTCTGGAGTCTCCTTTCTCACCACTGCAGTAAAGAGAAAAATTGAAAATGGCTTAAGAATCATTTTTCTTTTTAAAAACCTAAAGGCTTTTTTTTTTTAAACTAGAAATAGCTATTTCCAATCTATTCAAATTTCAAAAACAGGCAAGCAGGCTAGAAAAATTAATTTCTGGCTAAGTCATGGGAATATGAAACATAATGCTAACTTTTCATAAAAACATTTTCTTTTTGAGCACACACCACACTTCAGACAAGAGGGTTTAAAGCAATCCTTTCCTACTTGCAAATTTCAAGATTAAATGAATTGTGAAACTTTAATATGAGTAAAAGAAAAAGGAAAACATGAAAAAGTTTTCCACTTGAATATTTTAAATGCTGTAAAAAACAAGATCTAAAAGTTACACTGTAAGAAGAAAAAGCTGTTTTACCTTTCTGCCTTTCTATTAGAATTCTGGGGAGTTTGGAGGGTTGGGAAGATAAAAATGGCCACAGAAATTTTTTTTTAATATTTAAAATAATCACAAGGTTGCCTCAATAGCACAACTAAACAGAGGTGTTTACTACAACAAACTGGGAAGAAAAGGGTATTTGGGCTTTTTTCTACAGACTAACACTCGAAGTCATAAAGGTTCCATGATAAGGATATGCTCAACATTCCCATCAGTACTTGAAAATAACACTTACCTCTTAATCCTCCAAGTACTACATTTCAACAGCCCCTTTCAACTCAGAATCACTCAGATAGTGCATATCCTTTTCCCAAACACATGCCTGTCAACTATTTATCAGCTCTATTCTAGCCCCTTACTCTCTGTCATTTTTTCAAGTTGTGAAACTATGTCCACTCATTTCATCTTTCCCAATGTAAACAGCAAACCAAATCAAAATACTCAAGGGATTACTTAAAAGTCTTCCTCAAGTATATCAGAGATCCTGCTGTTGTAATTTATGTTCACCATAGTTTTTACTACGGAATAATAGGTCATACAGTGTAGAAGAAAAAAGAGGGCTAAATCACTGTGACTTAGCAAGAGACCTTCTTCCTTAGTCTCAGTTTTCTTAACAATAGTACACAGGAATAATTACACAACTTTAGGGTTACTGTGAGAGTTAAAGATCTGGCTGCTCTCTATCAAGCTTACTGTATCATTCCAGTAGGAGATATATGGATAATGGGGATTTAATAACAGGCTTTTAGGATAGCTGGCTGAAGGGCTATAGGATGGCCCTGAGCCTTCTGGGGGGGGTAAAAAAAAGGAAGAGCAGGTACTGTCTCATCCCTTCTGTCCTGCAAAAGTAACTTCAATACAACTGGAATGCTTCAAGGAAGATATAAAGCATTTGTTTTCTAATTTCATCACTTTCAAAAAGGCTAAAACGAGACTTTTCTCCACCATTCTTTTGAAGCAGGTAGGGGGTTAGTTAGGAAAGTAAAGATTCTAGTGCTTAATGAGGACTTGGTGGAAACTACTTTACAATGTTTCAGGAAATATGGAAGACCTTCAAGAAAACAGCATGTATGTATATATAACAGGCAGGTAGGTATATACACAGCTATGTTTTGGGATCTGCCCTTTGAATTTACAACCAGAATTTTGCTTTTAAGCTACAGTATTTGTAAAATATTAGTATCAATAAAATATTTACCAAAATCAACTTAGAGCTTCTTATATAAACATCAATAAAATACCCCTCAAATTCTGATTTTAAAGATTTATTTACAGATTTGAAAGAGAGAGATGGGGGGGGGAGAGAATCTCAAGAAGACTCCCTGCTGAGCACAGAACCTGATGCAGGACTAGATCCCACAACCCTGAGATCATAACCTAAGCCAAAACCAAGAGCCGGCCACTTAACCAACTGAGCTACCCCGGCGCCCCTTGAATACTAATTTTAAAACATATTTTGTATTTAGTCAAACAGGGCTAACAAAATGAGGCTTAGGACTAAAAATTCCACAAACCTCAGCTTTCCACAAAGAAGCACTTTAAAATTTCCTGGGGGTAGAATGTAATAAGTATAAAAGAAGTATTCTAACAGATCTCAATTATAACAAGTTCAAAGGGGCTCCCGAATTATTCTGACTTCATAAACCATGAAATACCCTGATGCCCCTGCACTGTTATAAACTGCTATATCCATAAATATAATGCACCTCAAGGAACCAAGTTGGACTAAAATATATAGAACAACGAATACTGAAATATTCTGTCATTTAGAACTATGACTATATAATAATAATGAAACTTACCTTAAAAAGTGTCACAGTGATTTCAATGTTTTCAGGAACAGGCCACACTACAACACCACGGTATGGATTTTTTATTCCAGGTTGCCAGCTATGAGCCTACCAGAACAGAAATAATGGTTTCAATATAAGTACAGGAAATGCAATGTTAATAATTTACAAAACTTTATCAACCCTATTAAACTATCCATCAGATCTATAGTCTCCTTGAAACAAAAATGATTAGTCAAATAAGACTTCTCAAGCATTAAACTTGGGCCACGACAATTTTATCACATGACAGCTATAGATTACCATCTGTAACCAACTCTCTCCCAACCACCACATAAAAGAATATGTAAAGGTAAGGCATCTCATATTTTCAAAAAATATTATTTGTGATTGGATAAAAATTTTATTAGGAGAAATATTTTTTAAAATTATTTTGTGATCTAGGCACTTCAAGGCAAATTCATTCTTTTTGAAAGGAAAAACAGTGTATACTTTGCATTTAAGTTCATTTCCTATTCATCTGTAATATTTGGGGCAAGTAAAGAAGAAAGCAGTTTTTATAGAATTAGTATTTCTAGCACTTATAATTTTCAAATTCTTTTTTCTTGTAAATCTTGTTTATCATGGTTCCCTAAAGACCCCCCAAATTTGGGGGTCACCACTATAGTTCTTTATTTGTGGTGGCATTTCTAGCTAAAGCTGGATAAGAAAATTAACTAACAAAATTAAAAAATCAAAACTAAAAGAATATACGCTTATTACATATTCAGGTGTAGATGTTCGAATAGGCAGTTGGTTATACGTGCCTAGAATAATAAATCTGGGAATCATTAGCACACAAGTAATACTTAAAGCTTAAGAGCGAATGTGATCCCAAGGGAAGGAGTACAGCTAGAGAATATAAATGTTCAAGAAATGAACCTTGGAGAACAACATTAACAGTTCCAAGAAATGAGGAGGACTCAGCAAAAGAGGGTTTGTACAGCAGAAGGAAAAACAGAGGTGCGTGGTATCCTGAAACTCTAGTGAAGAAAATGCTTCATGGAGAAGGTAACAATCATCTGTGCCAAATCTTGAGGACAAGTTAAATAGAGCAAGGCCTGAGAAATAAACATAGGATTTAACAAAGCAGAAGCCATTACTGACTTCACAAAAGCTGTTTCAGTGGAATTATGAGAGCAAATGCCTGAGTGGATTAGAATGGGTTCAAGAAAGAACAGGAAAAAAGAAATTAAATATATCAAGTACAATCAATTCCTCTGAGGTGTTTTGCTGGAAGAGAAAGAGAAAAATAGTCTGGTGCTAGTGGTAAAAAAGTGCCAGAGAATTTTTTAATAAGAGAATAATATTTTAATGCTAATGGGAAATATCCAGTTAAGGGGGAAAATTTAATGATGCAAAAGAGAAAGAATTGCTAGAATAATGTCCTTAATGATAGGAAAGGAGACACTGGCCTTTGCCAGAAGAATAGACAATTCTTCCACGATAAGAGGAAAGAAATTATATGAGTGCAGATGTATACCAGGGAACAAATTTCACAGATGAGAAAACTGAGGCACAGACTGGCCCAAGATCGCACAGCAAGTAAGTGGCAGAAGTTGGATCTGAACCCACGAAATGGAACTGAAAAAGATTCAAGATCATGGAAACTTATGTCGATTCAAATCATACTATTATCTTGTTAGTTAAAATACCAGCATAAGATACAGGTTTAGCAGCATTCCCCCTACTCCAACCCATAAATTGTCAATAATTCTCCCTCTATTCTCTCTCCATTGCCCTCCATTCACAAAACTTCAGGTAAGGAAACGGGAAGCAGAGATTCACCACAACAGACTTAGCATACCATACCCAAAGGCAACGAGCTCAGCACTGTTGATGAAAAAATATCTCCAGAGATTCCTCTATTCCTCTGCCTATTTATGTAAGCACGCCTACTGACAATCCTAGAACAAAGACTCCACAAAGTAAACAATCTCCATTTTGAAAAGTAAATTTTTGCTTACTTAGATAATCCTTAATCAAAACCCTGCTTTACATATTCTACATACTTAATCTTGAAGATTTATGACAATTCTGTGTCATAAATGTCTGTGAAGATTTGTGACAATTCTGTGTCATCTCATGTACTGTGATGGTACAACAGGCTATTCCTCTGATCTCTTCAAACTCACCACCATTATATTTTCATAACCTCCTCATAGAAGAAAAACATAAGAGGAGTATAATAACCGAACTTTCTTTATTAGCCACAGCAGAAAAGATAAAATATTTATCAAATTCTTTAAAAAAAAAATATTTACTTGAGAAAGAAAGAACATGAGCAAGTGGGGAACGGGGCAGAGGGAGAGATTCTTCAAACTCCCCACTGAGTTCAGAACTTCTCTTAGGGTTTGATCTCATGACGCATGAGATCATGATCTGACCCAAACCACAGTTGGACCATCAACTGACTCAGCCACCCAGGTGCCCCATTTTTGTAAAATTCTTAATGAAAAAATGACCATCAAAGAACTTTAAATGTGAATATATCCTTAGGAGATCTAATCCAGATAAGGAAATCAAAGCAATTAAAGCAGCTTGCCTGCACCTATACTAGTCATCAGTAGGAGAACCACCTCCATGTTTTCTAAGTTCAGATTTCTTTACCTAATCAGCATCATATCCAGCTCTATCCCTGACTCATAGAGTATTCAAGAAAAGAGTTTTCTATCCCCAAGGTCTTAACATTTATTGGATGATACAGAGATGAAAAGCTGGGAATGCAGAGACTATCTAACAACTGGTTAAGAGTAGATGGTAATATCATATAATTTCCTCAGGTACCCTAACATTGGTCTTCTAAATGACCTCTTTCAATTCTTAGTTTTGGAGCTGAGAAATTAGATTGCTCAACAAACAAAAATACAATCTGCTTAACAATTTTAAAAAAATTCTTTTTAATTAAAAAAAGATATAGGGGTGCTAGTTTCCAAGCTGCTAGCATGCTATCTTTTTCTTACCATTCTACCCAGGTTCTCTCTCCCCAGCAAGAAACATCCAACTCAGTTAGAGCTCTGGCTTTATTATTCCTTTTAGAGACTTTACAACCTAAGTTAGGACACTGCAACAAAATCAATTAGTCCAGCTGAGTAGCTGGCGCTACCAGTTTTATAATATTAGCTTATTATTATATAGTAGGGAGAAAATAGAACCAAGTAAATTTTACTGGAGAAGAAACCAGGAATGTACACAGCAGCAAACATGGGGGGAAAAAAAAAGGAAAAGGTACTCCCATTTTCAAGGAGCTAATAAAACTTTCACCTCAAACAGAATTCAAGAGAAGAAAAAAAAAAAATGAAAAGCCCAATATGGGTATAAAGAGTGAGCACTAAATGGAGTAAAAATGGCCAATATGGGTGGGGCGCCTGGGTGGCTCAGTGGATTAAGCCGCTGCCTTCGGCTCGGGTCATGATCTCAGGGTCCTGGGATGGAGTCCCGAATCGGGCTCTCTGCTCAGCGGGGAGCCTGCTTCCTTCTCTCTCTCTCTGCCTGCCTCTCAGTGTACTTGTAATTTCTCTCTGTCAAATAAATAAATAAAATCTTTAAAAAAAATGGCCAATATGGGTAATAAACATCTAATTGTACAAATCCATGGGGACATTAATTGAGGTTCTTAAGACCTTGATCTATTAGAAAAAAGGACATCACACTGGCAAACATCAGCACTACAAGAACCATAATCGGTTTTCCTTGAGAGTAACAGAAAGGATTCTTGCATCTTTGTATAGTTAGAAAAGGTAGGTTAGCTCTTTATTTGCCAGCATCTTAGTACAGATAATGGTACAAAGGATTAGGCCACATTATCCAGCTTCCCTTATACAATTTTTCTCACTTTTTAATCAGATGACAGATTGATTGATGTGCCAAAGCAAACCTAGGAAAAGAGGTAACATTTCTCATTTTAGGGCCTTAACCCTATGAAATGTCTTATTTTCTAATTTTTTCATGTCATACCTTCCCTAAAACTTGTACCTAATGTGGTACTAAACACAGAGTAAACATTCACTTATTATTTCTGATTCCTACAAAATAAAATATTTCACTAAAAATTTATAGTTGTCAGTAGTTAAATAATTTTCAATTTATAAAACTGCATATACCCAGGGCACCTGGGTGGCTCAGTCATTAAGCTTCTGCCTTGGGTTCAGGTCATGATTCCAGGGTCCATAATCCAGGCTCCACGATCCCAGCCCCCCATCAGGCTCCCTATTCTGCGGCCCCTGCTTCTCCCTCTACCACCCCCCATGCTTGTGTTCCCTCTCTCCCTCTCTCCCCCACCCCCATCAAATAAATAAATAAATAAAGTCTTAAAAAAATATATATGCATATACCCTCCCTTATGCTTTATATGTCACATATAAAGTTACCTTAGAGTTGTTGCCATTACAGGAAGGCTCTGCAACTGTACATCCCCCTCCTGATATCCTAGCACATTGTAAAAGGCTGGAGTACAACCACAGAAGAAGGAAGTAAAGGTGGCAATATCATCAAAAAGCTTGTGAGGAGGACTTTTGAAGCTCTGGTTTCCCTTTGGAATTCTCCCATCTCTGTGTGTGCTTAAATTTCTTCCTGCCTCTCTTTCTCTCTCTCTTCTCTATCTCTCTCTCTCTTTTTTTTAAGATTTTATTTATTTGACACAAAAAGAGAGCACAAGTAGGCAGAGCGGCAGGCAGAAAGAGAGGGGGAAGCAGAGAGCCTGATGCAGGACTTGATCCCAGTGCCCTGGGATCATGACCTGAGCCAAAAGCAGCCCCTTAACTGACTGAGCAACCCAGGCAACCCCTATGAGCTTAAATTTCCAGTTGGAAAACCATATTAAAGGCAATATACTACTCTGCCATAATAGGGAACTATCATAATTGCCCTGCTTCCTACTTTCCTATATTTTATTGAAAAATAATTTACTGAAGCATATACAAATCAACTGCAGCCTGTTAAAACTTTTATTATAAATGCTATGACTTAAGAAGAGGAGGCATGGAAGCTGCTTATTGTGTTAATTAACCATGGTCATTACTTTCTCAATAAAAAATCAATCAGCAATGAATTCTAATGATATATTCAGCTATAGGGGGAGGAGTCAAGATGGCGAAGAAGTAGCAGGCTGAGGCTACATCAGGTAGCAGGAGATCAGCTAGATATCTTATCTAAACATTGCAAACAACTATGAATCCAATGGGAGATTCAAAGAGAAGAACAGCAACTCTAGAAACAGAAAATCAACCACTTTCTGAAAGATAGGACTGGCAGAGAAGTGAATCCAAAGCGACGGGAAGATAGACCACAGGAGGAGGGGCCGGCTCCCGGCAAGCGGCGGAGCAACGGAGCACAAAATCAGGACTTTTAAGACTATTCAGCTGAGGGACATCGCTCCAGAGGCTAAACCGGGGTGAAGCCCACGCGGGGTCAGCGTGGCCCCAGGTCCCGCAGGGTCACAGAAGGATGGGGGTGTCTGAGTGTCACAGAGCTTGCAGGTATTAGAATGGGGAAGCATGCTACAGAGAGAGAGCCGAGGAGTGAGCTCTCAGCTCGGGGTTACCTTGAACCAGTCGCAGCCTGGGTGAGCTCGGAGCGCGGCAGGAGGCCAGGGAGACGGGAGTTATTGGGCACTATTCACTGAGGGTGCACTGAGGAGTGGGGCCCTGAGCTCTCGGCTCCTCTGGGCTGGAGACTAGGAGGCTGCCATTTTCATTCCCGTCCTCCGGAACTCTACGGAAAGCATTCAGGGAACAAAAGCTCTGGAAAGCGAACCCGAGTAGATTTCTAAGCCCAGCCCCTGGTAAGAGTGGTGCAAATCCAACGGGGGCAAAGACACTTGAGAATCACTACAACAGGTCCCTTCCCAAGCAGATCAACAAGAAATCCAGCCAGGACCAAGTTCACCTACCAAGGAGTACAGGTTCAATACCAAGGAGAGCAGCGGAATTCCAGAGGAGGAGAAAGCAAAGCACTGAACTCATGGCTTTCTCCCCATGATTCATTAGTCTTGCAGTTAATTTAATTTGTGGGGTTTTTTTTTTCAATTTTTTTTTTGTTCCGCTAAGTTTTTTAAACTTTTACCCTTTTCTTTTTTAACGTTTTTTAACTAGTTTATTGAATATGTATACTTTTTCTTTTTTATATTTTTTCTTTGTTTTCTTTTTTTTAATTGTTTCCATTTTTTTTTTCTGAACCTCTTCTTATCCCCTTTCTCCTCCCCACGATTTGGGGTCTCTTCTGATTTGGTTAAAGCGTATTTTCCTGGGGTCTTTGCCACCCTTTTAGTATTTTACTTGCTCCTTCATATACTGTTATCTGAACAAATTGACAAGGCGGAAAAATTCACCACAAAAAAAAGAACAAGAGGCAGTACCGAAGGCTAGAGACCTAATCAATAAAGACATTGGTAATATGTCAGATATAGAGTTCAGAATGACGATTCTCAAGGTTCTAGCCAGGCTCAAAAAGGGCATGGAAGATATTAGAGAAACCCTCTCGGGAGAAATAAAAGCTCTTTCTGGAGAAATAAAAGAACTAAAATCTAATCAAGTTGAAATTTAAAAAAGCTATAAATGAGGTGCAATATAAAATGGAGGCTCTCACTCCTAGGATAAATGAGGCAGAAGAATTAGTGATATAGAAAACCAAATGACAGAATAAAGAAGCTAGAGGGACAAACAGCTACTGGACCAAGAGGGGAGAATTCGAGAGATAAGTGACACTATAAGATGAAACAACATTAGAATAATTGGGATTCCAGAAGAAGAAGAAAGAGAGAGGGGAACAGAAGGTAAATTGGAGGGAATTATTGTAGACAATTTCCCTAATATGGCAAAGAGAACAAGCATCAAAATCCAGGAGGTGCAGAGAATGCCCCTCAAAATCAACAAGAATTAGGTCCACACGCCATCAACTAATAGTAAAATTTACAAGTCTTAGTGACAAAGAGAAAATCCTGAAAGCAGCCTGGGAAAAGAAGTCTGTAACATACAATGGTAAAAATATTAGATTGGCAGCAGAATTATCCAGAGACCTGGCAGGCCAGAAAGAACTGGCATGATATATTCAGAGCACTAAACGAGAAAAACATGCAGCCAAGAATACTATATCCAGCTAGGCTATCATTGAAAATAGGAGAGATAAAAAGATTCCAGGACAAACAAAAACTGAAAGAATTTGCAAACACCAAACCAGCTCTACAGGAAATATTCAAAGGGGTCCTCTAAGCAAAGACAGAGCCTAAAAGTAGTAGATCAGAAAGGAACAAAGACAATATACAGTAACAGTCACCTTACAGGGAATACAATGGCACTAAATTCATATCCCTCAATAGTTACCCTGAATGTTAATGGGCTCAATGCCCCAATCAAAAGACACCAGGTATGAGAATAGATAAAAAACAAAACCCATCTATATGTTGCCTACAAGAACTCATTTCAGACCCGAAGACACCTCCAGATTTAAAGTGAGGGGGTGGAAAAGAATTTACCATGCTAATGGACATCAGAAGAAAGCAGGAGTGGCAATCCTTATATCAGATCAATTAGATTTTAAGCCAAAGACTATAAGAGATGAGGAAGGACATTATATCATATTCAAAGGATCTGTCCAACAAGAAGATCTAACAATTTTAAATATCTATGCCCCTAACATGGGAGCAGCCAACTATATAAACCAATTAATAACAAAATCAAAGAAACACATCCACAATAATACAATAATAGTAGAGGACTTTACCACTCCCCTCACTGAAATGGACAGATCATCCAAGCAAAAGATCAACAAGGAGATAAAGGCCTTAAATGACACACAGGACCAGATGAACATCACAGATATATTCAGAACATTTCATCCCAAAGCGACAGAATACACATTCTTCTCTGATGCACATGGAACATTCTCCAGGATAGATCACATCCTGGGTCCTAAATCAGGTCTCAACCAGTATCAAAAGATTGGGATCATTCCCTGCATATTTTCAGACCACAATGCTCTGAAGCTAGAACTCAATCACAAAAGGAAGTTTGGAAAGAACCCAATTACATGGAGACTAAACAGCATCCTTCTAAAGAATGAATGGGTCAACCGGGAAATTAAAGAAGAATTGAAAAAATTCATGGAAACAAATGATAATGAAAACACAACAGTTCAAAATCTGTGGGACACAGCAAAGACAGTCCTGAAAGGAAAATACATAGCGGTACAAGCCTTTCTCAAGAAACAAGAAAGGTCTCAAGTACACAACCTAACCCTACACCTAAAGGAGCTGGAGAAAGAACAAGAAAGAAACCCTAAATCCAACAGGAGAAGAGAAATCATAAAGATCAGAGCAGAAATCAATGAAATAGAAACCAAAAAAACAATAGAACAAATCAAAAAAACTAGGAGCTGGTTCTTTGAAAGAATTAATAAGATTGATAAACCCCTGGCGAGACTTCTCAAAAAGAAAAGAGAAAGGACCCAAATAAATAAAATCATGAATGAAAGAGAAGAGATCACAACTAACACCAAAGAAATACAAACAATTATCAGAACATACTATGAGCAACTCTATGCCAACATTTGACAATCTGGACGAAATGGATGCATTCCTAGAGACATATAAACTACCACAACTGAACTAGGAAGACATAGAAAACCTAAACAGACACATAACCAGTAAGGAGATCGAAACAGTCATCAAAAATCTCCAAACAAACAAAAGCCCAGGGCCAGACCGCTTCCCAGGGGAACTCTACCAAAAGTTTAAAAAAGAACTAATTCCTATTCTCCTGAAAGTGTTCCAAAAAATAGAAATGGAAGGAAAACTTCCAAACTCATTTTATGAGGCCAGCATCACCTTGATCCCAAAACCAGACATGGATCCCAACAAAAAAGAGAACTATAGACCAATATCCTTGATGAACACAGATGTGAAAATTCTCACCAAAATACTAGCCAATAGGATTCAATAGTACATTAAAGGATTATTCACCACGACCAAGTGGGATTTATTCCAGGGCTGCAAGGTTGGTTTAACATCTGCAAATCAATGTGATACAATACATTAATAAAAGAAAGAACAAGAACCATATGATACTCTCAATTGATGCTGAAAAAGCATTTGACAAAGTACAGCATCCCTTCCTGATCAAAACTCTTCAAAGTGTAGGGATAGAGGGCACATACCTCAATATCATCAAAGCCATCTATGAAAAACCCACCACAAATATCATTCTCAATGGAGAAAAACTGAAAGCTTTTCCATTACGGTCAGGAACTCGGCAGGGATGTCCATTATCAACACTGCTATTCAACACAGTACTAGAAGTCCTAGCCTCAGCAATCAGACAACAAAAGGAAATTAAAGGCATCCAAATCAGCAAAGAAGCCAAACTATCACTCTTCACAGATGATATGATACTATAAGTGGAAAAACCAAAAGACTCCACTCCAAAACTGCTAGAACGTGTACAGGAATTCAGTAAAGTGTCAGGATATAAAGTCAATGCACAGAAATCAGTTGCATTTCTCTACACCAACAACAAGACAGAAGAAAGAGAAATTAAGGAGTCAACCCCATTTACAATTGCACCCAAAACTATAAGATACCTAGGAATCAACCTAACCAAAGAGGCTAAGAATCGACACTCAGAAAACTATAAAGTGCTCATGAGAGAAATTGAGGAAGACACAAATAAATGGGAAAATGTTCCATGCTCCTGGACTGGAAGAACAAATATTGTAAAAATGTCTATGCTACCTAAAGCAGTCTACATATTTAATGCAATTCCTATCAAAAAAGCATCCATTTTTTTTCAAAGAAATGGAACAAATAACCCTAAAATTCATATGGAACCAGAAAAGACCTCAAATAGCCAAAAGAATATTGAAAAAGAAAGCCAAAGCTGGTGGAATCACAATTCCGGACTTCAAGTTCTATTACAAAGCTGTCATCATCAAGACAGCATGGTACTGGCACAAAAACAGACACATAGATCAATGGAACAGAATAGAGAGCCCAGAAATAGACCCTCAACTCTATGGTCGACTAATCTTCGACAAAGCAGGAAGGAATGTCCAATGGAAAAGAGACAGCCTATTCAATAAATGGTGTTGGGAAAATTGGACAGCCACATGCAGAAAAATGAAATTGGACCATTTCCTTACACCACACACGAAAATAGATTCAAATGGAAAAAGGACCTCAATGTGAGAAAGGAATCCATCAAAATTCTTGAGGAGAACACAGGCAGCAACCTCTTGGACCTCAACCTCAGCAACATCTTCCTAGGAACATTGCCAAAGGCAAGGGAAGCAAGGGCAAAAATAACTATTGGGATTTCATCAAGATCAAAAGCTTTTGCACAGCAAAGGAAACAGTGAACAAAACCAAAAGACAACTGACAGAATGGGAGAAGATATTTGCAAACGAAATATCAGATAAAGGGCTAGTGTACAAAATCTATAAAGAACTTAGCAAATTCAACACCCAAAGAACAAAGAATCCAATCAAGAAATGGGCAGAAGACATGAACAGACATTTCTGCAAAGAAGACATCCAGATGGCCAACAGACACATGAAAAAGTGCTCCACAGGGGCGCCTAGGTGGCTCAGTGGGTTAAGGCCTCTGCCTTCACCTCAGGACATGATCCCGAGTCCTGGGATCAAGCCACGCATCAGGTTCTCTGCTCGGCAGGGAGCCTGCTTCCCTTCCTCTCTCTCTACCTTCCTCT
Organism: Mustela nivalis; assembly: GCF_964662115.1. Lineage (NCBI taxonomy): Eukaryota > Metazoa > Chordata > Mammalia > Carnivora > Mustelidae > Mustela > Mustela nivalis. The sequence goes on from NC_139027.1 coordinate 59,135,044, forward strand.
CTGCCTACTTTTGATCTGTCTGTCAAATAAATTAAAAAAAAAAAAGTGCTCCACATCACTCGGCATCAGGGAAATACAAATCAAAACCACAATGAGATATCACCTCACACCAGTCAGAATGGCTGAAATTAACAAGTCAGGAAATGACAGATGCTGGCGAGGATGTGGAGAAAGGGGAACCCTCCTACACTGTTGGTGGGAATGCAAGCTGGTGCAACTACTCTGAAAAACAGCTTGGAGGTTCCTCAAAATGTTGAAAATAGAACTACCCTACGACCCAGCAATTGCACTACTGGGTATTTACCCTAAAGATACAGACGTAGTGATCCAAAGGGGCACGTGCACCCGAATGTTTATAGCAGCAATGTCTACAATAGCCAAACTATGGAAAGAACCTAGATGTCCATCAACAGATGAATGGATAAAGAAGATGTGGTATATATACACAATGGAATACCATGCGACATCAAAAGAAATAAAATCTTGCCATTTGTGACAACGTGGATGGAACTGAGGGTATCATGCTTAGTGAAATAAGTCAATCAGAAAAAGACAACTGTCTCCCTGATATGAGGAAATGGAGATGCAACATGAGGGGTTAAGGGGGTAGGAGAAGAATGAATGAAACAAGATGGGATTGGGAGGGAGACAAACCATAAGTGACTCTTAATCTCACAAAACAAACTGAGGGTTGTTGGGGGGAGCGGGTTTGGGAGAGGGGGGTGGGGTTATGGACATTGGGGAGGGTATATGCTATGGTGAGTGCTGTGAAGTGTGTAAACCTGGCGATTCACAGACCTGTACCACGGGGGATAAAAATACATTATATGTTTATTTTTTTTAAATAATAAATAAATATAAAATAAAAAAGATATATTCAGCTATAAAGATAGTCATGTCCCCAAAGAAAGTGAGCACTAAACTGAGAACTAAACTTTAAATAAGGTAGTACGCCTTATTTACTCTTTAATCTGACATTTATCTGCATCTCAGTTTTAAGTTTCAGCCTATCAATATTAAAAAAAGATAGAATCAGGAAAGAGAAATAAGATATATAGATGATAAAAAATAAAACTAATCTCTATACAACTCAAACTCCTTCTAAACTCACAGTTAAAAGTAAATGGCCAATGGTTGCAGAGATCTTTCTTCCCCCCTCAATGATTTCAGTGGGACTCAGGAGCAAATAATGTATATTTTAAAGGAAAACCATCAGAAAATAGAACGGTCTTTCAGAAGAAAAAAAATGGTTCTAATCTTTTGATTTAGTATAACTGATAGCTAATTTAAAAAAAAAAAATAGCTGGAGACTCAAGTTTTTGATAAAGAATTCCAAAATGTCGTGGATCTCAAGTTTCCTAAGATTAAAACAGCTATCTGCTTAACTTTCAGAATATCATTATCATTTCTTTCATAATTTCTGGAACTGGATTTTTAAGTCCTCTTTTGGGTGTTCTATAAAATTTATTAAAGAGCATTTCACATATGCATGTTATGCACTTGCTATAAAGAGCTTACCACATTATGTGTTCTCCTAAATTTTTCACAAGAAATACATTTATAATGTTTAAAGAGGAAGCACAATGATTCTGAAATACACAGAAGGGATCTGAAATAGTAAGAGTATCACAATTGGACAGAAGGAAATAATAATAATAATAATTATTATTTCAAGAAATAATTCCTTCTAGGGACGCCTGAGTGGCTAAGTTGGTTTGACGACTGCCTTCGGCTCGGGTCATGAAACTGGAGTTTCCGGATCGAGTCCCGCATCGGCCTCCCAGCTCCACGGGGAGTCTGCTTCTCCCTCTGATCTTCTCCTCTCTCATGCTCTCTCTCTCATTGTCTCTTTCTCAAGTAAATAAATAAAATCTTAAAAAAAACAAAACAAAACAAGAAAGCAAGCATTCCTTCTAGGAAATATTGCAAAATAAATATCAACCTGTAGCCTCACATGTTTGGATTTTCCCATCTGGATTCAATCAATATTTGATACAATATGAAAAATAATCTGAACCTAAAAGTTATCTGACTTTCAAAAATGCAATAAAATAAAGGTATATTTAAAACTTCAAATATGGGTATGTAATGTGAATTGACCTATAAACTACAGTATTTTACTGTTTCATATTTTTTAAGAAAATAATTAGTACCTAATTATTAAAAGGAGGCAATCACTTTAATTTAACAGCCAAAAACACATAGAGCCTAACATTCATAGCTATGGTCATATTCATCTATCATACTTAGTGGATGACCCTATATTGTTCCTTTCCATAAAAACCTAAGACCCATGGAGCAAAAGTGACAAATATCTGGCAATATAGAGAAAAACCCAAGTCTATTTTCAGAGACCTTTCTCATGTCCATGTAAATGGATAAAAAAATCTTACAGGTCTAAAATGTAATGCCCCAAACTATAAATGTATGCTTTGAAGAAGATACCATTCAGGATATATGCACTGGACCTCTCCTATGTGCCTGTTGGAAATACAATTAAGTTAAAAATATGCCAACACTAATACCCAGCAAATTCCCTTCCTATGTATTTGCCCAAAAGAAAGTAAAGTATTTGTTCCCTAAAATACTGGTACCATAATATTTATACCAGACTTATTCACAGTAGTGAGTATTCAGGATATTTACCAGAAATGAATCATATCATCAACAGGGGAGAGGAGGAGTCAAGATGGCGGAGAAGTAGCAGGCTGAGACTACTTCAGCTAGCCGGAGATCAGCTAGATACCTTATCTAAAGATTGCAAACACCTAAAAATCCATCGGCAGATCGAAGAGAAGAAGAACAGCAATTCTGGAAACAGAAAAACAACCACTTTCTGAAAGGTAGGACCGGCAGAGAAGTGAATCCAAAGCGACGGGAAGCTAGACCCCGGGGGGAGGGGCCGGCTCCTGGCAAGCGGCGGAGCAACCGCGCAAAAAATCAGGACTTTTAAAAGTCTGTTCAGCTGAGGGACATCGCTCCAGAGGCTAAACCGGGGCAAAGCCCACACGGGGTCAGTGTGGCCTCAGGTCCCGCAGGGTCACAGAAGGATAAGGGGTATCTGAGTGTCGCAGAGCTTGCAGGTATTGGAACGGGAAAGCCGGCTACAGAGACAGAGCCGACAGTAAGCTCGCAGCTCGGGGTTACCTTGAACAGGTCGCAGGCTCGGTGAGCTCAGAGCGCGGCCGGAGGTCAGGCGGGAGTAACTGGGCGCTGTTCTCTGAGGACGCACTGAGGAGTGCGGCCCTGGGCTCACGGCTCATCCGGGCCGGAGACCAGGAGGCCACCATTTGTATTCCCGTCCTCCGGAACTCTACGGAAAGCGCTCAGGGAACAAAAGCTCCTGAAAGCAAAACCGAGCGGATTACTCACCCCGGCCCCGGTAAGGGCGGTGTAATTCCGCCTGGGGCAAAGACACTTGAGAATCACTAAAACAGGCCACTCCCCCAGAAGATCAACAAGAAATCCAGCCGAGACCAAGTTCACCTACCAAAGAGTGCGGTTTCAATACCAAGGAGAGCAGCAGAATTCCAGAGGAGGAGAAAGCCAAGCACGGAACTCATGGCTTTTTCCCTGTGATTTTTTTTAGTCTTGCAGTTAATTTATTTTTTTCTTTTTCATTCTTTGTTTTTTTTTTTTTTTCTCGCCTTCGGGTAAAAATTTTTTTCTTTTTTTAACTGTTACCTTTTTCTTTCTTAATGATTTTTTACTAGTTTTTCTAATATATATTTTTTCTTTTTTACATTTTTCTTAGGTGTTTTCTTTTTTTTTTTAAATTCTTTTCTTTTCTTTTTTTTTCTTTTTTCTTTCTTTCTTCCTTTTTGAACCTCTTTTTATCCCCTTTCTCCCCCCTCACGATTTGGGATCTCTTCTAATTTGGTTAAAGCACATTTTCCTGGGGTTGTTGCCACCCTTCTAGTATTTTACTTGCCCCTTCATATACTCTTATCTGGACAAAATGACAAGACGGAAAAATTCAACACAAAAAAAAGAACAAGAGGCAGTACCGAAGGCTAGGGACCTAATCAATACAGACATTGGTAATATGTCAGATCTAGAGTTCAGAATGACAATTCTCAAGGTTCTAGCCGGGCTCGAAAAAGGCATGGAAGATACTAGAGAAACCCTCTCGAGAGATATAAAAGCCCTTTCTGGAGAAAGAAAAGAACTAAAATCTAACCAAGTTGAAATCAAAAAAACTATTAATGAGGTGCAATCAAAAATGGAGGCTCTCACTGCTAGGATAAATGAGGCAGAAGAAAGAATTAGTGATATAGAAGACCAAATGACAGAGAATAAAGAAACTGAGCAAAAGAGGGACAAACAGCTACTGGACCACGAGGGGAGAATTCGAGAGATAAGTGACACCATAAGACGAAACAACATTAGAATAATTGGGATTCCAGAAGAAGAGAGAGGGGAGCAGAAGGTATACTGGAGAGAATTATTGGGGAGAATTTCCCTAATATGGCAAAGGGAACGAGCATCAAAATTCAGGAGGTTCAGAGAACGCCCCTCAAAATCAATAAGAATAGGCCCACACCCCGTCACCTAATAGTAAAATTCACAAGTCTCAGTGACAAAGAGAAAATCCTGAAAGCAGCCCGGGAAAAGAAGTCTGTAACATACAATGGTAAAAATATTAGATTGGCAGCTGACGTATCCACAGAGACCTGGCAGGCCAGAAACAGCTGGCATGATATTTTCAGAGCACTAAACGAGAAAAACATGCAGCCAAGAATACTATATCCAGCTAGGCAATCATTGAAAATAGAAGGAGAGATAAAAAGCTTCCAGGACAAACAAAAACTGAAAGAATTTGCAAATACCAAACCAGCTCTACAGGAAATATTGAAAGGGGTCCTCTAAGCAAAGAGAGAGCCTACAAGTGGTAGATCAGAAAGGAACAGAGACCATATACAGTAACAGTCACCTTATAGGCAATACAATGGCACTAAATTCATATCTCTCAATAGTTACCCTGAATGTTAATGGGCTAAATGCCCCTGTCAAAAGACACAGGGTATCAGAATGGATAAAAAAACAAAACCCATCTATATGTTGCCTCCAAGAAACTCATTTTAAGCCCGAAGACACCTCCAGATTTAAAGTGAGGGGGTGGAAAAGAGTTTACCATGCTAATGGACATCAGAAGAAAGCAGGAGTGGCAATCCTTATATCAGATCAATTAGATTTTAAGCCAAAGACTATAAGAGATGAGGAAGGACATTATATCATATTCAAAGGATCTGTCCAACAAGAAGATCTAACAATTTTAAATATCTATGCCCCTAACATGGGAGCAGCCAACTATATAAACCAATTAATAACAAAATCAAAGAAACACATCCACAATAATACAATAATAGTAGGGGACTTTAACACTCCCCTCGCTGAAATGGACAGATCATCCAAGCAAAAGATCAACAAGGAGATAAAGGCCTTAAAAAGGACCCACTGGACCAGATGGACATCACAGATATATTCAGAATATTTCATCCCAAAGCAACAGAATACACATTCTTCTCTAGTGCACATGGAACATTCTCCAGAATAGATCATATCCTCGGTCCTAAATCAGGACTCAACCGGTATCAAAAGATTAGGATCATTCCCTGCATATTTTCAGACCACAATGCTCTAAAGCTAGAACTCAACCACAAAAGGAAGTTTGGAAAGAACCCAATTACATGGAGACTAAACAGCATCCTTCTAAAGAATGAATGGGTCAACCGGGAAATTAAAGAAGAATTGAAAAAAATCATGGAAACAAATGATAATGAAAATACAACAGTTCAAAATCTGTGGGACACAACAAAGGCAGTCCTGAGAGGAAAATATATAGCGGTACAGGCCTTTCTCAAGAAACAAGAAAGGTCTCAGGTACACAACCTAACCCTACACCTAAAGGAGCTGGAGAAAGAACAAGAAAGAAACCCTAAGCCCAGCAGGAGAAGAGAAATCATAAAGATCAGAGCAGAAATCAATGAAATAGAAACAAAAAAAACAATAGAACAAATCACCGAAACTAGGAGCTGGTTCTTTGAAAGAATTAATAAAATTGATAAACCCCGGGCCCGACTTCTCAAAAAGAAAAGAGAAAGGACCCAAATAAATAAAATCATGAATGAAAGAGGAGAGATCACAACTAACACCAAAGAAATACAAACTATTATAAGAACATACTATGAGCAACTCTATGCCAATAAATTTGACAATCTGGAAGGAATGGATGCATTCCTAGAAACATATAAACTACCACAACTGAACCAGGATGAATAGAAAGCCTGAACAGACCCATAACCAGTAAGGAGATTGAAACAGTCATTAAAAATCTCCAAACAAACAAAAGCCCAGGGCCAGACGGCTTCCCGGGGGAATTCTACCAAACATTTAAAGAAGAACTAATTCCTATTCTCCTGAAAGTGTTCCAAAAAATAGAAATGGAAGGAAAACTTCCAAACTCATTTTATGAGACCAGCATCACCTTGATCCCAAAACCAGACAAGGATCCCACCAAAAAAGAGAGCTATAGACCAATATCCTTGATGAACACAGATGTGAAAACACTCAACAAAATACTAGCCAATAGGATTTAACAGTACATTAAAAAGATTATTCACCACGACCAAGTGGGATTTATTCCAGGGCTACAGGGTTGGTTCAACATCCGCAAATCAGTCAATGTGATACAACACATCAATAAAAGAAAGAACAAGAACCATATGATACTCTCAATAGATGCTGAAAAAGCATTTGACAAAGTACAGCATCCCTTCCTGATCAAAACTCTTCAAAGTGTAGGGATAGAGGGCACATACCTCAATATCATCAAAGCCATCTATGAAAAACCCACCGCAAATATCATTCTCAATGGAGAAAAACTGAAATCTTTTCCGCTAAGGTCAGGAACACGGCAGGGATGTCCATTATCACCACTGCTATTCAACATAGTACTAGAGGTCCTAGCCTCAGCAATCAGACAACAAAAGGAAATTAAAGGCATCCAAATCGGCAAAGAAGAAGTCAAATTATCACTCTTCACAGATGATATGATACTATATGTGGAAAACCCAAAAGACTCACTCCAAAACTGCTAGAATTTATACAGGAATTCAGTAAAGTGTCAGGATATAAAATCAATGCACAGAAATCAGTTGCATTTCTCTACACCAACAGCAAGACAGAAGAAAGAGAAATTAAGGAGTCAGTCCCATTTACAATTGCATCCAAAACCGTAAGATACCTAGGAATAAACCTAACCAAAGAGACACAGAATCTATACTCAGAAAACTATAAAGTACTCATGAAAGAAATTGAGGAAGACACAAAGAAATGGGAAAATGTTCCATGCTCCTGGATTGGAAGAATAAATATTGTGAAAATGTCTATGCTACCTAAAGCAATCTACACATTTAATGCAATTCCTATCAAAGTACCATCCATCTTTTTCAAAGAAATGCAACAAATAATGCTAAAATTTATATGGAACCAGAAAAGACCTCGAATAGCCAAAGGGATATTGAAAAAGAAAGCCAACGTTGGTGGCATCACAATTCCGGATTTCAAGCTCTATTACAAAGCGGTCATCATCAAGACAGCATGGTACTGGCACAAAAACAGACACATAGATCAATGGAACAGAATAGAGAGCCCAGAAATAGACCCTCAACTCTATGGCCACCTAATCTTCGACAAAGCAGGAAAGAATGTCCAATGGAAAAAAGACAGTCTCTTCAATAAATGGTGCTGGGAAAATTGGACAGCCACATGCAGAAAAATGAAATTGGACCATTTCCTTACACCACACACAAAAATAGACTCAAAATGGATGAAGGACCTCAATGTGCGAAAGGAATCCATCAAAATCCTTGAGGAGAACTCGGGCAGCAACCTCTTCGACCTCTGCTGCAGCAACATCTTCCTAGGAACAACGCAAAAGGCAAGGGAAGCAAGGGAAAAAATGAACTGTTGGGATTTCATCATGATCAAAAGCTTTTGCACAGCAAAGGAAACACTGAACAAAACGAAAAGACAACTGACAGAATGGGAGAAGATATTTGCAAACGACATATCAGATAAAGGACTAGTGTCCAGAATCTATAAAGAACTTAGCAAACTCAACACCCAAAGAACAAATAATCCAATCAAGAAATGGGCAGAAGACATGAACAGACATTTCTGCAAAGAAGACATCCAGATGGCCAACAGACACATGAAAAAGTGCTCCATATCACTCGGCATCAGGGAAATACAAATCAAAACCACAATGAGTTATCACCTCACACCAGTCAGAATGGCTAAAATCAACAAGTCACGAAATGACAGATGCTGGCGAGGATGTGGAGAAAGGGGAACCCTCCTACACTGTTGGTGGGAATGCAAGCTGGTGCAGCCACTCTGGAAAACAGCATGGAGGTTCCTCAAAATGTTGAAAATAGAACTCCCCTATGACCCAGCAATTGCACTATTGGGTATTTACCCTAAAGATACAAACATAGTGATCCAAAGGGGCACGTGCACCCGAATGTTTATAGCAGCAATGTCCACAATAGCCAAACTATGGAAAGAACCTAGATGTCCATCAACAGATGAATGGATCAAGAAGATGTGGTATATATACACAATGGAATACTATGCAGCCATCAAAAGAAATGAAATCTTGCCATTTGCGACAACATGGATGGAACTAGAGCGTATCATGCTTAGCGAAATAAGTCAAGCAGAGAAAGACAACTATCATATGATCTCCCTGATATGAGGAAGTGGTGATGCAACATGGGGGCTTAAGTGGGTAGGAGAAGAATAAATGAAACAAGATGGGATTGGGAGGGAGACAAACCATAAGTGACTCTTAATCTCACAAAACAAACTGAGGGCTGCTGGGGGGAGAGGGTTCTGGAGAAGGGGGTGGGATTATGGACATTGGGTAGGGTATGTGCTTTGGTGAGTGCTGTGAAGTGTGTAAACCTGGTGATTCACAGACCTGTACCCCTGGGGATAAAAATATATGTTTATAAAAAATAAAAAATAAAAAAAAAATCATCAACAGGGGCATAAATAATCAAACTGTGGTTTAATCATTTGATGGAATACTACTTACCAATTAAAAAAAACCCAATATTCACAACAGTATGAATAAATCTCAAAAACATTATGTTGAACAAAAGAAACCACATAAAAAATAGTACTACTGTATGATTCCATTTGCATGAAATTCAAAAACTAGTCTATAGTGATAGAAAAATCAGAATAGTGGTTGCCTCTGATAGCTGGGAATTAACTGGAAGAAGACATAAAGGAAAAAGTGATGAAAATAATCTAAATCCTAATAGGAGTACTAATCATACAAGTATTTATTGATCAAAACTCATTACATTGGATAATTAAAATCTCCATGTAATTTTAGCTAAATAAAAATAAAATTTGACAAGACGCCCCTGAAATACTAAAAATTCTGAAATTTAATTAGATTAAACTTTTTAAGTTAAATTTTTTCCTCGCACAGGACTACCTATGGAAAAACCAATATCCACTAAGCATGCTTAGTTATTGTGTGCTTAGCAAAATATATTCATATTTATCTAAAGAATAAATTTTTTTAACATAGCTGCAGAATTGTTATTGAACATTTAAAAATTCTGTTCTACTCCCCACAAAGCTTTAACAGTAAAAACTTAAAACCTTTTAAAAATCCAACTCCTTCTCTCCTGCAGCCCAGGAATGGACTCGGATAACTCATCATTCCTTACATTTGCCTTAACTTCATCCTCTTCGAATCTGAATAAACAATCCCAGGTACAATTTTGTTAAGTGTTACCTATTTAATTATTAATTCATGATTACCGTTGTACAGAGAAGTTAAATGACAATGATACTACCACATCCAAGATCAAAACTCAGGTATCTGAATTTTCAGAAACTGCAGTTACATGATCACAATGCCTGATCAGTCATTTTTTAAAAGACTGATAATTGGAAATAACTCAAAATACCCAGTAATATTTTAAGATATTCTACATTGGGACCAGAGAAGCTTCATAATTTCACTAAAAGTTAAATGCAACATTTGGGTAAGAAATTCAGGAAAGAGACAAACCTTAGAAGACTTCCTTCGACTTCTTCTTGTCCAAACTACCACCAGTTTATCTGGTTGCCTGTCAAGTTGGAAAAAGAAAAAGCGTAATTAAAGTAATTTATTCCAAATTAATAAAGATTGGTTCTAGTGTCTTTAAAAGGACAAAAATGTCATCTACTTTAGATAACAGAGAAGTTATTCTTATAATAAATCTCTGTAAATTATTCAAATATAGTAAATGCTGAATACAAATATAAGGTAATTTAAATTACTAATATTTTATCCACATGTTTTTCTAAAAATCCTTTGGCAAGATAATTCATTGGCACAAACCAAGCAAAATAATATACTTAGAATTGGTAACTATTTTAAAAAGAAAAGCACACATACATCTTCACTAAAAATGAATGCCATACCAATAACACATTCATAATAATGGCACTTCCAAAGTAATTTAATCTATGGATTACACTACTTTTGCATATCTTATCTTATGAACAATGTTTGTGGTTTTAAAAACATTTTTAAAATCAATCATCTCAATAATCCATAAAAACAACACAGTACTAAAAAATATGTAAGATATATATTCTTATTTCTATTTTATAAATTTAAAGAACAGGCAAAATAACTAATCAAAAGCTCTGGCAGAACCAAGTCTGCAACACAGGTCTTTTAACTCTCAGACCTCTCATCTTTACCTTCTGCTAATATAAAGTAAAAAACAAACAAAAAACCTGTTTTCAGCTAATACAGCTAAGTTCTCTTTAGTGTTGAGGGAAAACATCAAGATTATGCTTATCAGTTATTTTCCTTAAATTTTTACTTTTAAAAATCTTAGATAAGGATGCCTGGGTGGCTCAGTCTTTTGAACGTCTGCCTTCAGTTCGGGTCATGATCCCATGGTCCTGGGACCAAGCCCCACATCAGGCTCCCTAGCAGGGAGCCTGCTTCTCCCTCTCCCTCTGCCTGCTGCTCCCCCTGCCTGTGCGTGCTCTCGCTCTCTCTGTGTCAAATAAATAAATAAAATAAATTATTATTATTATTATCATATAATGTATTACTTGCCCCAGGGGTACAGGTTTGTGAAGTCAGGCTTACACACTTCACAGCACTCACCATATCACATACCTTCCCAATGTCCATAAAATCTTTTAAAAAAAGTAAAAATTAAATAAATAAATAAATAAATAAAATTAATTTTAAAATCTTAGATAAAAGCTTTTTAACTAAGAAATTAATGATACATTCTTCTTGATGACCTTCACCACTTTCTATGTCTCACTTATTTTACCCAAAAATCCCTGTCACCAGATGACCTGATCATTTAATTAAACACACACACACACACACACCCCTATATAAGAGTACCAGCCATAAACTCCTTACCCAGTGATTCACCATTAACTTGTCCAAAGAGAGCTGTCCAATGAAAAAGTACTGAGGAACTGACCCAGAACGTAGCACAGAAAAATAAAGTGATAAAAATGTTTTAAAACAAATATAAAAGACAAATTAAGAAGTACACACACCTAACAGAAATGCTAGAAGTTCAGAACAGTGGAAATGGCAAAGAAAATACTGAAGAGAGAAGGCTAAGAATGCTCCAGATTGCAAGAGTCCTTAGACAAAAAGTACATATTAAAAACTAATGATATGTTGGCTAATTGAATTTAAATTTTAAAAAGAAAGTATATATTAATGAATAGGATAATTAGAAAATAAATGTAATATCTAGATACTGTACAAACTACAAAGCAGAAAGAATAAAGAGAAAAACCGTAAAAGACAAGACAGGTTACCAACAGAAGAATCCTAGACTGAAAGCAACTTCTCATTAGCTGCAACAGAGCCCAAAAGACAATAAAGCTAATGATCTTCAAGTTGCAAAGGGAAAATAGCTATCACCCTTAGAATTTTACACTGGCTAAACCATCATTTAAGAAATGGTTTTTAGACACTTCCTGGCAAAAAGCAGATAATCAATAAATATTTGCAGAATGGGGGAAAAAGGAAAAAAGAAACGATTTTACACATGTGAAGACCATACATACACATATGAAGACCATGCATAGATCCCAGTTAAATAACAGAAGCAGTAGGATGCAAAAAGCAACACGAAAACTGTAAAATGTTAATGCTTGTTCATTTTAGGTGGTAGAACCCAATGAAGAGCTAGACCAAAAACAGGAGGAAGGTTCTAATAATAAAACTGTTTTGACTAGGGAGCCATCTAAACAAATGTACAATGTTTCTCACAGTGATAATAACCAGGATCATATAAATAGAAAAAAAGGTGGTTCTCCATCTAATACTAAGCTTAGTTCTGAGTGTCAGGCATTAAATTAGACAACAAATGTAAACTAAAACCAGTAGCTTGCTTTGGTTGAGTCTTCCCACAGTGAGATGTTAGGAGCAATGACCAGATGCAGAGGAGCTAAATTGCAGATGAAATAGAAGAAAGTTTCTATGAAATATCAGAATGTTAACCTAAGAATGTGAACCAGTGCAGAAACAAACAAAAGGTTGTTCAACACAGAAGCAGAACAGAACAAATGACATTGAAGGTGGGGAGCGGTAAAGTAATAAAAGAGGGAATTGGGAACAAAGTATGATCAATGCTGGTAGCTTAACAGTAAAGGAAATGAGTCAAATGTAAGCTACCCTGTTTGAAAGTATTTATGGCTTGCTGGAAATTTTACCTAGATTACTACACTAACCTTTTCGTCATGATCTCAGCCCCACATCTCCAGGCAACCCCGATTCTTAATTATATTTCTACGGTAGTTCTTTAGAAATGCTATAAAATCTTACAACTTTTCCTTGTTTTTTATCCTATTAGTCATCTTTTATACTGAAGATACTACAAACTGATCCTTGCAGGTTGAATGTGACAGATTCATTTCACCATAATAGTATTCCGTTTTATTTTACTTTGAATTTAAATTTTTTAAAAGTTTTTACTTAAATGCTTCTAAACAAGGTCTATGCTGACCGGATTACTAGAGACTCCACTATCAACTGCTTCACACCTGACCAGCTTCTATTTAGACCCTGTACACATTTGACCCTATGACAACCTGGCATGCAAGATAACATCCATATTCCTGAATGTTGTTTATAAGGCACTTTACCACATGACCCTAATCTACTTCTCTAGCTACAAATATCTGAACATATACTCCTTCAACCTCTCCACATCTTTGCATGGTACTACCTTTCTAATTTTTTAATTAACATATAATGTATTACTAGCCCCAGGGGAACAGGTCTGTGAATCACCAGGTTTACACTTCACAGCACTCACCATAGCACATACCTTCCCCAAATGACCATAACCTAACCTCCCTACCCACCTACCCAACACCCCCCCGCCCAATCCTCAGTTTGTTTTGTGAGTTTAAGAGTCTATATGGTTTGTCTCCCTTCTGATCCCATCTTTTTTCATTTATTCTTTTCGTACCCACCAAACCCCCCACGTTGCCTCTCAACTTCCTCATAACAGGGTGGTACTACCTTTCTTACAAAAACTTCCTCTTTCTTCCTTTTTCCACCTGATAAACTCTTAATTCATCACTTCCTCTGTGAAACCTTAACTACTTCTCATTTCACTTCTACCCCATTCCATGTTCCACAACTCAGGCAGAGTTAACTACTCCTACTACTGCATTTCCAGTAATACCTTAAAAACACCTCTACCAAAATATTCAATATGCCCTATATTACATTTTAATTATTTCTATCCCCTCCACTAGATTGCAATTCTTTATCAGTCATATCTCATCTTTATATTCCTAGCAATTAATAAGAATTTGGTACAAGGTTGAGGTTCAATGAACATTTGCTACCGAATCAATCTTGAGTTTCCAACGGGAATTCCCAACTGGTTAATTATAATTAATGAGGTCCAACTACAGCCAGTAGCTATATAATACATCCTTTCTACAGCTTACTGGAATTTTACAGGGATTTGCACTTTGGCTGCACATGGGAAACTCCTGGGAAGCTTTTAAAAATACTGATGCTTAGGTTCCACTCATGGAGAATCTGATTTAATTGGCATCACGTGCAGATTTTTTTAAAAAATTCCTACAGGTAATTCTAATATGCAAAGTTGAGAACTGCTATTTTACAGGGAAATTGATAAGCAATCCCTGTACCTCCTGACTTCAAACACTAATGAGGCATATGTTATGCCAGCAGTGGGGTATCTCCCCCTTCGCCCCGACCCCAACCCCATCGTCCTAAGCCATCATCCAGGCTACCTGACTGTTCCCTCCCTCTTGAACTCAGCTTCTTGGCACCTCCCTCCTCTCAACCATCCTGATCTCAGTGTTTCAGAACAGGAAAACATTTTATCATAAAAAATTAGGAAGGGTGGTCTCCTAACCTAAATGCCTGAAGTTCCAAGAATGTAAATAAAACATAGATGACTTATCTGAGAATACTCCCAGAGACAATTAAACTTTTTGTGCTTCTAAGTCATGTCCCATTTTTCATTTTTAAAAGATCTTTACTAGAAATTAGTCCACCTTTGCATTATCATGGGCAACATGCGGCAGTGTTCTAAAATAAAGAAAGGTGCTGTGACTTACTGTTCTCAATAGAACAGTACCAATTACCACACAATTAGCTGACCACAATGAATATTTTAAGCATCTGTGCTGTACTAGAAAAGAACCATTAAATATTTACATTTGTGCACACAAGCAGCCAGGGACAGAGTACTGTGAGAGTGTTATCTAACTACCGAAGAAGCTAAAATTATACAACTTTCTACCAAAAAAGTCAACACAATTTGATAGAACTCAGGTTTCATGGAGAATTCAACAATCACCTATTTAACATTTCTACCTCATCCCCTAAGTTAAGTAACCAGGAGGCTTACACATAATACAAACACAGACATATAAATACACAAACATATATAATTACATATGCAAACATTCTATATACAAGCACATAAAATGTACACACAGATGCCCTTTCTTTGAAATCTATTTAAAGGGTTCCATTAAAAAAGCTGAAGTCTTTTGGTGGGTTTATTCAGGGAAGAAAACTTCACAACACAAATTAAAAATTTTTTAAAAATTAAATTTAACACCTCTAACTTACCCTCAGAGTCCTTAAAAAGGAACAAGAATAAGTTGAATGTGAAGGTGGCAAGACTTGTCTTAAACTATGGTCTTGATACTATAACTAGAGAGTAGGAATGAGGGGAATAAGGAGTGGAAAAAGGAGACTATAAGAGAGCTACAATGAACCAGAGTATGAAAGAGTAAGCTGTATCTTTCTTTGGTCTGAAGCTAAATTTCCTGCCTTCCTCTTTGCCACTAGTAATGTAAAGATACATTTTTAAAAAATTTTTTAATTACAAATATATATTATATATATAATATATTATATTATATTATATTATATTATGTTCCTATTATGTTCCTGGCACTGTGCTGAGCAATGGAGATACAAAGATGAAAAAGATAAACCTTGATCCTCTAAAAGTTTACAAACCAGTGGAGAGACAAGCAAGTAAATAAAAGTACCCCATTTCTAGCACAAACCTGCGGAACACAGAGAACACAAAAAAACATTCAGAGAAGGATCTACTTATATATATCTCAGAAAATAGATACACGGACAAAAAGAGCCTGCCCAACCACTAAAACTTATTTAAAAACCTGTAATTTATGACATCTTAAATATAAAATCCAACAACAGATGAGTGACTAATACAGTACATCTGTCTACTACAAATTATAAAGCCACTAAATATATTTTTTAACAACACTGACAAGCATAGGACCATGCTTAGGATATCATGTTAAGTTTATTTAATACAGATTAATTTTTTTTTTGTATACTCTATAATGGAAGAAGATACCAGGAAGAAATATCTCAAAATGCTAACTGTGGCCACTATTAGAAAGTATAATTATGTATCATTTAAAAAATATACTTTACTTAATTTTCTACAAAGTATAAAGATATACCTTATTTTATGCTGGAGAGCTATTTAAATGTGGGGGGGGGTTGTCTAAAATAAAACAACCCTTTTAAGTTTAGAATTAAGTATGAACAGGGTTAAACAATTTCTTAAACTTCACCTTGCCACTCCACTATGGTCCAAACAATAACAATACCACAAATACTTTTCAGATCACTCTTTCTCCTCTACATCAATTAAAATTCCCCTTTCTCCAGGGTAAGTACCTTAGGATGGTACTGAAAGGAAAGAAATCAAAGGAAGTAATCTGCATTAATCCAGGAGATATGAATTTGTAAAAGAAGACCCTTTCAAGGTGACACAGTATGGTGGAAAGAACACCAGCAGAGAGGAAACATTTCTCCTAGTTCTGGCCCTGAGTGACCTTCAGAATGTGTCTCCATTTCTCTGAGCCTATTCCCGAATTTATAAAATGAGGAAATGACCAAGATCTCAGCTAGTTCTAAAACACAATGGTTCAATAACTGTAAGATTAAATGACTACAACTTAGTAAATATTTGGTGGTTTAAAATAAAATGAGAAAATTCAGGAATAGGGTAAAGAATTTATGGCATGAAATCACTTGCCTCCTGTTTTCCCATAATCTAGAGCTAGCTAATATTATTAACTTTAAGTAACAGAATGAATATCTTCATATTCATAGTTTTTAGCAGCAGGGTAATATTTTTTAGCAAAATAGTAAACTGACCACCAAAGATTCATGCTCCCTGTCCAAAGCATAGTGTTGCAAGAAGCCCCTCTACTGCACTCTGACAACGACCACCACCTCCACCACCATGATGACATTGAAATGGAGTCACATGATACTTCTTACCAGTGGAATGTGAGAAGTTGTTGGTGTCACTGCTAGAGTAAAATGGATAATAAACAAGTATGCCTTCTCCACGCCAGTTGAATGGAGAGGATTCCAGAATGCAGGGGAAGGCACAGTCTTAATATAAAAGGTGTCTGGGCTTCTGGAATAACCTCCCTAGACTGAGAAGCAAGCAAGAAGTAAACTTTTATTAGGTTAAACCACTTGGAT
This sequence comes from Mustela nivalis, assembly GCF_964662115.1. Lineage (NCBI taxonomy): Eukaryota > Metazoa > Chordata > Mammalia > Carnivora > Mustelidae > Mustela > Mustela nivalis. The sequence continues at coordinate 59,152,151 of NC_139027.1, forward strand.
TTCTGGGTGTGTCTGCTATAATAACTCCTCAACATTCTAGAAAATTCAGTAATTTAAAAACGCACATATACACAACAATAAAACAGTTGCTATCTTTTTTTTTTTTTAACAAAGATTTTTTATTTATTTATTTGTCAGAGAGAGAGAGAGCAAGTGAGCGCACAAGCAAGCAGAGTGGCAGGCAAAGGTGGAGAGAGAAGCAGGCTCCCTACTGAGGAAGGAGCCCAACGAGGGACTTGATCCCAGGACCCTGGGATCATGGCCTGAGCCAAAGGCAGCAACTTAACCAACTGAGCTACCCAGGCATCCCAAAAACAGTTGCTATCTTGTAGTAAGTTTACATTGTAAAGTACAGAGACCCAATTTAGCCTTTCTATGTCCTACCAGTTTTCATTTATATGAAACTGATGCTTCCAAAGATAAAAGGCAGCTGAAACTCAAAACTTAGTAATTAATACTTAAGTCCCTGAGCTTTTCCCAGATTAAAAATAAGGAACCAAAAGTCTTTAGAACACAAAAGTACAAATTTCTGCCACTACAGAATCCAAGATGTGTTTACAATGAGAAAGAGAGCTCAAAATATTAATCCTGTAGTTAATGTGAATAGCCACTTCACCAAATAACAAGGTTATTCTTTTAGGGGAAAGGGCTCTTAGACATAGCTGAACATTTCATGGTGGGATGCCATGAATATTGAAACAAAAAGGGAGAAATTGTCTTATCACAGAAGTACTCTAACTTTACTATTTCTCAAGTAATTATTTTTATCCTTCAGTAGGTACATCTGCCTCCTATTGTACTATAACTGCTGTAGCGCCAGTTAATTATATTCCTTTATGCTTACTTCACAAGAGTTATTTAGGAAGCTGTAATAATTAACTCAATAGGAAAAAATTATACAAGACAAAGTACTCATAAATAGGATATATTTCTTTTCTGTAAAAATGAAAGGATAATTCTAATAATACGAGATCTAAATCTTTGTCACTTAAATAAAAACTTTTTTAAAATTATATTTTTCCATCTTCCTGCTATCTTTAAAACATTTTCACAGAGTGATTTCTTTTGGTGAAAAGCATTTAACTGGTGATGCCCATGGACTTCTGCTGACAGGAATTTCTAATACCTATATATCAGTATGTAGAGACAGCACCAGTCGAACTGAGGAGATGTGGTTTGGCACACTTGAATTGAGTACACTTTTTAACAGGCCATCAAATAAAATACATATATATATATATATATATATATATATATTTCTCTTTTTACTATACTATTCAAAAGTACGAAGTGTTTATCATTTTTTAATACAAAATTATTTCTGAGACAAATAGAATTTTAAGTAACCAGTACTGTATCATGTCTGTAATATTAATCTTCCCTCCTATTTTATCGTTTTACAGAAATCACCCACACCACTTCTTTTAATTTAGCATATTATTTACTGCTTCTTTTCTTATAGGCCCTTTGGAATAAACCTCATTTCAAGAAATTCAGATCATTCCAGAGGTTAAGTATCTGACTAATCTCCCAGGATGGCAGCTTTATTTTTTTAAAGATTTTATTTATTTATTTGACAGAAAGAGAGAGAGATCACTAGTAGGCAGAGAGGCAGACAGAGAGAGAGGGGGAAGCAGGCTCCCTGCTGAGCAGGCGCTCGATCCCAGGACCCCAAGATCATGACCCAAGCCTAAGGCAGAGGCTTAACCCACTGAGCCACCCAGGCACCCCAGGATGACAGTTTTAAAAGAAGTTGCAATTTGTAACCAATGTCACAGGCCTACCAAAAAAAAAAAAAATTGTAAGTGGAGCAGAACTCCAGGGGACTCTGGGGGAAAGAGGAACTAATGAATCACCAATGTTCTGAGGAGTTTTTTCTTTTTATTATGTTGTGTTAGTCACCATACAGTACATCATTGGTTTCTGATGTAGTGTTCCATGATGCATTGTTTATGTATAACATCCAGTGCTCCATGTAATACGTGCCCTTCTTAATACACCCATCAGGCTCATCCATCCCCCTACTCCCCTCCCTTCTAAAACCCTCAGTTTGTTTCTCAGAGTCCACAGTCTCTCATTGTTCATCTCCCCCTCCAGTTCTTCCCCTTCACTGTTCCCTTCCTTCTCCTAATATCCTCCATGCTATTCTTTATGGTCTACAAGTAGGTGAAACTTTATGATAATTGACTTTCCCTGCTTGACTTATTTCACTTAGCATAATCTCCTCCAGTCCCATCCATGCTGATGCAAAAGTTGGGTATTCATACCTCCTGATGGCTGAGTAAATATTCCATTGTATATATGGATCACATCTTCTTTATCCATTTGTCTGTTGAAGGGCATCTTGGTCCTTTCCACAGTTTGGCTATTGTGAACATTGCTGCTATGAACACTGGGGTACATATGGCCCTTCTTTTCACTACATCTGTATCTTTAGGGTAAATACCCAGTAGTGCAATTGCCAGGTCATAGGGTAGCTCTTTTTTTAACTTTTTGAGGAACCTCTACACTGTTTTCCAAAGTGGCTGCACCAACTAGCATTCCTGCCAATAGTGTAAGAGGAACTTCCCCTTTCTATACAACCTCTCCAACATTTGTTGTTTCTTGCTTATTAATGTTTGCCATTCTAACTGGCATAAGGTGGTATCTCAATGTGGTTTTGATTTGAATTTCCCTGATGGCTAAAAAATGTTCTGAGGAATTTTGAGAAGCTGACAAAAAAATTTAGGAATAATAATCACAGACACAGAAGGGAAAAGGGAAAAAAAAAAAAAAAAAACACCCCACCCTAGTGTATTTTAACACAAGAAAAATCAAAAGAAAGGAAATGTGATAATACCACAGTGCTCAGCTGCAAACAATACTAGGTCATAACAATGAATTCTGATCTAACTCTTGTAAAGCTGACTGGAAAACAGAAAGGATAGTGAAAAGGAAGGGTTAAGTTGCTTCAGGGAGGAGGTGGTAAAACAGCTAACTCCTCACTTATCACATTAAGAAGCTAATAAAGTCCAAAGTAAAAAAAAAGTTTTTTTAAAAAGTGAAAGTACGTTATTGAGCAATGAAATAGCATTCATACCCACACTGAGAAGTTAATATTCAAAAAAAAAGATAGTAAGTACTGGCAAAGATATGATGAAAATGGAACCCTTACACAATGCTAGTGGAATTGTAAAAAGGTACATCTGCTGTGGAAAAGCTTGGGAATTCTTCAAAAAGTTAAACATAGTCTTACCATAAGATCAAGTAATTTTACTCCTAGATATATATATATCCAAAAAGTTGTACATGAATGTTGATGGCAACATTATTCAAAACAGCCAAAAAATGAAAATAACTGAAATGCCCACAAATTGATGAATGGATAAACAAAATGTGGTATTATTATCCATTCAATGGGATATTATTCAGCCATACAAAGGAATGACATACGGATACATGGATGAACCTAGAAAGCATTACACTAAGTGAAATAAGCCAGACAACAAAGGTCACTTACAGTGTAACTTCATTTATGACCATTAATGACCATAATAGCCAAATGCATAGAAACAAAAGTAGATTCATGATTGCCAGAGACTTAGAAAGGGACTCGAAAAAGACAGTGGTGACTATTAAGAGAAACAGGATTTCTTTTTCGGGTGATGAAAATATTTTGAACTATATAGTAATGATATATGCTGAACTCTCTGAATATACTAAAAACCACTGAACTGTACACTTTTAAAGGGGTAAATTTTTAAGAGTTTAAATAGGATTAGTAAGAATAAAGGCAAGAAAGGGTTCAACAAATGCTAAATGGTTATATGCTACAAAAATATAAACATTACTTTGAAGATCCTCATTCACAAAAGGGACTCCAAATTACGCACTGCCAAGAATAATAACCTATCCTTAAAAGATTCACCACCATGAGGACATTTTTAAAAAGAAGAGCAGCATATACTTGCATAGCATATAATGTGTTTGAGACAGTGTTTTAAGTGCCCTATATATACCAACTCATTTAAAACTGACAAAAACCCCACAAATAGGTAATAAAGTGCTGCACTGCCCAACACCAGAAGGTGTCATTTACAACCTGCCTGTACAACCTGCCTCACAATCTGAACAGATATTAATATCCCTATTTTACAAATAAGGAAACTAAGGCATAAATAAGTTTAAAAAGCTTTGCCAAGGTGACTCTAAACAGTAAGTAGAAACTAAGTTTGGCAGTTTGGCATCAGAGTCCATGCTCCTAATCTACTATCTTTACTGACAAATACACTGCAGTCTCTATAGTGAATCTCAAAGATTTTCCAAACAGAATTAACATCTTTGAGAGGTTACACTTGAAAGTACAATACTTATTTAAAAGAATAGATTTTCACGTGTTTGTAGAAATTAGCTACATTAGTCACAAACTTCACATTATGTTTATAACATCCAACCTATGAAAACATTATCCAGGCATGAAAGTTAGATTTGTTTTTAAGACCGCTATTTGACCTTTCATAAGGAATACAAGTGCATATAATTTGGTCTATGATTTTATCTTTGCCTCTCAGGACTGTCCAAACTTTTTGTTCAAATTAGAAATTTCATTTCTGGTTGTTGTAAATTAATCTGCTTCACTATAAAGTTAATTTTTGGCTATCTTGATGCCCTCTCTATATAAAGTTTAATCTAATAATGGTAATCACAAAAGAACTTTAAGAAAATCATATAGGACATTTAACAATTAGTGAATATTTAAAATTATTTATTATCCCACATGCCAAAAGTACTGTGACCCAAGTCCTTTGTGGAGATTTCTCTCCAAGACTCTGCCACACAGTAATGAGTAAAATTTAAGCACCTTCTAGAGTCTGGCATGTGACTAACAGGATAGAGAATTACTGTATGTGCCTTAATGTAAAGTGAAAGCCTTTTTTTTTTTTAAAGGAAAAAATTGCCTATTTACATCCTTACAACTCTTTTAATTATTTTTTAATGAAATACTGTTTAGAGAAGACACATCAGCTCAAAATAAACCCAATCAGTATTAATTTTAAATACTTAGGTGGCTCTACAAACAATACATTTAAATAGGTTTAAAGGATTAAAGAATATTTAATCAATCTAGTAATTCTTCTTAGAAGAATGATTTTTAAGATACAGAGAGAATGTCACTATTAACAAGCTTTTTATTTAAAAAATTATAATAAAAGTAGTAAAATACTACCATGTAGAAATCCAAATGCAAACATACATAGTCAATGAGAACAGTAAGTGTTTTAATGTTTCATTATTTAATGTCAATTAGTTGCAGCCTGGGATAATGTTTCCAATGACATTACTATAATTGGAATCAGAGTCTGCATCTCAAAGAGAGAGGCTGAATTGAAATAATAAGCTCTCGAAAATTAGTCTAGATGACTCAAAAAGTAGCTCCAATAAGGATGAAGATACTGATGTCAAAGACAAACACAGAGTTTGAAAAAAGAAATACTTTATAAAAAGCATCATGACTAAATGCAACATGTGCTCTTAAATTGAATCAGAATTTTTTTTTCTTTTGTTAAAAGAATATAATTGGGAAAATTGGTGAAATATGAATAATGTCTACAGATCATAGTATTTAACTGGCACTAATTTCCAGATTTTGATGATTGTGTTATATTTATATAAGAAACTGTGTCTTTAAGAAATATACATCGAAGGATTTAGAAATATAGAGTCATCACATCATAATTTGTTCTCAAATGAGTCAGAAAAAATGTATATATATGCATAAGTAGATATATTTACACACACAGGGAATGATAAAGCAAATAAAGCAACCAGAAGAGTATGAGAATACTTTGTACCACTTTTGCAACTTTATATACCTGAAATTATAAAAAACAAATAAAATTTAAAAATCAACAAATAAATTAGTATCTTTTTAAAATTCGTATCTCAAGAAAACTGTTTAAGAAATCTGGTGGAATGTATTACATTTTTATATACATTTAAGTTTATTTTATATACTGTGACATTATATATGGTTAAATTATTATATCAAATACAAGTTGATATCTATTTCCACCTCTATCCCTATTAGCTAGCAAAAAAAAAAAAAAAAAAAGAAAAAAGAAAAAGTTTGTTGTTTATTTTTTAAGAAAAAGTTTTAATGGACCTTCTAATTAGGAAAATGCTGATGATAAAAAACAGGGACTGGGGGTAGATAAAATGTTTTATTTTCAGGATCACCTTATATTGAGGCATACCCAGTAGCTTGCTTCCAGATAAACAGCCCCAAGGTTGAAGAAAACACTCAGAACTAGTTTCTGCACAGGAAAACTGAAATAACAGCACTTCTTGACAGCTTTTAGATACATAAATAACATCTATCAATCGGCAGTCTGGCCCACAGCTTAAAATAACCCAGTTCAATACAGTCTAGTCATGGCTAAAGAGAAACAGAGCTGAGCTATTTCCAGCTGTAGCATCAGCAAGAAGCTGGGTATGTTACATATATCCAATAGTCAAGAGAAGTGTTATTTGTTTCTAAAGCCAAAGGTAAGCACCAACCAGGAAGAACTAGTACCTGTGGACCTCATGACCTCTCATACACCTTGCTTACTAGGAAGGAACTCAATTTTTAAAAAATAAAGAAAGATACCAGACTCTTTCCTCTCCAAAAGAATTATTATTCCATTATTTTTTATGCCTTACTGTTGCCCAAGGAATAAAATTCTAACTCAAAGTCCTTCTCAATTTGACCTCTACAAATCTTCTAATCTAATTTACTACATTGTATGCTGTATATAAATTAGATCAGTCATTGCTCCAAGAACATGACTTGCACTTTTTTCTTTCTGTGTCCTCATGTTACTAAATGTAATAAACATTTTTGGGGATCCTCATCTTATCTGACCTCTTAACAATACTGACACTTGTATATTTCTTCCTCTTTGCAGGCTCACCCTCCTCTATCTGGCCAGGTAGTATTAGAAGTCCTCAAAAATTGGCTTTACCCTGACCTTATACGATATATAAAAAGTAACTCAAATGGACCAAAAACCCAAATGTAAGAGCTAAAACTAGAAAAGTCAGAAGAAAATATAAGGCTAAAGCTTCATGACTTTAGATTTGGCAATGACTTCTTAAATATAACAAATACACAGGCAACAAAAGAAAAAGCTAAGTAGGACTTCATTATAATTAAAAACTTTTTTACATGGAAGGATATTATAAACAGAGTAAAAAGGCAATCTACAGAATAAAAGAAAGCATTTGCAAATCATTTATCCTGAATATACAAAGAACTCCTACAATTCAACAACAAAACCCACAACAACAAAAAAAAACCTAGTTAAAAAATGGGCAAAGAGGGCGCCTGGGTGACTCAGTGGGTTAAGCCACTGCCTTCGGCTCAGGTCATGATCTCAGGGTCCTGGGATCGAGTCCCTCGTCGGGCTCTCTGCTCAGCAGGGAGCCTGCTTCCCTCTCTCTCTCTCTCTGCCTGCCTCTCCATCTACTTGTGATTTCTCTCTGTCAAATAAATAAAATCTTAAAAAAAAAATGGGCAAAGACATAGCATAGGGAATATAGTCAATGATACTGTGATAGTAGCGTATGGTGACAGATGGTGGCTGCACTGTGGTAAGCACAACATGACTTAGAGAGAAGCTGAATCACTATGCTGCACACCTGAAAATAATGGAACATGTGTCAACTACACTAAAAAATATTTTTTTCATTAAAAAAATATGATAAAAAAGACTACCAATTCCATACAAACTCTTACAGAAAACTAAACAAAGAGTAATTATTTCTCACTCATTCAGCATTCTCCTGATACCAAAACCAGGCAAAGACTTCACAAGAAAACAAAAACAAAAAGAAAACACTACAGAATAATAATTTTCATGAACACAGATATAAAAATACCAACCAAAATCTGGCAAACTGCATCTAACAAAGTATTAAAGGGATAACAGATCGTATCAAGTGGGGTTTACCCTAGAAATGTAGGATTACCTAACATCCAAAAACCAGTCAATGTAGCTCACTATATTAGCAAAATAACAGAAAAACAATATGATAATCTCAACACAGAAAACACTTTTGGTAGGGTGCCTGGGTGGCTCATTCAATTAAGTGTCTGCCTTAGGCTCAGGTCATGATCCCGGGGTTACTGGACTCTGCTCAGCAGAGAGTGCCTCTTCCCTACCCTCCCCCTGCTTGTGTCCACTCTCTCTGACAAATAAATAAATAAAATCTTAAAAAAGAAAGAAAGAAAGAAAGAAAGAAAGCAAGCTTCCTCAACCTCATAAAGATCATCTACCCAAAAAAACCCTATAGCTAACACCCTATTACTGGTGAAAGATGGAATCATTCCCCTGAAAATCGGGAACATGACAAGGTTTTCCACTTTCATCACTTCTCTTTAATGTTGTACAAGAAGTGCTAGCTAGTCAAAGAGGAAAAAAAGAAATAAAATACATCGAGATTAGAAAGGAAGGAGTTAAACCATCTTTATTTGGAGATGACATCATCTTTTAGGAAAAAGACCCAGGGGGCGCCTGGGTGGCTCACTGGGTTAAAGCCTCTGCCTTCCACTCAGGTCAGGATCCCAGAGTCCTGGGAACAACCCCCACATCAGGCTCTCTGTTGGGCAGTGAGCCTGCTTCCCTTCCTCTCTGTCTTCCTCTCTCTGCCTGCTTCTCTGTCTACTTGTGATCTCTGCCTGTCAAATGAATAATAAAAATATCAGAAAGGAAAGGAAAGGAAAGGAAAGGAAAGGAAAGGAAAGGAAAGGAAAGGAAAGGAAGAAAGAAAGAAAGAAAAGAAAAGAAAAGAAAAGAAAAGAAAAGAAAAGAAAAGAAAAGAAAAGAAAAGAAAAAAAAAGGAAAGGAAAGGAAAGGAAAGGAAAGGAAAGAAAAGAAAAAAGACCCAGTAGAATCTACCAAAAAAACTACTAGATTAGCAAGGCTGCAAGATACAAGATAGGTAAATAAAATCAACTGCATCTCTGTATACCAGAATTATTAAAATGTTTACCATTTAAGGTCAAAACACTTAAGATCAATTTTCCAACACTTACAGGACATTTTGATGCACATTTAATCTCTAAATTGGGAATGAGACACTATCTTATTTTCTTTATAGAGTTTCAAATAGTGAGTTTATTATATAAATGTATAAATAACTTTTATTGATATTTGACAGCATTTATTACCTCTATCTTTTCTCCTATTTTACAAATGTTTAAAATAAGTGTATTTTTAGAGATGCCTGAGTGGTTCAGTGGGCTAAGTGTCCAACTCCTAATTTCGACTCAAGTCAGGATCTCAGGGTTGTGAAACTGAGCCTCACATCAGGCTCCGCACTAGGCATGGAACCTGTTTAAGATTCTCTCTCTCTGGGGCGCCTGGGTGGCTCAGTGGTTAAGGCCTCTGCCTTCGGCTTGGGTCATGGTCCCAGGGTCCTGGGATGGAGCCTCGCGTCGGGCTCTCTGCTCGGTAGGGAGCCTGCCTCCTCCTCCTCTCTCTCTCTGCCTGCCTCTCTGCCTGCTTGTGATCTGTCAAATAAATTAAAAAAAAAAAAAAAAAAAAAAAAAGATTCTTTCTCTCCTTCTGCTCCTCCTTGGCCCTCCCTCCCTCTCCTAAAAAAAAAAGAAGTGTATTTTCATAATCATACTCACATTCCTTTACTTCATTTCCTAAATGTCCCCTACACTTTCATTATAATACAAACATGTTATCATACTACACACAAATATGTATCCCAGTTTTTCACTAAAAGATCTGCCCTAAGTTCTATGTTCTACCAAGGTGCTACATAGAATCACTTAAGCATTTTTTATTGTTTTTAAATCACACACATAAGAATAAAAACTAGAGGAAGATGTTAAAAAAATACAGATCTCACTTCTTGGCTCACTGACTGGTTTTGTATTAAGAGGTATGTGCTCTTACGCCCCAATATTTCTTCTTTTCTCACCCTTGATGTCCCAACCCATAACTCCATATCATCATTTTCACATCTTCAAGATCTATTAACTTTCATATTGTGTGTTATAATTATAAACAGGTCTTATATTTTGCATGAGTTATTTTTTAAACAGGAAAAATATTTAGGGCCTTACAATATCAAATACATAATTTTCATGCAAAATCATAAAGCATCTGGACATACACGGACAAACTGCTAAATACATACCACTTTAAGAAAAAAAATTACTAAGAGGGGTAAGAAAGAAGCAAAAGGAACACATTCTTTTTTTTTTTTTTTTTAAAGACTTTATTTATTTATTTGACAGAGAGAGATCACGAGTAGGCAGAGAGGCAGGCAGAGAGAGAGGAGGAAGCAGGCTCTTGCTGAGCAGAGAGCCTGATGCGGGACTTGATCCCAGGACCCCGAGATCATGACCTGAGCCGAAGGCAGCGGCTTAACCCACCGAGCCACCCAGGCGGCCGGAACACATTCTTTTTTCATTGAATATTTAATGTGTTTTTACCTTCTCTCTAAGATTTAGCTTCTTCACCATAAGGAATACAGCTATTCTTATACAATCTTTTGGCTCTTCAAACCTCCTATTCTAATTTGGAATATTTGCTTTCTAACAATACCACGCTCTAAAGGTGTCAAAGATCATTATTTTGTTTTGGGTTGGTTTGTTGGTTTAAGGGAGGGAGTTTTATACTGTTGTGTTTTTTTTAAGATTTTTTTTTTAAATTATGTTCAGTTAGCCACTGTATAGTACCTCATTAGTTTTTGATGTAGTGTTCAATGATTCATTAGTTACGTATAACACCCAGTGCACATCACAACATGTGCCCTCCTTAATACCTGTCACCCCTTCCCCCAACTCCCTCCCTCTGAGGCCCTCAGTTCATTTCCTGGGGTCCACAGTTTCTCACCGTTCATCTCCCTCTCTGATTTCTTCCCCCTTCAGATTTCCCTCCCTTCTGCTATAGTAGTCCATGCTATTGCTTATGTTCTACATATGAGTGAAACCATATGATAATTGCATTTCTCTGCTTGATTTACTTCACTTAGCATAACCCTCTCTAGTTCCATCCATGTCTACGCAAATGATGGGTATTCATCCCGATGGCTGAGTAATATTCCATTGTATATATGGACCACATCTTCTTTATCCATTCTTCTGTTGAAGGGCATCTCAGCTCCTTCCACAGTTCGGCTGTTGTGGCGTTGCTGCTATGAACATTTGGGTGCATGTGCCTCTTCGGATCACTACATTTGTATCTTTAGGGTAAATACCCAGTAGTGCAGTTCCTGGGTCACAGGGTAGTTCTATTTTTAACATCTTGAGGAACCTCCATACTGTTTTCCACAGTGGCTGTACCAGTTTACATTTCCACCAAGAGTGTAAGAGGGTTTACCTTTCTCCACATCCTGGCCAACATTTTTTGTATCCTGTCTTATTAATTTTTGCCATTCTAACTGGTGTAAGGTGGTATTTCATGGTTTTGATTTGCATTTCCCTGATGGCTAATGATGTTGAGCATTTTTTCATATATCTGTTAGCCATCTGTTTGTCTTCTTTTGAGAAGTGTCTGTTCATGTCTTCTGCCTATTTTCTGACTGGGTTATTTGCTTTTTCAGTGTTGAATTTCAGAAGTTCTTTATAGATCTTGGGTATCAGCCCTTAATCAGTAATGTCATTTGAAAATATCTTCTCCCTTTCTTGGTTTGCCTCTTAGTTTTGTTGACTTCCTTTGTTGTGCAAAAGCTTTTTATCTTGAAGTCCCAGAAGTTCATTTTTGCTTTTGTTTCCCTTGCCTTTGGAGGGGTGTCTTGAAAGTTACTGTGCCCAAGGTCAAAGAGGTTACTGCCCATGTTCTCCTCTAGGATTTTGATGGAATTCTATCTCACATTGAGGTCTTTCATCCATTTTGAGTTTATCTTTGTGTATGGTGTAAGGGAATGGTCCAGTTTCATCCTTTTGTATATGGCTGTCCAATTTTCCCAGCACCACTTATTGAAAAGACTGTCTTTTTTCCATGATTATTTTTTCCTGATATGTCAAAGATTAGTTGACCATAGAGTTGAGGGTCCATTTCTGGGCTCTCTATTCTGATCCACTGGTCTATGTGTCTGTTTTTGTGCCAATACCATGCCGTCTCAGTGATCACAGCTTTATAATATAGCTTGAAGTCAGGCAACATGATGTCCCCAGCTTTGTATTTCTTTTTCATCATTCCCTTGGTGATTCAGGGTCTTTTCTGGTTCTATACAAATTTCAGGATAGTTTATCTCAGCTCTTTGAAAAATGCCAATGGTGTTTTAATAGGGATGGCACTGAAAGTATAGATTGCTTTGGGCAGGACAGACATTTTAACAATGTTTATTCTTCCAATCCATGAGCATGGAATGTCTTTCCATCTTTTTGTGTCTTCCTCAATTTCTTTCGTCAAGTGTTCTGTAGTTTCCAAAGTATAGATCCTTTACTTCTTTATTCCTATGTAACTGATTCTTTCATTTCTCTTTCTACAGTTACATTGTTGGTGTACAGAAAAGCAACTGATTTCTGTGCACTGATTTTGGATCCTGCCACATTGCTGAATTGCTGTATGAGCTCTAATAACCTGGCGGAGTCTTTTGGGTTTTCCACATAAAGTACATCATCTGCAAAGAGACAGAGTTTGACTTCTTTGTTAATCTGGATGCCTTTTATTTCTTTTTGTTGTCTGACCGTGGAGGCTAGGACTTCTAGCACTATGTTGAATAATAGTAGTGATAGTGGGCATTCTTGTTGTAGATATATACCTTAAGGGAAAAGCTCTCAGCTTTTCCCCATTAATAATGATATTTGCTGTGGGCTTTTCATAGATGATTTTTATGATATTGAGGAATGTTCCATCTATCCCTATACTCTGAAGAGTTTTAATCAGGAATGGATGCTATATTTTGTCAAATGCTTTTTCAGCATCAATTGACAGACTCATATGGTTCTTGTCTTTCCTTTTGTTAATGTGTTCTATCTCTATCACGTTCTTGATTTGCAAATGTTGAACCACCCTTGTATCCCAGGAACAAATCCCACTTGGTCATGGTGAATAAACAGGGTTGCACATTGGATACAAAGAGAGGACACATTCATATGCTATCTACAAGAGACTCATTTTGAACCTAAAGAAACCTCCAGACTGAAGGTGAGGCGATGGAGAACCATTTATCATGCCAACGGCTCTCAAAAGAAAGCTGGTGTAGCAATTCTAATATTAGACAAATTAGAATTTAAATCAAAGTCTGCAGTAAGAGATCCAGAGGGACAATTTTATCATTCTTAAAATGTCTATCCAACAAGAAAATCTAACAATTTTAAATATTTATGCCCCCAACACAGGAGCAACAAACTACATAAGCCAGCTGTTAATCAAAATAAAGAATCAGATTGACAATAATACATTAATAGCAGATTTTAACACTCCACTCTCAGCATTGGAGAGATCATGTAAACAGAAGATCAACTAAGAAACAAGAGCTTTGAATGACACATTGAACCAGATGGACTTTGTAGATATATACAGAACATTCCATCCTAAACAAAAGAATACTCATTCTACTCAAATGCACACGTAACTTCTCCAAAATAGACCACATACTATGTCACAGAGTTGAGATATATTCCCTCCATGTTATCAGACCACAATGCCTTGAACCTGGAATTCAATCACAAGAAAAAATTTGGAAGGAATTCAAACACTTGGAAGTTAAAGATCATCCTGTTAAAGAATAACTGGATCAACCAGGAAATTAAAGAAGAACATAAACAATTCATGGAAACTAATGAGAATGAAAACACTTCAGTCCAAACCTATACTGTTTTATGTTATTGAAAATTTCTTGTTTTCTTAGAGCCCAGGACTTTTTATTTCTTTTATATTTTTATTTTTTATTTTTTAAAGATTTTATTTATTTATTTGACAGAGAGAGATCACAAGTAGGCAGAGAGGCAGGCAGAGAGAGAGGGGGAAGCAGGCTCCCTGCTGGGCAAAGAGCCCCATGCGGGGCGCGATCCCAGGACCCTGGGATCATGACCTGAGCCGAAAGCAGAGGCTTTAACCAACTGAGCCACCCAGGTGCCCAGGACTTTTTATTTCTTGAGGGTTTTTTGGTTTATTAGAATATATCCTCAAGTAATTCTTTTTTTTTTTTTTTTTTAAGATTTTAGTTATTTACTTGACAGAGATCAGAAGTAGGCAGAGAGGCAGGCAGAGAGGAAGAAGCAGGCTCCCTGCTGAGCAGAGAGCCCCATGTGGGGCTTGATGCGGGGCTCTATCCCAGGACCCTGGGATCATGACCTGAGCCTAAGGCAGAGGCTTTAACCCACTGAGCCACCCAGGCACCCCTCAAGTAATTCTCTAAGGAAGTTAAGAGTGGGTGATTTTATCATAATCCAGTCAGAAAAACAAAACTCCACTAGGTTATATTAACAGCAGTGATTTAAATTACTAATTGTTCAAACATGTGATAATGGACTAAAAGAACAAAAAGGTAACCCAGAGGTAATAATACCTGCACTAAGCAGCTACTTCTCTAGTGCCACAGGAATAAACAGTAACAGGTTGGCGCTATCAAAACCTAAGAGCTCAAAGGAGCACCACTAGGGATTATAGCTCAGCCCTGAGGGAGCACTGCCTTGTTTTTACTGGTAACTCAAAATGAGGACAGTTCTGAAAATATTAAAAGAAGGTGGAGGATGGAACCCATTGTTGCTGCTGACATGAAATGCCATTGTGGGCCTAACACTGGGTCAGAGTATCAAGAAAACAGGTAGGAAGTCAGTCTTCTCTCTTCTTGCCTATCTCCTAATGGTAGAAACTGAGAGTAAGTCAACTAACATAGTCTGAAAAATATAACTTGCACAGTTCCAACCCCAGCATCAGAGCAGAGTTTCCAAAGGTGTTTTTGGAGCTGAATTTTAATGAATCAGCATTTGTAGTTAATTTCAAAGCTTAGGTGAGGAGAGAATTCTAAGAGTCAAATCATTTCCCTAATGACTTTGAAGTCATGTGCTCCTTGTCTTCTATCATCCAGTGTTACTTATCGGGAGTCTAAATCTTGCTATGGTGATTTAAACAGCCTATTACATGTTCCTGTGCTTCACTACCTACACAGACCAATCTAAAAACCAAGAGTTCCCTCTTTTTCTTATTACTAAGATAGTAAAATGATTTAGTAATTAATATATATAAAACTATACTTCAAGAAAATTAAAATCAGACTGTAGTATTATTTTGCAATATATCTAATATTTTTTAATCTAACATATCATGAACTTTTTAAATGTAATTAGTATCCTTCCACACTTTAATGGCCACAATGTATTTCTTAATACAGCTAGCACCACAATTTAACCAATTCCCCAACTGTAGACATTAATATCATCAAGTTTTTTATTAATTTAAAGAACATAAAATAAATTTCCTTAGAGATGAACATTTACACAAACCCTTGAGTATATATATATTCTTAGGATAAATTTCTAGAAATAGAATTGTAGGGTCAAAGCACATCTTTAAGGGTTTTGAGACATACTGCCAAACCTCCATTCTGGAAGGTCATACTAATTTATATTCCTACAAGCAAAAAGAATCAAAATGATCCCATACTACAACCAACAGCAAGTGTAATCATTCTTTCATAAATATGAAAATTGTAAAATCTTACTGAAGCACATAAAACAAATCTAGACAAATGGAAAGGCAATATCACATTCTTAAGTCTGCTACTTCTGATATTATGGCAGACTAGATAAACTAAAAGGTCCTTCCATTGTGAAAGAAGTAGACTCTGGAAAATATACAGTGTGTTTTAAACATATTGCTGGGCTCCCTAAAGTAGGGGAATTCTCTAAAGACCACACCCTCAACTGCCCCTACTAATCACTTAAAAAAAAAAAAAAGTGAAGATGAAAGATACAAATCATGAGTCTAGTTGATATGGAAATTGGAGTTTCAATCTACAAAGACCTGGAAAACAAGTAATGCCTCGAGGGCAAAGTCAATACCAGCACTACAACTGACATACTATAGTTGAGACCACATGCAAAGTGACAGCTGAAACTGATGCTTCCACTTTTTGCCTGGCTCTTCTGAAGAGAGCTGTTGTGGTCCCAAGTCAGTTACACTGCCAGATTCCAGAAAAATATCACTGGAGGAAAGAATCCCCAACTCAGACTCTCAGGAGTCCCACAAATCAAGGAGGAAAAAATATGAGTTCACATTTAAAGATGAGTAAGCAAATGAGGCAGCAAGATAAATTTAGACACCTACCTCAGCAGAAACAATGTGTGTGTGTGTGTGTGTGTGTGTGTGCGTGTGCGCGCGCACATGCATGTCTGTGTTTCTGTGTGTGTGTATCTGTGTGTGTGTGGGTGTGTATATATATACACACACATACATATATGTTTTTTTTACATCCACATAGAACATTTAATTAAATTGTATGGATGTATATGCAGAATGAGTCAAATGCAAGAATGATCACCACCAAGTTTATGGTGGTTATCTTCTGATTTTAAATTTTTCCTTGTACTACTCTTTAATATCTGAATTTTTTATAATGAATATGTATTATTTATGTAATTACAAGAAATAAAGCTACTTTCCTTATATAAGGGGGAAATATTTCAGTGTTATTACTAGTCATTTCTATTTCTTCTTTCACGAAAAACTTACTCATTTCCTTTGCCAGTTTTTCTACTAGTATGATAATCTTTCTTATTGACATATTTTCCCCAGTTTGCTGATAGCCTTTGAATTTTGTCTATAGCTTTCTTAATATTAAAAATATTTAATAGCTAGTTAAATATATCACTATTTGCCTTTGTGACTTCTACTCTGATGAATTTAACTTCAATCACTTTTTCTTCTCCATCCAATACTTAACATCATAAAAAGGAAGCAAGAATATTGAAGATTTCAGAAAAGTAAAGAGATTGTTCATAATGTTCTCCTCTATCAATCTCTACTAGCCACTTGCTCTCCAGGTCTCCTTTAATTCCTACTCATTTGTGCTCAGTAACTACACGCTGACAGATCATCTTTGTGGACTTAAAAATACTTACAGACTGTGTATATAAAGTTTATTTTTGCAATTATCAAGCAGCTCAAGCACCATTCATATAATCTGGATCAGGAACACTGTTCTCACTTATGTGTTGATTAATCAGGCAACCTCATAAATGGTAACACAAATAAACAGGAGGTCAGGCTAAAAAATCATCAGAGCACTAGACTTCCACTTCTAGAAAGATGGAGCAGGTATAATTCTCCCTATTCCTCCCACTCAGTATAACTAATACTAACAATATTATATTATAGATATAACTTAAGAAGACTGTGAAGGATGGAGAGAATGTGGCAGGCCAGCTAGGGAATTACTCAAATAAGCCAGACTTGGAGCTGAAGGAACCAGCAACTCCAAAATACCAATACATTCACATTTAAAAAGTCCCAAATAAGGGGCGCCAGGGTGGCTCAGTGGGTTAAAGTCTCTGCCTTCAGCCCAGGTCATGATCTTGAGGTCCTGGGGTCCTGGGATCAAGCCCTGCATCGGGCTCTCTGCTCAGCAGGGAGCCTGCTTCCACTTCTCTCTGCCTGCCTCTCTGCCTACTTGTGATCTTTGCCTGTCAAATAAATAAATAAAATCTTAAAAAAAAAAAAGTCCCAAATAAAATAAAAGGACCAAGAAAGAGGCAGTCTCACAAGACCAAAAGCTTTTAGAAAATAACCATTCTACACCAGCTGAACACCACCGAAAATCTGTAACACCCTCAACTATGTAAGCAAAGGCCAAATGGGATATCTAGACTTCCTCTTTCCTGAGACTAACAAGATGCCCACCAAGGTAGTATCAAAGGAAGCCAAGCAGAGAGCCAGGATTTTTATCTCTGCCAAAGAGTATAATTTCTTTATCCACCTATGGTGTCAGGGGAGACCACAAAAGGAACCTGGACTCTCACTCCCATCCAGCAGTAATGAGGTTCTCTATTGACCTTCACTGACACAAGACGGGGAGGGTGTCTCATTGTTACAGGGCAGGGGTGGGAGTTCTCAACATTACTGAGTAATAATGAAGTACTGACTCTCTACTCCGTCTCCTCTGACACCAACCCAGAGGAAAGTGGGGGGAATGCCTCACTGCTGGTTGGGAGTGATAAATTTTGTGTATACAATGTAATAACTGGAGCAGCCACTTAAAAAAAGTTACGACAAAGAGATATACTCAAAAATACTATAGATAAATTGAAATGGAATTGCAAAACCCTGTTTTGGGATTTGGGGTTTTGTTTTGTTTTTTAATTTATTTATTTGACAGAGATCACAATTAGGCAGAGAGGCAGGCAGGGGGTGGGGGGGGGCACAGGCTTCCCACTGAGCAGAGAGCCCGACACAGGGCTCGATCCCAGGACCCTGGGATCATGACCTGAGCCAAAGGCAGAGGCTTTAACCCACTGAGCCACCCAGGCACCCCCACAGAAAACTGTTTAAGAATCCCACAGTAAAAACTGGGAAAAGAAAACAGAGAAATGAAAAACAAAAACCAAAAGCTAAAATGGTAGACATCAGGCCTCACATATCATAACTTATAAAATGGTTTAAATACAAAAATTAAAAGGTAGACATTGGCCCAGAGGATTAAAAAATACAACTCAATTATAAGCTACCTACAAGAAACTCCATTAAATGTAGTAATATAAGCAAATTCAAAATAAAAAAATGGAAAGAAACTTATGAAGCAAACATTAACCAAAGGAAAGGCTATATTAGTATCAGAAAAGGAGATTTCAGAGCATAGAAAATTACCAGACACAGAGAAGGACATTATATAATGATTAAAAGGTAAACCTACCAAAGAGGCACACAATACTCAATGTGTATACCCCCAAAACCAAGCTGATAAATAAATGAGACAAAAACTAATAGAACAGAAAAGAGAAACAGATAAACCTACAATTATAGTGGAAGCATCAATATCCCTCTCTCAACAACTGACAGAAAAACTAGACAAATTCAACAAGGTTCTAGAAGATCTCAACATCAACCAACAAAATCCAATCAACATTTAGAGAATACCCAAAAAGAACAGAATATAAATTCTTCTCAAATGCCCACAGAATGTATACCAAGATAAACCATATCCTGAGACATAACACAAACTTCAACAAACTTACAAGAATTTAAACCAGACAAAGTATTTTCTCTGGTCATAGTGAAATCAACTAGAAATCAGTAACAGAAAAATACCTGGAAAAGCTCCCCACTTGCAGGACGCCTGGGTGGCTCAGTCAGTTAAGCATCTGCCTTCAGCTCAGGTCATGATCCCATGTGTCCTGGGATCAAGTCCTACGCCTGGGACCAAGTTCTCCATCAGGATCCTGCTCAGCAGGGAGCCTGCTTCTCCCTCTGCCTCCTGCTCCCCTTGCTTGTGCTTGCTATCTATTTTCCTCCCTACTTCTGACAAATAAATAAAACCTTAAAAAAAAAATCTCCCACTTGCAAACTAAACAACACACATGTAAATAGTAACTTGTTCAAAGAGGAAGTCTTGGCAAAAATAAAAAGATATGATATGTCAAAAGGAAACTACATATATATATAGTACAACACAGCTAAAGAAGTGCTACGAAATTTGTAGCACTAAATGCATACAAAAAGAATAAAAAATCTCAAATCAACAATTTCAGTTTCTCCATCAAGAACTTAGAAGAGCAAACAGACTAAAACCAAGCAGAAGGAAGGAAATTAAGAGCAAAAATCAATGAAACAGAAAACAGAAAACCAACAAAACAAAGTCCTAGTTCTTCAAAAAGATCAATAAAGTTGACAAACTTGTAGCATGGCTGACAGAAAAAAAGAAAGAGGATACAAATTACCAGTATGAGGAATGCTACCAGGGATATCACTACAGACCATGCAAACATGAAAATGGTAATAAAGGACTATGACAACCAACTCTACACATACAAATTTGATAATTCCAATGAAATGGATAACTTTCACAAAAAACAAAAAAACAAAACCCACAAACCACCATAACCAACCCAATATGAAAAGATAATATGAATAGACCTAGTAACTATTATGAAAATTAAATTCATAATTTAAAAATTCTCCAAAAAGATATCTCCTGACCCTTTTCACATGTAAAGATTAGTAAACACCGGGACGCCTGGGTGGCTCAGTTGGTTGGACGACTGCCTTCGGCTCAGGTCATGATCCTGGAGTCCCGGGATCGAGTCCCGCATCGGACTCCCAGCTCCATGGGGAGTCTGCTTCTCTCTCTGACCTTCTCCTCTCTCACCTTCTCACTCTCTCTCTCTCAAGTAAATAAAAAAATAAAAATCTTTAAAAAAAAAAAAAAAAAAAGATTAGTAAACACCAATTCTATACACTCTCTTCCAATAATAGGAAAGAGACACTTCCCAACTTGATTATGAAGCTAGTATTACCCTGGTACCAAAACCAGACAAAGACAGTAGAAAAAAAGAAAACTAGAAATGAATATCCCCCCCTGCAAATACTCCCTAATAATATCAAATATAATTCAGCAATATATAAAAGGAACTTTACACATATGAGGTTTATTCCAGGACTGCCAAACTGTTTCAAAACCTGAAAATCAATCAATATAATCCACCAATATTAACAACCTAAAGAAGAATTACAAATCATATTAACTGGTACAGAAAAAGCAACTGAAATATAACACCCATTCATGATAAAAACAGGAATAGAGTGGAACTTTATAAACTTTATAAAGAGCATCTACAAAAAAACCTATAGCTAACATTATACTAAATGGTAAAATTCTAAATGCATTCTCCCTAAGATTAAAAATAAGGCAAGAATATCCACTCTCACCACTCTTACTCAACATAGTGTGAAAGTTCTAGAGAGTGCAATAAGGCAAGAAAAAGAAATAAAAGGCATACAGATTGGAAAGGAAAAAGTAAAAACTCTTGTCAAATGTACTCTCTGCAAGTGACAGGATTATCTATGTAAAAAAATTCCTAAATATCTACAAAAAGCACTCCTAGAATTAATATTTGAGATTAGCAAGGACACAGGACACAAAATAAACATACATATGTGAATTATATTTCTCTGCACACTAAAATTAAAAACAAAATACCATTTATAATTGATTTTAAAATGAAATACTTAGGTATAAATTGAAGAAAATATTTAAAGAACCTATATGTTGAAAACTACACAATGCTGATGAAAGAAATCAAAGATGATCCAAATAAATGAAGAGACATACTTGTTTATAGACTGAAATACTCAACACAGGAAAAATGTATTTCAATGAGCGAATGGTTAAACAAACAGTGGTACACCCATACCATAAAATACTACTCCCCAATAAAAAGGAATGAAAATTTATATACACAACAACCTGTAAAAATCTCCACAGAAGGGTGTTGAGTGAAAAAAAGCCAATCCCCAAAGGGTTATATGTATTAGTCAATATTCTTGAAATGACAAAATTATAGCTATGAAGAACAGTTTGGTGTTTATCCAGGGTTAAAGAAGGGTGGAAATGACAAGAACATGGGTATAGTTACACACAAGGATCCGTGTTGTGACAGAATTTTTTTTTGTTTCCTCCATATATTTTATTTTATTTTTATGTTTTTATTAACATATAATGTTATTTATATGTTAATTTATTATGATTAATTAATGCTATTTATATATAATGTTATTTGCTTCAGGGTTACAGGTCTGTGAATCATCGGTCTTACACAATTCACAGCTCTTACCACAGCAAATACCCTCCCTAATGTCCATCACCCAGCCACCTTATCCCTCCCACAGCAACCCTTAGTTTGTTTCCTGAGATTAAGAGTCTCTTATGGTTTCTCTCCCTCCCTCATCTCCAGAAATGTTCTGTATTTTGACTATTATCAGTGTCAGTATTCTGACTGCGACACTGTACTCCAGCTTTTCAAGATGTTACTATAGGAAGAAACAGTAAAGGTTACACAGGATCTCTATTATTTCCTATAACTGCCTGTGAATTATCTCAAAATAAGAAGTTTAATTTTTAGAAGTCTTCAGAAATACACACCGTTTTTGCTCCTTTCTGTCCTGTATGTGCATACCTGCCATTCTTCATGAAGAAATGGAACCTATTCCTTCCTTCTTCAATCTGGCTGCTCTTTATAATTTGATTAGTTTATAGGACTCTGTAGGCTAGGTCATAGCCTTTCAGCTTCCACCTGCCCCTTTGGAAAAACTTGTTCTGGTAGAAGCCAGATGTCACATAAGAAATTCAAGCATTATAAGACTGTTAGCATAGAGTAAGTGATGCTAGTCGGCCGCTAGCCCAGGCACCATACATGTGAGTGAAGTACCCATTTTGGACACTGCAGCCAATACATTCTTGAAACAGAATTGAGACTCCAGACATATGGTCCCAGTCAAACTTTCCTAGATATCTCCATTCATTCAAGACATCCCAGGGGCACCTGAAAGGCTTAGTCGGGTAAGCATCTATCTGCCTTTGGCTCAGATAGTGATCCCCGTATCCTGGGACAGAGCCCTGCATTGGGCTCTCTGCTCAGCAGGGAGCCTGCTTCTCTCCCTCCTTTGCCTACTGCTCTGCCTGCTGCTCTCCCTGTCTGTGTGAGTGCGCATTCTCTCTGTCAAATAAATAAAATATTTTTTTAAAAAATACATCCTATGCAAAGAAAGGAGAACCCTCCTACACTGTTGGTGGAATGCAAGCTGGTGCAAACACTCTGGAAAACAGCATGGAGGTTCCAAGGTTCCTCAGAAAGTTGAAAATAGAACTACCTTATGACCCAGCAATTGCACTACTGGGTATTTACCCTAAAGATACAAACGTAGTACTCTGAAGGGGGATGTGCACTCAAATGTTTATAGCAGCAATGCCCACAATAGCCAAACTATGGAAAGAATCTAGATGTCCATCAACAGATGAATGGATAACGAAGATGTGGTATATATATACAATGGAATACTATGCAGCCATCAAAAGAAATGAAATCTTGCCATTTGTAACGACGTGGATGGAACTACAGGGTATTGTGCTTAGCAAAATAAGTCAACAGGAGAAAGACAACTACCATATGATCTCCCTGATATGAGGAAGTAGAGATGCAACGTAGGGGGTTTGGGGGGTGGGAAAAGAATAAATGAAACAAGATGGGATCGGGAGGGAGACAAACCATAAGAGACTCTTGCTGTCACAAAACAAACGGAGGGTGACCAGGGGAAGGGGGTTAGGGAGAGAGTGGTGGGGTTATGGACACTGGGGAGGGTATGTGCTATGGTGAGTGCTGTGAAGTGTGTAAACCTGGCGAGTCATAGACCTGTACCCATGGGGCTAATAATACATTATATGTTTATTTAAAAATTTTAAAAATTAAAAAAAAGTAAAAATAATTTAAAAAATACATCCTATCTGATGCCCCAGACATTACAGAGCAGAGATACACCACCACCACCTCATGGCCAAACTACTGACTTATAGATTTGTAAGCATAATAACTGGTTGCTGACTTACACCAAAGATCAGCAAACTTTTTTCAGTAAAGGGTCAGAGAGTAATTTTTATATTTATTTATTTAATTTTTATTTTATTATTATATTTTTTAGCAATGAGAGATAGAGGGAGAGGTGGTGGAGGTGGGGAGAAGGGAGGGAGAGAGAGAATCTTAACCAGGCTCTGCACCCAGGGCACAGCCTGACACGGGGCTCTCACAACCCTGAGATAATGACCTGAGCCAAAATCAGAAATTAGACACTTAACTGACTGAGCAAGCCACCCATGCACCCTGGGCCAGAGAGTAATTTTTTTAGGTGTTGAGAGCCACACAGTCTCTGTCACAACTACTCAACTGAGGTGTTAGCAGCACAAAAGCAACCACAGGCAATATGTAAATAAGTGTGGCCATGTTCCAAAATTTTTATTGATAAATTTATTTATAAACATGTAATTTTCAAGTGTCACAAATTTTTTTTTCAAACATTTAAAAATGTAAAGAATTTCATTCTTAGTTTGTGGGCTATACAAAAAAAAAAAAAAAACAGGTGGAAGTTTGGATTTAGCATCACAGGCTGTAGTTTCCTGATCTTTGGTTTATACCATTAGGTTTGGGATACTTTTTTCTATAACGACAGATATCTGAGACATACACTAAAATATTCAGCAGTGGGGCACCTGGGTGGCTCAAGTGGGGTAAGCCTCTGCCTTCAGCTCAGGTCATGATCCCAGGGTCTTGGGATCGAGGCCCACATTAGGGCTCTCTGCTCGGCAGGGAGCCTGCTCCCTCCTCTCTCTCTGCCTGCCTCTCTGCCTACTTGTGATCTCTCTCCCTCTGTCAAATAAATAAATAAAATCTTTAAATATATATATGTATATATATATATATATATTCAGCAGTAAAAGAAAATAATTCTGAAATTTATTCTCAAACTGTTCCAGAAAAAGAAACCATATGTATCTGAGGAGAGAAAAAGAAGACAAAGATAAAGCATTCATACTTGATGATGCTCAGTGAAAGCTACAGTGAATTCTTTAATCCCCCACCCCCAGCCTATAAGCAATGTTAGTTAACATTTGGGTATATTTCCTTCCAGCCTCACTATCAAACATAATTGCTCCTTTACCTTAAGTGAAAGCAGCCCCACCAAGTCTATAAGCAACAAATAACCCCTTCAATATTTAACCACTTCTTCTAGTAGCCAATATTAATACCAACAAACTTTTATGTGTTTAAACAGTAAGCTTTAAAAAAAAAATAAGGTCTGTGTACATGTGTGGGAATATAAATGTTGGAGGTAGGGATAATAACTAATGATCCCTAATAGCTCTGCAACCTGAAACATTCATTTTTTATTCTAGTTGTAAGGAATGTTTAATTATGTTGACCTGCCCTCAGGAATAACCAACCACAATGTACAGAGGTGATTTTCAGGAGGCTAAAGATTTGGACTTGCCATTTCAAAATAAATATATTTTTAATTTTAAAAGGAATTTTGGGAGAAGAAACATTGAATATCATTACTATCTAACTTTTAAAATGATTCTATCAGTTTAAAAAGAAAAGGGGTTAAAAATGAGAATAAACAGAAGTCCACAGATAAACAGACTGCAAAATGTGTCAATATTTTAATGTCTCTGTCCTTTCTAACAGGGGAAGATACTACCCTAGTGAAACATTTTAAAAATGTTTTTAAAACATAAAGAAAAATACCTTACTATTTATTATGACAAGATACGAACTCAGTACATGTGGTAGCTGCTTATGCTACAACTATAACACGGACCATTGGGGTTATTTTTTTTTATTCAAACCTCCACATTGTACTGACCTTTTCACCAATCAACTTTCACTGAACCAGAATCTAAAATATTCTTTTTTCTGCCAATCCTCCTACCTCTTCCTAAAGCACTGGGCTGCAAAGTTACAACCACAGAAGAATTTTTGAGAGCTGCAATTAAGTTTTGAGATTTTGTACGATCTTTTAATTTTACAAATGTGTTCAGCTGGACAGCAACAGGGCCATTTAGAAACCAGGGCTTCTGGTTTAAATGTTCTTTCATTTTTGCAAGCCTTGCTTACTTAAGGAATAAGGTATTGAATTGCATGCTCCAGGATGCCTCTGTCATTCTACTGAATCCTAAAACCTCAAACTTGTAAAGAGTTTTTTTTTTTTAAGATTTTATTTTTTAATTTATTTGACAGACAGAGATCACAAGTAGGCAGGGAGGTGGGCAGAAAGAGAGGGGGAAGCAGGCTCTCCACTGGCAGAGAGCCCCATGTGGGGCTTGATCCCAGGACCCTGAGATCGCAACCCGAGCTGAAGGCAGAGGCTTAACCCACTGAGCCACCCAGGCGCCCCAAATTTGGAAAGAATTTTAAAGATCACCTTGATAGTCTAAACAATCTACTTAATCTAGTTACATGAATCCACAGTCTATATAATAACTGCCAAACAGCCACCCAAATCCTCCAGCAATGGGGAAACCGTTAGCTCCACCCAGACTGCCCACTCTACCCTCAGACAACCTCAAGTGTTCCTCCGTATGCTGAGGGAAACCCATCTCCCCATAATTTCTATCCTCTTGGTGCCCCAGCAGTTTACACTTTACTTCCATTTCTAAGAACAGCCTTTCAGATACTTCATACTTGCTGGAGTATTTCCTCTTCTCTAAGCTAAATATCTTTAACTCCTTAAACCTATCCTTGTGTAATTTTGACTCCTCCTCTCTCCCAGTCACTTTCCTCTAAACACATTCCAACTTTTCTAAGCCATCTTAAACTAGGATGACCAGAACTGAAGACAATACCTCAAACGTGGTCTGACTAAAAGGGAACCATTAACTTCCTTTCTTAGAGACCTCCATTAATGCAGCTTATCACATTTGTTTATTTTGCTTTGCTTTTTTCACAGCCACATCACAGACTCACAATAAGCTTACCACTGACTAAAATCTTTTATTTACATGGTAAGTCAAATCTTTTCCACTATATACTTACATGGTTGGAATCTTTTAGACTAAAGTATACATCTTTATATATTTATCCTATTCAATGTAATCTAGTTACATTCGGCCCATGATTCTAGCCAAATGCGATCTTTCAATATCCTGGTTCTTGATTCACATATCTAATACCACCATAGCTCACCATGATCTGCAAATATGGAACACATGCCTTCTATATGGCATACACATAAAGTAATTGATAAAAATAAACAGAATAAAAACAAGCACTGAGGCCTACAGTAAGGCTATAGAAATGTCCCTTTGGACTTAAAATAATAAAGTGTCCAGTTTCCAGAACATATTTCTTCCATGGAACTTAGCAAAACCTTTACAGAAATACAAATGTGGTATGTTTCTCACATCTGCTTTATCTCTCAAGGGAGCTGATCTGTCAAAAAAGGAATTCAGGGTAGACTAATGACTTTTTCTTAATGATACCATACTGGTCTCTTTCATTATTAACTGCTTATAAATAAAACATGGCTTTTGTTCTCTGTTTTTCAACCTTCCTAAGGCTCAAATATTAACTTGTTTCGTCTATAGTTTTCTTGAAGAAAAACAAAAAATTACTCATCTCGAGGTTTCTTCTCTATAGCTCTCCTGATCCTGTTAGTTCTTAAAAAAAAAAGAATAACCAGTGCCAAAGCAGATTTTTCTTTTTCTTCTTTTGAAGTGTCTGAATAAAAAAGCTTTAGTAGAGTGATATTTCTTTTCATTTCACACCTACTTTTCCTCTACTTATCAAATTATATTTTAAACCCATAAATTTTTGTAGCCTTCAGTCTGGTACCAACTTGAACTGCAGTGGTAATTCACCTGGAATCCAATAATTCTTCAATTCATATCTAGTTCGTATTTTGAACAGATTATCTTAAATTATGGGTGTTGATATTCAATATTTTAAAATCCACTTATTCATACAGGCATATACCACATTTACTTGTTTTCAATAAAAATATCAATTTTACTGCCAACAATAAAAGTATACTTTGATTTCTATCTCCAATCCTCCGATCAAACATATTAAGCATACCCCCAATGGAACAACTGGATATCTATATGGGAAAAAAACATAACGTTTTTATCTGGCAAAGTGTTGGTATCTAGAATATGTATAAGAATTCTGACAAATTAGAAAGCAAACAACCCATGTTTTAAACATGGGTATAAGATTTAAATAGTTCAAAAACAAGATACATAGGGGGGCCCTGTCTGGCTCAGTCAGAAGAGCCAGGGTTCTCAGTTCAAGCCCCACACTAAGTATGGAGCCTACTTAAAACAAAAACAAGATACGCAGTGAACAATAAGCACATAAAAAGATACTCAACATCATTAGTCATCAGAAAAATGCAAATTAAAATCAAAATAAGATATTCACTACATACCTACCAAAATGGCTAAAATTTTTATTAAAAAATGTTAAGACATCCCTCTCTCTCTGCCTGCCTCTCTGCCTACTTGTGATCTCTCTCCATCAAATAAATAAATAAATAATCTAAAAAAAAATTTAAGACATAAGTTGATTTCTTATCATCTTAATAAAAAATGGAAGGCAAATTTCAAGGCTGAAAATTACATTTCCATTCCTAAAAAAAACAAACTGGAACATATAAAGTCCACCTAAGTATCCAAATAACATATTCATATCTAACAATTTGCTCAATATACCAATTAAATGTGACCTAATTCGTCACTCATTTAAGTATAATTAAGAGCATCATATGTAACTGGGTAAACCTGTAACGGAAGAATTTTTTCTTGTTCTTTACCAGTTAACTATTTAAGACTTCAATCATTTTTTAGTAAATATAGAAAACTGAGTAATTCAAATTTAAGTTAAAATATATTCTATTACAATCAGTGCATGAAACATTTATTAAGTGCCTTCTCTCACACTAGATACACACTTGATTGTAAAAGACATTTCTAAAAACTTTATAATCAATGGCAGAAAACGTAAAGTACATAAAAGCATCAAATGTTGGAACTCAAATCCCTTTTTTCTTTTTTTTTTTTAATTTTTAAATTTTTTAAATTTCTTTTTGGTGTACCAGAATTCATTGTTTATGTACCACATCCAGTGTTCCATGCAATACATGCCCTCCAAAATACACACCACCAGATTCACCCAACCTCCACCCCCTGCCCCTTCAAAATCCTCAGATTGTTTTTCAGAGTCTATAGTCTCTCATGGTTCATCTCCCCCTCCAATATCCCCCAACTCCCTTCTCCTCTCCCTCTCCCCATGTCCTCCATGTTATTTCTTATGCTCCACAAATAAGTGAAACCATATGATAATTGACTCTCTCTGCTTGACTTATTTCACTCAGCATAATCTCCTCCAGTCCCGTCTATGTTGATATAAAAGTTAGGTAATCATCCTTTCTGATGAAGGCATAATACTCCATAGTGTATATGGACCACATCTTCTTCCTAATTATGTTAACCTCCCTCACCACAACAACAAACACAGTTGCTGGTTCACATTCTTCTCTCTTTTTTTCTTTTCCAGCCCTTACCAGTGTTTTCTTCATGACAGGCATTTTAAATTATAGTAACAAAGTCCCTTACTTTGTTACTATAGGAAGGAGAAGGCACACAAATTATAACACTGAAATTGTTTTATGTAGAAAGGAAGCTATACACAGTCTTTGGGACCCAGTGAAACTTCTGTCACATTTCTATTATAATCCAGTTTCTTTCAAGCAAAGGTGTCATCTCCAATATACTTTATACACCTGGAAAGTTAGTATTTTATGAATTTGAATAACCAATGCCATGCCAAGACAATATTTTTTCTCATTGCTGCAGAGACCTCATTCCCAGATTTCATGTGCAAGTGCAATAGTTTCCAAGTACAACAGATAATGCAAGATCTTGTCCACAACTTGGCCTAGAAATTTACACAATTTGACATATTAGGGCCTGAATCACAATTTTAAATTGAGGATCTTGAGTAGTAGGGAGGTTACAGGATATCTAACATACAACCAGTAGTGCTTAATCTATCAGGTATTTCAATGGTTTTAATTTAGAAATAATCAAAACATTTTCATAGTTCTAAAAATCCATCAAATTACTTAAAACTGTATGTAATCATTACTGAACTTCCTATAAAACATTCTGGTAGTCTTTAAAAACTATCACCATGCATCTTGAAATATTAGAAATAAGGCCCTACCCTCAATGAGTTTACAATCGAGAGGGAACCAAGATTAAGTTACAAAAAAGAGGGGGGAAAAAAAACAAGAAGCTAAATATTTAAATATTAGCAAAGTGGTTGAGCATGGACTCTATAATCAGATCTAAGTTTTCAATACCAGTTCCAATAATTGTGTGACCTTGGGCAAGTCTCTATCTCTCTAAGCCCATTTGCCCTTATCTGTTATTGGCAGATAATAATAGGACTGACTTTCCAGAATTACTGGGAGCACTAAAAAAATTGTTCATGCAAAATACCCGGCAAAGGTCTAGCATATAATTAGTATATAAATGTTATTATTATTTGTTTTCACTATTCTTAGGGTTATTTATTGAGTACCAGTGATACAGATGGCTGGAGGAAGGAAAGGAGATCAATAAACAGCAAGATTTAAGAAAGGCTTGGGGCGCCTGGGTGGCTCAGTGGGTTAAGCCGCTGCCTTCGGCTCAGGTCATGATCTCAGGGTGCTGGGATAGAGTCCCGCATCGGGCTCTCTGCTCAGCAGGGAGCCTGCTTCCCTTCCTCTCTCTCTGCCTGCCTCTCTGCCTACTTGTGATCTCTTTCTGTCAAATAAATAAATAAAATCTTTAAAAAAAAAAAAAAAAGATTTAAGAAAGGCTTTACAAAACAGGTAAGAAATGAGTTAATCCTTGAAGAGAGAGTAGAACTAGACAGACTGGGCAGAGATGCAAAGCAATTAAAAACTTAAAAGACTGGGGGTGCCTGGGTGGCTCGGTCAGGTAAGCATCCACCTTCGGCTCAGGTCATGATCCCGGAATTCTGGGAACAAGCCCCACAAACGGGCTCCCTGCTCAATAGGGAGTCTGTTTCTTCCTCTCCATCTTCCCCCCACTCATGCTCACTCACACTCTCTCTCTCTCCCTCTCCTGCCTCTCTCAAATAAATAAAAGCCTCAAAAAACACAGAAAATTTAAAAGACTGAATGAATAGGGCATGTTCTAAAACAGTTAAGTAAAACGTTCAACTACAACAGAAGAGACATAGATACTCTTCTTATGGAAAGAAGTAAAATAAAACTTTTTTTCAAGAAAAAAGTAAATATTCTCAATTAATAGTACTAGTGTCATTCATCAACACAGACTTTCCTAAAGACAAAGGAAAATTTAACTGTATGTTAAATTACAGTATCTCAAATAATACTAAATAAAATCACTTCAACAAAATTGTAACTGACTGCAATATTTAACTAAAATCCAGCCAAGAAAAAAAAAATGTCTAAAACAACCAGTAGATATTAAATAAAGAATATTCATGTGCATTGGAAGAAAAGGATGCAAAAATTAAAATTAAAAACTAGAGGTATTTGTGTATACTAAGAAATCATTGGGGTAATTAGGTGATGGGCATTAAGGAGCACATGTGATGTGATGAACACTGGGTGTTATATGCAACTGATGAATTACTGAACTCTACATCTGAAACAAATGATGTACTATATGTTGGCTAACTGAATTTAAATTAAAAAAAAAAAAAGAAATGATAAGTATGAAAAAAACTAAGATGCCATTTAAGGATATACAAATAAAACTTCCTCAAATGTTTATGCATGTAACTTTATGATTCTGTTCTTGCCTATTATGTATACGTTGCAAAAAAAAAAACTCAATAACTTGCAATAAAGATTATTTTAAAATAATTCTAAAATAACAAAATGGCAGACTTTATAGATATGCATGTATCACAACCTATTGAAATCCATTTTATATATCCAATCCTAATTTAGTAAAAGTAACAATTTATTATTATGGTAAATTTTTGTAAAATTGTTTTTGTAAAATGAACTAAATACCATTTTCTCTTGTAGTAAATTTCTATTACTCTACTTAAAGCACTGAACATATTATTAATTATTAAAGACAACAAACTATTAAATCCAATACCATAACCTTGACATTTACCAAATATTTCTAAATAAAGTTAAAACAAAACATTAAGAATTCACAACACTTTAGGAAACTCATTATTCACATATAGACTACAAAAGCAGGCTCTGGAATCAGGCTACTTTATGGCTATGAGATTCACAGATTTCATTCTCAGTTCTAGACTCCAATAATAAACTGCATATGTTGAGAAAGTTATTTAATCTTTCTACGCCTGTTTCTTCCTCTGTAAAAATGAGGGCAGTAATAGCACCTCCCCTCATGAGGTCATTGCAAGAATTAAATGGCATAATGTATACAAAATAAATATCACAATATCTAATTCAGCACAGAATTCAGCCCATGATATATAGAATTATCATTAACATAATCATCATTATGTATTTCTATAATACATAATGTTTAGACATTTTAAAAGTCTCTAGGAAAACCCTAAAACAACAAAAGAGATTTAAAAAAAAGGTACACAGAAGAAATTGTAGCTTCTGACACCTATCGCTACAGCAAATGGTAAACACAGCTTACTCCTATCTAGATAAACATAAAACTACACTAAAGGTCTATTTATCTCAGTTCCATTTACTCAGTACATCATGTCTAGCTTTAAACAAAAAATTACAAAGCATACTCAAACACAAGAAACACAGTTTGAAGAGACAGAGCAAGCAGTAGAACCAGACTCAGATATGGCAGAGATGTTGGAACTATCAGAGTAGGAATTTAAAACAACTACAAGGTAGTTAAAAGGTATCTAACGGAAAAAGTGGACAACGGAAGAACATATGGGTAATACAAGCAGGGAGATGGAAACTTTAAGAATCAAAAGAAAATGCTAGAAACCAAAAACACTGTAACAGAAATGAAGAATGCCTTTTATGGGCTTATCAACAGATGAACAGCAGAGAAAAGACACATGAACCTGAAGAAATGTCAGTAGACACTTCCAAAGCTGAAATGTAAATTAAAAAAGGAATTAAAAAGAACAGAATATCCAAGACCTGCAGGATAATTACAAAAGATGTAACATACACATAATAGGAATACCAGAAGAAAGAGAAAACGAAAGGACAGAAGTCATTTAACCAACTGAGCATTCCGATGCCTCCAAAAAAATTTTTTTTTATAAAAGTAACATTCAGGGGGCGCCTGGGTGGCTCAGTGGGTTAAGCCGCTGCCTTCGGCTCAGGTCATGATCTCAGGGTCCTGGGATCGAGTCCCGCATCGGGCTCTCTGCTCAGCAGGAAGCCTGCTTCCCTCTCTCTCTCTGCCTGCCTCTCCATCTACTTGTGATTTCTCTCTGTCAAATAAATAAATAAAATCTTAAAAAAAAAAAAAAAGTAACATTCAGGGGTGCCTGCACAGTTCAATCAGTCAAGCATTTGACTCTTGATTACAGCTCAGGTCTAGATCTCAGGGTCGTGAGCTCAAACCCCCCCACTGGGCTCCACGACAGGAGTGGAGCTTACTTAAAAAAAAAAAAAAAAAAGTCAAATTCATATTAGGAGACAAAAAACAAAATCATAAAATGTCCAGTTAAAACCAGACAAAAAGGAAACAAAGAATAAAGGCAAAGATTAGAAAACAGTAACTATCCGACTGTATCAGTAACATCAATGGTCTAAATAAACTAATTAAAAGATTATCAGAATGGGTAAAAGAAAAAAAAAAAAGACCAAACCTAAGTTGGGTCTACAAAATATATATTTCTACAATAAACCATTTTTATTCTTTTTCCTCCCCATCTACAAAAACATTTCCATGCTCATTACCCTCCAGCCCCACAGGGACCTCTTATTTGACTAGGAGCTGATGGACCCAGCAGGATCCCAGCTGCCCTGGTCTGGGATGGCTATCAAGATACTCTGAGAACAAACTCCATTATCCCTTGAGATTTGGGGTCATGGGGTTGAGCTCCACTGTTTTGGAATGGAATGGACTCCTTTACCCCAGAGGGACCCTACAAGTCTCTGCTTGTGGCAAGAGGGCTGAGTACAGCCCACCCTGAAACAGGAGATGGAGCCAGGATTAGGTCTAGAATGCTAGAGACTACTCTCGTCCCTTGCTTTGGACTTCCCACCTGGGGCCTTTAGGATTTCCATCTGGGCCTGGATGTGGTGGGGAGGCCCTAGGCCAGCCAGCCATTTCCCTAAAACTATGGGATGCCCAACCCTGCTCTACTGCTGCCAAGAGGGAAAGATCCTATAAAGGGAGACCTTTTGCAACCCTGTGCGGCTAGCCTCATCAGGGCTTCTATGAGATACCAGTGTCCCTGATGGGAGTGCTCTGCCCTGCTTATGATAAATCAACTTCTAATATAAAGACATGGATAGATTAAAGACACAGATAGATTAAAAGTGAAGACAAAAGATACACCATGCTAACACTAATCCAAAAAAGATGGAGTAGCTTTAATAATTTCAGACAAAGCACACTTTATAGCAAGGAACACTATCAGAAATAAAGAGAGCACTACATAATGACAACGGAGTCAATTCTCCAATAAAGCATAATATTCCCTAACATGTATAGCCTAACAAAAGAGCATCAAAATACATGAGGCAAAAACTGATAGACCTGCAAGAAGAAATGGATGAATTCAATATTATAGTTGGAGATTTCCATACCCCTCAATCAGGAATTGACAGATACAGCTGGCAAAAAAAAAAAAAAAAAAAAAAAAAATCAATAATGATATAGCTCAGCTGAACACCACCATCAGTCAGCTGATCTATAGAAAACTTCACCTAGTGAGAGCAGAGGACACATTCTTTTCAAGTTCACATAAATATTCACCTTGACAGACCACATTCTGGGCCATAAATTACATCTAAACAAATTTAAAAGAATTGAAAATCATACAAAGTACCCTCATACACACAAAGGAATTAAACTAGAAATAAATACCAGGAAGATGACAGGAAAACTCCAAAATACTTGGAGATGAAAAACACTTCTAAATGACACATGAGTCAAAGAAGTCTCAAGAGAAATTTAAAATATTTGAATGAATAAAAAAAGGAAATACAATTTATATTGAAAGCTGTAGGATCCAGCAAAAAGCAGTGCTTATAAGGATATTTAGACTGACTGCATATATTAGAAAAGAAAAAATCAATAATCTAGGCTTCCAATTTAGGAAACTGGAAAAGGGCAAATAAAATATAAACTATGTAGAAGGAAAGAATAAAAATTAGGGCAGAAATCAATGAAACTGGTAACAGGTTACCAATCAAAACCAAAAGTGGGTTCTTTGAAGAGAGCAATACAATTGATAAATTTCTGGCCAGGTTAACAAAAAAAACAAAGAAAAAATACAAATTGTTAGTATCAGAAATGAAAGTGGGGTCAACACTGCTGATTCGGGGCACATTAAAAAGGTGATAAGGAAGTATTATGTACAACTCCATGCCCACAAATTTGATAACCTAGATAAACTGGACCAATGCTTTGAAAAACACAATCCACCAAATCCCCTGCAATGAGAAATAACCTGAAAAGTCCTATAACTATTCAAGAAACTGAATTAACAATTAACTGCCTTCTAAAACAGGAAGGACAGATGAATTTTACCGAACATTTAGGGAAGAAATTATACTAGATTAACTCCCTAGACAATGTTTCCAAAAAATTGAAGCAGAGAAAATACTAATTCATCTAAAGGCCTGCATTACCCTAATACCCAAACCAGACAAAGACATTATAAGAAAGGAAAACTACAGATTAGTATTTCTCATGAACATAGATGCAAAAATCCTCAAGAAAATATAAGCAAATCAAATCCAATAATGTGTTTAAAAAATACTATACACTATAACCAAGTAGAACTTATTCTATGCATGCAAGGCTATTCAACATTTGAAAATCAATTAATGTAATTCATTGTAGCAACAGATGAAAGAAGAAAAATCATATAATCATATTATTATATGCAGAAAAAGCATCTAACAAAATTCAACGATCGCGCATGATAAAAACTTTCAGCCAACTCCCCTATAGAGGGGAACTTTCTCAACTTGGTAAGAATCCTATCTACAAAAACCTAGAGCTAACACCATACGTAATAATGAGAAACTATATACTTTCCCACTACAAGCAAGAATGAGGCAAGGATGTCCAATCTCACCACTCCTATTCAAATTATGCTAGAAGTTCTAACTAATGTAGTGAGGTAAGAAAGGGAAATAAAAAGTATACAGGTTGGGAAAGAAGAAATAGAACTGTCTTTGTTCACACATGACATGACTGTCTATATAAAAAATCCCAAAGAATCAACTAAAAAATCCTAAAACAAATAAGGAATCAAATAAGGTTGCAAGATATAAGGTTAATACACAGAAATCAACCATTTTATTATATATCAGCAATGAATAACTAGAGTATGAAATGTAACACCATTTACGCCACCAGCACTAAAAAAAATAACCTAGGTATAAATCTAATAAAATACATATACACAAAATCTGTAAGGAAATCTATAAAATTCTTATAAAAAGAAATCAAAGAAGGGGAGCCTGGGGTTCTCAGTCAGTTAAATGTCTAACTCTTGATTTCAGCTCAGGTCATGATCTCAGGTTTATGAGATCACTGGGCATGGAGGCTTAAGATTCTCTCCCTCTCCTTCTAGCCCTTCCACTACCCCCCCCCAATAAAAATCAAAGCAGACCTAAATAAATTGAGAGATTCTCTGTGCATGGGTAAGAAGACTCAATAATGCCAAGATCTCAGTCCTTCCCAACTTAATCTAAGTTCAATACACTCCCAATCAAAACCCAAGCAAGTTATTTTGTGGATGCCAATAATCAGATTCTAAAGTTTATATGAAGAGGCAAAAAACTCCAAAGAGCCAACACATTATTGAAAGACAACCACAAAGTCAGAAGACGACCACCACCTATCTTTAGGACCTGGCAAGTAAGCATATAAAAAGGTGCTCAAAATCATATGTCACTAGAAAACTGTAAATTAAAACCACAAGATACCACTACACACCTATTATAATGGTGAAGATTCAAAGTGCTGACAACATCAAATCCAGATGAGGATGTAGAGCAAAAGAAACTCTCATTCATTGTGGTGGGAATGCAAAAGGATACAGACATTTTGGAAAACAGTTCAGCAGTCTCTTATAAAACTAATCATACTCTTACCATGACACAGAAATTGTGCTCCTTGGTATTTACCCAAATGAGTCAAAAACTTAGGTTCCACACAAAAACCTGTACACAGATGTTTCTAGCAAGTTTATTCATAATTACCAAAACTCAGAAGCAACCAAGATGTCCTTCAATAGAAGAATGGATAAACTTTGGTACATCCATACAAATGGAATATTACTTAGTAGAAAAAAGACATTAGCTAACAAGGCACAAAAAGATACAGAGAAACTTTCAGTGCATTTTGCTAAGTGAAAGAACCCAACTTTGAAAAGGCTACATATAGTATGATTTCAACTATATGATATTCTGGAAAAGGCTAAGATTAGTGGTTGCCAGGCATTCAGGAAAAGGGATAGAGGAATGAATAGGTGGAGTACAGGGGGGTTTTAGGGCAATCCAACTATTCTGTATGACAGCGTAATGGTGGAATCATGTCATTTTACACTTGTCAAAACCCATATAGGGGCACAACAGAGAGAGTGAAAACAAGGTAAACTATGAACTTTTGATAATAATAACATACTAATACTGGATGAAGGTGATCTCTATAAAATGGTATGGACTGATTTCCAAGATATACTGTTAAGTGAAAAGTAGAGTGGAAGAGTACCAACAGTATTTTCTTATCTCTTACATTTTTTTATGTAAGAAAGAAGAAATAAAGGGTAAAGTACATGTACGTGATCATTTGTGCAAAAAGTAACAGGAAAAATATACCCAAACTCAACAAATGATGTTAGAACTGGACATTTATATGCAAAGAATGAAGTTGGACCCCTTCTGGCCACCAAAACCAAAAATTAACTTAAAATACATTATAAGGTACAATTTAAAGCACAAATAACAATATAAAAAATAGTTTATTCAGACTCCATGAAATTTAAAACCATTTGTGCACAAAAAGACATCATCAAGAAAGCAAAGACATTCACCAACTCATGGAATGAAAGAAAATGTTCACAAATCACATACCTGATTAAGAGTCCTATATGTAAGATACATAACAAATGTAGGTATACATAAACAATGCAATGCTAAAAAGATAAATAACCCAATTAAAAATGGGCAAAAGAGGGTCACTTGGGTGACTCAGTTAAGTGTCTGACTCTTGATTTCACCTCAGGTCATGATCTCAGGGTCATGAGATCAAGCCCCATGTCGGGCTCCACAATGGGCATGGGGCCTCCATGAGATTCTCTCTCCCTCTCTCCCTACCCACTCACCCTCACTCTCTCTCACAAGAAAAAAAAAAGGGGGGGGGCAAAAAATACCCCTCATATATACATATATATATATATATATATATGGCCAATAAACACAGAAAAAGATTGTGCTAAACATCATCCAGCAATCAGAGAAATGTAAATGAAAACCACAATGATATAGCACTGTACACCTACTAGGATGGCTAAAATAAAACAGACAAAAGATGTGTTGGTGAGGATAAAGAACCAGAGCCCTCATAAACTGCTGGTGGGAATATAAAAAGATGTAGCCATGTTGCAAAATAGCTTAGCAACTCCTCAAGAAGTTAAACAAAATTACCACATGACCCAGCAGTACCACTTCTAGGTGTATAGGCACAAATATTCATATCAACATTATTAATAATAGCCAAAAAATATAAACAACTCAAATAATCATTTAGGATAAATAAAATGCAGTATTCATACAATACAATATTTTCAGTAATAAAAAGGAACAAATTATTGATACATGATATACAGGGATGAACCCTGAAATTATTCTAATTGAAAAAAACCAGTCACTAATCACCATATAGTAAGATTCCATTTATACGAAATGTCTTCAGTAAGCAAACAGAGAGAGGCAGAAGGTAGATTAGGGGTTCCCAGAGCGGAGGTAGAGTAGGAGTACAGGGCAGGTGGAAAAGGAATAAGAGGGGAGAGGAGTTCCAGAAGAATAGGGAGTGACTGCTAAGAAGTACAGGTTTCTTTTGGGGGTGATGAAAATGTTAAAAACTTAGATATCACATGATGGTGGTTAGGAATACACTGAAACCACTAAATTGAACACTCAGGGTGAACTGTATAGTATAGTACATGAATTATATCACAATAAATGAGGAAAAGGAGGAGGGGAGGAGGACCACCCAGAATAATGAAACTAGTTATAGTCAGGTGTTGGGTGGAACAAAGGGAAAAGGATCCCGAGATGGGAATATGATAGATGAGATGGAAGAAATACTTTTTTTTTTTTTTTTTTTTTAAGAACAAGAGCAAGGTGAGAGAGAATCTCAAGCAGGTTCCATGCCCAGCACAAAGCCCTATACAGGGCTTGATCTCACAACCCTGAAATCATGACCTGAGCTGAAATCAACAGTCAGACACTTAACTAACTGAGCCACCCAAGTGTGCCAAGGAAATATACTTTTTTTCCCTTTAAGATTTATTTATTTATTTATTTATTTATTTGACAGACAGAGAACACAAGCAGGCAGAGAGAGAGGAGGAAGCAGGCTCCCTGCTGAGCCGAGAGCCCGATACAAGGCTCAATCCTAGGACCCTGGGATCATGACCAGAGCCGAAGGCAGAGGCTTT
This sequence comes from Mustela nivalis, assembly GCF_964662115.1. Lineage (NCBI taxonomy): Eukaryota > Metazoa > Chordata > Mammalia > Carnivora > Mustelidae > Mustela > Mustela nivalis. The sequence continues at coordinate 59,191,488 of NC_139027.1, forward strand.
AACCCACTAAGCCACCCAGGTGCCCCAAGGAAATATACTTTTTAAAAAACTAGTTCTTACTTGGGAAATCATATTACAATTTCATTAACTTTTAAGTTAATTAATTCAACGAGAATGGATAAGTATTTTCTAAAGCAAAATACAATAAAAAGAAATAAAGCTATCTGTGTTTTGAATTAAAAATATAACCACACTGAATGCTAAAAATAATGGAAAAATTTTTGATAAAGAATAGGATATTTACATACATATACATACATTTATATGATGCAGTGAGTATAGAATCACTTTGGTATTCCTGCCATAAATTCATAATCTGAACCTATTCATGAGGAAACAACAGACTAACTGAAATTGAGGAACACTCTCCAAAACTATAAAGGTCATGAAAAACAAAGAAAGACCAAAGAATTCTATCAGGTTAAAAGGGAGTAAAGAGATAGAACAGTTAAATGAAACATATGACCCTGGACCAGATACTGATTTTTTTTTAAGTACCTTTTCGCTAGAAATGAAATTATTAGCATAACTAGAGAAAAATGAATTAGATCTATAGATTAAGGAACAGTACTGTATCAATGTTAATTTCCTGATTTGATAAACTGAACTGCAGTTACCTAGGAAAATATCCCGGTTTTCAAAAAATACACACTTAAGTGTTTACAGGTAAGGGGACGTCATGGGTAATGATAAGAAAAAAGTGACATAGAGAGCAAAAGAAAATGATAAAGCATATATGATAAAAAGTCACCACTTGGGGAATCTTGGTGAAAGGTATATTGCAAGGGCGCCTGGGTGGCTCAGTGGGTTAAAGCATATGCCTTTGGATTGGGTCATGATCCCAGGGTCCTGGGATCGAGCCCTGCATCAGGCTCTCCGCTCAGCAGGGAGCTTGCTTCCCCCTCTCTCTCTGCCTGCCTCTCTGCCTACTTGTGATCTCTGTCTGTCAAGAAAAAGAAAAAAAAAGGTATATGGCAATTCTTTGTACTACTTTTGCAACTTTTCTATAAATCTGAAATTATTTCAAAATCACTACTCTTTTTTAATTAGAAATAATGATTCAATAATATACCTCCTGTTAGAACCTTAGTACCAAAGATGGTACCTATATCAAAAGGTTATTTACAAATAACCTCAGTGAATAAATAAATGAGAAAGGTCAAATCTTCCTAATGGAATTCCAAATAATGTGAGAGGAATAAAAGAAACAGAAAATCATCATTAGAATACAGTAATAATTGCTGCAGCCAAATCTACTAAAGAATTTAAAATCAGTGGTAGAAACTTGAAAGAAAAACAGGATATTTACACAACCTAAAGTTATCTCCCCTCCAAAATTTATTACTTCTATGGTGACTTGAACATAGGTCCACAAATTCTTTGATACTCCTCCCTCCAGTAGATGGAACTGAATTCCCCCCTCCATGAGTGTATGTTGGACTTAGTGACTAGCTGCTAACAAGTTGAGTATAGAAAAGAATAAACAGGGACACCTGCTTGGTTCAGTTGATTGGGTGACTGCCTTAGGCTCAGGTCACGATCCTAGGGTCCTGGGAACGAGCCCCACATGGGATTCCCTGCTCCTCGGGGAGCCTGCTTCTCCCTCTCCCTCTGCCTGCTGCTCCCCCTGCCTATGCCCTGGGCCCTCTCTCTCTGACAAATAAATAAAATCTCAAAAAAAAAAAAAAAAAAAAAAAGAAAGAAAAAGCAAAACCAGTAACCTGTACTGAGAAATCTGTCAGACTACCTTAACCACATGATCAAAATGACCACCACCAAAAATATCTCACACTACTACCATGTGCCCTCTGATATGATGTGATGAGGGCATTTCACGTCTGTGGCATCTTCCCCAAGTCCATAATCCAGGGTAATCATTAGAAAAATATCAAACCCAATTTGAGGGACATTCTACAAAATACTATTCAGCACTCTTCAAAACTATTAAAGTCATGAAAACCAAGGAAAGGCTGATAAACTGCCATAGATTAGAGAGGCTAAGATGTGACAACTAAATGCCGTATGGTATCCTGGATTATATCCTCAAACAAAAAAAGATTATTAGTGGAAAAACTAGTGAAATCCAAATAAGTCTGTAGTTTGGCCTAACAGTAGTACATTAACATTAATTTCTTAGTTTTGATAAATGGCCATGGTAAATTTATTTACCCTAATTTTATCCAAAGGAAGCTGGGTCAAGAGTATACAGGAATTCTCTGTACTATCTTTGCAACTCTTCTGTAAACCTAAAATAATTTTAATAAAAAGTTTTTAAAAAATAAATGAATTAACCAATTTTTAAAAGATTATTCTGTAAATTAGAGCACACTTCAATTTATAGCTGAACCATTAAACTCAATTTCTAAACTGACTTATTGCATGAACAAACTCAGTTTCAATTAAGTTATTTTGAGATATCGTATTACTACATACTCATTGCATTTAATGATTTTTGGAGGGGGAGAGAAAAGAATGAAAGATAACAAGGAAACTGTTTTGTGGGATAACAAGATTTTGGAATAATTGGAAAAAGACTAGTAAAATAAAATAAGGGTAGTTTTAAAAGATTAAATTACCATATTAACAGTACTCTAAACAGTATTCTAAACAAACAGGAAATCTGGAAGGTTCCCTTGAGGAGTATAACCACAGCAATAACAGAAACAAAGGACCAGAAGGGGCTAGGAAAGTGTTAAGGGCTATCATAAAAGCCTATAACACAGGTTCCCAAGCTTTCTGGGTTTACAAAGCCTTTAATGTGTCAATAACCTTGTGGACCTTTTTCCACAGGCTAAAGGTCCAAACTTAAGAAGAATGTATATCCTAACAACTTGGCATCTATGCTGGGCACTGCATAACTTCTCAAACCTCAGGGGACACTGCCTTCCTCCTTCCCTGTTCCATATATATTTTCACATGGTACTTGCTCTTCAAAATAGCAACTGCCAAAACTCAGCTTTGTAAAAATATGCTATTAATGAAAAGAATAGAGCAATCTAATTTTGAAAATGAACTACCTCAAGCTAGTAGTTTGTGTGGTTTCCAAAAGATGTTGCCGTATTTCCCTCAAAATTTTTAAGCATCCTTTGACATACCTATAGAGTTCTCTCCAGTGCCTTTAAGGCTCCACAGTGCAGTTTGGGAACCATGTCTTTGGCAAAAGACAACAAAGGATGCCACCAAGGAAGCAGCAACAAAAAAACTGGAGAAAGAAAAAAGGTATGCCTCAGAGGAAAAAAAAACCCCGCAGATCCAGAAATGTTGCCTGGAAGTATAACAAGAGTGCAAACACTTGAGCAGTTTCAAAACTTTTAAAAAACAAAACAAAACAAAACAAAAATTACTGTATTTTTATTTTTAACTATCCCCCAACAGTGCTTGCTTCTACGGACGAGAACAAACCTCTCTTTTTTTTTTTTTTTTTTTTTTAAAGATTTTATTTATTTATTTGAAAGACGGAGATCACAAGTAGGCAGAGAGGCAGGCAGAGAGAGAGAGAGGGAAGCCCGATGCGGGGCTCGATCCCAGGACCCTGAGATCATGACCTGAGCCAAAGGCAGCAGCCCAAACCACTGAGCCACCCAGGCGCCCCCAAACCTCTCTTTTTTAAATGAACGAATAAACCTGTTCAAATGTTTATACTAATTTGACAGCTTTATATGTGACATAGCTAAACTACATTATTCTCACTTGTAACACATATGCATACACACGTATTACAAAAATGGCTGGAAAAAAAGAAACAAAATTGAATTCAAATTTTCAATTCAATAAATGTTTCTGGAGTACTAATAGGAATTGCCATGCAGCACCCACCAAAGCCGTACCTCAGACTGATACAAGAGAAAGAATCATATGCAATAGTTCGAAAACCTGGCTTGATGAAGGAGTTTAAATGATCAGGGGACTTCTAAAATGACAGAATTGCCAGCACCATTCCACACCTACAAGCTCAGGCTTTCTAATGGACAAGGAAATCTCTACATCTGCAGAGTACTCCAAAGATTCTGAAATCAGCTAGTCTAAGAGGAGATAACTAAACCAACACCGACCAGTAAAACTTTTCATGATGGAAATGATCCATGTTTGCACTATCCAGGAGAGTAGCCCCTAACCACATGTTGCTAGTGAGCACTTGTAATGTGTGTGGCTAATGAGACTGAAATACTAAATTTTTAATTTCATCTAATTTAAGGTAATTTAAGTTTAAGATGTAAATAGCCACATGTGGTTACTTGCTTCTGTACTAGAAAGCACAGAATTTGATTTATGTTAAATACCCATTCTTCTAAATTATCCAAGTTGTACCTCTGATTTAAATTAGATGATCAGGGCGCCTGGGTGGCTCAGTGGGTTAAGCCACTGCCTTCGGCTCAGGTCATGATCTCAGGGTCCTGGGATCGAGTCCCGCATCGGGTTCTCTGCTCAGCAGGGAGCCTGCTTCCTCCTCTCTCTCTCTCTGCCTGCCTCTCTGCCTACTTGTGATCTCTCTCTGTTAAATAAATAAATAAAATCTTTTTAAAAATAAATAAATAAATAAATTAGATGGTCAGGGGCACCTGGGTGGCTCAGTAGGCTAAGCCTCTGACGTAGGCTCAAGTCATGATCTTAGGGTCCTGGGTTAGAGCCCCGGATCAGGCTCTCTGGTCTTTCCTCTCTCTCTCTGCCTTCCTCTCTGCCTACTTGTGATCTCTGTCTCTCAAATAAAAAAATAAAATCTTAAATAAATAAACAAATAAGATGATCAGAAAACTAGGTAAACTTTATCCAATTTCACAGTCTGAGTCTTTTATAGTTGGAGACTTTATCCAATGTCAAACTTTTTCTTTCCTCACAATAAAAGTCCTCTTTGAATTAGTCCTAAAAAAAGTCTCTGCAAAAAAATTTGGATATTTTCTTTAGCCGGAAGAAATTTACCTGAGCCAATGTGCTTCCCTTTTTGCCTCAGCTGCCAGTAAACTCAGAACCAAGTCCCGTGTCCAGTGGTAACTCCTTCTAAGTATCTAGTAACATGCACTCTCTGCTCCTCTAAGACTATCTCTGTTCTATTTATATACCTAAATTAGTCAACATAATGTTATTTTAAATTCTTAAGTGGACAAACTCTTTTGGACATAGGCAGAGGATCAACTTTTAAAGTGATAACTTCTTTGATTAAAGTCAATGTTTTTACTGTTAACTGAGCTTTAAAGTCAACTTTTTAAGTGTTTTCTCATTTAAAAAGTACTTTTAAAATAACAACACTGATGGGCACCTGGGTGGCTCAGTGGGTTAAGCCGCTGCCTTCGGCTCAGGTCATGATCTCAGGGTCCTGGGATCGAGTCCCACATCGGGCTCTCTGCTCAGCAGGGAACCTGCTTCCCTCTCTCTCTCTCTCTGCCTGCCTCTATACCTACTAGTGATCTCTCTGTCAAATAAATAAATAAAATCTTTAAAAAAAAAAATAACAACACTGGGGTTAATAACAAAAAGAAATATTTTAATAGAACAAATTTACTAAAGAAAATCTTTAAGTGCCAGTTAACAAAGCTGCCTAAAAATATCACTATAACAGCGATTAAATAAGACAAACATAAACGAACATCCTGTTGTAATTCTATATGAACATCCCTATTGAACATTCAATTGAAAAAGCTTGTGCAACTTTTCTTCAGAACATTGGACTATTTTTATATCATGCAGTAAACTACTTCAGTGGCTCTTTTGTTGAAATTTCCCACAAAATAAGAACAAACACATTTGATACATCAATAGCACATTTCTAAAGATGCCTAAAGTCCCTGAGCATCTAGTTGCAAAACTAACATCAAACTAACCTACATTATAAGAGTAGAATCTCTTCACATAATCCCTTAAAATTTCATTTTTAAAAAAATCAACCTTTAAAATAATAAACCAAAATTTGATACCAAATTAAAGAAAGGGAATTTCACATTACTGAAAGATACAATGTACTAAATGGATTCATTAAAAAAAAAAAACCATGATAGAAAAATATTGTTTATAAAAAATTGTCAAAAAGAAATGTATCATAGGGGCGCCTGGGTGGCTCAGTGGGTTAAAGCCTCTGCTTTCGGCTCAGGTCATGATCCCAGGGTCCTGGGATCGAGCTCCGCATCGGGCTCTCTGCTCCATGAGAAGCCTGCTTTCTCCTCTCTCTGCCTGCCTCTCTGCTTACCTGTGATTTCTCTCTGTCAAATAAATAAATAAAATCTTAAAAAAAAAAAAAAGAAATGTATCATAAATATCACACATAGTCACCTTAGGATACACACACAAATGTTAGCAAATGAATTCTATTTTGGAAGAATTCAATTAGTCTCCTTAACCAACTTACTTACTTGAAGTGATTAAAAAGTAAACAAAGTTATAAAACCATATGAATGACTTAGCTCCAGAAGCAATAATATGTCGTCCCTTTCCCCAAAAAGCCAAAGTACTGCCAAAACTTGGTTAATTTCAGCACAGTGCCTCTTGCTAGCATGCTCCCTGTTTTACTTCCACCTCTCGGGTCACTCCAAACTTCTGTGCTAGTTTGTCTTTCTCTAACACTCTTAAATGTTGCAGTTACATTTTCAGTGTTCTTGCTTTTTCTCCCTTATTGTCTAAATAGTTCTCTTCATCACTTATCACTTAAATAATCAGATAATTTACAAGTGTTACAATGGGTAACATTTATTGAGTGCTTACTGTATATCAGGCACTATTCTACCTACTTTACAGGTATTATTTAATTGTCAAAACAACTTATCACTTAAATAATCAGATAATTTACAAGTGTTACAATGGGTAACATTTATTGAGTGCTTACTGTATATCAGGCACTATTCTATCCACTTTACAGGTATTATTTAATTGTCAAAACAACTTTATGCTGGAAGCACTGTTAATATCATCACCATTTTACAGATACAGTACTAAGAGGTTAAGTAGTTTGTCTAAGGTCGCACAGACAGAAAATATGTATTTTTGTACATACACAGATATAAATGTTCCTTAAAGCTATAGTAAAGTTTCTTTTGGGGTGCCTGGGTAGCTCAGTCAGTTAAGCATCTGCCTTCAGCTCAGGTCATGATCCCAGTGATCTTGGGATGGATCCGCGTCCAGCTCCCTGCTCAGCAGGGAATCTGCTGCTCTCTCCTTCTGCTCCTCCTTCCCACTCATGCTCTTACTCTCAAATAAATAAATTAAATATTTTAAATAAATAAAAGCTGCTTTCTATAGGGCTGAAAGGCAGGCACAATGGGCTCTCCTCTAGGTCTGTTTTGTTTTGTTTAAGTAGGCTCCACACCCCATGCATGTTCAAGCAGGGGTGAGGGGGTGGGGAGAGGGTGTTTGAACTCACACCCTGAGATCAAGAGTCCGATACTGAACAGACGGAGCCACCCAGGTGCCCCTAGGCTCTCCTCTATTCTTACCCAGTTAGACTACAAATTAAACTAAAAGTCTGTAGGTTGGGCATAGTGAAGAGAAAAAGGTACTAAACTCGATTCCACAAATACTAGCTGCAAGTAACTCTAAGATTTAGAGCAGAGGCCAGTAAACATTCTTAAAAGGACAGATAGTAAATATCTTAAACTCTGCAGCGACCCAGTCTATGTAGCAACTATTGAACTCTGCCATTTTAGTGTGACAGCAGCTACAAACAAATGGACATGGCCAAATTCCAATAAAACTTTATTTACAAAAGAAACAGCTTGGACCAGGCCAAAGTCTGCCAACAATCTAGATGCATACTGAATCTGGTGTGGAGGAAATCGTGATTTAAGTATTACAATATCGAATTACAGCATTCAGGGGCTTCACTATTTTCCTTAAAAACCGACTATAATTAGGGGAACCCTCCTACACTGTTGGTGGGAATGCAAGCTGGTGCAACCATTCTGGAAAACAGCATGGAGGTTCCTCAAAATGTTGAAAATAGAACTGCCCTATGACCCAGCAATTGCACTACTGGGTATTTACCCTAAAGATACAAACGTAGTGATCCGAAGGGGCCCGTGCACCTGAATGTTTATAGCAGCAATGTCCACAATAGCCAAACTATGGAAAGAACCTAGATGTCCATCAACAGATGAATGGATCAAGAAGATGTGGTATAGGGGCGCCTGGGTGGCTCAGTGGGTTAAGCCGCTGCCTTCAGCTCAGGTCATGATCTCGGGGTCCTGGGATCGAGTCCCGCATCAGGCTCTCTGCTCAGCAGGGAGCCTGCTTCCTCCTCTCTCTCTCTGCCTGCCTCTCTGCCTACTTGTGATCTCTGTCAAATAAATAAATAAAATCTTTTAAAAAAATAAAAAAATTTAAAAAATTAAAAAAAAAAAAGAAGATGTGGTATATATACACAATGGAATACTATGCAGCCATCAAAAGAAATGAAATCTTGCCATTTGCGACAACATGGATGGAACTAGAGCGTATCATGCTTAGTGAAATAAGTTAAGCGGAGAAAGACAACTATCATATGATCTCCCTGATATGAGGAAGTGGTGATGCAACATGGGGGCTTAAGTGGGTAGGAGAAGAATAAATGAAACAAGATGGGATTGGAAGGGAGACAAACCATAAGTGACTCTTAATCTCACAAAACAAACTGAGGGTTGTTGGGGGGAGGGGGTTTGGGAGAAGGGGGATGGGGTTATAGACACTGCCGGGGGTGTGTGCTTTGGTGAGTGCTGTGGGTGTGTGGACCTGGCGATTCACGGACCTGTACCCCTGGGGATAAAAATATATGTTTATAAAAACTAAAAAATTTTTAAAAACCGACTATAATTGAACTTTTGTACAGCTGAATTTCACGTGAAATAAATATTTAAAATCTAGACAAAATACTACATGTAACAATTCCAGTTTAAAAAAAAAATTCCATAAAACTACATAAAATTACTAACAAAGTAACATATCAATTTATTACCTACTAAAATTAAATCTACCTTTGACAATTCATCAAATGGAAAAGACAATTCGGCTATTTCCTTTCAAGGAATAAGGTGTTTAAGATTCAGATAACTTGTAACAGGAAGTTCTACAAAGTAAAACTTTCTGCCCTATCCCCTCATTCAGTAAGATTTTAGCACCTGACTATCTACACCATTTTTCCTCCTATTTTTCTTGGCAACTTCAAGAGCCACAGAGATAATCTGTCCCACACTTCAGCCTATAAATTCCTTGGCCAACCTTTTCACTCCCCAAAATCTTTTCCTCCATTCTATCTCAACCGCAAATTGCCATTGTTATACCCAAACTAGCTGAGCTACAGTCTGATAGTACAAAAGATGACCCATTCAAATATAGGAAGAAATTCTACTTAATTAAAAAAAATTAAGGCATACTCCTATTTAATGTATATGGCACAATTAAAAACACATTGAGGATGTGTGCTTATTTTTTTCATTAATTTTTTTAAGATTTTATTTTATTATTTTTTTAAAGATTTTATTTATTTATTTGACAGAGAAATCACAAGTAGATGGAGAGGCAGGCAGAGAGAGAGAGAGAGGAAAGCAGGCTCCCTGCCGAGCAGAGAGCCCGATGCGGGACTCGATCCCAGGACCCTGGGATCATGACCTGAGCCGAAGGCAGCGGCTTAACCCACTGAGCCACCCAGGCGCCCCAAGATTTTATTTTTAAGTACCCAAGTAGAGCTGGAACTTATAACACTGAGATGAAGAGTCGCATACTCTATCAACTGAGCCAGCCAGGGGCCCCATGTGCTTATTTTTTTAACCTGGTAAGTAAATGTGATCCAAAGGAGACCACCACCTTTACCTTGTCATTATACCATTAACCACATCCTCCAGAAATGAACAACTCACTCTGGCTCCTACCTCTATTCCCAGCTCTTTTCACTCTTAAACCAACCCCACCTTTAACATATCAAAATCATTGTTCTCTTCACTTTTTCATTGACCATCCTCACTTTCATGTCCTTATTTCCCTCCTTTCCCATCTCATATTCCATGGTTCATCACTATAATCAGTCCTGTGCATTCACTTTCAATTTCCCTGCCCTTCTTTCTCTCAGTTATACACTTCTGAAGAAAAAACATCCCTGGTTACATCCAACTCTGCCTATTTTATGCCTGCACCCAAACAAGGAACAGAGCTGAATTAAAATTTACAAACTTGCTGGTTGCATTCACTTTAAATTTACGACCACAAACTTAAGAAGGTCCTCAGCACTACTCATCCTTCTGCATTTCCCCAGTCAATTCTTGTTTTGACAATTTAATACCTCCTCTCTCCTCAATCTTTCGACACCTCTTTCTGTCACCTCTCCCTTGGCTGATGACCTCTAATATTATTTCCACGAAAAAACAGAAGCCAAGAGAAGAGAATATCCACACCCTCATGCACCAAATCTACCAACTTAGCCTGCTTCTCTGCCCATGTCATCTGCCTCAATCAATTGTCCCTGCTTCTACTTAAGTTCTACCTTTCCACTTGTGTACTAAATCCTGTTCCTGTCCTCTTATTCAAAGACTTTTCTCCTGAAGTTACCTCCTCTCTCAGCACATCATCAATTTTTACCTCTTTACTATTTCCATCAGCATTTCAATGTGCTGCCATCTCTTCTGTGTGAAATATATACATTGACCCTTTGTCCCTCTCTAGCTACTACCTAGTTCTCTAGTTTGTAGCAAAATTCTCTATGAAAAGTATCTATACTGATCATATTCACCACCTTCCCTCTAACCCAATCTAATCATGCTTTGATCCCCACCTCTCCACTGAAACCATTTCTCAAAGTCACCAGCCCTTTCCACCCTGCCAAATCCACTGTCATCTTGCTCAGCCTCTCAACAGTATCTGACACAGTTAAACACCTCTTTCCTGAAACATTGTACACTTGGTTCCTTGGAGAATACACTCTCCTAATTTTTCTCCTTACACTCGGCTTTTCAGTCATCTTTGCTGGCTCTTCCACTTCTTCCCTACCCCTATTATGTTGAAGTATCCCAAGGCTCAGTCCTTCATAATCTACTTAACACCCCATGATTATATATATTCTATCTATATACAAAGAGACTCCAACCCCTTCACTCCCCTGACCTCGAGACTCTTATAATTAACTGCTTAATTAAGATCTCCATCTGGATTTCCTAAACTTTAAGAAAAGCAAACCAATTCTTGATTTCCCTCTCACAACAAACCTTCTCTTCTCCAGGTGTTCCCCTCCATAAATTAACACTGCATTCACCTGCTTGTTTAGCAATCTCTCACTTTACCACCTATCTAATCCATCATTGTCTTACCAACTTCAAAAACTTTGTTTCCAGTTACATATGTGTATACCTTTGTCAAAACCTACTGAACTATACACTTAAAAGTGATGTATTTTACTGGATGAAAAAGTTTAAGTTACACCTCAGTATAATGTGGTGGTAGTATATGTGTGTTAGCTGCATATATCTGACCATTTCTCACCACCTTCACCACTACCTCCCTGCTACGTGGACTACTGCAATAGCCTCCTAACTAGTATTCCTGCTCCCATCTTTACTCATGACAATTCATATTCCATAAACTATCCAGAATAATCTTTTTGAGATGTAAATCATATTATATCACTTCCCTGCTCAAACTTCTCCAACCGCTTCCTATGCATTTAAAATCCAAAAGCCCTTAGCATGACCTCAAGGCCATACATTAACTTACCCCTACCTACTTCTCAGACCTCACCTCTTTATCATATACCCTTTGTTCTAGACTCAATGGCCTCCCAGAAAATCCTAAAACACAATCCTAAAAAACGCTGTATCCAATTATTCTTTAAATGTACTTCAAAAGTACAATGATGTATCTCATTGTATTAAATGGCCAATAGAGAAATGCTTGCTTAAGCCATCCAAAGAAGTGGATCTGGATAAGTACTTATGAATGTAATTTGGCCTTCATAAACTGATGTAATACTCAGAGTACATGCAACATTCTAATGTCCAACTGGAAACCTAAATTAGGATCAGTTAGAGAGAGCCTGGAATATCATATTAAGGAGTTTATATTTTATCTAACAGGCCAGCATCACAAACTTTTTAAGCACTAGGAAAGTTTTATTGTTGTTGATGTTTTTCACTTTTCAAATCCTGAATCACAAAGTCTGCAAAGAGGTGTGGAATAATAGAGAAAATGAGGAGTTACTTTCAGGGATACACACACACACACACACACACACACAACCCTTTTGGTACCCCTACAATATTGAGCCATGTGATTGTATTACCTGTTTTTAAAATAAATTATAATTTTTTTTTAAAAGGAATTCTTATATGACATGGAAAGATCAGAAACAAATATATTTATGCCTTTTAGGGAAAATTTTATATTACTTTAAATACTTTTTTAATGCTAAAACAGAATTAGATGAAATATAAAAACTAGATTAAATATGTTCAAATAGGCAGATGATACAGACACATACACATTATACACATACAATATAATATATACTCATATATAATGGTTCATAAATTAGGGAGCTCCTATCAGAAATGAGCTCTACAACCTAAATTATAACCAAAACTTGTCAACTTTCAAGTAGTTTCCTTAAATACCTGAATAACCTCTGAGAGTTCATAGAGTGAAGACTTTTCTCAGAATCTAAAAACCCACAAATGATAAAAGAACCAGGTAACAAATAAACTAAGAAAAAGGACCACACGGTCTCTTTCCCGCAAACTCATCTCCGGTGGCCTCATTACTTGCCAACAGCTTTGTCAATTAAGTGATTAATAATTAAATGACTTGGAGACAACAATAAGAGTAGGAAATATAAACCTCTGTCATCTCCATATTTGCTAGAGCCTTAACATGGCAATCAAGGAGTGATAAGGAATAGAAAACCTCGCAGTACAGTGTCCTTCTCTCAGATTAATAAGTCATTCAGGTTTTTGTTCCTGACCTATGTTCTAGAACCACAACAACATGTAAGAATCAGGAAGTGGATTCTATTGAACTAAAGAAACTCACACCCCATCAGCGAGAGCAAAGGTGAAATACCATAACACAGCAACAGAGAAAAGAACTTTGAGAAAGCAGAAGCCCCAAAGCCTCTAATCTATAGAATCCATCCTTCGATCAAAGGTAAAGTACTGGGTTGCTCATGGCCTAGATCTAAAAAAAATATCCTTAAACCCTTACCTTCATCCAGTTATCTGTCATATCCAGGCTCATACCCTATGGCCATGGCAAAAGAACGTGGGAAATATTCTCCTCTCCTTAATGACAGAAAGAACACATTCTCCCTTGAAAAACATTTCCTGATTCCCATGACCCTCTTCCATCAACACACTATGCCTTTCCTCAATCTCCTGAGTTTCATCTTCATTCCCTGAGTTTCAAATTCATGCAGAAGTCAGTGTATTTTGAATATACTTTATTCTAGAGTCATGAATGGACACTTGGGAAAGCTGAAAACATTATTTTAAAATACTGCTTCTTAAGCTTTAGTATGCAAACTGGGGATCTTACTAAAATGCAGATTCTAACTCAGTAGGTCTAGGGCATGGTCTGAGAGTCAGCACTTCTAACAGGTGGTCCCAGGTGTTAGAAATGCTCCTGCTTCTCAGAAAACATTTTAAGTAGCAAGGTTCTAAAAGACAATGAAATCTATATTCACAAGTTACCTCCAAAGACACAATACCAATGGAATGCTATCTGTTCTCTCTTTTTAAAGTTTATTTCTTCTTCCCTATACCAGATCTATTTTCTTATCCTCTCAACACTTGTAATTTATCTTCCATGTTATGTTATTACTATAAAATTGAAAATTCTAGAACACCCAAATGCTTCTAGTTTTAAAGAAAGATTCTATATTTAAAGAAAGATTAAAGAAAGTTTTATCAGAAAGACTCAATTTAACAGGTATACCATAATGGCCATCCTTAAAATTGATCAAACCATCTGTTCAACTGCAATCGAATTAAATTTTCATTCTTGCTTTCACATTGAGACATATTAACAATAACTTACATCTCAAAGGGAAAAGAAATTTCTGTGATACTGCAAACTATGGGGAAGAAACTGATTTTGTAACTAAAGATAATGACCTGATATGTTCTATATCCCTTAAAAAAAAAAAAAAAGATTCAGATTTAACCATCTTTAAGTTGATACTCCCAGTACACTGCCTAGTTAAAAAATATTTGTAATGAGGATATTCCTCTTTTCCTAGTTTGGTTAGTAAGTACCCAGTCTTCCAAACCAGAAACCTGGGAGGTCAATCTAGGCCTTTCCCTCTCTCTCATCCCCATCCTTTCCAGACCCCTGACTGAAAGGAGGCCCCAAGTCCTAACCATTTTGTGTCCTAGTGTGCCTCTCCATTTCCTGTGCTCTGCCTTAGTCTAAGCCTTTTCCCTCACCTTACCTACTGCAACAGTAGGCAGACATTGCTGTCTCCAGTCACCCTTTTCACTATGATCCTTACTCCACACTATCATTCAAGTGATTTTTCCAAAATGCAAACCTAATGCATCTTTTGCTCAAAACCTTTCACTACAACCCACAGAATAAAGTCCAAGACACATATAATAGTACAAGCACATAACTTTCCTTGATTGGAATCCCGCCTGCTGCTCTAACATCATATCCCACTGCCCTGCCCCCATCCTGCACTTTAAGCCCCATCAACAAACTGCACTACTTGAATTTCCAGCACATCCCATGTTATTTAATTCCTCCATACTTTTTGCATAGGCTATTGCTTCAGTCTAGAATAGTCTTCATTTCTTCCCCCTTGGCTTTCTGGCCAACTACTATGAATCTTTCAGAATCCAACTCAGATCCCAGGAAGCCACCCCAAGACCTTCCCCTCCACCCTTAAAGAGTTATTTCCTCCACTGCCAACTTTGTAAGTGATAATGGCATTTATTGGGGATTAAATTACTCATTGAATCTTCACAATAACTCTTCCTATAAAATGGTACCATTATTTCTTTTGCAGACATGGAAACTAAATCATAGAGAAATAAATAAACTGTTTGCAAGGATAACCAACTGTTAAGTTATGGAGACAGATTAAAATCCCTACATCATACACATTTGTATTACTGTACCATGATAAGTGAATTTATTTACATGACTGTCATTACCCTGGACAGTGAGCTCCTTGAGGGTGGGGATTATGTCATATTCAATTCTAAAGCCACAGTGCCTGGTGTAAAGTAGGTAATCAGTGCATGTATTTCATGAATTGCACATAAAATAACATCCCTAACAAGTCCAAGAGCAAAGCATTCAGAAACTGGTTTCCCAATATTCAAATATACTTTAAGAGTTCTAAAACAGAGCAAGTTATTTTTTTCATGTAATAAAAAGCATGTTAAAAAGAGAGCTAATACAGACATGAGATTACAGTCCTTGTGGACAATAAAATGGGACTTATTTCCACAGTAATAATATTTAAACACTGTAATAAGACAAAACCCAAAGGACCATTTGCTTAACATTAACTCTTTTCCTCTTACTAAATAAGAATTCTTGCTTACCATTCAAGACAGTAAAAAGAAAGCCCTAAATTTACTTTGCTCAAGTAGAAAGAAGCAAATCGTAGGCCAGAACTACTAATTGCTTCCTTAAGTTTGGCCAAGAAATGTATCCCATTAGGCAATTAAAATAAAATACAGTTGCCTGACTAAGCATATAACAAAAGAATTTCTAAGGTTGTATTATGGACTGGCATTCCATTATTAAAATAATGAAAAATTATTTATTTTAAACCAAGACAAATGAAAAATCAAGAACAAAATAAAACGGATTATCACCACCCCCCAAGAATATAGATTTCTATATTATAACTCTATTAAAATACATGTTACAATAATACATACGCATGTTTACAATATTCAATAGCATTTTCTGTATCTCCTTCAAATTATAAAAAAAATCAAGGTTATGCTAACACTAATGATGAAAGACCTCAAGACCAAATCTACTGTACTTAGTAAGCTCTCAGAGTTACACTCCTTTGAGCCATACTGAAGTGCAGTAATTAAAACCCACAGGGATGATACCAGCAGCAAGAGTGCATACCGCAATACTTGTTAGAGTAATCTGTTCCCTGCCCAGCCTGTACACACTCGTGCACTACAGAAAGGTGTGTCAGCTGTCAGCTGACTTTAGGCCACAGTGAGTTTAGGCCATAGTAAACTCTACCCCCAGACATGTCTTACCATTTCTTGGTACACTCAACCATCAACTCCTGGTAGGAGGCCACAAACTGGAACTTGGATGCATGTTTTCCCACACGCTGCAGTCTCTTCCAAACTGAAGCCATGATGGTCAGTCACTGGAGCAATTCTGGGTTAGCAATACAGCAGCTTTAACAAAGCAGAGGGCCCAAAGCAAAGGAGCTTTGCATGTATGTCTGTACTTTAAAAAACTCAACTACAACTTGAAATGATGTTTGGGGTCCATAAGTCTTCACCCTGTTTCATAGGGTAAATCCCATCTTAGATGAATGGCCCAGTCAAGAACAGTATGATACACATGACAGGATGAATGAGAGGAGGTTCCCTCATGGAGACATCACCATTCCACCTCGGGGACTATATGATGTGTGATCTGGAGGACTGAAAAGCAAAACAAAGAGAGAAAAATATGAGAGAAGCATGAGGAGTGACTACCCACCCATGTTAGATAACACTGCAACAGACCTCAGTTCTCCGCATGTTTTTCAAACAATGAAACAAAACACCAACCTCAAAAGCCAGTAACATCAAGGGTGCAAGACATCAAGGAAGAAATTACAATTCACACCGAAGACGTGGAGCAACACATTAGGTAATCAGCATCAACAACAATCGAGAAACGCCAAGTCGGGGCCCTACCTCCCCCTCCTAGCATCACAGAAAGGCGAGCAGAGCGGGAAAGTCTAGGGATGCTGTTTAATGTCCACTGCCAGTCAGAGGGAGGAGTGGAACATTTCAAAATAAACTTTGTTTTTCAGCTGATAAATAATAGCCTCCAGTCCTAGAATATGTGCTTGGAACAAATTAAGGAGCGAGGAGGAATGCTGTTGTTCAGTCGGAGGGGGAAATGGATGGGGAAAGAGGAGTGGAGGGAAATCTCAAGGCAAAGGGAGGGCAAGGTCCCGGCTCCAGGCCACTCGGGCTCCCCGCCTTCGCTGCCAGCCGGAGGGAAATGGAAACTCCTGCCTGGGCGTGAAGCAGTGACCAGCGGGGCAAGTGCACGGTGCGGGGTGGGGTGCCTCCCTCCCCCTTTCGAAGGGAACCGACCGCCGGAGCCTCCTTTCCTCATGCACAGAGCCCAGACCCCTGCCCCACAGCGGTGGCAGGCGGTGGCTCGCCTGCGGTCCCTGTCACCCAGGCGATGCCAGAAGACCCCAGCCCTGTCCCCAAGACCCGACCCCGCGGCACGTCCACTCCCGCCCCCTCCTCACACCTCTAATCCCGCTGTCGGGCTCAGTCTGGCCCGGTTCCCTCCTCAGCGCCGCTCCTCCGTCGCCGCCGCAGCAGCAGCCGCCGCCGCCGCCACCAAGTCCTCCATCCCCGCCGGAGCCACATGGAACAGCCGAGCCAGCCGCGGCGCTCGCGGGAGCCGGGGTCTGCAGCCCCTCAGGCGGACGGCGCGCCTCACGCCCGCCCCCTCCCGGACGGAGTCGCCCCGCGACCGTCCCCCACCCTACAAAACCCTGACAGAGCCGCCGCTCAGTGCCCACCACCCCCTCCCCCGCCTTCCTCCTCCGCCACCATCATCATTACCTCCCCCGCCGCACCTCTCACACTAACCCTACCCAAGGCGGCTCAACCTCCGTCCGCCCCGCCGCCATTGGCTCGGCACCGCGCGTGCCCCGCCCATCTCGGCGGCCGGGCCTTTCAGCGGTGGGGGCATCTCATTGGCCGACCTGGGTGCCCATAACATAGGCTCCACCCCTTAGTTCTGGAGGTGTTTTTCCCCCAGCCGGACCGCGGCGCACAGTCTACCCTTTTGGAAAAAAAAAAAAAGGAACCCAGCAGGGACGATCCCGCCCACTCTTCTGATTGGCTTGAAGAGGGAAAAGATAGGCGGGAGGAGTAAGGAGTGTTTATAGTGAACGGGACGATGGTTGCTTAAGGTGGACGTCGGTCAAAGGCGCGCTGGGTGCGGGGCGGGTTTTCTGGCTGGAGTCTGAAAGTAGAGCGGGGGCTGGCTTCGGTACAGCTGTGGATAGTGTGGCTGCTGTGGTTTTCTCTCCTGTACTCTCCTATCCCCACCCGAGGAGCTGGGTGCGCCTATTCCTGCGCCACTAGCAACCAGGGTGTTTGCGCACGCAGCCTTGGTTTCACCCGGTTTTTCCTGGGGTTTTTTTCCCATACAAACTGAAGTAATGACCCTGACAACCCACCTAGCGTTCAGTCTACTGGTCCTCAATGGGATACAATTAGCTGAGCTAGAAACGAACTGCTCATGGTGCAATTTCTTTTTGTTCTGATTCTTCAGCATTTGTTTATTTTTCTTGCTTTGCTCTTTTTCCCCTGTAAATGATTCGGGAGTGGCCAGCATATAAAAAGGATGATTCTAGGCAAAGAGGAAGATGAAATAACCTAAGGAGACTGTGAGGGCAGGGACACTTAACATTGCTTTTTTTTTTTTTTTTTTTTTAAGATTTTATCTATTCATTTGACAGAGAGAGAGGCCGGCAGAGAGAGAGGGGGAAGCAGGCTCCCCGCTGAGCAGAGAGCCCGATGTGGGGCTCGATCCCAGGACCCTAAGATCATGACCCGCTCGATCCCAGGACCCTAAGATCATGACCCGAGCCGAAGGCAGAGGCTCAACCCACTGAGCCACCCAGGCGCCCCGACACTTAACATTGTTTAAAAAAGCCAAGGATCCTTTTGAGAATATGATGAAAGCTATAGACACTAACCCAAGGAGAGAATTTTATCCTATCATAAAACGCAAAAATCTGCTTTCAGTTTTAGGTGGTTCACTGACCTCTTAGTGTAAAGAGAGCAAAGAATGATGGGGGGGGGGTGGCGGTCCCAACATTTAAGGAATAAGCGAAGTAAACTGGAAAAGAGACTGAGGAGGAATGGTCAGAGAAGTAGAGCACCCTATAAGCAATCAGCATACAGTTTGAAAAAAAGAGAAGGTAGCTAACATGAAAAGAAAACAAGCAGGTTGGGCCACGGAAACAATTAAGGGCCAATGTTAATCTAACTAAGGATGGAGAACAGTGAATGGACAAAGTAACTGGAAAGTTATCAGGGTCTAGGGAAGGATTCTTTGAAGGACAGGAGGGCAGTGGTGAGTGAGAGCTGATCCCATCTATAGACACAAGAGCAAGAGAAAGGAGAGAGAGAGATTGGAGAATCAGGAGAGATGGGAAGACAGAAAGCTGGAATCCAATATCTAATTTTATTTCCATTTTTAATAAAGTGATCAAAAAATACGCCAAGAACACAATGTGCATTTTACAGAAAAGGACATAGATATCACTTATTTTGTACAGTCTTAATTTTTAAATATTAAGATAACCATAATATTTATATTGATTATTATTTTCTGTACATCTTAAGAGTTCTCAAGTGTCCTTCCTGAGTGGTTTACTAAGTCACTACAACTTACACCCATTATGATCTCATATGGTGATATAGTCTGCATCATTAACAGACTTTAAGTGTATGGAGTTTTTTTTAATGACTAATTTATAGAAATGGTCATAAACTATTTTAATCTAAGTTGCCCTTCAGGAACAATTCACATGATGATGAGGGTTTTTGCATCTTATTTATTGTTCTTCAGAACTTTTCAAACTTTCTTATGTGGTCAGCTTAATTTCATATAATACTCTTTCTCATCCTTAAAAAAGAAAGAGAGAGAGAGAGACTTTATTGTAAAGAAACTATCTTAAAAGCAATTAGTTTGGGGCTGCCTGGGTGGCGCCCAGTTAAGCATCCAACTCGGTTTCAGCTCAGGTCATGCTCTCAAAGTGGTGCAATCCAGCCCCACATCTGGCTCTGTGCTCAGCAGGGAATCTGATTATCTCTCTCCCTCTCCCTCTAGTCCTCCCCCAACACCTGCCCCCCAAATGCACTCTCTCTAAATAAATATATCTTAAAAAATAAAAAAACAATCAGTTTTAAATACATATTTTTTTTGGAGGAGGAATAAGAAGAAGAACAAGGAGTGTATAGAACCCCTAGAGAATTTTCTCAAGAGACTGATAAAGAGTTTCGTATAAAACAGTTTTTCTTTTTAGGGGAAATATTTTTCTTGGATGTAAACTCTTTCATTCTAGCTGCACAGGTAGCTAAGAAGAGGCTGAGGTTCAAAATGAAGTAATTAATGGGGCACCTGGGTGGCTCAGTTGAGTAAGCATCCAACTCCTGATTTCAGCTCAGGTCATGATCTCAGGTCTGGGATCAAGCCCCATGTCCAGCTCTCCACTCAGCAGGGAGTTGGCTTGGTGCCCTCTCCCTTTGCTCACTCCCTTTAAAATAAATATATAGTTTTTATTTTTATTAATTTTTAAAGATTTTATTTATTTGTCAGAGAAAGAGAGAGAGAGCACAAGCAGGCAGAGGCAGAGAGAGAAGCAGGCTCCCCACCAAGCAAGGAGCTCAATGTGGGACTCGATCCAAGACTCTGGGATCAGGACCTGAGGGGAAAGCAGTGGCTTAACCAACTGAGCCACTCACGTGTCCCTAGTTTTTATTTTAAATGAAGTAGTTAAGACCAGATTGAGGTTGTTCTGCTGCTGAGCTCAGGTTCAAAGGCTGGCTCCTGGAGGCTCCACCAAACAACTACTTCTTCTCTCAACTTTTTTTAAAAATAATCTGTCTGCTAACTAAATTTATTGAAGAATCTTCCATATATACTATCTTAAGATCTTTTTCATCTGCTTAGTTGAAAATTATTGAAAACCACTTAGTATTAATCATATAAATACTATTAACAGTACATTAAAGATATAATCCCTGTTCTCAAAAGAGTTTTCAGAAACAGATGTTCAGCACCCATACAAGAAAATAACACAAATTACTTAACCTCTGTAAGTCTCAGCTTCTTATTCTGTCAAACAAATAACCACGCCTGCCTTTCTAGGATGTTAAGATGGAAGATGTGTAGGCAAAGAACTTAATACATCGTAAACAGTCAATAAATGGTAATTAATAAGGTACATCACTGTGTTTGTTTCATAAACGGTCAAGGAAAAAACAACCAGACCTTCAAGAATACTTGGACAATACTTTGTTGCTACTGAATGTAACTACCTTAGGACTAAAGAAAGAGTGCATATAACATTATTCTTCTCTCGTTGACTCTGTAACTCTTCTCTCGTAATTGTCAAGAGTGGAAAACAAGTAAGTTAAGTGGACTCAAGATTTTATAATAATTACTAAGAATTCACTTACTCTCAGTCTTCATGACCACCTTTCACACAATGTATTAGCTGAGATCTTCTGGCATGCTGGAAGTTACATTTTCCATAAGGCCCCCCCATACTCTCTACCTACCAGTGTATATATCCTTCTGACCCTTCCCCCACTTCCAAGGGAAACTGCACCCCAAACCCTTTTCTAGTCCCTTATTTTCTCAGGTCTTGATTTTTCACTTCTTTCCATCCCAGGCTTAATCTGTGTGTAATAGGCTCATGGGTGTGTGTTACTTTGATTGTACTATTCATTTGACCCAGGTGTTGAATGTGAAAATTTATAGGTTTTTTTTTAAACAGAAGATTTAACATTTAAAATAATTTCAATTTTGACTTTAAATATCATCAAGCTTATAGTGAAGATGAAATATGAAGAAACAAGTGAAAAATGCCATCTCAAAACTTCCAATCCTCCTTGCCATGACAATTTTGAAAATATAGAACTTATTTTCCATGAAACAGCTTTGCTAGTCACTGTTTCAGAAACCTCCAAAATGGAGATTCTAGTCTATGAAATGCAACCAAAGACTTGAATTATGATCATTCCTGGTTATAAAATTTTTATATTTAGGCTTTACAGTTTTGCAGTAAAAATTGTCAGAGGTATTATTGCAGGATTTAACTACTAATAGAACTTATCTGTGCCTTAGTCCTAGTACTAAGATTTACTCCCAATAATAGCACTGCAGGCTTTCACATTATTTTCCAGCTATCATAGCAGTTAGACTGTATACAACACTACTGCAATTTTTAACTGCTAATGAAATTATTTCTTTTTTCTTTTTAAGATTTATTTATTTATTTATTTATTTATTTATTTGAGAGAAAGAGAGATACAGTTTGTGGGGAGGGGCAGTGGGAGAGGGAGAGAGAGAATCTCAAGCAGTCTCCATGTGCAGCACAGAGTCCAACGAGGGCTTTTTCTCACCACCCTAAGATCACGACCTGAGCCAGAATCAAGAGTTGGGCACTTAAATGACTGAGCCACGCAGGCATCCTGAAATTATTTCTTTCAAGCCCATAGTAAACAAATTTACTCCTGACGATCCTACATCAAGTCTTATGTTCAAAAAAACCAAAACCCAAAAACAAACAAACAAAAAAAACTCACTGTGATGGGGCGCCTGGGTGGCTCAGTGGGTTAAGCCACTGCCTTCGGCTCAGGTCATGATCTCAGGGTGCTGGGATCGAGTCCCGCATCAGGCTCTCTGCTCAGCACTTGTGATCTCTCTCTGTCAAATAAATAAATAAAATCTTAAAAAAAAAAAAAACTCACTGTGACAAGCTAATACTTCCAAAATATTAAGTGATGGTCTCTGTAGCAGCTGTTTTTCCAGGTACTTCTTTTTATCCTATTGGCCTTTCTCCTCCTAGACCCCACCCTAAGACACTCTCAGCATCTCACCCATCCTCATGTAGGCTGGTCTTTGCTCATCGTTTCAGGAAGGAATATAACAGAATGCAGAGAAACAGGGAATTTCCCCCCTGGTTTTTTAGTTCAAAATCCTAGCCCTTTAGGGAGTAAAGACCTACACTGTTCAGTAGGATAACCTCTAGCCACAGGTGACTACTGAACACTAGTGTTCAATATGGCTAGTTGAATATGGCTAGTTCAAACTGAAATGTGCTGTAAGTATAAAATACACACTAATTTCAAAGACTTAACATGTAAAAACAGAATGAAATATATCTTATTAAGTAATTTTTATATTGATTATGTGTTGAAATTATAATATTTTGGATACGTTGGGTTAAATAAAAGACATTAAAATTAATTTCACCTGTTACTTTGCTTTTTTAATGTGGCTATGGGAAAAATTTAAATTATACATATGGTTCACATTATATTCCTGTTAGATGGCACTGCTAAAGACAAAAGTAAAACTTCCTTCTGTAAAGAAGAGAAATGGATTTCCTGAACTGGAAGGAGAAGAAGAGTTGGGAGGAAAGTATTGAGAAGCTCGATGCTGGTGGGTCTCTGAGAATAGGACTTACTGCACAATTCTCTATTCTGGCACCAGCCGTGGAGAGGGACAACTGAAGGAGCAGGATCTATCTATAGGATCTGAGAGCTGAGAGAGATAACTTAATGTTCTTTTTTCTTGTTAGGGCCAAAGGAAAGAGGCTAGATCCTAAAGAGAAGAAAAAGTTGAACTGTGTGTCTAGTCCAGCCAAGACTTTAGAGTACAGTTCAATAGAATTTTCTGTTATGAACAAAATATTCTATACCTGGCTGTCAATGTAGTAGACTCTAGCCACTTGGGGCTATTGAGCACTTGAAATGTAACCGAGAAACTGGAGTTAATATTTAATCTTAATTAATTTAAATTTAAATAAGCACATGTGGCTGATAACTACCATAATGGACAGTGAAGACTTACATAGTACCATGAAGGTTCTGGAAACCCAGCATGATGATTTCTAGGCATCCAAAAGGGTACAGAGACAGCAGAAACCATCAGACCTAGAGGCCTTGCTGATAGGCCAAGATTGACTCAGCAGCAATTTGTGGGGATATATGCCATTGAGGAAGGGTGCAGATTAGAAATCTTGGGGGAGCCAGAGTGGTAGAGGAGGAGCAGAGATCAAACACTCTATCCCCTTCCTCTGACACCCTAATACTGTGTAAACCCCCTCAGTTTAGATGCAGTCCCTGCCAAATTGACCATGATTATTCTCTGTCACCCCTTGTGAAGTCAGAGCCTAAAAGAGAATTTGAGTTGAGTTATAGAAAAATGAAATTATGCTTCTTGGAAACCTGAATTTTTTTACATTGATATTTGTACCCCCTATATAACCTCAAATAATAATTCTAACAAATTACTTAGCCATTAATATTTTCCCCCCCTCTATCATAGGACCCAAGTTCTATGGTTGAAATGAAAGCAAAGAAAAGCTGTATCAGAAAACAATCTTTTGGGGCACCTGTGGGGTGCAGTCGATTAAGTGTCTGACTCTTGGTTTCAGTTCAGGTCATGATCTCAAGGTCGTAAGATCGAGCTCCAAGTCGGGCTCCATGCTCAATGTGGAGTCTGTTTAAGACTTTTTTTCCCCTGTCCCTCTGACTCCCACCCATCCCCCACCCCCCAGGCGCATGCTCACACTCTTCCCCCCCTCCTCCTCCTTGGGTGAGCACATGCTTTCTTTCAAATCATAAATAAATAAAGAAAAAGGAAAAGAAAACCATCTTTGACCTAAAAAGAGAGTATCCTTTTGTGAAACTGCTTCTGTGCTAGTTTCCCATGAACAAATCTTCACAGTTAGCCATAATGAACAATCGCATATTGAATCTGAGATGACACTAATTTCAGAACCTAACTTATATGCTAAAAACCCAATTTTGCCCAGTTCCATAGCATCTAGGAAAGGCTAATCTGGACCTGGTTGGTGGAGACACAGGAGCATCCTTAACCACCTTGAAATTCAGATAGAGACGGAAGCAAGTCTATAGAAAGCGTCCTTTAGTGATTCAATAGGCCAGTCTCCTATTGTTAATCTGGAGAAATATGTTGAATGATTAGAAGGCTCAGAAATCTTCAAGAATTATTACAGGCATGGATGATATTCAAAATGTGGATACTCCAAATGTAGCAGCAACACCACAAAGACATTAACCATTTGAATGGGTGACATCCATAAACCATTAGCCCCACTATCCAATTGTGGACCAGCTAAATACAGCTCTTGACTCTAGAGTATACTTGCTGGTCTGTACCACCCTCTCAGTCTGACCTTTCAAATTACTTGAGATAATCTCAGGATGGTCAAGTCCCAGTACACCGAGACTGTGTATGTCAAGATAGGTATAATTATGAGATATTTATACATCATAAAAAAGTAGATCATTACCAGAACTATTGCAGCAAAGGTTTGGTTGGAATTAGGAACCCATTCTGATAAAGTTTTTGCTTAATTCAATATATTTATCTCCTATAATGTTAGTAGGGATTCCTGACCAAAGTCTATTGTTCATTTCCCATGAAATGCTGAGTCTTTGATAAATCGTAAAAAGTAAACTGATCTCTGCTTCCTCTATGTTTTCAAAAATTGGAATAGATTCCAGGTAACCAGATAGAGCAACCAGCCAATGTCTTCCTCTGAATAATTCCTGGATGATTATATTTCGTGTGAACAAGATAATGAAATTAACATCATCTGAAATAATAAGGTTCGACAGGAGAGGCAAAGAAAAGCAGTAGGAATTCACAGATTGGGAGGGCACTGAATACCCACCATGTGGCATTAAATCAGAGTATTTCCATCTCAAACAGTGAGGGAAAAAACAGCAGCTAGCTGAAATCAGGCAGAATCCCACATACGAGGGCACTAAGCATGGGACAAAGGAAGCAGCCTTCTTGCAGGAGCTTGTCCCAGATGAGTTGAGATGGAAATTGAACCCAGGTTTCAGAGGGTAGAACTCATGCACAGTTTGGGCAATCTGCTAAGCAAGCCAAGGTGAATAAAAATTCCAGGGCAAGGGCAATAACATGGGAGCCAGAGAGAGCTGCAATATCATTCCAGATCTCTCTTTTTACAGCAAATCACCCAGTTAGTGACAGGACCTACAAAGAGTAGAACACAGCCTGCTAGCAAAGAAGACGTTGTGAGATCTGCTGGAGATTTCTTCATATTTTGTAGCAACTTTTGGATGCTATTTTTAACTATTCCCAATAATGAATCACTGATATTTTCCTCCAAAGAAAGTTAACTGTTGTGCAAGACTCATGTTTTGTGCCATAGTTCAGTCTTCTCAAGAAATACTGGTATCTTCAACATTTAAAACTATTATATTTTATCCCTGAAGTAAATTTAGTCTATTTTAGTTATTAAACATATTGCTAAGCTATACTTGGTGAGAAATAATTATCTGGCATTATCAGTGTCCCATTTCTCATTTCTAAAACTTATATGTGACCACCCTTCCCTGATAACAAGTACTTTTATACTTTGGTGGAGAAAACAAGAATGTTGTACATCTTTCTTCACACAACGCATGCTAAAAAGTATATATTTAGAGGTCATAACTTGATCATCTTTAGAATATTCACTCTATCCTCAAATGACCAAAGCAAAAATAGGAAGCCTATTGGTGACTGCTGAATTTCTTTTATTCTTGTAATAACATACTTCCTAGCTACTCAGAGCTACTCTAAACATGCCTCTTCTCCAGCTTTATGCCACAGTTCACAAAATGATCACCCAAATCCTGAAGTTTCTTGTTTGTAATAAATAACTTGTTGAGTCCTTCTTCATATGTCATGCTGGAAAGTGGATGATGAGAGTAACTGCTCATCATCATTGTGTACTATGGATACTTGAAATGCCCAGGAATATTCTTTGGCCAAATAATTTTGCCAATAGTTCATTCTGCTTTCTCTTAATTAATTATTAATTTTCAGCTGATTTTGCGAGCTTTAAGGCAACAATGGAACTTGTACCTCGCTTTGCTACAGGAAGTATACCTCTGAATAATAGTTTTATTATTTTAATTTTCTTTGATGCTATTTTTAGTAAAAAATCCATTCATGTATTAACACATATCTTGTGAATAACTACTAAGCCAAAAGCCCTGTGCTAAGAATTAGGAATGTAGCACATCAACAGACAACACCCTTGCCCTTGTGGAGCTCACATTCTGCATCAGTTAGAAACAATTATTTAGGGGCGTCTGGGTGGCCTAGTTAGTTAAGTATCTGCCTTGGGCTCAGGTCATGATCCCAGAGTCCTGGAATCAAGCCCAGCATGGAGCTGGGCTCCGTGCTCAACAGGGAGCCTGCTTCTCCCTTTGCTGCTACCCCTTGCTGTGCATTCTCTCTCTCTCTCTCTCTGTGTCAAATAAATAAATAAAATCTTTTAAAAAAATAAAATTCTCCCTCAATGGGGATACCTGGGTGGTTCAGTCAGTTAAGCATCTGACTCTTGATTTCAGCTCAGGTCATGATCTCAGGGTTGTGAGACTGAGCCCGCATCTTGCTCTGGGCTTAGCATGGAAGTCTGCTTGAGATTCTCTCTCTCCCTATCTCTTTGCCTATGCCTCAGTTCATGCTCTTGTGCACTTGAAATAAATAAAATAAAATAAATAAATAAATAAATAAATAAATAAATAAATAAAATCTTTAAAAATTTTTTCCTTTAATGTTTTATGTTTTTTTTTTATAAAAATGATTAAAATTGCATAACTATAGTTATGTGCTCTTTAAAATGTTCTCTATCTAAAGGCTTTTCATCTATAACTTTACAAATCATATTGATAAAAATGAAAATTCTCCCTAGAATAAATCCACTCCTAGTATATCTAATGTGTTCTGAACCTGGATCCATTTTGCCTGTGGACACCCTTCATATGGGGAGTGAATGAAGAGTCTTCTTTCACAAAACATTCTAGAAATGTCTTCTGTATGTATTTTATATCATAAAAAGAAGATATTTTATATCATAAAAAGAATTCTTTTTATATCATAAAAAGAAGTTTTCACTGGTACTTTTTATGTGCTTGAATTGCTTTATTCAGATTTAGAACTGAATTTCATGGTCTTGTTAGGCATTTTACCCTTCATCCTCTGGTTGGGGCTCACATTGGACTCCCTTCTCATTTTCATATTCTATATGGAGGATTCTGTTCTCTGCTTCAGTGTCAAGTCAACCTCCAGTTGGGGCCGTTATTGTTTATATTTTCCTTATGGTGCGCCTTTTATTCCCGTGACTTACTTATTAGATAACTGGAAGCCTGTATCTCCTACCCCCTTCACCCATTTTTTCCCATACCTTATTCCCCCTGCTCTAGCAACCATCAGTTTGTCTTCTTTATTTTTAGGTCTGATTCTGCTTTTTGTTTGTTTACTCGTTGTTTTTGTTTTGATTGCAATATGAGTTATTTCACTTAGCATTGTACTTTCTAGGTCCATCCATGTTGTCCCAAATGGCATGATCTCATCCTTCTTTGGGTGGGATATATATCCTTCTATAGCTACATGATATATATGTGTGTGTGTATGTGTGTCTCTGTGTGTGTACACATCTTCCTTATCCATTCATTTATCAATAGACTCTTACGTTGCTTCCATATCTTGGCTATTGCAACCAATGCTGCAATGAACATAAGAGTGCATATATCCTTTTGAACTAGTGTTTTCATTTTCTTCGGATAAATACCCAGTTACTGGAATAACTGGATCATAGGGCTTTCCTATTTTTAATTATTTGAGGAAACTCCAAACTATTTTCCACAGTGTCTCTACCAGTTTACATTCATTAAGTTTGGGATACTTCTGATTGTATTTAACTAACTTTAATTTTCTGATTGGCTAAAAATTGAAAGTTTATAGTGACAATTCCCATGAAGGCATAATGGTATCTGTTAGGAACATGGAAGATATCGTTCCTAAATGTACCAATTCCTAATTCAATTGTTTATACTGAGATCTAAAGGGGAGAGTAATCATCAGTAACTGGGGTCATTTTGTAAATTATCTATGACAAATTACAAACAAAGGAAGCATTGATACAACTTATTACTCCTTCTAGAATATATTGTTTATAACTACAATGGCAATCCAGCCCAAAGAGTTTAATCTATTCCACTGTGAATTGCTGAGGTCTTTGAACACTCTTTGGAGAGATATCCAGGATTCACAATGATTTTATTAGTGCACTAGGAAAGGTAAGAGTACAAAAACACCATATATAAAAATTAACACAAAAAGGATTATCAACCTAAATATTAGCCATTAAAACTATAAAACTGTTAACAGAAAATAGGAGTAAATCTTTGTGAATTTGGGCTTGGCAATGGCTTTTAAAGATGATAACAAAAGCATGAACAACAAAGAAAAATGGTGCTTTATCAAAACTAAAAACTTTTGTACTTTAGACACACCATTAAGAAAGTTAAAGATTGGGGCATCTGGTTGGTTTAGTTGGTTAAGTGTCTGTCTTTGGCTCCCAGGAACCCAGGGTCCTGGAATCAAGTCCCGAGTCAGGCTCCCTGCTCAGTGGGGAGCCTGCTTCTCCTTCTTCCCACTGCTGCTCGAGCTTTCTCTGTCTCTCATATAAATAAATAAAGTCTTTTAAAAATATTTTGGAAAAAAAAAAGAAAGTTAAAGATTGCCAACAAATGGGAGAAAATACTTGCAAATCACGTATTTGATAAGGAGCTTGTGTAACTCAACAACAAACAAATACTCCAGTTTAAAAATTGGCAACAGAGGGGGGCACCTGCGTGGCTCAGAGGGTTAAAGCCTCTGCCTTAGGCTCAGGTGGTGATCCCAGGGTCCTGGGATGGAGCCCCGCATCAGGTTTTCTGCTCAGCAGGGAGTCTGCTTCCTCCTCTCTCTGCCTGCCTTTCTTTCTACCTGTAATCTCTGTCTGTCAAATAAATAAATAAAATCTTTAAAATAAATAAATAAATAAATAAATAAAAATACAAACTGGCAACAAATTTAAAGAGACATTTCTCTAAAAATGATACATAAATGATTATAAGCATATGAAAAGATGCTCAACATCATTTGCCATCAGGGAAATGGAAATGAAAACCATAATGAGAGACCACTTCACACCCACGAGGATGACTTGAAATCAAGGACAATAACAAGTGCTTGTAAGGGTGCAGCAAAATGGAAGCCCTGATGCATTGCTGGTAGGATCTTAATAAGGAACAGCCACTTTGGAAAAAAAGTTGTGTAGTTCCTCAAAATATTAAGCCTAGGGCTATCATATAACTCAGCAATTCCACTCTGAGATATATACAAGACAGAAATGAAAACTCAGGGCTATACAAAAATTTGTGCATGAGTGTTCATAGCAGTCTGATTCATAAGAGCCATAAAGTGGAAACAACCCAAATTCCATCAGGTGATAGAAGCATAAACAAGATATGGATATCCATATGACAGAATGCTATTCAGACATAAAGAGGAATGAAGTACTGATAGATGGTACAACATGGATGAACCTTTAAAGTCAGCTAAATAAAAGAGCTCAGTCATAAAAGATCACATACAATCCCATTTATATGAAATGTCCATAATAGGCAAAACCACAGCGATGAAAGTAGATCAGTGATTGCCAGGGGTTTGGGGAAGAGAGAAATGGGGAAGTGATTGCTAATGAATATAGGGTTTCTTTTGGGAGTGATGAAAATGCTCTAAAATTGCATAGTAGTAATGGGTGCCAACTCTGAGAATACACTAAAAAGCACTGAAGTGTATACTTCACTTTTTTTTAAGATTTTATTTTTAAGTAACCTCTACACCCAGTGTGGGGCTCAAAAGTACAATCTGAGACTGAGAGTCACGTGTTCCACCGACTGAGCCAGCCAGATGCCCCATGAATTGTACACTTGAAAAAGCCACCTAATGAATCGGATGGCACAGTTGATTAAGCATCCAACTCTTGGTTTCAGCTCAAGTCGTGCTCGGGGTCCTAGGATCAAGCCCCCAGACGGGCTCCATGCTCAGCAGAGAGTTGGCTTGAGATTTTCTCTCCCTCTCCCTCTTCAACACATGCACTCTCTCTCTCTCAAATAAGTAAATAAACCTTTTTAAAAAATTTAAAAAGATGAAAAGTCACACCATAAGTAGTATTTATGGTGTGTCATTTAAACCTCATAAAGCAGATATTAAGAAAAAATAATATAGAAACAGACCACTAACTGGAGGCATTCACGAATTAAATTATTCCGCAGCCACATTTAACCAAACATCCCAAGACAACGAAATATACTGAAGAGTTTGGCAAAATATAGTATTCTAACACAGAAATTTAAAATGTGAAAGCACTCCACACTTGGATTTAAGAGGTGTGTGTTCTAGGTTTTGCTGGACCACAGCCAAAATTTGGAGGCAAAGATTGTTACTTCCCTCTGCATATCCATTGTCTTTCTAAATTAATCAAAGGACATTCAAGAGCTCTTGATTTGATCTTCCAAAGTTTGTTGACAATAGCCCAAAACCCTAGAACTATACAAATCTGTCATCACTGCACCTGCCTCGTCTCCCTGGCATTTTCATTTCAGCTGAGGTCAGCCAGAAAATTCTAAACACTATGGGTTTTGAATTTGATTAGTTTGTAGGAAGAAGGCAGGATCTTTTCTTTGAAAGGTTTTCAGTGGTAATCAAATTTCTTTTTCAGTCTACTCTAGTTTCCTAACCTTGACCACATATATATACAGTTAGTTAAAAGCCAGACTATTTTCACAATTTTCTAGATTACTAAAAGTTGTCACAGAAAATCTAGTCCTGGACATGTCTCCCTAAAAATTCTACCATATGAAGAAATACTACTAGATAATATGATAAATAACTGCTTTTCACTTCCTAAAGTTACAAAATCTACTGCTATTTTACTAATACCTGTAATCGTTTTCTGTGTTTACTTTTACCATTCAAGCATGAAGCACTACAACTCACTTTAAATGCAAGGACAGATAAGTGTACAATAGTTTATATATAGTCAATATAGTCAAATTGTATATAAAGTAGTTTCTAATATAGTCCATCTGTGGCAAGAGTGGCAAGAATTTACTATGGGGAAAAGACAATCTCTTTAACAAACGGTGTTGGGAAAACTGGACAGCTACATGAAAAAGAATGAAACTGGATCACTGTCTTACACCACATAGAAAATAATCTCAAAATGGATTAAAGACCTAAATGGAGACATGAAACCATAAAACTCCTATAAGAAAACAAAGGTAGTAATTTCTTTGATAGAAACATTTTTCTAGAAATATCTCCTCAAGCAAGGGAAACAAAAGTATAACTATTGGGACCACTCCAAAACAAAAGCTTTTGGACAGTAAAGGAAACCATCAACAAAACAAAAAAGATCTACCTACTGAATGAGATAAGATATTTGCAAATGTTATATCCTATAAGGAAGTTAATACTCAAACTATATAAAGAACTCATACAACCTAACACCAAAACAACAACAAAAAACCCAAATAATCCAATTAAAGTAATGGGCAGAGGACCTGAATAGACATTTTTCCAAAGAAGACACACAAATGGCCAAAACACAGATGAAAAGATGCTCAACATCATTAATCATCAGGAAAATGCAAATCAAAACCACAATGAAATTACCACATTACACTGCGATCAAATAATTTCAGTAACTGGGTATTTATTCAAAGAAAATGATAATATAGGCACCTGGGTGGCTCAGCAGGTTAAGTACCTGTCTTCAGCTCAGGTAATGATCCCAGGGTCCTGGGATTGAGTCCCACATTGGGCTTCCCTGCTCAGGGGAGAGCCTGCTTCTCCCTCTCCCTCTGCCTGCCGCTACCCCTGCTTGTGCTTGCTCTCCCTCTGTGTCAAATAAATAAATAAAATCTTAAAAAAAAAAAAAAAGATTTAAAAGAAAATGAAACACTAATTCAAAAAGATAAATGCAAAAAAAAAAAAGATACATACATTCCTATGTTTATTGCAACATTATTCACAATAGCCAAGATACGGAAGCAACCTAAGAATCTACTGATAGATGAATGGATAAAGAAGATATAGATATAGATATAATTATAGATAAATATTGCACAGCCATAAAAAAAGAATGGGATATGCCATTTGTATAGCAGGGATGGCATGACAACATGGATGGACCTAGAGAGTATAATGCGAAATGAAATAAGTCAGACTGAAACCGTAAGATTTCACTCAAGTGGAATTTAAGAAACAAAGTAAAAAAGAGACAAACAAGAAAACAGACTCTTAGATACAGAGAACAAACTCATGTTATATGTTAATTATACAATTCAATAAAAAAAGAAAAAATTAAGTTTACAGTCAAATTATATTATCAAAAGTCAAAAATCGTGTTTTTTAAAAATATGTGCCCTCCAACATTCCCAGGTGGGCTTTTTAAACTACTCCAAAGGAGGGACCCAGAGGCCCCATTCCTTAAGTACTATGTTGCAGGTAAGCAGACTATTTTCACAATTTTCTAGATGACTGAAAGTTGTCACAGTACATCTAGTCCTGGATGTGTCTCCCTAAAATTTCAATTATTTATAGACAGTATCAGTGTGATTAAAAAGCAGACTAGCACAATTTCTTTGTAGACTTTTAAAACAACATGTATCTAAATTCTGCCATATGAAGAAATACTACTAGAAAATCCTGATAACTGCTTTTCACTTCCTAAAGTTATAAAATCTACTGCTATTTTACTAATAGCTGTAATTATTTTCTGTGTATACTTTTATCATTCATGCATGAAGGACTACAACACACTTTGAATGCAAGGACAGATAAATGTACAATAAAGTAGTTTCATTAGGAAAATTTTAGTCAGGATTTGCTATTAATGTAATCATGATATAGCCAGAAGATTTGGCCTTTTGCTCGTGAAAACACATACTTGTGATTTTTTTTTTTATATTTTTATCTTGTTTTCTTTTTTTAAATGGGCTCTATGCCCAATGTGGGACTTGAACTCAGGATCCCAAGATCAAGAGTTGCATGCTGTACTGATTGAGCACAATATTTCTCATTTTTTAAAAATTATTAGCAGAAATTTTGCTTCAAGGAGATAAATCAAAATAGATTCTGAACCAGCCTACTTTTTTTCTCTGTCATACTTGGTATTTTCTGTGTTGAGGTTATACTTACAGATATTTATTTCCACAGCTCACTGATAAGGCACTGAGACTCCTGTCTTTTTTATTATTATTAGACAATCTCTATGCTCAGCATGGGGGTGGAACTCATGACCTCAGATCAAGAGCTGCGTGATCTACTGACTGAGCCAGCCAGGTGCTCTGAGACTTCTGTCTTTCAATCAATGAGATTCACTTGAGTTTTACTGCAGCTAAGGGTCCTTTTCAATAAAAATGACTACAGACCTTGATAGTTAAAAAAAAAATCTTTTTTAAAGATTTTATTTATTTTAGAGAGTGGGGAGGAGCAGAGGGAAAGGTAGAGAAACTCTCAAGCAAACTCCCCACCTAGCACAGAGCCCTGAGCCTCCATCTCAAGACCCTGAGATCACGACCTGAACCGAAATCAAGAGTCAGACACTTAACCAACTGGGCCACTCAGGCACCCAAAGTTTGTTTAAGTTTTTAAATAATTGTGTTGGGGTACCTGGATGGTCCAGTTCGTTAAATGTCTGCCTTCGGTTCAAATTATGATCTCGGGATCCTGGAATGGAGCCCTGCCTATGGCTGGCTCCATGCTCAGTGGGCAGTGTGCTTCTTCCTCTCCCTCTGCCCCTCCTCCCTGCTCAGATTTTGTGCACACGCCGGTGCTCTCTCTTTCTCAAATAAATAAATCTTAAAAAATATTTGTGCTGAATTAGTAACTATTAAAAAATGACAGGCTTCAAATGTTTCATACATGTAATCCTGGGCCTCTTCTGGATGAATGGATGAGTGTGGATGGATGAAATGGGAAACATACTTCCTTAATTAGGGTTGCATGAAAACAGCCGTCTCAATACTTAAACAAGTGCCCTCAGTGAATCAAGGCCAGAACAGTCATTCCGAAACTTGAATGCTCTCCTGAATCACTCCTCTACAAAAAAAGGAAAATTAATGCACAATTTCCAGGTAGTTGAGAAGATGAAGAAAAAGATTCTACATTGATTTGTCTATTGCAGAAGTGGTTGTTTATACTTTATGAAGAAGGCTGGGTGGGAGAAAAGGCAAAGTGATGAAGAAAATAATGTGTCTGACATATGAAAACCACTCAGTAAATGCTGATTTCCTTCTTTTCTGTCCCTTCTGAAGGGAGCATATAGCATGTAACTGTTGATTAAATTAACAAAGTGTAAGAGAAGAGATGGTATTGATCACTCATGCTATCTAAAATATTCAATTTATACATCTAATTATTTGCTTTCTTTAATAATTATCTCTCAAGCCAAAGATCAGAGCCTGAAAGAGTTCATTAATCTTTTTTTTAAATCTGCTGCTAGACCATGATTCTCTGCTTTAATGAAGATCAAGTTCTAATGAAAAGAAAGCTGAAGAGTCTTTTCCAAAGTCTAGTTTTTTTAAATGAAAATTCCTCTCCGCTTTCAAAAGTAGACACATCCGGTATTTTGTATACTTACTCTGGTAAAGAAGTCATCTACTTACTGTTCATTCATTTGAAAATTTCAGCAAGAACTACTTTGGGACTGGATCACTCTTGCTATCTTTCTTTGAACTTTCTCAACCCCAGGCTTTACAAGGACACACTCACTCTTGCCTCTTCATCTATCCATGGCCGTCCTGTGCAGATTCCATGCAGATACCATCCAGGGGTACCTTTTTTTTTTTTTTTTTTTTTTTAAGTAAACTATGAACCCAAAATGAGAAATGAAGAGTCACATGCTCTATCAGCTGAGCCAGCCAGGAATCTCTAGGAGCATCTTAAAGTAATATTTCTAGGGACACCTGGGTGGCTCAGTCAGTTAAGCCACTGTCTTTGGCTCAGGTCATGATTCCAGGGTTCTGGGATCAAGTCCCACATTGGGCTCCTTGCTTGGCAGGGAGCCTGCTTCTCTCTCCAACTCTGCTGCCACTCTGCCTGCTTCTGTGCTCTCTTTCTTTCTCTCTCTCTCTAACAAATAAATAAAATCATTTTTTAAAAAAGTAATATTTCTATTCTTTGTGTTGGAATGCTTACAAATGGTCTCACAGAGAACACAGCTTGCCTCTTGTATTTAGCTTGGCATATAAATCCATTAAAAAAAAATTGGGAAAGCTTAATGAGAAGTTAATATGCCATGTCATAAATGTATTTTTATTGAATCTAAAGAAACCTAGAAACCTAAGTAGATAATAAGTGGTTACTTGTATTCCTAAAGAGTTTACACTTCTACACAGAGGGGCAACCCTTACACTTACACTTTTTTCTCTTACACAGCTCATCCATAGGTTGTCTGAGACTCTCAGGACTTCCACAGAAGACTGGGGTTCCCAATGCCCCTTTGCATTAGTAGAAGACTACATGTAGGTCAACAGGAAGACGGGTCCAAGGCAAAACAGTTTCTAAACTTTATAATTTCTAATCTTTGACACAATGAGGATTTACGCCCCTCCCTCCAAAGACAAGAGGATTATCTTAGAGTTTGAAGAAGGAAGGCAGTATTTAAACAAAAGATTTACTCACATTTTGAAAAGAAAAAAGGGAGGGATCACAGAGTGTTTACAAGTTGAAAGGATCTTAGAGAATATTTCATTCAATTCCCCTAAGAATAAGGAAAAAGAGACTAAGAAAGTATTTGTGTCTGCTTCAGGTCAAAATAGCTAGAAGGCAAGAGGTCACATGGAGTAATACAAAGAACATAGACTTTGTGGCTGACAGTGTGGATTTGAATCCAGCTCTTCTTGTAACTATTTGAATGGTTTTCTTATATATAATGTGGGAATAATAGGACCTGTCTTCTAAAGTTGTTGTGAAAAGAAAATGATATAACTTACATAAACTGCCTAGAACAGTTGCCGGCAACTCAGTAAATGTTGGCAATTGCTCTCGGTGCAGGAACCCAAACCAGGGTCTTTCAATTCCAACTGTTGTACACTGCTCTGCACTATCAATACAGCTGGCTAGAAGAATTCAAACATTTGCTTAAAATACAAGATTCCAATGAAATAAATTGTGCAAAACATCAAACAATGTTTTAAAAACATTCACTAATCATTAATACAAGCCATACCCTGTCCTTTTCAGGTGAAATTAAATGTCCCACTTTTCTCAGTGATTTTAGCTGTTTTCAGATACACACAGCTCAGTACAAAGAAATGACACAAGGGACTTTTTATCTGCAATGCAGAGAGCAATATGGAGATAATTTACATCCGAACTTGCCGTTAGCTCCATATGGCATGTATTCATCATTTACTGGGTTCAGTGCCCTATCTTTAGAGCTTCAGTGATCAGTGTAGAAATTGCCTACTTATTTATGCTTGGCTGGACTGGAAATATAGAGAGAGGAAGAGGTGAAGGGAAATGCCACTCCCAGCAAGAACCGGTCCCGAAGTTAGGAGTCTAGGATTAACATTGACTTGTCCAGGAATAGCAGTCTCTGTTTTAAAGAGTAAGCAAAATGCAGATGGCATGAGGTGTATTATTTATGGGTTGCAATCATGCATGTTATTCCTGTCTGTCCCACAGAGGACTTGACTGTGGTTAAATGTCGCGCTGTCTTCCTTTTGTTAGCACAAAATCTCGCTCACACTGGGCAAATGAGCATTGGCAGCAACATGTGTTCAATTGGTTCAGATCAGAAACAGGAAAAATTACTCTCAAAAGCCAAATTAGGAATTACCCCACCCTATTCCCATGCCCCCCTTCAGAGAGGGGTAGTGAAAAGAGAAGTACTGTATTCTCTTGTCCCTACTGAGAGTAAAGAAACAAAGAGTTTTCCTCTCCCATCCCTTGGAAAGTCAAAGAATCAGTCCCTTTATACAAAAGGAATTTTGATTTTCCTCCAATTTTTGCTTCAAAAGAGATAAATCTTTCAAGCTGGAAGAATCTAGTCTTTTATCCTTCAGTCACCATGATTATCCCCGTGATGGGAAAGAGGGAATTCTGAAGAGTACACCCCCCACACACACACCTATCATAGTATTAAGCATATATTTAGTTCTAGAATTCAAACATTGTAGCAAAGTGTGCAGCCATTTATAACTCCTGGAATATTAAGAAGGATTATGGACTGTTATGGGTTGAATTGTGCACGTTCCAAAATCCATATGTTGAAGTCCTAACCCCAGTACCTCTCAGAATGTGCCATTATTTGGAATTAAAGTCGTCGACGAGAATGTTCAGAAGAGCTCCTTAGCATGGGCCCTAATCCAATATGACTGGTATTCTTTTTAAAAGAAGAAGTTTGGATACAGACAACCACATGGGGAGGACACCATGGAAGATGAAGGCACAGATTGGGGTGATGCATCTACAAGGCAAGATGTACCAAAGATTGCCAGCAAACCACCTGAAGCCAGGGGAGGTGCATGGAAGTTTCTTCCTCAAGGTCAAGGAACCGACACTGTCTACACCAATCTTCGAATTCTAACCTGAAGAATTGTGAGATGATTCATTTCCATTGTTGAAGCCACTCAGTCTGTGGTACTCTGTTAGGACAACCCTAGCAAACTAATAATATGGAATTCCCTTCCTTCCGTGCGGTCTAACTTTTTTCCTTTTCTCTCTCTTCCTCTCTTTATCTGTCTCTATTTTTCTCTTTTTCTCTACCTCCCTTCCTTCCTTCCTTTCTTCCTTCCTTCCCTCCCTCCCTGTCGAACTTCATGGAAAAGGAGGCTGGAAGATAGGAACATGATTTTCCTTGTAAGCCACTGATGGACTTCATACTCTCTGTATCATTAAGAATACAAATATGTATTAAAAGGTATATCCACACCTGACTGTAACTAAAAGTTTGGTAATAGTGGGCAAAAGGAGCTGCTCCAAGGGATACATATGCCAATGTCTTTTCCCTGTGCTCAAGGTCAAAATAATGGCCCCTAAAACCCAATGGCTCATTTTAAGCCCTCAGAGAACTAGAGTATTTCCCTTGTTTCTCTCATAGCAGCTTTCCATTCCTTGACCAGAGAACACATGTTTCAACTTGCTAAAAAAGCTTTACTGTGTCCAGACTTACTCATCCACCTCCAAAATGAAGCAGAAGCAATAAGATACTACCTTTCTTTCCCAAAGAGTGATTACCCTCCCCT
This sequence comes from Mustela nivalis, assembly GCF_964662115.1. Classification (NCBI taxonomy): domain Eukaryota; kingdom Metazoa; phylum Chordata; class Mammalia; order Carnivora; family Mustelidae; genus Mustela; species Mustela nivalis. Next base: position 59,230,529 of record NC_139027.1, read on the forward strand.
CCCCAACTCTCACATAGAGGAGTCTAGCCCAGGTTTTAACTTATTGTCTCCTCTCTTTTCTACCCATTGCCACATGAAAGATTACTTTCCAGGACCATTGCTTGGTTCTGTGCTGTTCCCAGTGCTTCTCAATGACACAGCATCAAGACCACTGACACTTGCCTTTGAACATTTATGCAAACCCACATACCCTCACAGAGTTGTTCTTTGTTTCCTAAAATGCCATTATTGATATGTTCCAATGTGTGTGCACTTGTGCCTGATAAGACTACTCTGGGAACACGGGATCTTCTTGTGCCAAATGTGCCTGACACTCTTAGACTAAAGGCCATTGGAACCCCACAGCTCGTTGGTGTTCTTAGAGCTGCTATATCCTCATCGATGGTGGGACTGAAGTTTCTATTCATAAAATGGCAAAGTCTAGATCTCCAGCTGCCTGGGACTATAGCTTTTAGAAGTTTCTCAGCCGTTTGTGATCTTACCACATTGCTTGAAGCTATTCTAGGCAAATGGACATCAGTGGTTTGGGCTGCCCAGCTTTCATTCCTCCTCCTTCCCTGGTCCTCTCATTTTCTGTCCTTGTGGTTTAGGTGCTGACCTTATTCACGCAATCGTAGGCTGCTGCCATTAGTAAAGAAGGTGCACATGACCAAAGCCAAACCAATGAAACTCAGTTTAGGGCCTGGTGCTGAAAATGCTGGGAAAGAAAGAGGTGCTCTCTGTATTTGTCTTGGAGCTGGGAAGAACTTAAGTCTGAAGTTTCTAGGGGCCATCAAGTGAAAGGAATCTACTGAGAATGAAGCTGAGAGAGAAAGAGAGAGAGAGAGAGGGATCAAGGGGATGTGGGGTGTAAATGTTGTGTGGACATCATCTGCATCCTTGAGTCCAGCCATGATTGAGATTTTCATTTATGTAAGTCAATAAATTTCGTTTGCTAAAGCCATTTTGAGGCAGGTTTTCTGGCATTTGCAGCTGAAGGTGTTCCAATATATCCATTGTTTCTTCTGGCTTTCTGTCTTCTTCTTGTATCTGCATAGAGTACAACAGTTATTCTTGTTCTTGTGCATGGCATCTACATGTTTAGCTTCCTCATAACTGTTGGGATGAACTTCACTTAAGGACTAATAAGGTATTCAGTAAATTTGCAATCGTTAATCTTATTCTTCCAGTTGTAGAATTTCTAGTTATTGATGATGAACTCGTTCCCTCAAATCCAGCAATGCATTGTCCTAGAGGCAGGCAGGAGAGTTGCCCAGAAGGTCAGAATACATCATAACTCATTATAAGGCTATGACCTAGTTAAGAGCTTGAAATGTGCTGGTACCACCTGTCTGTCAGATTTCTAAACATCAGGATGATCTTGATTTATTTCTAGACTTTGTCAATCAGTTCATCACATGCTATCTGCAAAACAGAGTCCAATGACATCTTCATTCCAGGCTGAGTATAGGATTTTCTTGGTGCAAGCTTGGATGTGGCTTTGGTTCCGTAGTTGCTATAAAAACAACTATTCACAGTTGTTTACAATGAACAACAATCAAAAAACCCAAATAAAGTAGAAAATAAGACTATTAATTCAAATGCGCTGGAAAATCTGCTTTTTAGCAATTTCAATGCCCGGGAGAAAAGGAGAATGACAACAATCACGACCTAGACAGTATCTACCCCCCTGACAATGAAGGACACATAGGCCCCTTATTTAGCATTTTCTGTGACACATCCTACTTAAGAATCAAAATATCCTAGAATTTGAGAGGCCACACTGTCACAGAGTTCAGCTTACTCAGAATGTAAGCACTCCCTCCACTTCCTTCTTAAATGGCAATCCAGACTCCTTCTGAATGTCAGATTATCTCCAAGATTGGGTGTCTCTGCCCATTGAAGGAGAACTCTTATTTTTGGAAAGTATTCTCTTGTCCTGAACCATAGCTTCTCTCCTTGTAACTTTGAAATGCCAGAATTTTGTTTAAGAGAACTCAGAGATCATTCAAATCAACATCTTCATTTTGTGTTCAGTAATCTGTTTTATGGAACAGAGTATCTAATCATCTCCTCTGCAACAGCCCTTCCAATATTTGGCAGCATTCGTGTTCTTCCCATAACATTTTTTTCTCGGGGATAAATATACCCAGGTGCTTCACCTCTTCCTTATTCTGGCCAAAGTTCACTGAGGTGCTACCCTCACTTCCTGTCCTCTAATTCCCTCTTGTGACATGATACAGTCTTCCCAGCATCCCACTACTATTCATTCAGAGGCTAGGTATTTCCTTCCAGGTGCAAACTAATAAGGGGGGAAAAAACCACTTTTCAGTATCTTGTGTTTTTCTAGCTATTTTATGTATTTATGTAGAAGTACTATTTTATGTAGCACTTAAACACAAAAAATTTGGTTATGAATGGCCTGTCAATGTTCCTGGCAAAGCCAGATTTTCTACAAATGAATTTGTCAGACTTCAGATCAAGATTGTCAACAGCACACGATTGTGCTATGAAAAAGCACTGTAGCAGTTACTTAAACCAGGGCCCAATTTTAGTCATGCTAGCTTACATGTGTTCAGGCTTTTAAATATTGTATATTATTTTATATTCACTACTGCCCTGGCAAGAAAGCTGGGCAATGTGTTATTCTCCCTACTTTGAAGGTGAAGCCCAATGACTCCCCCACCCCTACAAGGTTAGGTTATAACTGGTCCCATGATTCTTGACTTCCAGACTACTGTTTTGTTTTCAGTATGGCCATTGTCCTTTGTCATCAAATAGCCTCACATTCCCCCCGTCCAGCACCACTGTGCAAGCAGCTTTCTGGAATGTACAAGTTTAGAATGCTTCATCTGTCAGCTGCTACCCAACAGTCCACACCTGAAAGAACCCAGATCTTCTGACTACTGGAGTCTAGTGATCTCTCATTAAACTCCCCTCCTTCCTGGTTTACGCACTACCAGATCTGAAACCAGCAAACACATTGATGGTATTGGAAGCAATGATAATTTTTAAGTGCTCATTTTCTACCCCCTCCCCTAAATCTGCTGATGGGAATTCAGTTTGCCAAATGTCGCAAGAAAAGCAAGATAAATTTTAAGTCATAAGCTAACAGGGAGCAGTGAGGAGGCAAAATAAAACTCCTTATCTGTAGGACTCTCCATATAGAACCTGAGGCTTGCTCCACCCCCTTTCCTTTCTCCTTTGCCCCGAGTGTAATTCATTTATCTTCAGGTTCAGTAACTTGAGGAACAAAGGGATATGGAGCAAGGTGAAGGATGTTGAAGGTTGAAGCCAAGGGTCACTAAAAATGAGAAGGGAGGAACTCCGAATCCCTATGGGCAGCACAATGTGCCAGGCACTCTTTATAGTATTAAGTCTCCAGCTAGAAACAGAACTTTCCTGTCCCACCTGATGATCTTTCATTAACCTAATGAAAGGTTCATAAAGAAGATGACACAAGGCTGGAAGATTTTTACGCTTAAGATTCCTCTTTGGTTGGGGCGCCTGGGTGGCTCAGTGGATTAAGCCGCTGCCTTCGGCTCAGGTCATGATCTCAGGGTCCTGGGATCGGTCCCGCATCGAGCTCTCTGCTCGGCAGGGAGCTTGCTTCCCTCTCTCTCTCAATCTGGCTGCCTCTCTGTCTACTTGTGATTTCTCTCTGTCAAATAAATAAATCTTTAAAAAAAAAGATTCCTCTTTGGTTAATAAAAGAAAAAAAAAACATAGAAGGACTAATCCCTCAACATTTGGGGACAAAAATTTCCTCAAGTTCTTTTACTTGAATTTGGAGGAAAACAATGGAAGACAGTAATTTGTGGTGGGAGGGGGATTACTATGCTCGGTGTGCTTTGAACAAATGCTCAGATGAAGCATGCCTTGTCCCCTTGCTTCTTGTATCTGCCAAAACTAAAATATAGCCCAGGACTCAGTTTAGCTGTGGTTTTAGCTCCAGACCTCTAGACATTTCACACAACACACTTCGCTGGTGATGTTTGAGATTCAACCTTGAAATCAAGTTGTTATATAATTCAACAATCCAAAATGTTTTTGTCAATACAACTTTTATACTTTGTATTAAAGGTCTGTTTTAAGTCTTTCATTACTGTTGAGAAATTTCTAATACATATATATATATATACAAACACATATATACACACACAGACAATATATATATATACAGACAATATATATTTGTGGTACATATATACATGTATATATACATATATATGTGGGACATATATACATGTATATATGTCCCACATACATATATATGTATATATGTGTGTATGTAGAGATATATACATTCACTTTCAATAATGAAAAGGCATGAAGTTTTCTAAGACCTCCAGGTGCTCATTACTTACTAGGATCTTCAGACAAGAGTCTGAATTATTAAGAGAGCTGATTGGGGTCAGATGGGGTAAAGAAATACCTGGAACAGAAAACATAAATAATCCAAAGAAAAAATATGAATGCTAGAGTAAGTAAACTAATTATAACAACGGCTGAAATTTATTAGAAACAGGAATGTATCTAATCTAATGTATCTAATACAGTGATGTAAATTTTGCAGCAGATAAGAAAAAGTCCCTAGACTGAACTGCAGGTTAATATCACCTTGGTTTTCTGGGAGAGGTTATGGTATTGTCAAACTTTTCATACATACGTGGGTTGTAAAAACAGCAGAAGCCAACAAGAGGCTTCTGGGTCCCTGAACTGACTAATAGGTATGACGTTGATGTTGGAGTTAAGTCATTTTTTCATTATTTGGAGATTGATTAAACTGGTGTGAATTGTGGGAGGTCAAATAAAAAAGAGACACAATTTGCTTTAGATTATGCTGATAAAACGCAAAGGATAGGCTTTAGGGTCAGATGAAGGGTCTTGGAGTCCTGGCTGTGCTTGTCAGGCTGAGTTGCTTTGAGGAAGTCAGGTAGCCTCTCTAAGGCATGATTCTCTCTGTATTAAAAGAAATCTAATAATAGTGGCTATATTGCAACTCAAATAAGCTAACATATATGGATGCATGTTATGAACTCTACAGTGCTAGTTACTGTTTTAATTATTTGTTAGTGTTAGCCCCAGGTTATGAATCAAAAGGGGGAAACAGCAACACACCTTATTCAATTTTGAGGGGAAAAAAGTGGGAGAAAATATTGCTTTTACAGTATTTTCCCCTTCTTCATCTGGGTCTTTGAAAAGATGTGTTTATTTACTTTTATAGCTTTACCCTCCAAAGCTTCTGTATTTGATGCCTTTTGGCCCTTATGCACAAGTTGAGAATTGAGAAAATCAATGATTATTGTAGTCCTGCCCACTCACAGCTTAAAGGGAGCAAGTTATGGATCTTGACCATAGTCCTTGCAAATTTAAATCCCACCGACTACAGGTGGGGAACCATGTTTTGGTTTTTTGTTTTCTTTTGGTTTCGGTTTTTGTTTTCAGGGTGTCTATTATTATTTTTTTAATGCATTGTGGCTTCTCCTTGCTTTTCCAGCAATACAATGGCTTGGACTCTTGTGGGTTGGTTAAAAAAAAAAAAAAAAGTAATAATGGGTCTTGTATAATCCAACAACCTCTCAGGGGAATTTCGCAACCGCACAGTCCTGTAAGATCATGACTAGTGTGCCAGAGACATGGGATAACCTTCAGTTTTATTCATACCAAATAAATAGCCACTCAGTTACCAGGGTAAATCAAATAAAGGTAACCATTGGCACTACCACTGGAATTCTGAAATGAGAATTCTGAAAGGAATATGGCAACTCAGTCACCAAGATGTGTTTGTGAAATCGGGCAATGTCAGCTTATCTCTTTCAATAGTTACTAGGTAAGAAACCAAGATGAATAACATGCAGGAGCCAAACTAAACACTATTTTACATCCTTACCTTTAATGATATCTTACTATTCACTAAGGTTTACTTGAAGACAATTATCACTTTATGAAATGGGATACATACAATGATTAACAGTGGTGTAAAGCTTATAATAAAGTATTCATGAAATTATATGGCAGGACAGATTTAGAACTGCTTTTTGAAGAGGTTGGAGCTATTTTGGCCTGCATCATTTAAGGAATTTTTAGTTCTTAATAATAACCAGATGATTTCCTTTTGTCTGAATTCAAACTCAAAGATTCTCAGGATAAGAAGACATCTCTCCATGGGTTCTTCCTTTTAAATGGCTTTTGTTGGGTGCCTGGGTGGCTCAGTTGGTTGAGTGACTGCCTTTGGCTCAGGTCATGATCCCGAAGTCCCAGGATAGAGTCCCCACCACACACCCACCTGCTCGACAGGAAGTCTGCTTCTCCCTCTGACCCTCTCCCTTCTCATGCTCATTCTCTCAAATAAATTAAAAAAAAAAAAAATCTTTAAATGGCTTTTGTTTTGCAGTATTGGAAGGCTTTTCTTGGTGGCATTTCAAAAAACTGAAGAAAGATCTTATTTTGTATCTAGGCTCTTTACTTCTCATGTTTTGACTTTGCCAAAATGTAAGCACATTATTGGACTCCTCTCTAAGTTTCAAGCCTAACTTGAATGCCTGTTCAATATCCTTAGGTTACTCAGCCATCTTCCCTGGTTGGGAACAAAAGTGACCACCTTCAGTGGTCCTGTGGTTTTCCAGTGACCTGGAAAAAGAGTATTCCAGAACTTCCTGGACTATCTCAAAGACCATAATTTGCACATAGGGGCACTTTTAAATTGTTTACTAAAAGTCATTCTGTAGAGGCAAATTACAGAAAGATTTCTCTTCATTGGCACTGGAGGTTCACAGTCAGTAATGAACAGCTGCATTTCAGCCTCCACCTGTCCTGGCAGGCCACGTTTGCACAGTGCCCAAACCAGACAACCCTACAGGGCATCCTGGGGACACATTCACTTTTAACTGTTCCTTCCACATCCATGCTGAGGCCAAGACATCAAAAGACACTGGAGGCATAATTTCTTCAATCTCTCCAATTTCTGCCTCCCAGGCTCCCTTCCAATGTTCACTTTCTTCTGGTCTCTGTAGTTCTTCCCATCCCACTATAAAGAACCCAAGTTCTCTCTGGCCACCCAGTGATTCTCAAGACCGTTTGACTGAGTCCCACCTACATGAGGCAAAAGGCTCCAAGATGCACACACACCAGTCTTTCCTACTTTTCGAAGAATTCTCTGATATCAACAAACTGTTCCTGGGCAGACACATTTTATTCAGATTGTATGAATATCTGCATTAGCAATATCTGTATGGATGACTTTTGTGTGTACCACAATCCATATTTGTGTTAATGTTTTGTTATAGGTCATAAATCGTGTTGATCTACATAGATATCACTATCCTACCATAGGGTTAATCGAACAGTACACCTCAGACACAATAGATGATGATGAAGGTAAAGAAGGGTAATTTATAATTAAAAAGCAGGAATAGTAACCACAAGAAAGAACAAGCAACTCAATAGAGTACTGATACTAATAACAAAACAATCTTCCCAAACTGAGGATACTTCAACAGACTGCCCATGCATGTTTATAGTGGGAGTTTGCAAATATTGCCAAGTGTTGCCTGGCAGGAAGTTGAATATTTAGTTAAGCCCTCAGTAAACTTTACTTATGTGCTAAATTTTTATTTATGAATACCAAATACTACCAACTCTTGACAGTTCAGCAGTTATTAGTAAGTAGACTTTAGACACACACACACACACACACACACACACACAGAAAATGTAGGGTATCAAGGGCCATTTGCTAGTAAGATCCAAAGAAGACTTACATTTGGGGATCAGTTTGTGGAACATGCTTGTGGCCTACCAGCTGCTAGAGTCCATACCTTGAAAATCATTGCTTAGGTGGTTGGCTTGGCTTTTTGACTCAGCTTCTCAAGATGCTGGATCGCTTTTCTTGTTTCATACTCCACAGCCACAAGGACATTCTGACCTTGGGCCTTAGCCAGCCCCCTGAACCCTAAACCCCCAGTTTCTCACTGGGAAGGAGAATCAGATGTTACCCACTAACTGGGTAGACTCCCAGTTACCACCTGGTAGCATCTGTGAGGACATAATGGGAGGCCTTGCGTGAAACATGGTAGAGGGAAGTCAGGAAATTTGGTCACAGGCCATCTCTGCCTTGGCAACTGTTTGGCAGCACGCAAGTTACCTCACTTCTCAGATTAGATGTCTCCTCTATGAAATGGAAATAAAACTATCAATCTCACAGATTTCTTATGCAGATCAAATGAGATAATGTAAGTGGTAAAGCATAGTATAATATAAATTTATTTATAAAAGTAATAGATGTTATCATGGCAGAGAGGTAATGTTCAAACATCTGGATTGTTCTATTTTAAAAGTATAACTAATATTAAGATGCTATGATGTTTAAGAATGACAAACAATATAGACTGTCTGTCAACCATGAAGGACAAATGCAAGGCCCTCACAGACCCTAGAGACTATTGAGAGAGAGTGAATTCCTGATTCCACAATCCTGAAACATGTTATAAAGAAAAGTACATGTCTCAATAGTCCTGAATCTCCCTCCAGCCCTTTGTTCCTCCCTTCTCCTGGTTTGGAGAGTAGGACGTAATTCAGAGTAATTCCGAACGTTAGAAATGAACTTTGGGATTTTGGGGTTTTATTTCCCCTCTTACCACCCCCCCCACCCCCCACCCCCCGCCAAGATTAGGAGCTCCTGCAAGGACAGAGGACCGGCTGAAGAATGCTAGGAATTCTTCCCTCCACCCAGTCAGGAATGTGTCCTGCTTGGGGCGCTAAGCAGGAATGTGAGGGCTGCCAGATAAGGCCCAGAGCTTGGCCATTGTGCAGCTTGCTGTGGGGGAAGAAGCCCTCCTCCAGAACCAGCCTCAGCATCCCCGGAGGCTGCTCTCTGGCTGACAGTAGAGACAAGAGCTGGTGTTGCAGAACTAACCTCTGCAGACAAGGAGTAAAGACAGCCCGGCGGACATGTTTCACAAAGACACCGTGGTGTTCTTAGTTTGAGGGAAGTACTGTCTTTGGAATCAACACAGGCATGGGCTTGACCACAGGCTCTGCTGCTTACCAGTTAGCTGTGAGACCTGCATTAGATACTCCATGAGCTTGGGTTTCCTCATCTATAAAACACAAATAATAATAGTACCTACCCTCTTACAGTCAAGGGGAGGATTGAATAAAATAATATATATAACACACTTGCTACAGCACCCATCCATATATTTGGGCTATAAAGTCTATTTTTATATGACTAGCTTTATTTCTATTTATTTATTTATTTGATAGAGAGAGAGAGAGAAAGGGGGGTGGGCATGGGAAGCACAGGGAGAAGGGCAAGCAGACTCTGCACTCAGCACAGGGCAGGGCTCGACCTAGGGCTCAGTATGACTGGGACATCAGACCTGAGCTGAAATCAAGAGCCAGGCACTTAACTGACTGAGCCAACCAGGCACCCCTATGTGACTAGCTTCTAAGCAGTTTCAATATCCTGCCTTTATTCAGTGTTACAATACACAATGTATTTTCATATTTGTTACTTCTTTTTTTATTGGTTTCAGTAATTTTTTATATTACAAAACAATTTTATTTGCCAATTACATCTTAATAAAACTGGAAAAAAACAAACACATGTGCCTTCTGAAGAAGGTCCACAAACCACCTGTGGAGTAGCTTTCTCCCTCAGTATCAACCCTGAATTTGATCAGGTATCTAGAGCTAAATGTCTAGATACAATTTACAAGAGGCATATTTGAAACAATAACGTACAAATGCAATCAGTAAAATCCAGACAGTTTCTCCAACTGATATATTCCAAGCGGGATAAACAAGAGAAAAAAACCTAGAGTGTTACTTCTTTTTAATTGCATTAAGCAATAGTGTGAATTTGAGTACCTTAGGGATGATTTGTAAATATAGTCATATTTCATTTAATATTATTTTATTTTATCTTACTTATTTGAGAGAGAGCAAGTGTGCACACAAGCAGGGGGAAGGGCAGAGGGAGAGGGAGAAGCAGAGAACCCCATGCAGGGCTTGATCCCAGGATCCTAAGATCATGACCTGAGTGGAAGACAGATGCTTAACCTACTGAGCCACCCAGGTGTGCCGATATAGTCATCTATAGTCATCTTTTTAAAACAAGTAATAGAGTATCAGCTTTGATAGTTAACCCAAGTCTCCTCTTAGCTCTTGTCTACACTGCATCCCTAGCCCCATTTTTTTTTTAGTCACAGCAGGCTGCCTCCCTCCCACCTTCCCAAGCATACTGACTCTATTTAACCCATGTAGCTGCTCTCACCCAATTTCCAGAGGGAGCTTGGAAGAAGGCACCATAAGAAGTCATAGAGAGGCTCCAGGGCTTCAGGGATTCTGTCAGGAGGAGCCTTGAGGAGCCCCTGAGGTACCCAGAATGCCTACTTGATTCCCTTATGCGTGGGTCTCAAAGTTTAACCTGTGTTGGAGAAGTCCTGCTGCCCATGCCCAGCCAGGTTCCCCTGGCTTGCTGCTTTGCTTCTACCAGCCTTTCTTCAGTCCTCTGTCCTGGGAACAGAGGGAAGGAGGGAAGACTGTCCCTTCTTAGTTCTTGCCTTGCTCAGGCCAGAATTCCTAGAACAAGGTGGGTCTGCAACCTAACTCTGACCCTTGGTGTTCCTGAAGCTGGAGTGCTGCTCCACTTTCCTGAACCCCAAATCTTGATTCCTACAGTTACTGTGGATCTGCCGTTTCCTTCTATAAGACGCAAATGTGAATTTTTAGTCTCCTCCTGGTACAGGGGGCTTGCGGATGGCTGTTGACCTATTTCCTGAAGTCTCTATGAGGTTCCTGACAATTCTTTCTTCCCTCGGCTTGGTCCCCTGTAATATCAGCCATGATCTCTGGACACGGAGTCCCATGTCCCATGGGGAGCAAGCTTACCTCTCCACTGATGGCCTTATTGTTTCCATGCTGGTTCCTGTATAATGCCATCCACCTCTCACTCTAGGATCTCAAAGAAATTTCATCCTTTATTGGTAGTAAATATTTTGGGGGACAAAGAAAAATGCCAAACCACTGCCTTTATTATCCTTCTTAAATTCATAGGGGTATGGCCTGAGGCAAGCTGGACCACAGTTTTCTTAGGTGGCAGGAAGGCTTGTGAACAAGCATCAGGCAGTGGCCTCTGTGAGGGAGTCAGGATGGGGTTTGGAGGAACTGTCCTACATGAGAGTTTAAACTTGGGGGAAGTGTCTAAAGCAGAGTCTAAATGAGGTAGCAAGCTCTCTTATGGTTATGGCCTTAGCCCATGCTAAGCCCAAACACTGTATGCCTTCAGCTTTGCCCAACGCTACCTTTTGCCCCACTCTATCTTTTTTTTTTTTTTTTTTTTTTTATCTCTGGATACAATGCTTACCCTAGGGATATCTCATGTATCCAAAAACTATTATTTCACCCTCAGCTATGGTGTTGAAGCAGCCTTCCCTGTCACATGGGCTGGCACCATCACTCTCTATTTTCCCAAACTAAAAACCTGAAGTTTATCATAAACTTTCATCTGTCCATCTGCCATGTGCATGTTTCACTACACTGGCTATACCATCTCTATGCTACCATGACCTTGACTGTGGTAAACATTACCAGTATTCACCAATATCCAATTCTTCTTTTCTTTCCGGGCATTTAAGAGATGATACTTCCCATCCTATTCTAGTTATGTGCAGCCATATGACTAGTAGGGGCCAATGAAACATAAGTAAAAATTCACATCTTATTTCTAGGCTAAAGTAGTGAAAAGCTTTCTCAGCCCTCTTTACCTGAAACATCCCTCTTCTTTTGTTGTGATGAATGCAGAGCTTTTGTCTTGAGATGGCAGTGTCACCAAGTCCAAGAAGGCTGGCTAGCTGCATGACAGAGAAATAAAAAAACTTTCATGATAACCCTCCAAGATGGAGGAGGGTCATTTGTTACCATAGCATGATCTATCATATCCTGACCAATACAGTCACTGAGGCTAGCTGATTTGACTACACCTGTGTCTCTGCCTTCCAGTCCCTTTGTTCTAGCTCAAGACCTCACTGTCTCCCACGGGAATTATCAGGAACTTTAAAAATGTCTTCCTGTCTCCAGGTTGGCATCCCTCAGACTCATCCTCCAAAAAGATATCAGAATGGTCTTTGTAGAACTCAAATTCAGTCTTGTATTTGAGCTACACTGATAGGATGAATAAAGGCTGGTAACATGACAAATCTCCTGTGTCTCTTCTCTTTATGCTTTATAACTAGCAATACTTAAATGTTTGTGATTTTCAGAATAATCCATGCTTTCTAATACTTCTTTGTTTCACTTATGCTGTTCCATTTATCGAAAATATTTTTTTTTTAAGTAGGCTATTTGCGGAGCCCAGTATGGGACTTGAACTCACAACTCTGAGATCAAGACCTGAGCCAAAACCAAGAGTTTGACACTTAACTGACTGAGCCACCCAGGCATCCCAATCCAAAATATCTTTATACAACCTTCATGCTTTTCTTTGCCTGGCTACTCCTTATTCCTCAAGACTAGGTTCTAATATCACTTTTCTGAGAAGGTTTCCTGCTGGATTTACTCTTTCTCCACCACACTCCCACAGGATCTTCTACATATCATTGGGTACATTATATTACATCTCTTTATGGGTCTCCCCGTGAGGGTAAAAGATTAACTGGGTAGGTACCTGTCACATGGTAGATCTTCATTTGTAGGACATGTGGAGGTAATGGGATTTGGTGGTGATCTAGACACTCAGGCCTCATCCTTGGACACAGAATTCCAGGATGATGGGTTGTGAAGTCAACTTGAGGGGTCAGCCTGAGAAATTAGTCACTCCAGTGGGTATCCAGGTCTGACCAGAGTAGAAGATGGAGATTACGCCATGCTTAACAAATGAATCAGGGATTATTAACCTAGACAAGATTGGCTCAAGAACTGAAATGACGTTGCATTGAATGGGGACCATGAAGAGATACCACTTTGAGAATCTTGGTAAGGTAGAAGCAGAGGAAAGAGTGGAATCTGATATAATTTAGCAAAATCACTGGCATTCTTACTAGATTGGGCTTAGGCAGCAACCACATCGTTCTTGAATGACTACAATAATAAATGCAGTAGGTTCTCATTATTTGTGTGCAAAGTCCCTGGGAACACTGATGAACAAATGTGAAACCATCGTTCCTAGAGAAAATGCAGGGTTAGGTACTTGTGAGCCTGTGGTCACATTTTCATCAACTGATTAATATATAACTTTGTTTTATGTATGTTTCTGTTTAAAGACACTTTATTTCCTTATTGAATACGTATTATGTATTTATGAACATTGAACTCATGGCCAACAACACTGAAACTTATATCTTAATAAAGTTTACCTAACACACATAGTTCTCTAAAAGATGCTTCTTGCATGTAGGAAACCTGGAAAGCACTCCAGCACTGCACTTGGGAGTCATTTTAAATAACAAAATCATCAATAAAAAAGCACAAAAACGTGGAAAATGTGGCACCAAAGAGATTACAAAAAGAAATTTTTGTTTATAGAATGGAAACTGAAACAAAAATAGTGTTACTTTGTCCAACTTCAGCTGGGAATGTGTATATGAGGAGACTCAAATTTTTCACTGCTCTGCCCATGTCCACGAATGACTATGGGAAAGTGCTATGAGTACTGATTTGGGGGTTACACATAAATTTTAGGAAGTAGGTGACTTTACAGATACAGAACCCACAAACAATGAGAATCCACTGTGGTTATGATCTACTAAACATCTACCACGTGTCATTGAACAAGGTGCTTTACATATATGCATATTTTCAAGTTTATCAGTTTTTCACTCTTCAAATGAGATGACTCAGAGTTAACAATGGCACACATGTTCTTAGATGTTCTCCCACCACTGGAAAAAGTAAACCTTTATAATAAGATTAATGTCATACAATTTTTACACTTAGCTTACTGGTACATTAATGGGGCTAGACACTTGAAATAGGCTGGGCTTCAGCTTTTCTTGGACATTGCTAACTCAATAGTCTGAGTTCTTATAGAAAACTTGGAATGCTGTGCCCACTTGGAAGCAGGGTTATTGACTGATTATGTTTAGAGACCTACAAGCTTGTGTGTACTAAGGTCTGAAGAGACTCTTTCTTATAGGAAAACAGGACCAGCAGTTAAGAGCACACTCATCTTCCCAAACAACATTAGGCGAAGCCAAAAATAGTCAAGTAAATAAATTCAGAGACAAATATGTCTTTCAGGGCATTGACTGACTGAAGAGTAATCTGAGAAGTTAGCAAGCTTTGGAACATATGCCCTTTTGAAGCTTCATGCTTGCAAAATGATGGTCTTGGGCAATCTGGGCCTCTACAATCTTCCTATCTACTGCTTGCTTTCCATTTAGGTCAGTCTGGACTCTGTTCCAAACTACACTGTGCTCACTCTTCCTTCTCATCTTACTCTTATCACAATGCCATTCTATTCCCAACCAAATCACCCTTGCTTGGCAAAGCACCATTTAGTCCCACATCTTCCATTCACCTCTTTTGGACCTCCTCACCCCTCTGGATCTGGGGGAGGATGTGGACCACCCAAAATCTAGCCCACTTGTCACCCCATCTGTAAAAGAGAAATACTAATAACTCTAATCTTGGAATGCAAGCAGGAGAGCATGTGAAGGCACATGGTACAGGGCCTTCAACTAAGTGGCTGCTCTACAACCTGGTGAATCTGAATCTGAATTATGGTTTTGACCTTGATTCATGTAAATTAACTTTTTGTTAACTCTTCTGAGGCAACTTTTATGAAGAAGAGGATAATATCACAAGAGACAAGGCAACAGCGAGAAAGAACACGCTTTGGGGGAGTGACTTCCAGATTGAGTTTAATGGACGAGTGAAGGAATTTTGGGAAATGATACCACATTGCTTAATATTTCCCTTTTGCCTAAAATCTCCCTAATAACACTTTTACCTGATATAATAATTTTTACAAAAGAAACACATTATAAAGGGAAAAAGTAAGAACATATTAGAAGTTCTGAAAATGAATACATTCAGCTTCAGGAAAAACTCATCCCATCTGTATATGCACTTACCCTTTTGTTTAGTTATTGGTCCGATATTTATTGGTCCGATTTTTCTACATGATGGGGTTCAGTGGTAAACATGAAATGCAAGTTCTCTATATTTATGGAACTTATTTTGTTTGGTATCAGAAAACAGATCTGAGAAAACTCATGACCAACCGGTACCAATCCAGTCACTAGACCATGCACTGGCTTTTGAGAATGGTCACATGAGAGAGTCTAGTCACTGATGTAAGTTCCAGTCCCTGCTTCTAAGCCCTGAAAGAGGGAAGAGGAAGGTGTCACAGTGTACAGAGTGGGAGTGTAGAAGCAGAAAGACAAAAGCAGCTCTCGGAGTCAGCATCTGCTGGGTCTGGAGCAGTGAGTGTACCAACCTCAGGATTGGACCTCGGGCTGGTTACTCTTTGTGAGTACAAGCCCCATAAACAGAAATCCTTCTAGAAGTTATATTTGACTGTGAAGGACAACGGCATATATTTAGTCCAAAGAGATCGGAAATATAGGCCACCAGCGATTTCAAACAGTTGTTAAAGTGTGGAGATAAATGCTGAGGAGAGAGAGAGGTCGGGGTGAGACCTGGCTTATATGAGGAGTTCCTTAGTCTGTTTCTCACCAGGATTCAAAAGGAAAGAGCTGGATGTTGTGAAATTTGAGCTTTCAAAAGTGCTATAGAAAACTTTTAACACTGTTAAACACTTGGAACCCTCGGCAGACAAAAATAAGACATTTGCTCTTATTCTGAAATCCCAAATTAAACAAAGGTCAGAGTAACAGTTGTGTTTCATTCTAGCATGCCTTAGTGAGAAATCAAAGGAGACTCCCCAGAGACTGATAAGCTCCTTGTAACATGCTGAATTGTTGCATCAGATAGAGAAAACATGATTTACACAGTTGACACTTGAACAACAATGGGTTTGAACTACACAGGTCCACCTGTACGTGGATTTTTCATAGTACAGTACTGTAAATGTATTTTCTTTTCCTTATGATTTTAGTAACATTTTCTTTTCTCTAGGTACTTCATTATAAGAATGAAGTATATAAAATATATAATATACAAAATATGTATTAATCCTTTATGTTATTAGTAGGGCTTCTGGTCCACAGTAGGCTATTAGTAGTTACGTTTTTGGAGAGTCAGAAGTTATACCTGAATTTTTGACTGCATGGAGGGTTGTCTCCCCAGCCCTGGTATTGCCCAAGGATCAACTCTACATACTGTGCTTTCTTTCTAAGAGTCACAATTAAAGGAAGTTAGCACTTAATACAAACCATCAGAACTTGTTATAATACTTTCCATAATGTAATAGATTGAGAGTCTCACATGACAATCTCCACTGTCCTGGTCTAAAACTTAAAAAATGGTGCCCCAGAGTAACTCTTCAGAGCTCCAGTAAGTGTTTACTAAAACAGGGTGCCTGGGTGGCTCAGTCAGATAAGTGTCTGCCTTCGGGTCCAGTCGTGGTCCTGGGATCCTGGGATCGAGCCCCACATTGGGCTCCCTGCTCCACAGAGAGCCTGCTTCTCCCTCTCCCTCTGCCTGCCACTCCCCCTGATTGTGCTCTTTCTCTGTCAAATAAATAAAATCTTTAAACATAATTTTTAAAAAAGTGTTTACTGAATACAATATGTAAAACCCCAACTACATTTTCCAGGGCATCACTTTTGAGAGCTCTTTGCCCCAGCAGCATTACACAGCAAGGAAGAAGGGAGCAGAAGGTGCGTGAGCACCAGCTTCTTGAACACAGTGGGAAGAAGACCAAAAAGAAAATGATCAAGAAACCATAAGCAGAAGGTTCTTCCTTGTCACAGCGTTTTAGGATTAAAAATAAAAAGATTTACTAAAATTAGCCACAATGTAAAACCCTATAGCTGAAAGTTTTAAATAAGGCAAATGGCCTCAATGCTTCAGACAACTTTATCAACTTCATGCTATAAACCCTAACAAGCAAATTAATTATTCCCAGATGCTGGGGATGAAGAATGCTTGCTGAATTGTTTTGCTTCTAAAAATCTTCAGTATAAACACACATTCACAGGATTGCATTCCCTTTTTTGGCTCCCAACATGCAAGTAATTATACAGTATGCAGGATAATGTTGGATGAGCTCTTTGAATACCAAGCAAGTTCTGGGTTCTGTCAGCCTTTTGGATACTATGTCCACAAACATTTTTCTCTGACAGTCTTTAGTAACAACTTGTAAACAAATTGTTTCAAGTTCATTTAAAAAAAAAAAAAAAAAGCTCAACAGCAGCACAAACCTCACTTCCAAATTATTCCAAATCCTTAAAGAGCTGAAAGGGGCAAAATTCATCTCAAGTATGGTACAATTCTTATCTTGCATCAAGAATAGTTATTCTGCAATCCTTAGGAGAGGGAGGTCAAATCACATTGGTAGTCTTTATATTTTTACATTCTTTGCATTTTGCTCACATGTAAACAAAGAAGAAAAAACATTATGAATCAACTGTGAATTAAGAATATGTTTAGGATTAAAACATAGATTCTCTGATCATGGCCAGAATAATGTGAATAAAGGGTCATTTTTCAGTTTCACTCCCAAATTTTCATAGAACAAATGAAATGTGCCTGGTGTTGAGTGAGTCAGGGAGAGTTTCTGGTTTTATCTGGACCTTCGTACTTCTAGAAGTAATTAAACTCGGTGGATTTGTTCTGGGGCCTTATATAATGCAGCAAAGGTGTGCGTGTGTGTGTGTCAGTGTGCACACATGTGCAAAATGTGTGCGGGGTGGAGGAGATAAAGGCGACACAGGGAAAACCTCAGGAACTGTTAAAGAAAAAAAAACACCACATTTTCTACAGAAGGAAAGAGAAATTCTGTCGTCCTGCCAAACGCAACACAAATGAGAGGGAAAGTTCAAGGAAAGTTGATATTTAAAAATAAATAAAAGGAAATTCAATGAGAAAACAATATGCAGGTCAGGTCGAAGCCCAGAGAAAAATGCTCATTCAGAACTGGGCTGTGATCCTGCTTTTTCTGAAGTGAGCAGCTGCTGGTTATTGAAACCAGCCCACACAGTTGGGTCCCTGCCTCCATGGCAACACTGGGACTGTCTGTGCTGGAGTGGCCGAGGCACAATGGGGCAGTTCCAAGGCCCAGAAGCACTTCTGGCTACAGATTAAGGAGGTTTTTTGTTTTTTATGTGTGTTGAGAGATTTGGATTCCTGGGTTTGTGGTTGGCTTTTGGAAACTTTTCCAACCTATAATAAACCCTGACCTACGGGGCTGATTTTCATGCAAATAAAGGAAAAGCATGGAAGGAAAGCATCTAGGTGTTCCATAGGCAAATAACTTATTTTTAGTCTCACTTGAAATTTTCTCTTACAAATCTCTAATAAGCTCTGGGCATTTATACCTCGTCCCTTGTTTTGCAACCTTAGGATGTTTTGGAAATAATGCTTAACTTGTTTTTCATACTTGTAGCTTATAATAAGGCATGGCCCGAAAAGGGAAAACTATCAGTCTTGTGAGTTGAAAAAGTTAGCTAATAATTAAAGTTACAAACTATAGGGGTGCCTGGGTGGTTCAGTTCATTAAGCATCCACCTCTTGATTTTGGCTCAGGTTTATCTCAGGGTTGTGAGTTCAAGCCCTGTGTGGAGCACACTTTAAAAACCAACCAACCAACCATAGGTTATATATTTCTATATGCAGGGCCTCAATAATTGGCACATTTAAGTACTGAACTCACCTTGGTTCCATTAGTACTACTACAAGCTAACAAATTTATCTACCAGCTAGTAATAAAGAAAACTGCAACATAATAACCTCACTCAGTAACATAGTAAGTAATAGCATAGACTTTAGAGTCAAATTGCCTGAGTTCCTATCCTGCCATTTATTTGCTGTTTACTCTCAGGCAAGTTACTTAAACTCTCTCTGACTCTGTTTCCTCAGCTGCAAAATGAGGATATGAGGAGTACTGACCTGGCAAAGACTGTTAAAGTTGTTAAGTACATTAATATTTCTAAAGTGCTTGAAACTGTATTTAGTTAATGTTTAAGTCCTTAGAAGATAAATAATATATATACATAAATTTTTTAAAAACTAAAAAGGACCATAAGGAATATCACGGAGGACATTGAGAGATGGAGAGGAGAAGTGAGTTGGGGGAAATCGGAGAGGAAGACAAACCATGAGAGACTGTGGACTCTGAGAAACAAACTGAGGGTTTTGGAAGGGAGAGGGGTGGGGGACTGGGTGAGCCTGGTGGTGGGTATTATGGAGGGCATGTATTACATGGAGCACTGGGTGTGGTGCAAAAACAATGAATTTGGAAACATTGAAAAGAAATAAAATAAAATGAAATGAAATGAAACAAAAACAGATTTAAAAGGACCTCTTTTAAGACGCTGGGAAATACTGCCTTTGGAATTCAGGACAGCCAGTGTATTTGTGTGCTTATGTCCATAGTCAGGAAATGTTAGACTTATTTATATCCATGGCTTTTAACTCACTTGGATCCATGCTTAAGACTCTTTGACCCTGATAAAGAATTTGTTTATGAATTTAGCCTGTTTGTGTGTGTATGTGTATGTGTGCATGCACACGCAGAAAGGAGTGTTTTGACAAATATAAACTGCATCTTTGATGCATTTGGATGTCTACAAATGCTTAACTTTTGTTAAAAGCACAAAGCACAGTGCTTTGCTAAACTGAGCCAGCATGAGATGCAGCCCTCAAACTGGGGAACCTATCATTGTATCTACTTATTCCAGCATCAGTCAAGTACTTACTTTTCCCCAGACTTGTGGAGATGATAACCCTGGTGCTGCTTCACCTCCTTAAGAGGATGAGGTACACCAAATCATTTTCTAAAAAATTTATTTTTGACGAAAATTATATATACTTAAGGTACACAATGTGATATTATATACACAGATATAGTGAAATGCAATCAACCTAACATACCCTTTACCTTCTGTGGTTATCTTTTTTAGTGTGTGTGGTAGGAACACTTGAGACTTACTCTTTCAGCAAATTTCAAGTATACAAAACATTATTATTGATGATAGTCACCATGTTATATATTAGGTCTCCAGAACTTATTCATCTCATAAGGGAAGTTTATATTTATACCTTTGATCACTATATCCCCCTGTCCCCAAGCCCATTCTACTCTATTACTATGAGTTGAACTTTCTTTTCTTTTTTTAAGATTCCACATATATGGAAGATCATGCAGTATTCATTTTTCTGTGTCTGGCTTATTTGATTTAGCATACTATCTTCCAGGTTCATTTGTTGTCTCAAATTACATGATTTTGTTCTTTTTAAAGGCTGAATATTACACACACACACACACACACACACACACACACACACACACCACATTTCCTTTATTCATTCATCTGTCAAGAGATTCTGAGGTTGTTTCCATAACCTTGGCTATTATGAATAATGCTGCAATGAGCATGGAAGTGCAGATATCTTTTTGATAACCTGTTTTCACTTCCTTTATCTACATACGTAGTAGCAGGATTGCCAGGTCATATACAAGTTCTGTTTTTTCATTTTTGAACAATTTTCATACTCCTTTCCATAGTAACTGAACCAATTTATATCCCCATCAACAGTGCACAAGGCTTCCCTTTTCTTCATTTCCTTGCTAACACTTATCTCTTGTCTTTCTGTTACTAGCCATTCTAACAGTGTGAGATGATATCTCACTGTGATTTTGACTTGCATTTCCCTAATGATTAGTGGTGTTGAGCATCTTTTCTTGTGCTATTGGCTTTCTGTATGTTTTCTTTGGAAAAATATCTATTCTGGCCCTTTCCCTATTTTTAAATTGAGCTGTTTTGTTTTTGCTGTTGTTGTTTTACTACTGAGTTGTGTAATTTGCTTATACATTTTGGAGTTTTTTTAATAAGTTTTTTTTTTAAGATTTTATTTATTTATTTATTTGACACAGAGAGAGATCACAAATAGGCAGAGAGGCAGGCAGAGAGAGAAGCGGAAGCAGGCTCCCTGCTGAGCAGAGAGCCCGATGTGGGGCTCGATCCCAGAACCCTGAGATCATGACCTGAGCTGAAGGCAGAGGCTTAACCCACTGAGCCACCCAGGCACCCCTACATTTTGGATATTAATGAGTTGCATCATTCCTACCAGACCCTGTTATGGGTTTCCCACTTCATCCCAGAACTCTTACTCTGGAATTGAAAAGCCTACTCACAGGTTGAGATGCACAACTTTGATGGTATCCATCCATCTTAGGCCATGTAATTCCTTATAAATTGTAGAATTGCACTATCTCCTACAGTGGGACCAAACCTAAAACTGGTCCTATGCAAACCTGTTCTTCTGTTTACACTTTCTTACTTAAGTGAGAGAGAAATATCTATTAGGTATCTATAGTTGCTGAGTGTTTTTATAAATCTTGTTGGGATATATGGATGGTTTTCACACAAATATATTATTTCACCAGCCAGGGTATTTATAATTTTTGGAATCCAGTATAGCTGAGGCTAAAGCCTTAGTACATTAACCAATGTTCTCAAATTAGGTCACATGCCTTCAGATCTAAGTACAGGGACCAGAAGTCATTCTGGGACCTCAAAGAAAGAAATGAATGTCTATTTCAGTTTGCAAAATGGATGAATCTTATTTTCATAAAGGTTTTCTCCTTGTACAACTGTTAAAAGTGGGGCTGCATATCTGAAAATGTGGGTACATTTGAGTGTAGGGCTAAATACTGAAAGGACAAGGACCAAAATACACAAAATTCACTTAAAAAATTAAGATCCCCCTGCAGTTCAACACAGATACTGTTTTCCAGAAAAACAAATGTACTATCAGCTTAAGTGCAACTTTCTATGCAAAGTTTTTGGATGCCAGAAAAAAAAAAAAATTAGAGAAAGGTAGCATTCCCTTGTTGAAAGAAAGAGAAGCTGCTGTCTAGAAGAAAATCAGACTGAGCCAAGGCTATGACACTTTGAAAGGACACAGAACTGAGCAAATTGACTTCATTGTTTGGGGAAGTTTAAATGGAAACCATTAAAAAGGAGTCTCCTTTGTCTATTTTCCTACTCCAGGAATTGAAATGATCTTAAATAAGAAGTTGGCTCTGGCAGTGTTTAGCTGTACTCCAAAGAAAAGGGAAATTATCAGGTGTGGGGAAAGCTGCCCTGGAATAACAGTTGGGAGACCTGAGCCCCAGTTTCATTCTGGTCACTTGTCAATGTAGGACAGGTTACTTTCCTTCTCAGAGATATTAATAACCATGGTGCTGGTGGTGGTAGCAGGAGTAGCAGTGGCAGCAGTGGTAAGAGTAGGAGCAGCAGCAGCAGCAGCAGGAGCAGCAGCCGTGGTAGGAGTAGCAACAGCGGCAGTAGTCCAGTATTAGCAGTACCAGCAACAGCGGTATTAGTAGCAGAACAGTGGCCGCAGCAACATAGCAGTAGTAGTGCTAGTAGCAGGAGTAGCAGTGGGAGTGGTAGCAGCAGTTTCCATTTATTTAAAGTCTCCAGTCAGGTACTTGAGTAGGAGCTATACAAATATTATTTCTTTTCTTTTCTTTTTTAAAGATTTTATTTTTCTGAGAGAAAAATAGCTAGAGGGAGAGTACAACTTGGGGGTGGGGGGAGGCGTGAGAGGGAGAAGCAGACTCCCGGCAGAGCAGGGAGCTCGATGTGGGGCTCTGTGGAGCAGGGAGCCCGATATGGGGCTTAATCCCAGGACCCAGGGATCATGACCTGAGCCAAAGGCAGATGCTTAACTAAGCCACACAGGCACCCCCAAATATTATTTCTTTAAGCTCCATGGTCACCTCACTGGCAGTTTATCCCTATTGACCTATAAAGAAATTGGAGGATCTAAGAGGTTGAGTAATTTGCTTAAGGCCACTTTGCAAGTCAGTGAAAAATCTGGATTTTGAATCTGGAACAATCTGATTTCAAAGTCTTGTCCTTCTCTTGGGAAACAATGTGGTATGGGGCAGCGTTTCTCAAACTTTAACATGCTCAAGAGCACATACGATCTTGGAGACCTTCAACTGGAGAGTCTGAAGCAATAGGTCCCCTGGGACGCATGAGGTCCTGCATTTCAAATAAGTTCAAATAAGTGATGCTGCTGGTTCCAGGAAGTGAGGCCTTGGTTTACTCATCTGCAGCACACAGGACTTTGATAAAATGAGTTTCAAGGTATATTCCAGCTCTGAAATCCCAATATTCAGGGTATACTGTAGTATTAAGAAACCAGATCACACAGGAACGACTCTTGGCTGCATGAATTTTTAAACTGGCTTACAATGAGATTCTGGCTGTGATTTATGTATCTTCCTGCAGCATCTTTGACAGGTAGGATCAGACACCCTCACTCAAATTACATTGTTGTTAAGCTTTCGACTGAGCTAAATCTTACTGAAAGAGTTCAAAGCACTTCTTTTCATAAGCATCTTTAAAGATTATAAATGTAAAAATAGTTTCTTACGAGAAGCTTAGATGGCAGGGTTTTTCTCTTTAATAACAGAAATGAGAAGTCTCCAAAACCATCATGGTAGCACAATCCTTAAAAATATGTTAATGCCTCATCTTAAAGTCTTACAGAAATTGAGGTTTTCTGAGTTAACAAAATAGACTTCATCACAGATGGTCCGAATGATAAAAGGAACCAGCACACTAGTGCAGCAAGACTAAAAACACTGCTCTTAGCTGAGCGTGCTGAAAGTCTTTCAGGAAATTTTTCTACATATAACTCTGTTCAGTGTTGAAGGAAAATGGTTTTGATTGGCAAGGGCACTTCAAATGCTTTAAGCAAAGCTCAGGGCCATAGGATGTGCAAGTTTTATGAAGAAGCCATTTCTATTTAAAATGGATGCCCTTGTTAAGATGCTTTTTCTTATCATCTTGTACCTAACACAGGATAATGGCACCAAGGAAAGTGATTTTTGCTCTCTCCTAAGAGCTACGGTCCAGATCACCAAGAGAGATGCCAAGAACTCCTTTTCCTGAACTCAAACAAGGGCAACTGCAGGAGCAGGGGACATAGTCCATAGTCTATGAGTCTCTAATGAAAAACAATTTCCCAGTGGTGAAGACTGCTAGAAAATGAAATCAGAATTCTTTATCAAGGGCTTTAAAAACCAGATAAAAAGACACATCCATCTGGAATGGCACAAGTATATCTGTGTCTAAAGAAAGATACCTTTGAAGGGAAGATTTTATTTTTTTATGGTCCTCAAGGGTGGTCCATATGTATTTAGCCAATATTTAATTATCCATGGCAGTGGTATCAGATCTTATAAAGAGGTAGAGCCACTCTTTATTTATTTATTTAAAATAAAAAAATTTAAATAACTTCTTATGAAGAATCCTAAGATGTAAAATAGATAAATACAGAGCTACTCCACTCAACATTTGGAAAGAAGGGTTGCCCTTAGACCCTGCTTTGGCCACCACAGGTTGTGTTCCAGCTTCCAACTGCTGCTTAACAAACCATTTCAGAACTAAGTGGCTCAAAACAAAATTTTATCAACTCTCAAAATTTTGTGGGTTGTTAAGGCTCAGCTGGGAAGTTCTTGTTTGGGGACTCTTATGCTGTTATAGTCATGAAGTCCTCTGAAGGCTCTGCTGGGGTGGACATCCAAGACGACTCCTTTGCTCTTATGTCCAGAGCTTCAGTGCTCCTTGGCTTCTTTCCGTCTGCACATAGCCTCTCACCTTAGGTTCTTCCTCTGTGGTTTGGGATTCTCCTAGGGTGGTTTCTGGGTAGTTACACTTCTTATATAACATCTGGCTTCTAAGACGCAGGATTTGAAACTGCCAGGTCCATTAGTGGCAAAGCCCAGAGCTGGTACAAGATGACTTCCACTATATTCTATTGGCAGAGCAATCATGGGGCTTTCCCAGATTCAGTGGGGTTATAGAGAAATAGTAACCTCCTAATGGGAAAGTAGCAATGTCATATTGTAGAAGAACACTGAGACAGGATATATTGTTGCAGCCACCTTTGGAAAATGCTGTCCGCCATAGTCAAGAAACACGATGGTAATAAAGACCTGATGATATGGAGAATGGAAATTTACAAATAATCCTAACATTTTTAAAAGTAGGGTTGATACACAATGTGACATTCGTTTCAGGTGTGCAACACAGTGATTGAACAACATTATACCTTATCCTGTGCTCACCACAAGTGTAGCTACCATCTGTCACCACATCACACTATTACAATACCAGTGACTACACAGTCACCTTTAATTCAGTCTTAAGGTCTTCTTAAAAATCCCTTCTTAGAGATTTTAATTATGATCTTGTGCAAAGTTGAAAATAGTAAGTTTGGTTTTATTTTTGGATCTTCTTTACTGGCAGAGATATTAATGTTACATCCTATTGGAAAGTGCTATGAGTTGCTACTTACTTGGGGAGAGAGGTGTGAGTAAGAGAAGGTAAGCATACAAATAGTGTTAAGCCAGAGCCAAATCCTCCCCCTTACTATTTTCTATATCACGGAAAGTGATGAGAACAGACACAACGTGGCCTCAGAACACTCAGGTTAGAGAGACAGATAGAAAACTGCAGCAACCTGTAGCCATTTCCGGTCATCAGTAAGGCAGGCAGCTAGCATTTTGCAGAACCTCTTGAGAGAAAGCAAACCTTCTATAGAAAACAACTGGTAAAAACTGCACTTTGAGGATTATGTAAACAAAGAGCCTCTAAACCTGACACTAGAAATAAGGGTCCTGAAAAAAGAAGTGGAGTTTCAGCCCAGGAAGTTGAGACAAAAGGATTTCCAGAGCCTAGAAGAAACAGAATAGTTCTTGGGCCACATTAATGAGGAGTTTCCCCTACTTCCTTAGTAAGAAAGGGAAATAGCAGAATCCATAATAAAGATGTATTAAATGCAAAATATTCTTTGTTATCTATGACAAAAGACTTAAATATTAAAATTCTCATTTCAGAACAAAGATTCAGTTATTTGCAACAAATCCATTGGTTGCCTTCCTAAATTCCAAAATTAAAGTGCCCTTCCAGGTTTCAGTTATTTAGTACCTGAACTGAAGGCACACTAGCTGCACATTATGGCCAAAATTCTTGTGCCCAAAGTGGAAAAGTTCTTTCACAATTATTCCTTCCCAAGGTTTATCTATGCCTGGCTGTGGCACATGTTGTATTAGCCTGTCCACAAAGATGAGGAAAAAAGAGTTTAGCATGGTCTGATACTCGGTTTGGGTTCTATGAATTAGAGCTCCAGTTGGAGCAACTAGTTTGAACTTATCTGAAGACCAAGTATGAATTATAGAAGCAGGTTTGACATATTTTATTACCTAGGGAAACTACCTCCTAGAAATTGCTCAATTTGTTATTGGCAGTCTTCTATCGTCAGGGCAGGATTTTTGGAGAATTGTTCTCAAAGAGATGATGTCTAGTCAGTCTTGGTGAAATTATATTGGGAGTTTGGCCTGATTCTAAGCTTTTAAAAACAGCTCCAATAGTCATGAAATGCTATGCGTGTATGTGGAGGGGGCAGTTGGTAGTGAGCTATTGGTGAGAAGGGTGTCAGTGGTCCCCAAGGGAAGAAGGAAGAAAACTGTTGAACTTTGAAAAATAATCCCCAGACGCTTTTTTTTTTTTTTTTTAAAGGTTCTGGTATGTAGGAGTTTAACACATAGAACTTATTTTTGGAGGCGCCTGGGTGGTGCAGTTGGTTAAGCGTTGGGCGCAGTTGGTTTCAGCTCAGGTCGTGATCTCACGGTTGTGAGACTGAGCCCTGCGTCAGGCTCTGTGTTCTATATGGATTCTGCTTGAGATTCTCTCTCCCTCTCCATCTGCCCCTCCCACTCGTGCTTACTCTCTCTCTCTTTCAAAAAGTTAAATATATCTTTTTTGGAAAACCTTATTTTTACATTTTTAAGTCTTCTGTGATAAATTTATTCAACATCAGTCTTTATGGTGAGTTTTTCTCACTAAACTCTACCTTACCAACAACTCCCAGTGCATCCTGAAGGTATGTGGAATGACACATCCTTGTATATTGTATACTCTTGTACAAGTTTATGTCTCTGTGCCTTGAGTATCTATCTTTTCTTGATAACCAGGCAAACATTTACTATTCGTATTTTTTTAAAAAAACATTTTTTTTTAATTTATTTGACAGAGAGAGGTCATAAGTAGGCAGAGAGGGAGGCAGAGGGGGGGGGGGAAGCAGGCTCCCTGCCGAGCAGAGAGCTGGATGTGGGGCTCCATCCTAGGACCCTGAGACCTTGACCTGAGCTGAAGGCAGAGGCTTTAACCCACTGAGCCACCCAGGCACCCTTACTATTCATCTTTTAAACTCAAATATCACCACCCTTATGAAGTCTTGCTTCACATTAAAACTTACCCTACTTCCTGGCAGGGATAATGGGCCATTCTTTTTTTTTTTTAAAGATTTTATTTATTTGACAGACAGATCACAAGTAGGCAGAGAGGCAGGCAGAGAGAGAGAGGAGGAAGCAGGCTTCCCACTGAACAGGGAGCTTGATGCCAGGCTCCATCCCAAGACCCTGAGATCATGACCTGAGCAGAAGGCAAAGGCTTTAACCCACTGAGCCACCCAGGCTCCCTTGGACCATTCGTTTTATATAAGTGTCTGTCTCCTTCTACTAGGAAGCAAGCACCCTGGCGGCAGCTCCATTTAGAGACATAGGTTGTCAATGTTTCATTCAGTTTTTTAAGAGTTACCAGTTCCTTCCAAAAAATTCCACTTTTGGGCTCAAAGTTAGCCAAAGGAAATTTCTATTATGTACAATCACAGAATCCTAATGGTGGTAGAAATACACTGACACTGAACCCATCATCTGAGACTCAGATGGAAGAGACTCAGGAAGCTTAGAACACAGAGAAAGGAAATCCAGAGTCAGAAATTGTCAGTATTTGTCTAGCACTCTTCAGAGAGTGGGCCACCTCTGGGAACTCCCTGAAGCTGGATACTGAAAAGATACTCTCTATTGTGGGTCAAGGATAATTCTTCAGACCTCATCATGACCTGGAGAATATTACCCAAATCACCCTTCACTTTTCTCTCTGAGTCTATGCTTATTAGCCACCTTTATAATCACAAATTCAATTCTCAGGGTATTATGAGATCAGGAAGGAAGTAACTTTGGTAATTGGAAGGGAATATTCCCCAATGTAAGTGAGTAACATCTCTAAGTGAATAACATTATGTGACCATCCTGACAGTTTGGACAGCCCAAATCAGTTGTCTCAGTCTGATGAACCACAGAACCCTGCAAAAGTGAGTCCTTTAAGACCAAGACCAGCTTGAGGTGACCTCACCTAGGTGGTGCCACCCTTTGAGGCTTAACTGGGATTCCTTCTTCTTACCGTACCTCATTTCACTACAATAATCAATACTACACCGATGGTGGGTAAATCTCCAAGGTCTGCATTCTTTGTTCTACGTAGGTTTACACAGAAAGTAAAATCTAATTAATTCTAACCATCAGCTATAAGCAGAAAGGTAAGTGAGCAAGGTTTAGCTACAGCTTTGAATGAGAAAGGATTTGTTAAGAAAACTGATGATGTAAAGCAGTAGTTCTCTTTTCTCTGTGACATATAAGAATGGGGTTGCATGAGCAACACAGCCCCAGATGCAGTTCCTGGCTTCACCTCTATAACCCCACCCTTGCTTTTCTCTCAAGAAAGCATTTTGAGATGCAAATGTATGACCAAGATATTATTGTGATAACCTTACATCATCTCTGGCTTATTTTTTAAAATAATTTTTTTATTTTTTATTAGCATATAATGTATTATTAGCCCCAGGGGTACAGGTCTATGAATCACCAGGTTTACACACTTCCCAGCACTCACCAGAGCACACACCTTCCCCAATGTCCATAAACCAACCTCCCTCTCCCTACCCCCCTACCTCCGGCAACCCTCAGTTTGTTTTGTGAGATTAAGAGTCTCTTATGGTTTGTCTCTCTGGCTTATTTTTAAAGTCAGTCACTTGCAAGCCTTCATATGTCTTCTATGATCAGTATTGGGTTGCTTGCAGCACATCAGTGTGTCCTGTTGAAACCTGCTGATGTAAATATTAAAGGGAGAAAGTTTAAACTAATTATTAACTAAGTTGTTTATAAAAAAGGTTTAGTTTTTGTAGAATTAACATGTCAATTTCATTCTTTCTTGTCAGTTCCAGCAGGAGGGGCAGAACCACAATTTGGTAGTAGTGAGAACTTCAACCAAAGTAACCACATACGCTAGAAACCAAGAAATCACCTCTGTGACCTAGAAGTTATTGGTCTTGTGCTCATCTTGCAAATTCACGCAGACCTTCCCCATTAGATTAATCAAACAAGATTTTACTAAATATGAAATGTGTTGGGTAGCTTAAGTCACTTAACACTGATGCTCTTTTTATTCTGAGATTCTTGATTTAGATCCCTCACATCCACAGTGCTTAATCCCTGGCTGGAGGTTCTTCAGGCCACTTGGGGATTTATCTAGTACTTGGCCTGCAATTTTTACCTCTAGAATGATAGATCTATCTGGAGAACTTGCAAAGGCAAGTGATACTTAATGAAAGGTCATCATGAAGTGTTTTTCATGTCAAGGTCACACAATCCATTGAATGAGGCCCTACGTTTTAGAGTCATACTCTGTGCTATTAATGCCTTGCACTCCTGGTCTGGGTACTGCAGAGTTTGTTTTTTTTTTTAAACACAGCCGTGAGCCTACATCCTGCATGCGTGGAATTGCCTAGGAACAGAGCAATGAATTAAAGATGGCATAGCTTCCTTTGCTTAACATTTCCTATTTTTCAGGGGTTTGTTTTGCAACTTTAATATTATTAATCTATACAACCCTTTACTTTTCATTCAGAATTTATATCAGAATCAAGCTAATAAATTAAAGATGAGTTAGTTCATTGTTGGGTGGTTTAACATAGACCTAGTATGTTAATCCTGATGTGCTTGTTACTAGGGTCTTAAAATTTTTATTATTATTATTTTTCTGCCTTGTAGCTGTGGTTAGGCAGCAGCAATAAATCAGAACAAAGGAATGAAGGTATTGGGGCTTTAGGGAAAACATGTATTAGAAAAAATTGGTTTGGCACTAAGGGCTGTATTGCATTAAGATGGATTTTAGAGATACAGAGGTAAGAGAATGTAGACAAATAAATTGTATAAATAATCTGAGAAATAGCAAGTCTGTACAGACCCCAAGTAACCCTGTAAGCTACCATCAACAAGACTTCCTAATTCCTGCTCAAACAGAGCAAACAGGTATACTCTACTTAAATAAATAGCCAGGAGAAATGGGCACATGGTTAATGCTAAGGAAAGTGGGAGGAACAGATAAAGCTCTTTAGAATAGCCCAAAGGATTGGAATAATAGAAGTCAGTGTTCGAGTCTGACATAGCATCTTCTGTGAATAGGGCTTTATTGCCACTCCGGGCACTGATATTGCAAACACACGCTAAGACGACCAGAAACTGGGAGCCTCACAGTGAAACTCTTGCCTGAGAATGCAGTTCTCTGCAGTAGGGAATTCACATGGCAGCCTGAACGCAGAGGAGACAGGAAGGAGCGTTTAGATAAGGCCTAGCATATGAATAAAAGATCCCGTGTGGAAGGTGGAGTTGACAGAAACTAGATAGGACCATTCCAGGCCGCCCCCCACACCCCACACCCCGCGCCCCCTAAAGAAGTGCAAGGAAGCCAGGACTTACAGAAAGACTAGAAGGAACAAAAGGGACTTTTCCTATTAGCCTAAATGGTACCTGAACTAAGGGACCCAGATGTTCTGGAACAGATTTTATTTTCAACTAAAGCATAAAAGCTCTGTAGATATGGAGACACAGTTTGTTTAAAGCCCTGAATTGGCTTTTTTTTTTTTTTTAAACTTTTAGCCCTGAATTTGCTTTTGTGGCTCACATATATATCTGCTTTGTCTCTGTGTAGGGAGCAGACCTGGTCCCCATTCTTACCTTTGATATTCATCCAGATCCCTTTCCTGTTTGTTCACTGGACCAGCTCTTCCCTGGCCCAGCATCCCATTCCCTGGATCTGCTTCAGGCCCTGCTCCACACTGAGCCGCAGTACTGCCCCTTACTTGACCTCTCTTTATCTTATTCTTTTTTATTCAGCCTCCCTCAGCTTCCCTAGCAATGTATATTTGACAGGATGTGACTGCTAAACCACTGGCAGTTATCTCCAAGATAATAGTAATCCTAATAATAACAACCATGCTATCCTATATAGCCTGGCTGAGTTCTGTATGCTGTCATTAAAAAATGAGTATATTTCTCTGGCTTCATGGATTTGCAGAAACTGAGAGTCCCAGTGCAGGTAGAGATTACCACTTTTTCAATTCCCTTCCTTCCCCTCTTATTCAAATAAGACTAATACATGGACCCTGATGTCAACTGACTTACAAACTACTCTAAATGATTAAATATAAATGTTGAAAGTTCAACAGCAGGAAAGAAGTAAATAATTTTTGGCGGAAAAGCAGTAAGGGTTAAAGTCACA
The DNA here is from genome assembly GCF_964662115.1 of Mustela nivalis. Taxonomy (NCBI): domain Eukaryota; kingdom Metazoa; phylum Chordata; class Mammalia; order Carnivora; family Mustelidae; genus Mustela; species Mustela nivalis. The sequence continues at coordinate 59,262,061 of NC_139027.1, forward strand.
AATCAGCACCTGGTTACTTGGTGAATGAAAGGGTACTAAGTAATACAAAAATCAAAAGCAGGAGAGAAAGATTACTTTTGGCTGTCAAGGTCAGGGGGACCTGCCAGGTATATCTGTCAGGGAAAGTTGAAGGTTTAGACTGGAGCTCTTATTGGACCCTCCAGGGTTCTAGCAGAGGCAGGGGATAAGAAAGAGAGGACATTTCAGAGTTTGGGGACCAATGAGCATCTGACAAGAAAGGAAACGGACAGATAAACCTCACCCTTCACACCGAACTTTGACTGCAATCTTTTATATATATCACCCTGTGAAGATACAGGTGTCCCTATGAACTTGGTGCACCTAAAACTTGACTGTGTGTTTCTTGGGAAAGTCTGTGAAATGTGAATTGACAAGAAAATTCTATCTGCAGGCCAGCATGCACAGCCTAAGTTTTTGCTCTTGAACCAGCCTAAAGCTAACACCAGGCTATTTTTCACTCTTTGGTTAGCTAAATTCATTTTAATACTGCACTGTCAGTATTTTATTTATTTGTCTGGATGCCACATTTCCTCTCCCAAATCTCTCTTGCATAAATGATTTACTATTTGTTCCTAAAGCTGAAGATTTTATGCCTTGTCTCTTTTTTCTGATAAGAGGATATTGCAGCAGCTTTCCCTTTATGTTGCTGATGGTTTTTATTTTGTTAATTCAAAGTTCAGCAGAGTAACTAGTTTAGTACTGTACAGAAAACCAAGAGGTTCAGCCCTTGAAATGACTAAGACAGTAAATCTTCACTGGCCCATTATCACATAGAACCCTGTTGAATTTGCTTTCCTGAAAAGTAAGTTAGTAAAGTGTGGTTCTTAAAATAGGTTTTACATTTTCTTAACTCTCTGAACTAAGCATATTTAACTACAGGACACTTAAGGTCCGTAAGATAAAACTATGAAAAAACAGTTTTACAATGGAAACCCAGAAACCTTGAACATTTAAAACAAAACAAAACAAAACAAAACAAAACAAAACAAAAAGACCTTGGAGGAAAAAAAGCAATTTTTTCTGAGAGTATCCTCATTAGGTCTTCACATAGAAATATAGAATGCTCTACATTTAAGACAGGGATCACATGGTTTACATTTTTTCCCCCAATTTCTTTTAAGGTAGAACTTGGAATGTTAATTTATAATAGAAAGTTATATGCTATAGTTCTTTATGGTGCCAGTCACTAGACTAAGCTAAAAGATTTAAAATAAAAACATCAACAAACAAAATTGATCACAAAATTAATTCATCAGGTGAGTAATGAACTCCTGTCCAAACTCTAATTTTACAAAATGCAAGTCAATACAAAGTATTTCACACTAAAAAGGCTGCAAGCAAATTAGAGACCTGACTTGAAGAAGCTACCCTGAGTCCTAATTTTCCTTGCTTGGGATTTGGGGACTAAATTGGTTATAGAAACCCCACACGGCTCTCAGAACACTTCACAGTTTATTGAATACCTGTAGTCTTTCTAGCCTGTAAACCCTGGAAAGCAACAAATACTCTATGTTCAGGAAAACTGATGGGAAATAAAAAAGAATCAACCAAGGGGTTGGGTATCCATAGAGTCAGTACATTAAATGTAAGGACAGGAAGTGGCAAAAACCTGTTGGGATGTTTCTGTGATGCTGTGTAAACAGATTCCTCTAGTTTTAATTGGTTACATTTCTCTTCAGGAACTTTGGTTATATTTAGGTATGGTGCTTTTTCACTTGCAGAAAATTATAGAATAATTCACAATCTAAAATAAAAAGCCTACAATTCGTTATATCAAAAATGATAAAGCAATGTATTAAGAAAAAAGATGTATTTAAAATTCTAATGAATAGTCTTTTCATTTACTAACATGTGAGTAAGTTAAATTTAAAGCTAAATTAAAATAAGGTGCACACTTGAGTACATCTCTCTAAAAAACTGGCAGTCAAGTCAGTGGAAACAAATGAGGATACAGAGAATTGATTAACATGGTTACAAACTAAAACTTATAGATACATAGGATTTTATAACAAATAAACGGAAATATATTTTTCCAAAAACCTACGGAACTATTACAAAAAGCAGTCCCGTATTAGACCACAAACACATTTCCATAACATTTCTGAAGTTGAAACCGTAGATATTACATTCTCAGACCATACTGCAACACACAAACACCAAACACACCATAGCCCTGAGTCCAACCATATGGAAATTTTAAAATAGGATTCTAAGTGAACCCTTGGATTAACAAGAAAAAACTGTTATGCCCCAATAATGGGTCCATGATTAAAGAAGCGAGACTGATACAAAGCAAAGGTCAAGCAAAGCTTTATTTCATGTCAAGCATTAAGAATCTAACCAAATGCTCAGGGCCACACCTCTTACAAGAGAGGGTGACCCTTCTCTGTTTCACAGTCTAGCTTTTAAGGGCAAAGGCCATGCGGTTGGGCCTGGCCATGCACAGGTGGCCAATGAGAGTGTAACACACACAGGAAACTCCACAGTGACGTTAGGTGACCAACTGAGTTACAGTTTACCCTAGTAGACATTTGAACCAGCCTATTACACCTTGATTGGGATTGGTGCCCAAAAGGCTCCCAAAGGGCGGGGGCCCATACTCCTTGGTAACCAAGGAGACGGTATGCATCCCCCCACTGATCCAATGTCTCCACCTGGCCTGACCCACCTTTGTATCTGGGCTTTGTTACCTGAAGCTGGTTTCTGGGACTTGTCTCCAAGTAAATCCCCTGGGGGAAGGGAAGCAGGGACAGTTTCTAAATAGGTCCTTACATTCCCCCCTTTTCTTTGGAGACTAGTCAAATCTTTGACTTTTTAGCCAGTTCTATAACCTCCTTTTAACAGCTGCTAGACTGTTTTAAGGACTCCAGTGTGATTTACCCAGAAACAGTATTTCTCTCCTAAGGTTATGCAGAGCCCCCCTCCTCCTTTTATCAGAAATAGTAAGTTAAGCCCCTCTTTTTTTATTCGCAATTGCTTATACCTCCCGCCTATATTTTAACAACAGGGCCAACAATGAATTTAATGAACTCATTGTTTTTTGAATCTTAGTTTTAGTCCACGATTGGCAGGGTCCATTGGCAGCAGCATCCACCTCTGGGGGGCGTTCTCGTCCTCGGCTTGTTTGACGTGACCTGTGTGAATCAGGCCCTGATGCCTTCTACTTTTATTGCCATGGGGGTGATCGGGATGACAGTCAACGGTCCCTTCCAGCGAGGCTCCAAGCCTCCCACTTGGCAGCAGCACATCCACACTAAGTCCCTGGGTTGGCGCGGATGTTGCTCCACCTCCGATTCTATCCCAGTGTGGGCAGTCCGGATCCCTGTATGGGCTCTTTTAAGACAGACTGTAATGCCTGCAGTGACTGGAGTACAGACTGAGCAGTCATTTCTGCTATAGCAACCTCTTTTTCTTTTCCCTCTTCCCATTCTAGTTCTTTCCACATTTACCACCTGACATTGAACAACACATCGATCAACCACATCTTGAGCCATACGTCTTAATTTAGAAACCTAGAACTGCTTGCCCATAAGCTCTTTAAACTTGCGTGTCCCCAAATGAGTGCCCTGATGTATTTGGCTTACTAATTTTCTTCTAGTCTTAGCCCAACCTCCTTTATAGCCTAAATTAGTCCACTTCTGTAAATATACTTGCATCCTTGACCAGGAAGGCCGTGGTAGCAATTATGCGGAGGCAAGGGGAAACCCAGCCACTACTGGATCTAGTTTTTTGCGAAGATAGGCTATTGGCCTTTACCAAGGCCCCAGAGTCTGAGTCAAAACTCCTTCAGTCACCCCTGTCTTTCCATCCACATACAAGTGGAAGGGCTTGGTAGTGTCTGGGATGGTCAATGCTGGGGCACGCAGTAAGGCTGTTTGTAATTCCCGAAATGCTCCTTCTGCCTCAGCTCACTACTCCATAGTGAGTCCTCCCTTAATTCATAGAGAAGTCGCGCCATCTCTGTGAACCGCGATATCCATAGCCTGCAGTAGCCCAATGTCCCAAGAAACTCCCTCATGGAGACCAAAGCCTAAGTAAGTGGTGTGGCTCTTACAAAGCTGTGTTTTCATTGCTGACACCGGATACCCTTTTCCCTGCAGAGTCTGTAAGAGAGCTCTCGTCCCATATAAGCAAGACCCATAGTCCTCATCGGCTATTTCTACTATTCCCACTAACTCAGTCAGATTCTTCCTTTCAAATCCTTCAATTATCTGAAGTTTCCTCCTTATACCTGGGGCTGACTGACTGGCAAAAGCAAGATCGTTTACACGAGTTATCGTGCAACTTCTCTGAAGTTTACCTCAAGTTGTCTAGCTTAGGTAAATAAACATTTGATAACAATCTAATCTAGAATTTAACACCCATAAAGCCATGTTATTAAAACATAATTTTTCTCTCTAAAATAACCCTCATTTCCAGAGATAGCCAAATCAGGACTAATTCGTTTGAAAAACAAGTCAGTTTTAACAACCTTGGCCTAATTATTTACATAAGCTCAGCAAGAACAGTGAGTAATCATAGAGATCTTTTATAATCTGCTTTGCTGGAACTTTTTATAAGGAATCTCTAGGTTGAACTTTTAGTAGCCTCTCCGGGCCAGAAGCCAAGCCACATACTTACCATCAGACATGCCTGCAGTACCTGTCCATTTGGGCAAATTCCTCTCCCTGAGGTACCCAAAGTATCTTGAGGCTCCTGCTGCTACCAGGGAGTGACATTCTTTACTCCCTTGGTGAGGCTGCTGGGAACTCTGTAAGCAAGGTATCAGGCCAGCAGTTCCAAAGGGCTTTACAGGTCCAGGTTTTGTAAAGTCAACCTTAGTTCCTTTAAGCTGTCTGGTCATATCTGAGTCTTTTCAAATATGACATCCCAGTCAAAGCCATGATAAATAACCCATGTTTCCAATAGTGTCCTGTTACAAGGAGAACAGATTCTTATTGAACTTATGCAAATGTCTGATTGCCAAGGAAGAATACTTATTGAGCCCTTTTGGTTTCAGAGGGTTCAGATAGAGAGAAAAGTTGAATGCCTTGATTTGTTTACAAATGAACACCTTTACATCTTTATAAGTTACAGGTAACTTAAGAAAAAGTTTTCCTAGTCTAGAGGAGCAAAGATTACAGAACCAGTAATGTTTAAAACATTAAGAGACACAACATCACAACCTTTCAGTTCATCTAGTCCCATGTTACTAATTCTGGTTTAGTCCGAATGTAGCCCTTACTTCTGTAAATTTTTACCCATTTCAGTTCCCAGGATTTTAACATATCAAAGACCTGTATTTGTTCTGAAAGTCTTCCCATATGAATTTCCATTAAGGCAGAATTCATCTTACAAGAGAACTAAAACAATTACAAATGACAAAAATTCAGAACAGATATAGTTAAATATTAAGTGATGACCCTTATCAAAACATTAAACTCTAGGAACTGTATAGAACCTCTAGAGTAGCTACAAAATGTAACCCAAGGTTTATCAGTAACTTAGCAAGGAAGCCTTATGAGCCAAAGAGATCTCATTTACAACTCTGGGCAGGCAAAGAGAAAACCATTTACATTTCAATTAACCGAAGAAAACTTTGCGTTTTTAAACAGAGAGAAAACAAGCTTTTCTATACCAGTGTATTTCCTTTTTTTTTTTTTTTTTTAATTTTTATTTATTTTTAAGCGTGTGGTCTTAAGTTATGAGTTTTCGGAGCACCTGGGTGGCTCAATGGGTTAAGCCTCTGCCTTCAGCCCAGGTCATGATCTCAAGGTCCTGGGATCAAGCCCCACATCGGGCTCTCTGCTCAGCAGGGAGCCTGCTTCCCCCTCTCTCTCTGCCTGCCTCTCTGCCTACTTGTGATCTCTCTCTCTCTGTGTCAAATAAATAAAATCTTTTTTAAAAAATTAAAAAAAAGATATGAGTGTTCTGGGTTTCCCTCCCATCGTGACTGATGTTGCAGACAAAGGGAGGGGGATCTTTCAGATGCTGTCCTGCTCACATCACTCGCGGGAACTTAGGAGCATCTTAGCTAAGGTCTGTCTGTATAAACCCCGGACCAGGCTACTCCATGGAGTAGATGACTGTTATGCCATACGACACCCCGCAAGACTCGGGGTAGAGCCCACTCAGACTCCATAGATGAAGCGGTGGAGCCATACAGACACATTCATACAGGCAGGCCCTCTTCAGATTCAAACAGGTTGGACACCTCCCCTCACTGGATCTCCCCTTCCATTCTTTAGGAATGGATCTAGCTCAGACAGTGGCCCCGGGCCTGTTTTTCTTTCTTATTCAAACAGGATCAGGCATCTGGTATTTTTCTCTCCTTTTTACATATTTCCTACTTATCTACAGAGTTGTTTCCCTTATTTCCATCAGCCTTAATTACACTTAGGAGAATTTTGTACTCTTAGAAAAATCTTAACCTCTACTGAAGATTAAATATAAAGCAATTGTGAACTGTTATAACAGAATTCTTTAGATGGCAAATTTATCAATCAGTTAAGCACAAAACATATTTACCAACAGATTTCAATAGCATAAACCTAGTTCCAGCTACCGCGCTCTAGCATTTTATCCCATTTGGTTTAAAATTTTAGGTTACCAAAGACTTTAAAAGTTACTTTAACAATTACTCATTAAAACTTTGAGACAGACAATTAACCATCCGTTTAGTCATCTCTTTGCTAACAGATTTTAACCCAACAGATTTTAACAGATAACACGAGCTTATTTGACCTGAAGTAAAATTCTGAAGTTTCACATTTACTACTGTTAACTCAAAAGACATGTTCATCCTAATTAACCCAACAAACTTAACTTAGTTCAAATACTGATTTACGTTCCACCTGGGCCGATTCCACTTCGAATGTTTACCTGAGACCTGGGTAGGAAGATCCGGAGTGGGGGGGGGGTGTTAGGTCCAGGGGGGTGCTCTTCTTGTTTCCCGACAGTGAAGAACAGAACAAAATGCCACCAGAAGACAGAGAAAGGGTTCCCAGTTCTAGGGCTCACCAGCTCCAAGAGAGGAGCACACGCCATGCTTTCCCGCCAGCAAGGGGGAGGGACTAGGCAGTCTCCATCGGGCCAGAGAGGGCAAGGAATGTCCCCTAAACAAAGTTGTTTCGGCAGCTGCTTGGGAATGTTCCTTAAAGTCTCTGTCTCAAGTTAGACTAACCCCAGTTGGCTCCAGTTATAGCCATTAAGAGTCAGAGTTCCCTTACTCTGTGCTTGCCCCATTCCTTCAAACACAATAAACAGCACAGCAGACAACAAAAAGACAAAACAAAGACAACCGCAGGCCCAGCAGTTCCTACCCAGAACCTGCCACCGGTGGGGCCTTTTTGATCTTCTGGGCATCCAGGGGGACTCGAACCCCCTGGCTGCCTAGGGGGACTAGAACCCCGTGACCACCTAGGTGACCACCTAGGGTGACTCGAACACTTTGACTGTCTAGGGGGACTCGAACCCCCTAGTGATCTACCAGTGGAGGGAAGGGGCATCCCTGCATCCTCTCCAGCCCTGAGGAGCATGGCCACGTCCGGCTTCACCTCAGTGGGCTATACCTGGAGCTCCACCCAGACAGACCAACCGATCTCACAGAGCACCTGGAGATCAGTGGATCCCAAAGAGTAAAATCTGTGAGATCTTACCTCGAGGCTTTTCCCAGAAATTCTGATGCTGGCTCAGTTCTCATCATTTAATCCCGGACGAGCCCCCATATGTTATGCCCTAATAATGGGTCCGTGATTAAAGGAGCGAGACTGATACAAAGCAAAGCTCAAGCAAAGCTTTATTTCGTGTCAAGCATTAAGAATCTAACCAAACGCTCAGGGCCACACCTCTTACAAGAGAGGGTGACCCTTCTCTGTTTCACAGTCTAGCTTTTAAGGGCAAAGGCCATGCGGATGGGCCTGGCCATGCACAGGTGGCCAATGAGAGTGTAACACACACAGGAAACTCCACAGTGACGTTAGGTGACCAACTGAGTTACAGTTTACCCTAGTAGACATTTGAACCAGCCTATTACACCTTGATTGGGATTGGCGCCCAAAAGGCTCCCAAAGGGCGGGGCCCATACTCCTTGGTAACCAGGGAGACAGTATGCATCCCCCCACTGATCCAATGTCTCCACCTGGCCTGACCCACCTTTGTATCTGGGCTTTGTTACCTGAAGCTGGTTTCTGGGACTTGTCTCCAAGTAAATCCCCTGGGGGAAGGGGAGCAGGGACAGTTTCTAAATAGGTCCTTACAAAAACATGATGATGTAATTATAGAACCATTGGAAATGAATGATGACAGCTTCACATATGAAAAGCTATGAAAGTCAGAGATATGATATGAGAGGCTGCCTTTGAGAACTTTGAAGATAGGGCAAGACAATTAGGAGTCAAGAAGTGCCGTGGCCTCTAGAAACTAGGAACAACCTTTGGCATTAGAGCCAAAAAGCAAATGGGGACTTAGTCCTAGCACAAGCAATGGAATTCTGTAATAATATAAGTAAGCACAAAATTCTTCCCTAGAGCCTCCAGAAAGGAATGCAGCCCTACAGATTATATTGATTTTTAACTCAGAGAGACCAATGTCTGACTTCTAACATATAGAACTGCAAAAGAGTAAATCTGTGCTATTTTAAACCAATATGTTTGTGGAGATTTGTTATGGCAACAACAGAAAATGAATACAGGGCCACCTGGGTGGCTCAGTGGGTTAAAGCCTCTGCCTTCCACTCAGGTCATGATATCAGGATCCTGGGATAGAGCCCCCACATGGCACTGGGCTCTCGGCTCAGCAGGGAGCCTGCTTCCCCCTCTTTCTCTGCCTGCCGCTTTGCCTACTTGTGATCTCTCTCTCCCTCTCTGTCAAATAAATAAATAAAATCTTAAAAAAAAAAAAAAAAGAAAGGAAGAAAGAAATGGAAAAGAAAACAAAATGAATACGGATTCGGTACCTGGAAGTGAGGGACTGCTGTGACACCCAACTGTGTGGAAGTGGAATCAGGTAGTAGTAGACGGAAGCTGAAAGAATGTTGGGAAACATGATAGAAAAGTCTAAATTGCATTGAATTGACTTTTAGTAGAAATATGTGCTTTAAGAAATTGTACCCCGTAGTTATATGGAAAGCAGAATTTATAAATGATGAAATTGGACATTTGGCTAAGATTTCCAAGCAAGTGCTGAAGGTACAAATGGGTTTACTCTTGTTGATTACAGTAAAATGGGAGAGGAAAGAGATACATTGAGTAAAGGACTATTAAGTAAATAGGATCCAGGATTTGATGATTTGGGGAATTCTCCCATCTATCCAGATTAGAAAAGACACTAAAATTAAGAGATTCACCATCGGGGGAGGTGAATTCTGGGTAAAAAACCTGAGGGTATGGCTGGACAAACTTTTGCTGATACCTCAGAAAACTCAAAAAGGTCAGAGTATTCAGTCACACAAAAGGTTCTTTGAAGAGATTAGGATGTGAGTCACAGATCCCCTCAAGCAAACCAAAGAGCTTCTAGGAAGCTTTAAAGACTTTGTCCCTCAGACATCTCAGCAAAATCCAAAAATAGATATGGAATTATCTGGAAAAGATCTGTGGATGAGCCTATTATCTAACAGAGTAATCCCTGTGGCATACATGGGAGACCCACAAAGTTTTTGAGAATTTTATATCAGCAGAAATACTGTCATCTTGGACCAAAAGAGAGAGAGAGAGCATGAAGAGAAAGGAGGATGTGAGATTCTCACTATTCTACAGGCAGGAAACAGGCTGATAAAAATCACACAAATCACACAGCTGCAAACACATCTTTCTTTCATGAAAAAGAAAGAATGATTCATCCCATGCACCATAGAGGATTATTCCAGACCTTGAAACTTAATGGAGTTTCCCCAGCTGGATTTTGAAATTGCTTGGAACCAGTGACTTAATCTTTTTTAACCTCCTTGCATTTTTCCCTTTTTGAACTGGAATATGTTAAGTGTTATCCTAAGCTTGTCCTACCAGTGTATTTTAAGAACAGATAACTTGTTTTCTGGTTTCACAGGTCCACAGATGGAGGGAAATTGTGCCCTAGGATGGATTATACCCTGAGCCTCACTCATACCTGATTTAGATTATGAGAAATAGAAAACTAATATAAGATATAAGAAAAATGTAATAAAATATACAATTAAAATGATCTTTTTACTTAGCAGGCATTCAACAGACTTTCTTGCACGCTTACTTATTCAAAGCATTATACTTAAATATAAAGTTATTTATTTATAGGTAGTAGCTACTACTAGGATTTTTAAAGATCAGTATAAATGCAAATCCAAAAATTACCAACTTTATGGAGTTTCATTTTCTTTTCAGAATAAAAATGAGGAGCTCAATAATCTTTTCCCATAAAAAGATTATGCTGTAATCTCACATTTTACTAAAGTTATTCTTACCACCCATTAGTACAAGTAATATACATATAAATTCTAGTATAGTATAGTGTCATAAGACCTTAGGGAGATAAAATGAATCTAACAATATTATCACATTTCATAGAAGGGGAAACAGATATTACTTGGTGAAGAACAAAAGCTTGCTTAAGGAAACATGCAAATTAGTAACTGTCACGAGTAGAACATGCTACTGAATTTGAGCTTTTGCCACATAGATCAACTACGGTCATATTTTTCTCTCATGACCTTGATTAAAATTGTGACTGGTCCTAAATATCAGGGAATGTGTGCTAATATCTTTTCCTCTAATTAGGTATTAAAACAATACAATTTAATACAATTTCAGAGTTAAATGGTGAAAACCTAAAAGCTTTCCCTTTAACATTAAGAACAAGGGTAAGATGCTTACCACCTCTATTTAACATAGTACTGGAAATGCTAGTCAGAGCAATCAGGAAGAAAAAGAAATTAAAGGGTCCAACTAGGAAAGGAAGAAGTAACATTATCTCCGTTTTCAGATGACACAATCTTTTATGCAGAAAACCCTAGCTTCCACAGAAAAACTTGCTAGGACTAATAACTGAATTCTGCAAAGTTTAAGGGTACAGAATCTACACACAAAAATCAGTTGCATTTCAACCCATGAACAATGAGTAGTCTGAAAAGGAAATTAAGAAAAGAATATCATTTACAATAACATCAAATTGAATAAAATAATTAGGAATGAACTTCACCAAGGAAGTGAAAGACTTGTACACTGAAAACTATAAAATATTGCTGAAAGAAATTGAAGAAAAAATAAATGGAAAGACATTCCATGTTTGTGGATTGGAAGACTTAATATTACTAAAATGTCCAAATAATACAAAACAATCTACAGATTCAATGTAAACTCTACCAAAGTCCCAGTAATATTTTTTGCAGAAGTAGAAAAATATATGCTAAAATTCATATGTAATCTCAAGGGACCCCAAATAACCAAAACAATCTTAAGAAAGAAAAACAAAACTGGAGGCCTCAAACTTTCTGATTTTAAAACATATTGAAAAGCTGCAGTAATTAAAATAGTATAGTACTGGCATAAAAACAGAGGTAGACCAGTGGAACAGAATAGAGAACCCAGAAATAAGCCCTCATGTATATGGTCAAATAATCTTTGACAAAGGTGCCATGGCTATACAATGGGGAAACGATAGTCTCTTCAAATTGAGTTGGGAAAACTAGACAGCCACAGGCAAGAGAATGAAGCTGGATGCTTACCTTATATCATATATAAAAATTAACTCAAAACGGATTAAAGACCTCAACATAAGACCTGAAACTAAAAAACCCCTAAAAGAAAATACAGAAGGAAACCTTCATGACATTTGATTTGGAAATGATTTCATGGACATGAATGACAAGGATAAGAAGAAAAGCCAAAATAAGCAAAAAGAACTGCATGAAACTTAAAAACTTCTGTCCAGCAAAAGAAATAATCAACAGAGTGAAAAGACAACCTACAGAATGGGCGAAAATATTTGCAAACCATCCATCTGATAAGGGGTTAATATCTAGAAGATAGAGAAGACTTCTACAACTCAACAACAACAAACCAACACAATTCCGAAATGGATAGAGAACTTTAGTAGGCATTTCTCTGAAGAACATACACAGATGGCCAAGAAGCATATAAAAAGATACCTAATATCCCTAATTATCAGGGAAATGCAAATCAAAACCACAGTGAGATATTACCTCACACCCATTACAATGGCTACTATCAAAAACCTGAAAATAAATTAAGTGTTGGGAATGATGTGGAGAAATTAGAACACTTGGGCACTTTGGGTAGGAATGTAAAATGATGCAGTTGCTATGGAAAAGAGTATGGAGTTTCCCCCCAAAATTAAAAATAGAATTACCATATGAGCCAGTAATATCACCTTGGTGTATATGCAACAGAACTGAAAATAGGGACTCAAAAGTGATATTTGCAGACCCATGTTCATTGCAGCATTATTCACAGTAATCAAGACGTACAAGTAAGCTAAATGTCCACTGACAGATGAATGGTTAAAGAAAACATGATATATACATATATACACACAATGGAATATTATTCAGCCTTTAAAAAAAAAAAAAGGAAATTCTGCCATATGTTATAACAGGATGAACCTTGAGGATGTTATGCTAAGTGAAGTAAGCCAGTCACTGAAATACAAATTCTGCATGATTCCACTTATATGAAGTATCTAAAATAGTCAAACTCTTAGGAAGCAGAAAGCAGAATCGTAGCTGTGAGGGGCTGGGGGAGGTGGGCAAAGAGGAGTTGTTCAATGCATATAGAGTTTCCATTTTTCAGAATGATTAAGTTTTAGAGATCTGTTACATAACAATGTGTATATACATAACACTATTGTACACTTAAAAATGGTTAAGACAGTAAGTTTTATATATGTGTTTTTTATCACAATAAACTGTATCCACATACAGTGTAATTACAAATCAATCCCTAAGTTGAAAATTCCAGAGAGTTCCAACGTTCATTGAAATGGAAAATTTTAATTTAATTGTTAGAGTACTACTTCATTCTTGCATTCCTAATTACAAATTCAATGTTATTGAAGTACTAATAAATACATTAAAAGATTGTTAAAAAAAGTACTTCCTTCTGAAGAATGATCATCCCAAGAATAATGGTTCATTTTATGATATACAGAGAATGATGTTTCAAGCTAATTAAATACAATGTATTTTTATAGCAATTAACAATATGTGGTTAATTATTATGCAGGATTTGTTATATAATATTAATTATGATTAACTCTTTTTTGATTAACTCATTTTTATAAGAAGAGGAAATATGTTTGGGAAATATAGTATTTGTTATGTTTTAGTATAAGTTAGACTTTAATAAACTTTGGAATTATATATGAAAAACAAAGAGCTTTCTAAATAAGTTTAAAATTGAGTCAAAAATATCTTTTAGGGAATAATCTTTGTAGATTTGACATCTACATAAATTACGTCTGTTTATTTTACATTTAAAACATATATTTGAAGCATCGTCTTTATGTAAATCATAATGTATGTATACTTGGCATTGCGAGAAATATAAAAATAAATTGATTCAATCCCTGGACTCAAGGTTCCTGTGTTACCAAAGTAATTTAAAGAATTTGAGATTCCTTAAACTGTGTTCCAATGAACTATTTAACTTTGCAACTCTCCTTGATTACTTCCTTATGAAGCAGTTTAAAGGCTTTCTTCTCATATCAAGGTGGTTCTCAAAGATGGGTCAAAGTTGAATTACCTGAGGATCTTTTAGAATATACACATGTGAGGACCACATTCTCAGATTTCTGACTCATAGTCTGAGGTGGGATTTGAGCATTCATGTTTTAAAAAATGACCAAGTGGTTGGGGCTAGAGGTGGGGACTAGGGAATGACTGCAAAAGGGTAGAAGCTTCTTTTTAGGGTAAATGGAAATATTCTAAAAATAAAATGTGATGATGATTGCACAGCTCTATAAATTTGCTAGAAATTACTGAATTCTACATTTCAAATGGTAAGTTTTATGGTATGTAAATTATATCTCAATAAAGTAGATAAGAAGGAAAAGAACTTGTGGGATATGGTCAAAATATTACTCAGAGGAGTTTTATAGTCTTTTTAGGTGCATCTATTGGTAAGAAAAAGTTTGAAAAGAAATGAACAGAGCATTCAACATAAGAAATTAGAAAAAAAGCAGAAACAACAAAAATAGAAAGAAGGAAATAATAAAGATTGAAACAAATTTAATGGAAATAAAACCTTTAACCCTTGGGTGCCTGGGTGGCCCAGTGGGTTAAAACTTCTGCCTTCAGCTCGGGTCATGATCCTAGGGTCCTGGGATCGAGCCCCACATCGGGCTCTCTGCTCAGCAGGGAGGCTGCTTCCCCGCTACTCTCTGCCTACTTGTGATCTCTGCTGTCAAATAAATAAATAAAATCTTAAAAAAAAAAAAAAAAGGACCCTATTTGTTTTACCGACAAAACTACCAACTACAGTGGAATAAACTTATCCAAAAATACACTAGAGATAAAGAAAACTATAAAACTTCTTAGAAAGTATTCTAAAAGACCCAGAAAAAGGGAAGAACATGCTATGATTCAAGATGGGAAGATGAAATGTTGTAAAGATCAATCACCTCAAATTTAAAAGCAGGACTCTTTAATGGAAATTGGCAAGGTAATTCCAAGTTTATTTGAACGAATTAGCAATCATTACCAAGTAAATTATAAGAATAAAAATAATGAGAAGGAACTGAATCTTTTAACAAAGTTTATAATAAAGCTATCATGATTAAAATATTGTAATATTGGTATAGAAATAGATCAATTGAATGAAATAATGTTCAGAAACAGATACATATGAATTTTAAATTCAGTGTATGAAAAATATGTCATTTCAAACCATTATGGAAAGAATGGATTAATCAATAGTTTGAGGTAAACTAGATACCCATTTAAGAGAAAAAATTAGAGTTCTCTTCATACCATACATTTTAAAAACTAAATTCCAAAGGAATTAAGTAGTGAAATGAAATAAGGTAAAACTGTAAAAATTCTGGAATAAAACATACAAAATCTTTAATAATATTGGGGAAGATCTTCCTAAGTAAGATACAAACCTCAGAAGCCACCAAAAAATAAAAAATAAATAAAATAATGTGGAGTAATGATTGCATAAAAATATAAACCTTCTGTAAAAGACATAACAGAGGAAATCTTCCTATCCCTAGTTTAAGAACAACTCCTATAAACAAATAAAAGGCAACACTCAATAAGAAAAGAGCAAAAAATATGAACAAGTAGTCCACAAAAACCCAAACTGCTAACACCTAATAAACATATGAAAAGATGTTCAGCTTTGCTGGCAATTAGGAAAATGCAAATTAAAAACGAGATTCTGAGGTACCTGGGTGGCTCAGTGGGTTAAAGCCTCTGCCTTTAACTCAGGTCATGATCCCAGGGTCCTGGGATCGAGCCCTGCATTGGGCTCTCTGTTCAGCAGGGAGCCTGATTCCCCCTCCTCCTCTGCCTGCCTTTCTGCCTACTTGGGATCTCTCTGTCAAATAAGTAAATAAAATCTTTTTAAAAATTTAAAAAATAAAAATGAGATCCTATTTTTGTTCATCAAATTACCAAAAATTAAACATATGGATGAAGTTCAGGTTTGCCTAGGATATGAGGAAAGAAAACTCATACTTCATGAAGTGTCACAGTGAATCATGACAACCTATTTGGAGTGACAAATAATTGTCATATAATAAATGTCATCACAATGCAATATTCTAAAACTGAATAATCAAAATTTAAAAATACATTTATATATTTTATTTTTTAAAAATATTTTATTTATTTGAGAGAGAATGAGTGAGAGAGAGAGCATGAGAGAGGAGAAGGTCAGAGAGAGAAGCAGACTCCCCAAGAAGCTGGGAACCTGATGCAGGACTCGATCCTGGAAGTCCGGGATCATGACCTGAGCCAAAGGCAGTCACTCAACCAACTGAGCCACCCAGGTGCCTAAAAATATATTTATATATTTTAAAGATTTCTTTATTTATTTGAGAGAAAGAGAATGAGAGAGCAGAAGGGAAGGAGCAGAGAGAAACAAAAGCAGAACCAAGATTCTCACTTAACTGATTGCATCACCCAGTCACCCCTCAAATTTAAAAACATTTTTATCTCGCAGTTTTAGGTTTATGTTCTGTAGAAATACTTGCATAAGTATACAAGTTTATATGTATAAGGAATATTATTTGGAATAGCTCAGACTATGAGACCTTGATGTCAACAGCAGAAGAAAGGTTAAATGGATGCTGAAATAGTTATAAAATGGAAACCCCTTGGCCACTTAAAAATCAGAAGTCTGAATTATTATGAATTATTAAGTGAAAAAATTATGTAATAATATGTAAAGTAGGGCTTCATTTTGCAAAAACAATGTGTATGCCTGAATATTCTCAAAAAAAGTCTGGAAAGATACCAAAGATTTAACTGTGTTTATGTTTACTTCTTCAGGATAGGTGTGGAAAGAGGTGGGGCTATATTGTAAGTAGTTGGAGATTTTTACTTTCTACACTATAAATTATTTATATATGAGTATGTGATCTATACATAATTTTGTATTCATTGAGTTACTTTGCAATAAAAATAATAAAAATAAAATGAACATATACAAAAGAAAATGAGAAAAGGGTCAATTGAACAAAAATATATTTCACAGAAATTCCAATTTACAGCTAGGTAAATGGAAATAAACTAGAACCCTCCCTAAAACCTAAACAAGAAGTAATTTGAACCTCAACTCCATTTTTTATGCATTTGTATGAATAGCAAAACTACTGCAAAACTTAGGGACTTAATTGATACCAGACCCACACCTATATATTTTCTAAAACAGTAACAAAAAATAGTGCAGCATTCAAGGATTCAAGCATTCTGTTTTGGATCTGGGCACACCCACACAAACGAGTAACACCAGACATTGATGCCTCCACCTCTGGAGTTCATCTAGATTATCACCTACTTTTTCATTCCAGAGAAGCAATTCTTCATTCTTAGCTGAGTTGGAGGAGACAAAGGAGAAGAAAAAGGGGAAGGGGGAAGAAAAGAAGTAAGAGGAAGGGGAGAAGGAAGAAGAGAGCTTTGACCTGTAATACAAATACAGTTCTAAAACTGAATAATCATTCAGCACATGCTGTAAGTTGAGAGATCTAGCCTAAAACTGCAAGTATATTTTATCTTAAATTGGATTCCAGATCAACATTAAATAAAGTGGCTTTTGCTTTCATTTTGATGCTGGTAGGCTGGGTCTGAGGAACTGGAGGGGTACTGCAGGATCAGCCAAGAGGGTCTGTGTCTTCGTGAAGGATGAAAATCAAATGTGAACCAGCAGGAGATTCTGAAAGCAGAGTTTAATGAAGATACAGAGAGAGCAGATAACAGAGTGAGTATCCAAGAGACTCAAAAAGGAAAGGATGGAGTCTCTCCTGTATTCAGGGTCTGGGGTTTTTACCTGGGACAGTGGTCTAGTGCACGTGTCTTTTCAGGCATCCAGGAACCAGTTAGAACAAAGATGAGAGCTCAGGTGTCATTCCTTGGAGCCAGGGGTCTTGGTGTTGAAATGTTTAGCTTCTGGTGGTATGGAATTAGCATATGATGGCTTCCTTTGTCATTTTCACTAGGTCATTCTTCAGATGTTATTTATCCTAGAGAACCATTTACTCCTTGTCTTTTACAAGGAGGCTATTTACATGCATGTGTAAGGTGGGGTGGGGTGCAGATCCTAGCAAGAATAGAAGCAGGAAAAAGAAGAAAAAAGCAGACTTTTATGGAATCCTTCAGTTTCCCTGTCTCAATTTCAATAGTTTCTTTAAAAGGGAATATACCTTTTTTTACAGCTAGATGGATCCAAACAAAGGCCAGAATTGACTAGAGAGCCATAAAATTTAGTATAAAGACAAGATTAATGTACTAGTCTCTAAAATAATCAGAGATTTGGCATTGCTTTCAATTCAATGAACTTCTCTGAAAACTGAACAACTTGGCTAGACATTTATTAATTTGGAGTTTGTATTCTACGGGCAATTGAAGAAACTTATAGCAAGAGTAGTGTTCATCAAAATTTATGAATCCCTTTGGTGACTGTGCTTTATTTCTACTGAACAGTCAAATAGTGTTTCAAAATCTGATTTCACTGAGCCAAAGGCAGTTTCTCAATGTGAAATTAATGACTTCAGGTAACATCCACAAAACCCACAGGGTCATTTTGAGTTTCAATACTTGTACCTCCTTGAACAAACATGTGATATATTTGTTTTTCCTTTCTCACACTTAAGTTACATTTCCTCACTTCAGTAAGAAAATATAATCCTATGAGCCACCATGGAGATTCTCAAATCATATCTTAAAGGCATTTAATTCCCAAAGACCAAGAGCCAAGAAAACTTCAGTTAAAAAAACAAATCAACTAAGTTTCCTTGATTTAGCTATTTATTATTTATTATTATTTATTAATTTATTATTTATTATTATTTGCTTTAAAATAAACAAATGTTGTGGGGTCCCTGGGTGGCTCAGTTGGTTGAGCGTTAGATTCTTGACTTTGGCTCAGGTCATGATCCTGGGCTGTGAGATTGAGCTACACATATGGTTTTGCACTCTGTTTGAAGTCTACTTGTCTCTCTCCATCCTCCTCTGACATTCCCACTCTGTGCCATCTCCCACATATGTGCTTTCTCTAAATTAAATAAAATCTTTTTAAAAAATTAAGAGAGCTAAAAATTGCTTCATATTCCTTCAAATATCCTGTACCTTGGTGACAATGAAAGGCACTGAGATGAAGGCACGGAGATGTTTGCACATGCCCTATCACATGGGAAAATTGTAACAAGTTAAAAGCGCAAATATCCAGAGACTGAAACAAAAGAAAGAATAAACTGATGGACCCTCTTTTCCTTTGTCTTACAGGAGTCCTATATTTGCCAGATAAGGTCATCTTTATCTGGAGAACATGTAGAACTAAGATGAAGCAAAGGGAGATGGAAGAAAATATAATAGTTCAAAAGAATGTCTTACAAAGTAATAGGTTTCGTACTTGCCAATGGCTGGAGATCTCTGCAGGTAATTACAAAAGAGGATTTCTAAAATATTTGATCCACAATGGCCCAAAACATATGCATAAGTAGTCAAGCTTCCAAGATGACTATTTTATTTTTTATATTTTTTATTTTTTTTTTATTTATTTTTTTTTATTTTTATTATTATTTTTTTTAAAGATTTTATTTATTTATTTGACAGAGAGAAATCCCAAGTGGGCAGAGAGGCAGAGAGAGAGAGAGGAGGAAGCAGGATCCCTGCTGAGCAGAGAGCCCGATGCGGGACTCGATCCCAGGACCCTGAGATCATGACCCGAGCCGAAGGCAGCGGCTTAACCCACTGAGCCACCCAGGCGCCCCTATTTTTTATATTTTTTAAAGACTTATTTATTTGACAGAGAGACACACAATGAGAGAGGGAACACAAGCAAGGGGAGTGGGAGAAGGAGAAGCAGGCATCCTGCTGAGCAGGGAGCCCGATGTGGGGCTCAGTGTGGGGCTTGATTCCAGGACCTGGGGTCATGACCTGAGCCAAAGGCAGATGCTTACCAGCTGAGCCACCCAGGAGGCCCAGCAAGATGACTATTTTATTTTATTTTATTTTTTTTAAAGATTTTATTTATTTATTTGACAGAGAGAAATCACAAGTAGGCAGAGAGGCAGGCAGAGCGAGAGAGAGGAGGAGGAGGAAGTAGGCTCCCTGCTGAGCAGAGAGCCCAATGCAGGACTCGATCCCAGGACCCTGAGATCATGACCTGAGCCAAAGGCAGCGGCTTAACCACTGAGCCACCCAGGCGCCCCAACAAGATGACTATTTTAAAAGCTAATATTCCTTTTGAGTAAGATTGTTTTTAAAATAGCATCACTATCTTATCCTTGCCTGACAAATCTAATTCTTTAATATCCTTTAAAATAACTGATAAAAGGGAAAAACTCAGAGCCATAGTAATCATTACAATACATTTTTTAAAAGTTTTTATTTTGAAATAATTGCAGATGCCCAGGAATTTGCAATTGTAGTATAAAGAGTCACATGTACCCTTCATGATGTCCTCTTCTATAGCTGTAGTATAATACTAAAACCAGGAAATTGACCTTGGTCATTACTGCTGATGTACTAATCATAGGTAGTATGTTACTCAGTTGCTGCCATTTTTGTGGCCCGCATTCATTTGTGTGTGTGGGGGAGGGAAGTATATTTCTATATAACTCAATGTCATGTATAGATCTGTCTAACCATAAGTATACGAAATTCAGCAAACTAATTCCCTGGTAATAACACTTGGTGTGAATGTGTCCCCATCTCATTTCCTCTGTGTGTGTCATCTGGTTACCACTAACCTCTTTTCAATCTCTATAGTTCTGTTATTTCAAAAACATAATAAAAATAGAATCTTACCACATATAGCTTTTGAGATTGAATTTTTGCACTCAGCATAATGCCCCTAAGGTCCACTCAGGCTGTTTTCATGTACCAATAGTTTATTCCTTTCTATTGCTGAGTAATATTCCATAGTGTATCATATAGTTTGTCTAATCATCACCCACAAAAAGAGCATTTGGGCTGTTTCCAGCATTTTGCTAGTCAGAAAAAAGCTGCAATGAACATTCTCGTACAGGTTGATGTGAACGTACTTTTTCATTTTCCTGAGATACACGTCCAAGAGTGTAATTGCTGAACTGTATGTTTTGTTTTGTAAGAAAATGCCAAACTGTTTTCCAGAGTGGTTGTACCATTTTAAATTCCTACCGGCAGTATATGATAGATTCAGTTTCTCTACACATTGACCAGTAGTATGATCACTTCTTAAAAATTCTAGTCATTCTGATAGGTGTGTGGTGATATCAAACGGTTAACGATGTTGAACATCTTTTCATGTCATTATTTGCCATCTCTACATCCTCTTCTGTGAAATCCTTTCATGTCTTTTGCCCATGTTATAACTTTTTTTTTTTTTTTTTTTTACCTGTTGAGTTTTGAGAGTTTAAATACACGTACATACCCCCACACACATTTACTAAATGTAAGGCTTTTAGCAGATAAGTGGTTTGCACATATTTTCTCCCCCAAACTCATTTTTATAAGACAAAAATCAGAACTGGTGAGAGGTGGAAGGACATTTGGTTTTGTAGATACAGGATTACATTCAAAGCTATAGGATTTTGATGTTAAATCTCCCCCAAGAGAGACAGGAACTCCCACATATAGCTGGTTGAAGTATACACTGGTTCAACCTTTCTGAAAGGTAGTTGGGCAAAATGGGTCTCAAAGTATATGCTATAGTTTCTCTTTTTAAGAATATATGCATAGGGGTGCCTGGGTGGCTCAGTTGTTTGAGCATCTGATTCTTAATCTCAGCTCAGGTCTTCATTTCAGGCTTGTGAGTTCAAGCCCTACATTGGCCTCCATTCTGGGCATGGAGCCTACTTAAAAAAGGGTTTGGGGGAGGGGCACCTGGGAGGCTCAGTGGGTTAAGCCTCTGCTTTCAGCTTGGGTTGAGTCCTCAGGGTCCTGGCATTGAGCTCTCATCAGGGCTTTCTGCTCAGCAGGGAACCTGCTTCCCCCTTTCTCTCTGCCTACCTCTCTGCCTGTTATCCCATTCTTTGTCAAATAAAAAAATAAAATCTTAAAAAGAAGGGGGGAGGAGGTGAGGGGATACCCTCAGTACGTTAAGTGGGTGGCTCAGTACGTTAAGCACCTACCTTTGGCTCAGGTCATGATTTCAGGGTCCTGGAATTAAATTCTGCTCAGCAAGAAGTCTGCTTCTCCCTCTCCCTCTGCCATTCCTCCCCACTCGTGTGCTCTCTCTCTCACAAATAAAAAAAAGTAAAATCTTAAATATATATATACATACACACATATATATATACACATGTTTAGAAAAAAATCTAGTAGTAGTATTAAAAATAATAGTTCTTTCTAGATAATGATTTAAATATTCTTTTTCTGTAATGAAAATTTAAAAATTTTTTCAAAATTCTCATTAAAAAGCTTTCTTTCAGAAGTTTATCTTTAAAGTGTGAAAACCAGGGGCACCTGGGTGCCTCAGTGGGTTAAGGCCTCTGTCTTCGGCTCAGGTCATGATCTCAGGGTCCTGGGATCGAGCCCCATGGGGAGCCTGCTTCCTCCCCTCTCTCTGCCTGCCTCTCTGCTTACTTGTGATCTCTGTCCATCAAATGGATGAATGAAATCTTTAAAAAAAACCCACAAAACTGTTAAAGTGTGAAAACAAGCTACCATTTATTTTTTGTTTTGTTTTGTTTTCTGTTTTTGTTTTTTTGTTTTTAAGATTTATTTATTTTAGAGAAAAAGAGAGCAAGTATGAGGGGAGGGCCAAAGGGAGAAGAGGAGAGACTCTCAAGCAGACTCACTACCAAGAGTGAAGCCACATAGAGGGCTTGATCTCAGGACATGGGGTTATGACCTAAGCTGAAACCAAGAGTGGGTTGCTCAGCTGACTGGGCCACACAGGCAACCCACGTTTTTTGTTTGCTTGTTTAAGATTTATTTATTATTGGAGAAAAAGAGAGAGTGAGCTTCAGCAGGAGGGGCAGAGGGAGAGCGGTGAGGGAGATAGAGGATCCCAAGCAGACTCCCACATGGGGCCTGAGATCACAACCTGAGCCTAAAACAAGAGCTGGATGTTCAACCTATTGTGCCACCCAGGCGCCCTTGGTCTTTTGGTTGTTGTTGTTGTTTTGTTTTGTTTTAGGTAAACTCCATGCCAAATGTGGGGCTCGAACTCAGGACCCCAAGATCAAGGTAATATGCTCTATCAATTGACCAGCCAGACACCCCCCAGTACCACTTACTGAGTTGAGATATGTGCTAGGTGCTCCATAGACATTAGCTAATTTAATTTTCGAAATGACCTTATGAGGTAGGTGCTGTTATTCTTACTTTACAAATGAAGAAGTTGAAGCCCAGAGATGTTAAGAATAAAACAAAACAAAACAAAAAAAACTTTTTAAAATGTCATGACCAGGGAGCTGGGTGGGGGATGGGCTATATAGGTGATGGGTATTAAGGAGGGCCCTTATTATGATGAACACTGAGTGTTTTATGTAAGTGATGAATCACTGAATTCTACTACAGAAACCAATATTGCTCTCTTAACTGACTAGAATTTTAACAAAAAAATTTTTTTAATGTCATGGCCAGAAAGTGGTACTAAAATGTAAACTCCATTAGAGTAAGGATGTTGTCTGTTTTGTTCACTGTTGATCCCTAGGATCTAGAACTCACTAAATATTTTTAAATGAATAATGGAAAGAATCAGGCCTTGTATCCAATTACATCTTATTCCAAAACCTCTGTCTAAACTCTTGCTCTAAACCAACACTCCAAAGAATACTTTCTGCAATTTATGACCTTGATAAATGTGTTCCTTCACCTTTAATTTACTTCATCTAAAATA
This sequence comes from Mustela nivalis, assembly GCF_964662115.1. NCBI lineage: Eukaryota > Metazoa > Chordata > Mammalia > Carnivora > Mustelidae > Mustela > Mustela nivalis. The sequence continues at coordinate 59,285,541 of NC_139027.1, forward strand.
GGAAGAAATGACCCCCAAAATGAGAAATGTATGTAGAATATGAGGATGCTATAGGAAACATGAAGTCACATGATGGCTATCTGTGTTGCCCTAGTCAATAAATAAATTAGCTTATCGATAAGTTTAACAAACTTTATAACATTTTTTTAAAAAATTTTATTTATTTATTTGACAGACATAGATCACAAATAGGCAGAAAGGCAGGCAGAGAGAAAGGGGGAAGCAGGCTCCCCGCCAAGCAGAGAGCCCAACATGGGGCCTGATCCCAGGATCCCAAGATCATGACCCAAGCCAAAGGCAGAGGCTCAACCCACTGAGCCACCCAGGTGTCCCTATAACATTTATATTTTATTTAACATGGTGTTTGTAGGCATCGCTAGGAAAACCTAGATATTTGACCCTTATGTTATGAATTCAATTCTGAATTTATCATACTATTATTTCTATGGAAAAACTCAGCTTATCTCATATAATTTTGACCTCTAGTAGCTTTTCTAGAAGCATAGCACATTGGAAGAATGAATATTTTTGATATTGCTATTCAAAATCATAATTTATTCCTTAGTAGCTACATGGGCTTTTAAATCAGCATGAGATGCTATTTTTGGAAGAAACCTGACATTCAAACTATAATTTTGTGATAGGTATATCACTATTAACCTGAATTAGAATAAAGCTTTAATTTATGACAAACATCTTATTTCCAGTTCCTGATAAATTTCACTAATAGAACCATAATATCATACTTACTAGATCTCAGTCCAAAGACCAAGAAGCACAAGTTAGTCACAGTTATTAAATTTATGAAAGGCCAAGTTTTTCATACAGTACTGTTAGATCCCAAACTTTGTCATTGCTGTTCCCCCACTCAGTGTTGCTGACTAGGTTAAAGCATGAAGAGAGTATTTAAGCCGATCTTACTAGAGACGTGCCCTCTATCATCATTTTGACTTAATGTTGTTTTGGGAATTCAGGCCAATGTAGGGAGAGAGAGATGAAACAAAGCTAAAAGAAAGAAATAGAGGGGGAAAAAAAAAATCCCTATTCGAAAACAGTTGATTATGTATCTAACAAAATGCCCAAGGAATCTTCTAGAGTTTTAGACTTAATAGGATAATAAATGGCCAGATAAAACATAAAATATAAAAAAAGCCATTAAGATTCTTGAGTACCAATAATTACAAACTAGAAATTTCTAATTTAAAAGACAGATCCAATTTATAATAGCAATAAAATATAAAGAGAAATAGACTTAATAAGAAGTGTTTATTAAAATAATAAAACTTATTGGGCAGTAACATCTGGAAAGAATAAAATACTGTAAAGATGTCGATTCTTAATATTATTTTTAAATCTAGCACAATCCCAGTCAAAATAAAAATGGACTTTTCTTTAAATTTAAAGAAAGTTATATTTAGTTAGAAAAATAAAGACGTGAAGATAAGAAAAATATTCTGAAAATGAAAAAAGAAAGAGCAAATGAAACGGAAATATAAATCAGTGAAACAGAAGAGAAGCCTCAGGAATAAGCCTCATTTTATAAAATGACCAAGTGCAATACAAAACAATGAGGTGATTTTTTAAATACACATTTGTGAAAATCATTCATTTAGAAATTTGAATTAAATCATTTCATATCAGGGGCGCCTGGGTGGCTCAGTTCTTAAGCGTCTGCCTTTGGCTCAGGTCATGATCCCAGGGTGCTGGGATTGAGCCCTTCATCCGGCTCCCTGCTCAGCGGGAAGCCTGCTTCTCCCTCTCCCATTCCCTCCGCTTCTGTGCCCTCTCTCATTGTGTCTCTCTCTGTTAAATAAATAAATAAAATCTTTAAAAAAATACATACGCATTTATAAAAAAAAGTTATTTTGTATCAAATATTTCATAACACCCCCCAAATACATTCCAGAAGTCTTAAGTAGCTAAATATCTTTAAACTCATAAATAAGTGAAAAACAAGAGTGAGTGAATGTTGATCAGATCTCAAGAGATATGATAATTTTCTTTGACTTTGAAGCAATAAAACAAGTTAGAAGGGGAGGGATCATGGTTTCATACCTAAGTTTGAAAACATTTACTCAACTTAAAAATAGGAAAACTAGGTAGAAATTAAAGAACTACGTTAAATTTCAGTTACTGGAACTTGCATGGCCTGTTGTATCTTCTGCACCTTGCACAGGGCCAGGCACATAGTAAATGTTCAATAGATATGTGTTGAACAAATACTGTAATAATTAACTAAGTAGAGGTTGAGTAATTATATAAGACAAGGAAGTGACCCTGGAGTCCAATTAGCCAGCTGCAACTAGGAATGATGAGGGCAAATTAATTTCTTTGGCCCAGATGCATAAGAACCACAGACAGGAGGCTGCCTAATCAACTGTGGAATGGACAAGAGATGGGAACAACAGGTGGACTGTGGAGTGCTATCGGGCCAAATCATGTCACACTATATGCATTAGCTGTTGGAGGGTGATAGCAGCCAACAGGCCACACTGGTCTGGAACAATCAGCAAATGGATGGCTTGACTCAATCAAGAAATCTTGTTCAACTTAGGAGCTGAGAGTCAGGGTGCTGAATGACAGGACTACAAACAGCAGACAGAGCTGCTAAACAAAGGGTGTGATTGTGTTTGGAGAGAAGAGAAGACCACATACTTCTTGTCAGTCTTTTTGTAGGATAATTATTCAATGGAGTGAAGCACTCAGACTTGATGGTTGCTGTATTTTCCATGTGAGATAGTCAGAGGGATTTTAACATCCGTAGATGATTGTTCCCAGTGTATAGTGAAGGAAACATTCATTCAAAATTGTTCAGTAGTATGGGTGTCTGAACAGTAAGGTGTTCTGCATCATTTTCAGTCTACTTTGCGCTGATGCCTCACAGCATTCAATACATTTCTGCTGAATCAGTAAATGAATTGAGCATCATTTAGAAAAGGCTAAAAAATGATCATTGTGGTTTGTCAAGATCTTGTTTTCCTCTTTGTCATTAGAAACTAGTGTTGGAAACATAGAGAACTAGTGTAGCATTTGCTAATGTTATGAATCTATGTGTTTCCATCTTTTTAACCCTGTTTTCCCAGGGTGATGAAAATCAACACATTGACAGAAATTAGGAGCACAGAGCTGTCCACCTTCACGGCATGTCTGGATCCAGGGTTTCTCTGCTGTAATGATTACCCCAGAAACCTCTCCAGAACAATTGTCCATCTGTCACCTAGATTGAAGAATAGTAAGTCCTTCAAGATGAGTAGAATTTTTTTTTTTCTATTATCACTTAACCAGCAAACAGGTTACTTGATGGAATGGGCCAAATAAGTTGGCAAGCCATTCATTTCCTAGCTCTCCAGATATATATATAGTATATATATATATACTATATATATATAATATATAATATATATATATAGTGTGTGTGTGTGTGTGTGTCTATATATAGAGAGACACACAACAAGAAAAGGAAAGCAGATTAAAAAAAAAAACTATTTGTGAAATAGCTTGTAACGACAGGACAGTGTTTTGCAGATGTAATATAGATATTTCTATGTAGTGGCAGGATGAGAGAAACTGTTATGTCAAATATTTTTAACTTCATGATCAAATGGGAATAATATCAAAAGTGATTCTCATCTAAAGCAGTAGAATTCAATTTTCCTTGCATTATGGAGATTTCTCTGAGCAGACCCAGGTTAAATGATTGCTCTGAGGTTGATGACACACTGATTCCTAGTGCCAACAATGACTTCAGCCTGATGGCAACCTTTACAAATCGCTTCCTGTAAATTCTTTGTGAGAATAACAAGCAATTCATTTTGCTTGAGAGTCACTTTTTAGCTAAGGGACTCCACCCAGCAGTCTGGATTTAATAAAACAAAATACACTTTGGTATTACAAACATATTTTTTGAGATGTAAATTCCCCACATAAGTTTTTATAAAAGCAAAGCATTTTTGTTTTATACTTGGTGAGAGCCAGATGGGTCCTAATGCAGAGCTGGCCAACTATTACTTAGTTTATCTGATCAGTGGGTGGGGAAGAGTGGTAGGGGAGGGAAGGCCACTGAAGAGCCACACGTGTGTGTATTCATGGAAGGCATTCAAGTTAATATTTACAAAAGTTTTTAAAGCTACAACCAGAACAATGCTTGGTCATTCAACCATTTATTCATTCACTTATTCAGCACACAGGACTTACTGAGCTATAGGAACTGTTATAGGCTCTGGAGGGTACCATAGCTGGAATAAAACAGACAATAGTTTTGCTCTCATGGAAATTACATTCTAGTGAGGGAAGACAGAGAAAAAGCCAAAAATTATTCAAAGAAAAAAGTTTTTAAAGAGAACTCCATGTTTTTAATGGGCAAGGTACAGGAATTATTTGTTTCCATAAGAGTAGGTATTAGGAGAGTATATGTCTTTGTGACTGGTAGTAGATAAAATCATATTAGTCAATATTTAAGCTTGGATTGCTCAGACACTGTGTATATAATTTATGACCTTGTTCCTGAACGCAGAGAGCTTACAATTCCAACTTGCAAGGTGTCCCCATACATCATGTAGACAAAGGGAAAGGAAGAGCCAGCAGGTATCTTGTATGCCATCTGAATCAGAACTACCTTGTCTTCACGGTCATAGTCAGTGTGAAGTAGGTTTTTTTTTTTTAAATATTTTATTTATTTATTTGACACAGAGAGAGATCACAAGTAGGCAGAGAGGCAGGCAGAGAAAGAGGGGGAAGCAGGCTCCCTGCTGAGCAAAGAGCCGAATGTGGGACTCTATCCCAGGACCCTGAGATCATGACCTGAGCTGAAGGCAGCGGCTTAACCCACTGAGCCACCCAGGCGCCCCCAGTGTGAAGTAGGTTTAGAGTCCTTGGGTCCCTTGGAACTTAAGTAAGAACAGGAATTCTTTGACACTATGTGTCTTCTCCTATTTGGTAAAAAAAAAAACACACACACACACAAAAAAAACAATGGCATCATTGGCAGACAGAGAAAGTGTGTGTGTGTGAAAGAATGTCCAATCCACTTTGCTCATTCTACTAAACTCAATATAATTAAAGGCTTTTTAAAAAGTTTTTCTTTACATTGCAGTTAGTTAACACACTGTGTATTACTTTCAGGTGTACAATATAGTGACTTAACAATTCCATACATTACAATAAAGGTTTTGTTGTTGATGTTTTTAACAAACATAAAAGAAGGGCCTTGGTCCTTATGGGATAAAGACCATAAGAACTCTTTGGAACAACACCTCTGCAATATCTGCTCTAAGTTCTATCCCACTAACTATTTGTTCAACTTTCCTCTTTTCAATGTTCTCTCCCAGCTGGAATCATAAATCAAAGTTCATGATCATCTCCAGATATACTAGCCACAGACCTCATGAAATCAAAATCACTTTATGCTTCTGGGGTCCTTCTGGAGTCCACCAGAACTACAACACTTGCCTCCTCAAGCTGGTTACCTAAGAAGGAACACTCTCAAGGACAACCATTCTCATGTGCCCGACCACAGTTGCTTATTGTTCAAAACTATGCCTCCAAGTCTTTTGTCTCTTTCTAAGAACACTTATTCATCCAACAAACACATGTTTGTGGCTAATATGGAGCAACTGGGGCCTACAAAGATATTGAAGGTACATGGTTCCGACTTTTACAAAGCTTATGGTTGAGAAGAGGGCTAACTATACAGATAGCTCTAATACAAGATGAAAGGGGCCAAGCACCATAAGAGGGAGACCAATGAAGCACCAGTTACTTAGAGGAAGCTTCTGGTAAGGGGGCTCTGGATGGTAGTGCTATAGCAAGACTTTAAGGGACAGGTAGAATTGCACTAGAACAGGGATGGGCAAGCAGATGTGAGTTTATATCTTTATTTTGTACTTGTTTATCTTCTTAGTACATTATGCAGTCCTTCTCATTTTTATTTATATTCTTCAAATGAGACTTTCCTAATAAAAAAATCTTTTTTAATCTCATAAACCTCTATTTTAAATTTTCTTCCATTACTAACTTTGAAACTCTAATAAGTTTGCTTTTAATTGGGTATTTAATCAACTTTACAATGGAACTTAAATAGGACTATCTAATTAACAATAGCAACATGAACTTCCTTTAAAAAATCTCATCTAATTTCCAGGTTTTCATAAACCTTGAAGACTTCTCCCATTCAACTGCTGCATAAAAAATAATTGTGCATAATTGTGAGAAATCAATATTTATCATTCTGAATTATACATTTTTTTCTTATCTGCTATTGCTTTCTGTAGTCCTTAACCCATTGTTTATGTTTCTCATATTTATCATTCCTTCCAGCAATATAACATATTATTGTCTCAATGTAACACATTTGACTTGCTCTGTTATTTCCCTATAGATATGTGTGGGAGGTGCTTTTCTAGTTTTTGGATGTACTAAGGAATACTTCCACACACATCCATATGCCTTTTCTTTCCTTTGTATTACCTTTGCAGTCTATGATACATTTTCCGAAGTAAAAGAGGGTAATCTATAAGGTCTGGCTAAGGGTGTAGGTGCTGGCAGCCCTGCTGTGCTTGAATCCTGGCTCTGCCACTTGCATTCTGTGAGAACATGAGCAAATTACTTAACCTCTCTAAGAGGTTTCTTCATATAAAAAACAGGAAAAATATTGGACAACCACATGCAGAAGAATGAAGCTGGACCATTTCCTTACACTTCACACAAAAATAGACTCAAAATGGATGAGGAACCTCAATGTGAGACAGGAATCCATCAAAATCTTTGAGGAGAACACAGGCAGCAACCTCTTCAACTTCAGCGGCAGCAACTTCTTCCTAGAAATATAACCAAAGGTAGGGGAAGCAAGAGCAAGATTGAACTATTGGAACTTCATCAAGATAAAAAGCTTTTGCACAGCAAAGGAAACAGTCAACAAAACCAAAAGACAAACGACAGAATGGGAGAAGATATTTGCAAATGACATATCAGATAAAGGGCTAGTATTCAAAATCTATAAGGAACTTACCAAATTCAACAGCCAAAGAACAAAGAATCCAATCAAGAAATGGGCAGAAGACCTGAAAAGACATTTCTCCAAAGAAGACGTTCAAATGGCCAACAGACACATGAAAATGTACTCAATATCACTCGGCATCAGGGAAATACAAATCAAAACCACAGTGAGATACCACCTCACACCAGTCAGAATGGCTAAAATTAACAAGTCAGAAAATGACAGATGCTGGCAAGGATACAGAGAAAGGGGAAACTTCCTACACTACTGGGTTGGGAATGCAAGCTGGTGCAATCACTCTGGAAAACAGTATGGAGGTTCCTCAAAAAGTTGAAAATAGAGCAACCCTATGACCCAGGAACTACACTACTGGGTATTTACCCCAAAGATACAAATGTAGTGATCCAAAGGGGCACGTGTACCCAAATGTTTATAGCAACAATGTCCACAATAGCCAAACTATGGAAAGAGCCTAGATGTCTATCAACAGATGAATGGATGGATAAAGAAGATGTAGTATATATAGCTACCATGGAATATTATGCAGCCATCACAAAATGAAATTTTGCCATTTGCAATGATGTGGATGGAACTAGAGGGTATTATGTTAAGCAAAATAAGCCAATCAGAGAAACACAATTATCATATGATCTGACTGATATCTGGAATTTGAGAAACAAGGCAGAAGATCATAGGAGAAGAGAGGAAAATTGAAACAAGATGAAACCAGAGAAGGAGACAAACTTTAAGAGACTCTTAATCTCAGGAAACAAATTGAGGGTTGCTGGAGCGGAGGGGGAGTGGGAAGGAGGGATTGGCTGGGTGATGGGGACATTGGGTGCTGTGAATTGTCTAAGAAGGACGATTCACAGACCTGTATCCCTAAAACAAATAATACATTATATGTTAATAAAATAAATAAATTTTAAAAATTTAAAAATAGGAATAATAGTCATACTCATCTCACATGATTAATGGGAGAATTATATGAGATAAAGATACATATAAACCCTTAGGACTGTGCTTCACACATCATAAGTGTTCAATAATGGCAGGGGTTTTTAAAAAATATTTTATTTTTAAGTAACCTCTACACCCTATGTGGAGCTTGAACCCACAACCCTGAGATCAAGAATTACATGCTCTACTGACCAAGCCAGCCACATGCCCCTCAGTAATGGTAATTATTAATGATATACATTTCTTGGCATACTGTTTGTTGCATTCTAAAATTCAGTAAATGCCAATTTCCTTGTTTTCATCTACCCAAATTACTACAATTTGGACAAAGTATTTGATCATTTCTATTAATCATGGAATTACAAGTCAGGATTGTGAATAATTTTAAAGATTTAGTCTCTGCTTCATGTTAGATATGTTTCAGATGCTTTCCAGAAAAAGAACATTAGCTTACAGGATCATCAGATGCTTCCAAATATTCATCTTTGTGAATTGTTGTTATTTGATTGCTGCAAGGATCCTACCTAACATTTATTACATTTTTATTTTTCCACTGTAATACACAGAACCCTTGGTTTCAAGTAAAACACCTCAACCTTTTACAAGGAGGAAAGGTAGGAGTACAGCTGGGTGCTTGTTTCCTCCCTCTGTCTCTGGCATCCACTTTTCTCTGTGCATTGGCTTCATTTTTCAACCTGGCTTCTCCTCGCTCCAGAAGGAAACCTGGCCTCTGGGAGCTCCCTGGCTTCCTTTAACAGTGACTGCATGTCTTTACCAACTCCACATTCCCAGGAAAGGAGTCTTATTGGCCTGCCTTGGGTCAGTTCCTCACTTCTAAACCAGTAAACTGTGGCCATGGAGTTTGGCCACTATAACTGACCAGGTGGTCCTGGTCAGAGTCATTTATCTGGAGGGCAAGGAAAAGCACTAATCCTAAGGTAGGGTGCTAAACAGAAGGGCTCTGGCCAGACCAAGTTATTAGAAGGGCTTGAGATGTTTTCCATCTGTTTATTGTTCTTGTGTGAACCTCTTCCTCTTATGTAAAATGTTTACATTTTGTCATCAAAACATATTTTTCCCTTACATATTTATATAACTATGGGGTGCCTGGGTGTCTCAGTCAGTTAAGAGTCCAACTCTTGATTTTGGCTCAGGTCATGATCTCAGGGTTGTGAGATTGAGTCCCAGGTCAGGCTCCATGCTGGGTGTGGAGCCTAGTTGAGATTCCCTCTCTTTTTCCCTTTGCCCCACCCCGCTCTCTAAAACAAACAAACAAACAAACAAATTTATGTCACTTCCCTAATGGTTTTGGGAATACAACTGTGCAAATTGTAAAAAATTCAGAAAGGCATCAAGATTATTGAAGAACTACCATGTTTAAGAAGTTGTTCTTGGGCACCTGGGTGGCTCAGTGATTAAGCCCCTCTGCCTTTGGCTCAGGTCATGATCTCACGGTACTGGGATTGAGCCCCACATCAGGCTCTCTGCTCAGCAGGGAGCCTGCTTCCCCTTCTCTCTCTGCTTGCCTCTCTGCCTACTTGTGATCTCTCTCTGTCAAATAAATAAATGAAATTTAAAAAGAAAAGTTGTTGGTGCTATGAAAAGTACAAAGAGCTGCATTACTACAGAAAATTTAGTTTCTAATGAGGTTGAATATACAAATAAAAAAACGAAACAAAAAAAGCTATACACTCGTCACTCCTCAACTACGGAGACCACATTCTTAAGAACTCTGAGAGAGAAGGCCTATGGTTCAAGAACTTAAATCCCTATGACAGAAATCATGTTAGGTGAAATGATACTTGGAATAAACCTCTGAAAGCCATTAGAATTACGTTCTCTTATACTAAAATAAATATGACTTTTATTCATCTTACTTTAGTAATCATGACTACTACATGGATATTTAACCCTTCACCATTTCATACTCACCAGCAAGATACTTTCCAGGACCTTTTTTCGTATAGTTTCATTAAGATAGCTATAAATCATTTTTTGGGCGTGTTTAAAAATATTCGTAGCGAGAAGAATTCTTTCTGGCCTTGGTCCTCCTCTGAATGTTCAAAGTCTTATTTTACAACTTGGTGGTTTCTACCAGACAAGCTAATATCTGGTCTCTATTCTTATACACGAAGGGCTTCCTAACAATCATGTGAGACTTTGCCCGAGGGCTTCTTCCAGTGGGAGAAGCAGATTCGGTTAGGGCCTGGCTAAAAGTGCTGTAGATATAATACTTCCAGGAGCAAAAGAGAGTTGGTAGAAAAATGTACCAGTTCTCACCTCTTGGGTGGAAGGACTCAAGATGGGAGCCATACAGTGTCCCAGAAGTTTCCAGAAGGATCAGGCCCTAGCTGACCACAGCAGTAATGTGTTTATTGACACTTTGTACTGACCTCCTCAGAAGACATCTAAACAAATGGTGCCTTAAAATCCTTGCTTCAGGTTCTGCTATTGGGGGGAACTAAACCCAAGAGGACGTTTGGCTCCCAGCTCCTGGTCTCTCCCTCCTAAAATATCTGGCTTCCCAAGAAATGTTGGAGGCTTGAGAAAAACCTCTGAAAACTGATCCCACGCCATTTCCCAGAGTTTTGCAGTCCTGGAGCTGCCCATTTTAACTTCATGGCAGGTACGTGCATTTCTACCCCTACTCTCCCCACTAAAACCACAGGAAGTGCTTCCAAAGCCCTCAATTATTAGTGCTTGTTTTTCTTAGTCCTGCCCAATCCTTCATTTCAAAAATCTTTACTTTGTCTTGCTTTAGTTCTCCACTTTCAACCTCAATTTCTCTCTTTCCCAAGCTATCCCTGGAAGAACAAGTGATCTGTGATTTCATGTTCCAGGACTGAAATTCTATAGTTGCTGATAAAATACACATCTGTATGTATTAAATAAGAATTACGTCTAAGAGAATATCATGGTTGGGGTGTTTAAAATGATGTATCAAAAAGGAACTGGAAATACAACCTGAGAAATCAGAGAAGGCTTCACAGAGAAGTTTGGGACCACTGATCTAGTCCTATCACCCATTTTATAGATGGGGAAACTGCAATCTATAAGGCTAAATGACTGACTCAGAGTCCTACAGCTTATAATTTGTGACCAACCCCCATTTCTCACCCCTCAATCCCTTCTGTGCTCGGCCCCATGCTGGTCACTCACCAGTTGTCCAGAGGCAGCCTTGCTTCTGCCTTTGTCTTTTGTTGGCCTTGAAGTTTGCCATGAGGACAAAGCCTGGAAAAGGATGAGAACAAATAGCACATTCTCCAAAGCACTCTACACCATGCACAATATCAGTTGTCCTGAGAGGGTTTTGATATGGGTTGAAAATATTGTTTTGTCTTAAATCTTGGAAAAAATTCTAGTCGCATGGAATTTTTTTCTCCAGAATTAATCATGGGTAGCATACTCTTTATCCTTGTTCTTTGACAAAGCAGAAAACAAAATAGCCATTGAAGGCGCCCTTTGTTTTCACCCAGGGACTAATGACGTTGTGCACCCCTCCCACCTAGCAGCCCTCGGGTACTGGTCTCTCTGAAGAGTGCTGAGTGCCCAGGGTGCTGACTAAGCCCATCCCAACCCCAAGTTTTGCCAAGGAGACAATTCCTCTGACTGTTTGTTCTTGAGCTTGGTCGTATCAAATATTCTCAACAAGTTCTTCCAATTTCTGTTTTTAAAATAAAAATCAAAAGACCAGCACATTCCTTTTATGTTTGTGCAAATGAAGCAGAGGCAAGAAGCTGCTGAAACTCCAGCTAAAGACTTCTGATATGTAACTTGAGAGACTGCCTACTGACGTCCTGAAATATAAACTATTTTTAAACTCTTTTTATGATATATTTATATGATCTATTATAGTATAAATATATTTACCTATACAGGACAAGATTATATTTTTGGTACTTCTATAGACTGTGGAATCAATATTCTAAGAACGAGTCTTAGCTCCAGTAATAATGACTCAGGCATAACTGGGGGTCTTTAAAATACAACCTTCTCTTGCTACATCATGCTTTGTTTTAAAGCGGGAGGTGGGGGCATCATTAGTACCCTGAGTGTTCACTGGAGACAGTGCTAATCACCATGAACTCATTTCGGGCAAGCCAGCGTCAGCTGAGGGACATGCTGACACGATTATCACGCACACTCTATGGCTCTTATTTTTGGCATTGATTCATGTTTGACTTGGATCTAATCAGGCATGTCTCATAACAGAAAACACTCCTTTTCTCCAAAGATGTTCATGACCTGGACTGTGTCCTGCTGCAAGGCACAGATATAGGATATCCACGTAAGGTCCTCAGCCTGCCTCAGAACATGCCTTGGATGTAGTATGTATGTCCCCAACTAGAAAACAAACACAACCTCTATTTCATTCCTCCCTCGCTAAGATTGCCTCCCTCCAGCCCCCACCAGGGTCCCTGCTTCTCCTGCAAGGGAGTCACTATAGAAAAAAATTAGAGACTCTAGAAAATCAGGGGTACAACAGGGAAAAGACAAAAGAAATTCTAGGAAACAGGAATGGCTTGGGGGAGCTGTTTCCAAGAGCAAACATACAGTCACAGATAGGCCTTGTTTTTGGTAAGTACGCCCTTGAAAACAAACATAACAAATATTTTAAAAGGGGAAGGGAAACAAACAACTTCTAGGAAAGCGTTGTGATCATCTGTCATCCTCATCTTAATATGGTTTGATTCAACCAGATTGTTTTCCTTCTTACAAACCAGCTGCACCAGGAAGATGGAATTTTGTTTGCTGGAAGAAAAGTAGATAATTCTAGAGCATGGTGACCTTCTGGAAGAGGGGCAGGTGTGTGTGTGTGCACGCACGTGTGTGTGCATGTGGGCATAGGATACCCTAGGGGAAATAGTAAAAAGTAAAAAAAAAAAAAAAAAAAAAAAAGAACCCCAAAACAAAAAACACCCAAAGCAAACATCATTAGTTCAACATGTACCCTAAGAAAGACATTAAATCTCCTATGTTCCTTCTCCTTCATCTCTTCCTCTTCCTTATGCTCTCCTTTCTCCCATTTGAGTTTTGAGCCTGTGGCCCCTGTTCCCAGAAATCTGAACCAATATTATTAGTATAAGAGTTTAGCAACATTATTGATTAAATTGGCTTGTCTGGGAGCATGCTATAAATCTAATTCCCATAATAACTCATAATCATAATATTATTAATGACTAATAACTAATAATTATAATTCTCCTCTGCCTCCTCCTCATTGACCTCAAAGACTCTTTGGGGAATTTTGTGTCAGGTTCCAAACTTTTGTACACTGTAGCCCACAGGCTGGACAATGAAAGAATTTAAGGAGAGTGCAAAAACAGACAGGGGGCCAGGGTGCTGGGTTTGGCCATGCAGATCAGGTCCTGTAGCTCAGGACCAGGCCAGGAGGGTGAGTGGAGTCTGAGATCTACTCTGCACTCTGCTGTCCAGGCTGAACATCTTGGCTGGTGGCAACATCTGCAGAGAAGATGGGATATCTTTTCTCATTTTCACAGAAGCAATGGGCTGATCATCGCCCTGAGCTGAAAACAGGCCTATTGCTGATCACCAGAGTCAATAACAGCAGGCACAGGAGATGTTACACCTTTTTTGGAGATGTTCCAAAACCAACATTTGGGAGTGTCAAGGCCAAGTTGAAGAATAAGCATTTGGGGGAATGGCGGGGAGAGATGCACAGTCAAGCGTTGAGGTTCAGGACTATGATACCAGCCGAGGGGCTCCTTTCTTGCTGCTCTCAGGCAGTTTTCATCACATTGCCCTTCCCTCTGGTGTCATCAAGGTACTCTTTGGCTTGTCCCATTAATATTTTACCTAATAATTTTAGAAATTAGCTTTTGATCAAATGCTGAGTCCTACCTGCATTGAAGGAGCACTCAGAATTTCCTCTTTATCTCCATTTATCTCTTTAATTCTCTCATCTTTAATGACCAGAGTAAAATTTGGTCCTTTAACAAGTCATCCCATTTGGGATGACTTTAAGCAAAGCTTGTTAGAAAGTGAGCTTAAAGGGATGCCTGGGTGGCTCAGTTGGCTAAGCGGCTGCCTTCAGCTCAGGTCATGATCCCAGCTGCATGGGATCGAGTCCCACATCCTTGCCAAAGCAAGGAGCCTGTTCCTCCCTCTGCCTCTGCCTGCCACTCTGTCTGCCCGCGCTCACTTGCTCTCCTGACAAAAAAATAAATAAAATCTTAGGAAAAAAAAAAAGATAGTGAGCTAAAGTGTGGCTTGTTGGTTTGGAGCCTGGGAAGGACGATACAGCTGCCACAGTGAGACAAGCCAGCTTTGTCTGGGCTGAACCACGGCAGTGTCTCCTGCTCTTCCTTGCTTTTTGTTGAGCACTTCATCTTTATCTAATCTTTCACAAAGCAGAGTCTGTCGGGCAGTCTGTGGGGAGCCTAGTGAATCAGCCTCTCCTTCTGGAATGTGGCAGCCGTGAACCATGCCTAAATATTTATTTCAAATATCATCTCCCCTGTCGTCCTCTGCATCCAAAGATTTTTCCAGTTTAAAATATCTATGGCCTATAATAACAGGGCTTTTGCAAAGAGAAGCCCTGTGAATGGACTGGAGCATCTGAGCCACTGCCAAGCCGGCAGGAACTGTGCAGCTGACCCTCCCAGGGACGGCACAGAGAAGGCAGAGGACCTGGCTTTGAGCAGGCTTCCCACATAAGATTGTGCATATTGCTGGGAGGTCTGTGGTGCCAGGGATCGCTTGTGAACCGAGCTATGGCAGGCAGAATGGACTAGGTTGTTTACAGTACCAAATGGTCCCAAAGTCTCAGGGGCTCAGCATACCCAAAGCTGACTGTTTGTTCATGTTAAATGTCCAGCACAGGGAAGCAGGGGGATCCAAGCTGAGCAATTCCATCTCAGCATATGTTTTTATAATTTCCTCAGCAGGGAGAAGAAAATACAGTGACTCATGCACTGGTTCTTAAAGCCTCTGACTGCGAGTGACACATGTCATTTCTGTTTCTACTTCATTGGTTCAATAAGTCATATGTCCATGTTTAATTTATTAAAAAAAAAGGAAAGGAAGTGCACTCTTACC
Organism: Mustela nivalis; assembly: GCF_964662115.1. NCBI lineage: Eukaryota > Metazoa > Chordata > Mammalia > Carnivora > Mustelidae > Mustela > Mustela nivalis. The sequence goes on from NC_139027.1 coordinate 59,300,554, forward strand.
ACATATCCTGAAGAAGAGATGGAAATATTTGAAACAAGCCTTATGACTACAAAGGGGAGTCCAGTTGGAAGGACTCCAGGGCTACCTTTGTGTTCTAGGAGCTCTTAACTAGATCAGGAAGAACTATTTCCATATTTCTATGTCTGATAGCTGCTCTTACAACTCAGGTGTCTTATTTTCAGAGGTAGGTCTTACAGGCAATTATCTAGTAAGAAAAGCACTAAGTCCTAGTTCTTCCAAGTAGGTTCACTATATTTTTATCATTAATATAAAGAATTACATAAAATTCCACAGATATTGAGACCTAGCTTACGGGAGTGGCTAATCCTCAGAGGCTTCAGAAATAAAACATGTCTCCAGGTAGTGGACATTGATTTCCAGAAGAACCTACTCTTGTTGAGTATTGTCCTTCCTTTCTACATTTGAGTCACACACAGTACAAGTGGCAGGAATCTGGCAATCATTTTATTCAACATGAACCACTCTCCCAGAGTGGTTCTGATTTTGGATCAGAGTGGACTTCTGACCCAAGCGGGGCCAGAGTTCTTCTCTAGGAATGTGGAGTTTGGACTAACAGAAGCTATGAGGAAGCAGGGTTTTGACTAACTGGTCTCAAACTATCCATCCCCTTCTCCATTTCCTGGTTTCCCTTGTAGTTAGAAAGGAGCCAGGTGACTAAGTTTGGCCAACGGAAGATGGACAGAAGTGACAAGCCACATTTAGGGTTGGCTGTTGAAAATACCCCTCATATCCCTCCACTTTCTTTTCCCCACCACAGTGACCTTGCAGGTCACATGATTAGACAGCATAGTTATAAGATGGAGAGGGCTATCCATCGCATAGAAAATTGTGACATGAATAAGCAAAAAAATTATGGATCAGGATGTGTTTTTTCCTTCAACATATCCTCAACTATCCTGACTATCATAGACCCAACAGAGGAGAGGCTTTGTTCTGCCAAGTATCTAAGAAAAGCTGATCCACAAAGAGATAAAAATGATATACATGTCAGAGTAGAGAAAAAGAATCCCTGGGTCCTAACTCCTGGTTTTAATCCCTTCTTAAGGGTAAATCACATTTCTGTCCTTGGCTTTTGTAATGCCCTTGTATCTTTATTATAGTAAATGTCCTGTTTTTTAATAAGTTTGTTTCAGAATTTCTGTCCTTTGCAACCAAAAAAGTTATAACCTTCTAATCTTTAAAGCTGTTAATACCTCTCATATCTCAGTGTTCAGCATGAGAGTACTCATTATACCATGAAAACAACTAACAAATTATTAGGTATGATGCTGATTTAGATTTTTAATTCCTTCCCACCAGAAATGCCAAGAACTACAGCAAAATCTTATCCAGATGTAATTCCATAGTACAGTCAGCGCTTATAACACAATTCCAGAATTATTGATCTTGCTTACTTAACTAAAATTCAAATAAAGGTGGATAATCTTTTCAGTTTTATTGGTTACAAATGACCAGCTGACAAGTTACTCAACTTCTGCAATTGTAGTAAAATTCTAGAGCTATCAAGAAAGGGTTGCTTTTTCAAGAACAGCTAAGGAATTGATTGGCTCTTCAGAACCTGTGCCAACTTACTTTCTGCAGGCAGGCTAAATAGTGGATACCTTTTATAGAAGGAAAACCATCATCCTATGAAGAAAAACTCTCTGCCATGAACAAGCTGAATGCAATCACAGAAACTGCAGACAAAAGAGCTTTTGATGACAGATATTACTGAAGCCTGGTGCCTTCAAAGGCATTCCAGGAAAAGTGAAGGAATAATTGTGACAAATAATAACTCATGCTTCTTCCAGGATGTTACTCATTGGGCCAATGGATCACTTGAGAAATATATCAGTGAGTCAGTTCATACTCAATGTGGCAAAAAGATTCCAGGTCCCTAAGCTCTTTGCATTGAACAAATGGATACATTAACCAAATAGATACATTCTCTGGGACAAGTGAAGGCATGAGAACTTTGATAATAAGCAGTTTGCTCCTTTAGTATCCCCATCCACCACCCCATGCCATATATCTGAGCAAAATGAAATTATCAAGGCTAATAAAGAAAATCTTGAGTACATCTTTCAAAAAGATAAAGTACCTAAGGGAAAGAGAAAGGCAGAAACACCAGTAGAAAGTCTAATAATTCACCAAACATTTAAAACATGAACTTATAGGTATTGCAAATTATATATCATATATCAAAGGCCAGTTAAAATAATAATGGTTACAAACAAAAAGGAGGTTGGAACATATGGTCTAACGTCTTTTATTTGAAATTCCATGATGAAAGGACTATGTGGATTTTTGTAGGTCAAGGGCCAAATGTGGCCACTGATTAAATTCATCCTATGATAATGGCATTGACATTCGATTTTTGTTTTTTTTTTTTACTGTGTCATGCATTCATATGAGTTTATTAAAATATACAGTTTAAAGGCAAATGAAACCCAATACTCATGTACTTACTGTCCAGGCTAGTCTAAGAATAAAATATTAAAAACACTTCATAGCCCCCTGAGCCTATGACCGTTGTATCTTTCTCTACTTACTCCCCATGAATGGCCACCTAAAGGTTGCTACCAGTTCACACTTAGATATAATATATTTTAATTATATATATGTAATATAAATAATATATAATTTCCCCCACTTTCTTTATGGCTTTACCACCTATGACTCTATGCCCATACAACATATTGTTTAGTTTTGAAAATTTAATACTTGCATAAAAAAAGATCAGAGTTAAACTATTAATTGAAAATTCAGGGATAAATGCAACATTATCCCTTAGTGTCAACGCCCTTGAGAGTTTGCAAGAACCTTCTTCTGAGGAAGTCAGTGAGCAAGGCTGGAAGCTAGTCCTTGCAGACACAAGGCTCTGCACAGTCAGGGCATGTTGCAAGGCCTTCAGGTGAGCCTGATACTGACATCAGGCAGAAATATGTGAGAGGGAATGGGATGTTCTCTATTTTCTACCTTACCTCCAGCTCTCAGATAGGAGGCTAAACAGAAAGTTTGGTGATATGAAATGAGTATCCTTAGGTGATTCAGATAGCAAGGCATGGAAAAGAGAGCAGGAACTTTATCAACAAATGGTCATAACACAGATTAGAATCTAAGCAATGTTCATTCAAGCATTCTGTCTTGAGGTTGGAGAAGAGGGTAAAATAACAGCAGAAACTTGACTGTCCCTAGAGTCTCATGTTTATCTCTGGGTTAGTTGTCCTCTTTATCTATTGATAGCTGTCCTAGAATCTCCATTCACTCTCTTCATGAGACTCTCCTTTGCCTTCCTCCTGAGTAGGATCACCCGTTTCATGTATTCTGGACTGGAGCACATAATTTGTGGGGTCCAGTGAAAAGTGAAAATGCAAAGTCCCTTGTTAAAAAATTATTGAGAATTTCAAGATGGTGACAGCAGAACATCAAAAAAGTTTGGGATCCTTCTATGTGTGGGACCTATGCAACAGCATAGGCTGATGCCAGCAATACCAGCCCTGCATATATGCTATGTTTTCTTCTTTCCCAATTTTTTCTCTTATTCTAAGACAGCACATTCCCTGATAGTCTTTTTGTATGAATGTATGGGAAATAAGCTTTTGAGACCCGCATGTCTGAAAATGTCTTTTCTCTCTCTTCATACTTGAATGTAAGCCACTTTATTATACAACACTGTATTCTCAATGTTGCTCCCTGGAGTTGTGTAATACAGTAGGCCTGCTTGATTGATGGCTTGGCTGGGTATAAAATTCTAGATTGGAAACAATTTTTCTTCAGAACTTTTAAAGATATTTCTCCTTTGTCTTATTTATAGTGTCACTGTGGAGAGGTCTGAAGTTATTTGGGTTCTTAATTCCCTTTATGTGACCTGCCTATTCTCTCTAGAAGTTTATATAAATTCTCTGTGCCCCAGAGTTCTGAAATATTACAATGTGCCATTGTGAGGGCCTGTTTTCATTCACTGTGCTTGGGACTCTATAGGCCCTCTTGATCTGACAACTCAGGTTCTTCAGTTGGGAGAAATTTTCTTAAATTATTTTATTGGTGTTTTTCTCTGCTCCATTTATGTTGTTCTTTCTTTCTGGAGCTTTTATTATTTGGATGGTGAGCCTTCTAGAACAGAACTCTCTCTCACTCCTTTACTCTTTCCTCTTTGTTTACTCTGTTCTACTCTCTGAGAAAATTTTTATTCTTACATTCTGGCTATTCTGCTTTTTTATTTCATGATTATAGCTTTCATTTCTAAGAACTCTTTTTATTCTCTAAATGTGCCTCTTTTGGGGCATCTGGGTGGCTCAGTTGGTTAGGCATCTGGCTTTGCTTGGGTCATGATCCAGGAGTCCTAGAATGGGCTCTCTGCTTGGCAGGTAGCCTGTTTCTCTCTCTCCCTCTGCCCCTCCCCCTGCTTGTACTTGCTCTATCAAATAAATAAATAAATAAATAAATAAATAAATAAACTCTTTTTAAAAATGTTCCTCTCTTATAATGTCCTATTATTGTTTCATATATGTGGTGTTCTCTTCTCTGAAGATATAGGAATTCTTTGTTTGTTTTGTTGTCCCCTCCCAGCATAATCACTGTTGCTCCATGTTGCCTTTTCTTTTTCCTTTTTTGTGTTTATTTGGATCACTATCTTTTTTGTTGGGGACTGTCTTCGGATATCTGATAATCCTTATTCTTCATCTCTTAATAAATAATGGGGAACTAAAAAACTGAACAAGTGGATAGGTTTACTGACTTTGAACTTTATTCTAAGGTGACCTGAGTGGGCTCTTTCAGTATTCAACATTGAAGTCAGTATTTTTACATTTTCTTCTTGTTCTGGTCAGATTCCCAGAAAAGAATATTCCTGTCTCCTCCCCAGTGAAGGAGAGCCTGGCTGAGATACAAGTGAGCAAAGAAGTCTGGAGAGTCAGAATATATGAGCTCATTTTCCCCTCAATAAGAAGTCTTGCTCTCAACTGCGCTTGGCATCCCTCAGTCTCAGACCATCTATACTCCTCTCTACAGAGACAAAACCTCCAGATTATCAGCATGGGTGAAGGACAGTCATCTGGTATCATAAAGAGGGAAAAGGCAGTTAGGAATGCAATTGCTTCTCAAGTAGCTTTTTCTTCCTTATTTGAGGTCTACCCTTTATCCCAATCCTAGGCATACCTGATGCTGCAAATTCCTGAGCCTCCCGAAGATTCTACAGTTCGAAGCCAGCTTTCTTGGAGATGTTGTTAAATCAGTTACTACTTGTTCATATACTTTCCAGCTTCCAAAATTTTGTTGCTCTTGCCATCTCTCTTATTTTCCCTGTACTTGTATGTTTATATCTTTGGTAAAGAATCTCTTCAATGTGGTGCACCTGGGTGGCTCAGTGGGTTAAAGCCTCTGCCTTCGGTTCAGGTCATGATCTCAGGGTTCTGGGATCGAGCCCTGCATTGGGCTCTCCACTCAGCAGGGAGCCTGCTTCCTCCTCTCTCTCTCTGCCTGCTTGTGATCTCTGACTGTCAAATAAATAAATAAAATCTTAAGAAAAAAAAAAAAAGAATCTCTTCAATGTAAGCTATAGGATGCTTTAGAAGGAAACTTCAAATGAATTTAGATGCATGGATTCAATTCACCATTTACACTCAGAACACCACCTCCTTTTTCTTTTCTTTTCTTTTTTTTTCAGGTTTGTTTATTTGTTTTACAGTAAGCTCTGAGGCCCAACATGAGGCTTGAACTCATAATCCTGGGATCAAGTGTCACATGCTCTGCCAACTGAGCCAGCCAGGCACCTGCCATGATCCCACTTTCTTTGAACAGCCTTTTCAGAACTTACTGTACTTTGTTTTTACTTATTCAAATGTATTGATGATGGAGCTGGGACATCAGCACGGCAATGACAGCTAAGCTTTAAATCCCAGGCATGGCTTTGGCTAGTGGCCAAATGCAGGAAACACTGACAGGATTACCTGCCCAGCACTCCCACCCCCCCCCAACCCACCACCGCCCCCCTCCCCCCCCACACACACATCCCCAGCTTAGCCACTCAGGAGCCAACATGTTCCTACATAATCTCACATGCAGGTTAGAGTTGATTGGCTTAGGGAAATCCAACCTAAGTTAGACCAATAACTCACTTCTCTGAGATTCTTGGCTATCAGATAGAGAAAACATCCTTTGTGGAAAACTCTAAAATGTAAGTTCCTCCCCTCCTGCAACCTAAATTTTGTTGCTGGGTCAAACTTACCTGCACCAGTCTTTTTTCAAGATGTATGATCTCCTAGAGAGGCAAATTGCTTTGCCTTTCACCACTGCAATCCAAAGCCCCTTCCTCCTGCCCACCTGAAGTCCCACACCTCCAGCATGGACCTGGAGCATGAACAGAGGGAACTCCAGAAGAGCCCAGACTACTGGGGGACAACTGGGAGTTCAGAGCTCTCATCGCCTATAATGCTGATGATTTAGGAGACAGTACACCTTTTTTATCCCCCTCAAGGGAAGTGGAGTTTAAAATTGTTTTAGTATTAAAATGCAAATTTCACTAGTAATTAAAATTTTTCTCTCAGGAAACTCAGTGCAATAAAAAAGATAGTGACTTTGGATCCAAAAAGTTTTGAGATCTATGTTCTAATGCTGTGACTTTGGGCACGTTATTTGATCTCTTTTCCCTCAGTTTCTTCCTATGTGAAATGGGATTGAAAGCACGGGGATTTAAAAGGACACAGTTTAAAAGGTGCCTGGCACGTGGTTAAGTTCTGTAAATGTACAGTCTTCCCCATTTTCCTCATCTGTTAGCAAGAGCACTAAGATAATGGGAGCTCCTTCTGTTTGGCAAATACTCCCAAGAGTGTTAAAGGAGGACACAACAGCAAAGGCAAAATGATCTACCTGAGGCTTGGGGGACCTGTGAAAAGGCTAATCCTTATAGATATTTCAAAATGGGGCACCAGGCTGGCTCAGCCAGTAGAGCACACGACCCTTGATCTCAGAGTTGTAAATTCGAGCCTCACATTGGGTGTAGAGATTACTTAAAAATAAAATCTTAAAACAAACAAACAAAAAAGGAACTGAAAACCCCCTGTATTTGTCAGGCATGGTGGAGGGATGTTTAACTTGGACATTTTTTTTTTTTTTACCTGTTTGTTTATTTTAACCATGAAGTCCTTGATCCAAATGCATACGAAATATAACAAACACATGATACCAATATTATTCTGGTAACATTTTTTGATCCCCTTGACACTTTTCCCAGAAAAACACGTGTGTGTATTTGTACTCATACAACTACACTCTGCAGGTGTTTGCCTATCTCCTAAGCCAAGAACATCCCGTGAATAAGAGACACTTTGCACAGCAGTCCTCCTTGACACCCCCATACCACCTGCTGCCCAGCAAGGAGACTGGCAAGCCCCCCTGGACACCTGGGGGTGAAGCTGTGGTGGGGATGGAGCTGGGAGTGGGAATGCAGGTCAGTGCAACCTCCAGCTGCTCCCATATCCTCACAGAGCATGTAGTACTGGGGTGAGTCGCCCAGGCCAAGCTGTGCTAGGGACACAGGGTGTGGGCAGTGCCCCAGAGCATGGAGGCTCCCACCGCTAGTGTCCTGGCCAAAGAGGAGGGGAGAGGAGAGAGAGCAGGAGGAAAAGTAGAGAGAACACCACTTTCAGAACTGCCAGAAGATAGCAACCTTGCCTCCCCACCTCAGGAACAAGATTTTTCACCGGAACCTGAATGATTTCCTCCCTCCTCTGGGAGAAGTGTCCTGCCAGGTCTAGCTGAGGGGCCTCTAGGGCTGGCAGGGATAGGAAAAGAGCTGAGAACCCCCATATTTGTCAGGCATAGTGGAAGGAGTTTTAACATGGACTTTAAACTGCCAAGTCCTGATCCCAGTGTATTTGAAATAGAACCTAACACGTAACAGCAGTATTAGGTAACGGTTTTTGGAGTCACTGATTTCTTTGACACCTGCTCCATGGTCCATGCCCACCATGGAGATAGTGGACCTTGAGCGGTGGGTGGAACCAGCCTCACCAAGCGCTGGAATAACCCCCAAAGACTGCCAGGGTGCAGCAGGGCTGGGTGGATTTGGCGGCCCAGGCCAGCAACTTTGAAGCCTTTGGGGGTATGTTTGAGGTCCAGACTCCTGTCAGAGTCAGGGCTGACCTAGCCTCCTGGGGGTGAGAGCAAGGAGGGGCATGCTCCACTATATAGGGGGTGTGGGCTGGTGGCTGTCGTTCCTCTACATGGCCCCCAGCCCTGGATCTAAAGGGAGAATGCAGACCAACTTTTAATTCTGCAAGCTATTCAGCGTACAAGGGCCTAAAACAGACAGGCTACCTGCACTAATAAGTAACAACTTCCTCCCTAAGTCTTTTGAGGGTACAGAGTGCAATATTCAAAAGCAAGATAAAAGATAAAGGTTACACTGTGTTCTTAGAATTAACTTACTTATCCTCATTTTACCCTCATACCCACAGAAATGGGTGTTTTTACCTCCCCTCTCACAAAGGAAGAAACTGGCTCCGAGAGGCTCAAGGTCACATAGTTAATAAGTGACAGAATCAAGGTCTGAGCTAGGTCTGACCCGGGACTGGTAGCCTTTAGTACTGCACTCCCAGCTCCCAGGAGAGGCAGGTGGATCTTCATCAGGCTGAGTGAAAAGAAACTCGTCTCTCAGCAGATGAAGGTGCCACTGCCAAGGGATCTGGGAAAACCACTGCCTTCCCTTCGTTTCTAACCACAAGGATGTCTTTGCTCTGAACAGCTTATGAAACCCCCACCTTTATGAAATGGCTTGCTGAATTTAAGACTGCGGACTGTGAAACTTGACCTTTTTTACCTTTTTTGAGCCTAACTGGACCTATGATATGCCTAACTGGCCCATGTTCAGACCGAGTGACCCAACCAGGTAAACTGACACATGGTACCCAGTTCCTTCCTATAAATGCATCCTTTCATGTTGGTATGGCCATTTAACCATCAACTGTCCAGCCTTTCTATAGGTACTCAGAGAATAGCTCTGCCTTTCCCCACACCCATCTACTTTCTTCTCTGCCCATTATTTTTTTCAAACATGGTTAAGATCCACTTACTCCTTTGCTTAAAAATCCCCTATGATCTCCCACCTGTCTATAAGGATAAAGACAAGACTCATCACAAGAGGCTCCTTCCTGTCCTGGCAGCTCTTAAATTTGAAGACAAAGTGAAATTCCAAAGTACAGCCAAGTGTTCTCCAGGGCTGCAAGTATACTGAGTCGTGCCCTCAGATCCTACATGAGAATAATCAGAGTGTAAAGTGTAAGTAGTGAAGTGTAAATAGTAAATAAAATCTTTCATTCAGTCCATACCAACCCTACAGAGTTTGGTACTCAGAGAAATGCGGGCTACTCAGAGCAAAGGGCTCAGAGTTTTCTTTTCTTATAACTTACTCCTATCTCTTCTGAAAAACAAGCCTGGGAAGGTTTAGAGAAAAGTTAGATAATTGGAAATAGAAAAAGCAGGATCAAAGGGGAAGGGAAAAGCAAATATTCTAGGTCTTAATCTTTATGCTTCAGAATTGACTCTGGATTTCCTGGTAGGCAGGGCAAAATGGGAAGCAGAGTATATTATTTGAATTTTATTGAATTTTATTGAAAAAAGGAAACTTGCCTTTTCTTGAAAAAAGCAAAACATTTTATATTACTGCTTTTATCTTTCTTCATTGCTTCTTTATTTATAAAATTAGTGCATGTCTCTTGTAAAAAACTCAAGTAACACAAATGTCTCCACAATAAAAACTATATGCCCCCTCACGCCTATCTCCAATCTCCTTCTCCAGAAGTAAACCTTAAGCCCTGAGACTACCCATTTATTTCTAGAGGCTTTTTTTGTTTTGATTTTAGGGTTTGAGGGTTTTGGGGGGGTGCATTTTGTGGGGTTTTGTTTTTTGCCATTAGAAATATGTACACAGGGGTACATACTGGGTGGCTCAGTCATTAAGGGTCTGCCTTCAACTCAGGTCATGATTCTGGCATCCTGAGATCGAGCCCCACATCAGACTCCTTGCTTAGTGGGGAGCCTGCTTCTCCCTCTCCCTGCCTCTTCTCCTGCTTGTGCTCACTGTCCCTCTGTTAAATAAATAAAGAAAATCTTTTTTTTTTCCATTTATTTATTTTCAGCATAACAGTATCATTATTTTTTCACCACACCCAGTGCTCCATGCAATCTGTGCCCTCTATAATACCTACCACCTGGTACCCCGACCTCCCACCCACCCCTGCCACTTCAAAGAAAATCTTAAAAAAAAAAAAAAAAGAAAAGGAAGAAGCACTTAACGCAGCTTTCATAGAATGTAAATTGCTTGTTTGTTTTATATCTGTATCTATATCTGTACCTATATATAACTATATTCTTTTATAACTTGCATTTTAACATCACAGTGTACCAGGGCCATCCTTCTATATCAGTATCTATATCTGTATCTGTATCTGTCTATATCTTTCATTTTAATGACCACAATATTCCATTATATGTAGGTAGCATAATTTAACTATTCCCTTAATTAAGTTATTTCTGATTTTATAGTCTTATAATGGGCATCCATGTATGTACACTTTTGTACAGATATGAGTACTTCCATAGGAAATATTTCTGGAAGTGGAAGTGAGGAACCACATGTTTCATTCATAGATTTAAAATTTTGATGAATTCTCTTCAAAAAGACTGCACCAATTTATAGCCTCACCAGTAGGGTTCAAAAGTGCTCATTTCCCCATTTGCTTGCCAACACTAGATTTTATTGACCTTTTTAATTTTCTGGCACAAACTGTTAAATGGAATTTCCTCTGGCAAGATCTGTATATTTTAAGCTAGAAAGGAGACCAATGAGACGGTCTCATTTCTCTTGTTCTGGGGCAGTGGTTTTCAGGCTGTGCTCTGCGGAGCACCAGGAATTCTCAGGGGCTGCCGGGGTGTACAAAAGTACAAAACTTCCACCCTTTTAACCAGGGCAACTGAGGTTTTTATCTGTTTTACATTTGCACTTGGGGTGAGATTTTATTTGAAGATAAGATTCTGTTGCTGTAAACAAGTTTGCAAACCACAGACCTGAGCTGTTTCTTCCTGAACCATTAGTAGCTTGAAGAGGAATTGAAAACATATTCCTTCAAGGCAAAAAAGAAGGGAGGTTAAACATTGAATATCTAGATGTAGCCAAAATATTCTCATTTGCACATTATGTGTGTGTGCACATGTGTCTGCTAAAGGTCTTGTTTATGCTTGGCCTCACCCTATAATACCCAATTGCTATCTTGCAACCAATCCTATAACACCATTTCTTTCAAGATATGGATTAAAATTCCCTTTCTCTACCCATACCCCTCGCAAAACACACACTCACACAAGGCTTGTGTGGATCATGTCCCTTTGTGAAAACTAGATGTCAACTGAGTGTTCCTTTCCCCTACAACTTGGGTAAAATTCCATGATTCTCTGAGACTTCTGTGAGCTCCCTGGTGCCTTAGATTCTCATGGCCTCCTCTGCCTCCTACTTCTCTGGTGCTGTGTTTGAAATCCATCATGTAAAACTTCAGGTCATTCTTTGATGGACACACACATGCACACGTGTCAAACACACACACACACACACACACACACACACACACACACACAGCAACAGAGTGCTACTCCACTGCACAAGGAATTTCCGAGAGGAGTTCAATTTACTATTGAAGGCATACTGGGAAAGCCAAAGAAAGAGAAGTTTGAATTGCAAGGATACAAAATTTCAAGATGCCATGGTGAGCATCTTGTGGCCTTTCATGGGCTAACAAGAGCTCTTTTTGATCTCATTAGCTCCTCTCTCTGCTATTTCCATTCTTTACTTTTACCCACTACCCCCTGGATTGAACCAAGAACTTCAAAATAGTTTCCCTTCTTAAGCACAGCAATTCAACTCTTTCTAGCTTTTACTCTCCACCTCACATGGCCGACCTCTTCATAATGTTCATCTTTGCAAAGGGGCTTTCCATTTTGCATAATCAATCCTCTCTAGAAAGCAGTTTTCTTTAAAAAAAAAAAAAAATATATATATATATATATATATATATATATACATATATATATATATATACATACACATACACACACAGGAATATTGTTTTCCTTCTTCTATATCTGTGCTATTTCTTCCTTACTAAAACACTGCTATTGTATTTCTTTTGTCCTTTTATCATTTTATATATCTGGACTGTAAGGACCTATTTAGCCAGAGGCTTCCAATAAGGTTAAACAGTCCCTGCTCCCCTTTCCCCAGGGGACTGACTTAAAAACAAGTCCTGGAAACCAGCCCCAGGTAACAAAGCCCAGATACAAGGGTGGGCCAGGCCAGATGGAGACATCCGAACAGTGGGAGGTTGCATACTGTCTCCCTAGCTACCAAGGAGTATGGGCCCTGCCCTTTGGGAGACTTTTGGGCACCAATTCTAACCAAGGTGATAGGCTGGGTCAAATGTCTACTATAGGGTAAACTGTAATTCAGTTGGTCACCTAGCATCACTGTGCAGCTTTCTCTGTGTGTTACAATTTCACTGGCCACCTGTGCATGGCCAGGCCCAACCTCATGGCCTTTGCCCTTAAAAGCTAGCCTGTGAAACAGAGAAGGGTCGCCCTCTCTGTAAGAGGCATGGCCCTGGCCGGTCAGTTTGATTCTTGATGCTTGGCACGAAATAAAGCTTTGTTTGACCTTTGCTTTATATCAGTCTTGCTCCTTTAATCACGGACCCATTTTGTGGGGGGGTGGGGGGCATAACATGGACCTTCCAACCAACTGGTAAGCAGCCCAAGGACAAGAACTCTGCCTTTTCATAGCTTTTTAAGTGCCCAGTCTCTGGTTCATACCTCACAAATGCATAATGAATAAAGCAACACTAATGTACAATTAAAAGAAGAGTAAATGATAAGTGAGTGTAAGAAGACCCTTAGATATTTTGTAAGATATGGTAGATCTCTCCTTGCAAATGCTCTAAAATCAGCAATTCTTAGAAGTTCAGTTCAAACATTCAGACATATCGTCAACTTACAGTTGTCTTTTAGGAGATCCATAATGTAAGGTTATCCTACTCAAAATATTCACTACTTCACATTTCTTCTTCATGCTGGCCTTTGCTCTTCTAAAGTTTCTTTCCTACTTTTCCTGTGAACCAGATAGTATTTTTGTGTATTCCCTTCCCACCTAGCTAGATAGAAAGGAAGCAGAGATGATTATCAATACAATATCTCCTCTTGCTGGGATCCTAAGAAGAAAAAATACTATATAAAGTAGCATGCTATGTAAACCAAGGCTTAAACATCCTTTAGTGAACCACTGTAAAATATCACTTGAAATTCCTACAGGATCTTCCGCCTACTATGTTTAATTCCTAAATCTCATGTTATTAAAAGAAGTCTGTTTGCTCTTTTACCTATACTCACATTATACAATTTTTTTTTTTCATCAAAACTGGCTTAGTTTGGAGTGAGGAAGCAGGACCATATGACAAGTTAGAATTTCTGATATTTGACCCTTCGCTATAAATTTAAGCCCATAAATAGCTCAAAGCTCAGAAACCAGGTCCAATCCCTCCCATTGTGGAGATATATATAAAGTAAATATATGCATATATTCTGTCACACTGACAAACAGAATAAAACAGAGTCTATGCTTTCTGTAGAAAATAAGTTTTATTGGATATTAAACTGGTATAATTGGATATTATACTATAATATTATACTATAAGAAGTAGAAACATTCCTAGAAACAGTCAACCTAACAAGATTGAATCAGGATGAAACAGAAAATCTGAACAAATGAATGAGCAAGGATATTGAATACATAATCAAATTTTATTTCCCACAGAAAGCATAGACTCTTTTTTTTTTTTCTGTCTGTCAGTATGACAGAATTTTTGCCAAAACATTCAATTGAAGAAAGTTTCTCCCAACTCTATGCTGCCTAAAAAAGACTCACTTCAGATTTCAGGACATACATATGCTCAAAGCGTACTTACCTGGAAAAGACAGTCCAGGTAAGTGGATATCAAAAGAAGGAGGGGGGGGCGGTGCCAGGGTGGCTCAGTGGGTTAAAGTCTCTACCTTTGGCTCAGATCATGATCCCAGGGTCCTGGGATAGAGCCCCACATTGGGCTCTCTGCTCAGTGGAGAGCCTGCTTCCTCCTCTCTCTCTCTGTCTCTCTGCCTACTTGTGATCTCTGTCTGTCAAATAAATAACTAAAATCTTAAAAAAGAAGAAGAAGAAGAAAAAGAAAGCAGGGGGAACTGTATTTCCATCAGACAAAAGAGACTTTAAGCCAAAAACTGTATCAAGAGACAAAAAGATCATTATGTCATGATAAAGAGGTCAATTCATCAAGAAGATATAACAACAGTAAATACACACACACCCAATGTTGGAGCACCTAAATATATTAAGCAAGTAATAACAGATCTGAAAGGAGAAATTCACAACATGGTAAGAGTGAAGGACTACCCCACTTTCAGCAACAGATAAATCATTCAGACAAAAGCAACAAGCAAACATTGGAATGGAATCATGCATTAGACCAAATGGGCCTAATAGACACTTATAGAACATTCCATCCAATAGCAGCAGAGTACACATTCTTCTCAAGTGCACATGGAGCATTCTCCAGGATAAATTATATGTTAGGCCACAAAACAAGTCTTGGCAAATTTCAGAAGACTGAAACTATACCAAGTATCTTTCCTAACCACAATGGTATGAAACTAGAAATAAACAATAAAATGAGAGCTGGAACATTTACAAACATGTGGAAACTAAACAACACTCCTGAACAACCAATAGGCCAAAGAAGAAATCCAAAGAGAAAAAAAAAAATCCCCAAATGAAAATGGAAACACCTGAAACACTATGGATGCTGAAAAAGCATTACTGAGAAGGAATTTAGCAGTGATAAATGCATCTATTTAGAAAATAAAAAGATCCCAAATAAACAACCTAATTTTATACCTCAAGGTACTAGAGAAAGAAGAAACAAACTAAGCTGAACATTAGCAGGAGGAAGGAAGTTATAAAGTGATAAAGATCAGAGGAGAAAGGGGGCACCCGGGTGGCTCCGTTGGTTGGAGGACTGCTCAGGTCAATGATGCTGGAGTCTGGGGATCGAGTCCCACATCGGGCTCCCAGCTCCACGGGGAGTCTGCTTCTCTCTCTGACCTTCTCCTCGCTCATGATCTCTCTCACTGTCTCTCTCTCAAATAAATTAAAAAATAATCTTTAAAATAAATAAATAAATACCAGAAAAACAATAGAAAAGATCGATGAAACTAAGAGCTATGTTTTTGGAAAGATAAACAAAAGTGACAAACCTTAAGCTAGACTAAGAAAAAAACAAAGAAGTTTAAAATAAATAAGACCAGAAAGAGGTGACATTACTACTAATAGCAAAGAAATAGAGGCCCAGGGGTGCCTGGGTGGCTCAGTGGGTTAAAGCTCTGCCTTTGGCTCAGGCCATGATCCCAGGTTCCACATCGGCTCTCTGTTCAGCAGGGAGCCTGCTTCCCTTCCTCTCTCTCTGCCTGCCTCTCTGCCTACTTGTGATCTCTGTCTTTTAAGTAAATAAATAAATAACCTTAAAAAAAAAAAAAAAGAAATACAGAGGCTCATTAGAGACTACTATGAACAAATGCATGACAACAAATTAGATAACCTACAAGAAACAGGTACTTGTTAGAAACATACAACCTACTGAGACTGAATCAGGAAATAAAAGAAAATCAGAAAAGAAACAAGTAACAAGTAGGGATATTGAATATGTAATCAAAAACCTCCCAACACGGAAAAGCCCAGGACCAGATGGCTTCACTGGTAAATTCTACCAAACATTTAAAGACGAATTAACACCAATCCTTCTCAAACTCTTCCAAAAAACTTGCAGAGGAGGGAACACTTCCAAACTCATTTTAAAAGGCCAGCATTACTAGGACAGCAAAGCCAGATAAGGACACTATGAGAAAAGTGTAGAGTAAAACCTCTGATGAATATAGTTGCAAAAATTCTCAACAAAATAGTAGCTGAATTTAACAACATATTAAAAGAACCGGGACGCCTGGGTGGCTCAGTTGGTTGAGCAGCTGCCTTCGGCTCAGGTCATGATCCCAGCGTCCTGGGATCGAGTCCCAAATCGGGCTCCTTGCTCCACAGGGAGCCTGCTTCTCCCTCTAACTCTGCCTTGCACTCTGTCTGCCTGTGCTTGCTCTCGCTCTCTCTCTCTCTCTCTCTGACAAATAAATAAATAAGTAAATAAATAAGAACCACACACTATTACCAAGTGGGATTTATCTCTGGGATGCAAGAATGGTTCAACATATACAAATCACTAAAGACATTATATCACATTAATAGAATGAAGTGTAAAAATCATACAATTATTTCAATAGATGCATAAAAGGCATCTGACAAAATACAACATACTTTCACGATAAAAATTTTCAACAAATTGGGCATAAAAAGATCACACCTCAACATACGACACAAATCCATCTATAGACTCAATGCAATCTATATCAAGATTCAAACAGCATTTTTCATAAAAATAGAAAAAACAGAACCACATAAGACCCCAAATAGCCAAAGCAATACTGAGAAAGAACAAAACTGAAACCATCACATTTCCTGATTTCAAACTATTCTACAAAGATGCAGTAATTAAAACAGTTTGGTACTGGCTTAAAAATGTGCTGCCTGGGTGGCTCAGTCATTAAGCATCTGTCTTCAGCTCAGGTCATGATCCCAGGGCTCTGGAATCAATCCTTACATTGGATTCCCTGCTCAGCAGGAAGCCTGCTTCTCCCTCTCCCACTCCTCCTGCTTGTGTTCCTCTCTTGCTGTCTCTCTCTGTCAAATAAATAAAAATCTTTTTTAAAAAATAGACACAACACATAGACTGATATAACAGAGAGTCCAGAAATACCCCTACATATTTGGTCAACTAATACTTGACAAGAGAGTCAAGAACACTTAATGCAGAAAGGGTACATTCTTCAGCAAACGGTGTTGCAAAAATTAGATAGCCATGTGAGGAAAAATGAAATTGGACTTTGATTTTATACCACTCATAAAAACTAACTTGAAATGGATTAAAGACTTAACCATAAAACCTGATACCATAAAACTCCTAGAAGAAAACAAAGGAACAAGCTCCCCGACATTGGTCTTGGCAATGATTTTTTGAATATGACACAAAAAATCAAGCAGTAAAAGCAAAAATTGACAAGTGAGACTATGTCAGATGAAAAAGCTTCTGCAAAAATCAACAAAATGAAAAGAAAACTTACTGAAAAGAAGAAAATATTTGCAAACAATAGATAAAGGGTTAATATCCAATATATAAAGAACAGGTACATCTTAATGACAACAACAACAATAACAAAATCAAACAAGCAATCTGATTAAACATGAGTAGAGAAAAAAAACGAGCAGAGGACCTGAATGGACATTTTTCCAAAGAAGACATGCAGAGGGCTAACATGTACACAAAAGGATGTTTAACATCACTGATCACTGGGGAAATAAAAATCAAAACCACAATGTGTTATCACCCCACATATGTTAGAAGAGGTATTACCAAGAAATCAAGAGATAATAAGTGTTGGCAAAGATGCAAAGAAAAAGAACTCTTATATGCTGTGAGTAGAAATATAAATCAGTGCACCCAGTATGGAAAACAGCATGGAGATTCCTCAAAAAATTAAAAATAGAACTACCATATGATCCAGAAGTCCTATTTCTGGGTATATACCCAAAGGAAATGAAAAGAGGTTATTGAAAGGATATCTGCACTCCTATGTCTATTGTAGCATTATTCACAAGAGCCAAGATAAGCAAAAAACCTAAGCACACATCAACAGATGAATGGATAAAGAAGATTTAGTGGGCACACACATATACGACACACGCACACACACACATGCACACACTGGAATATTATTCAGCCATGAGAAAGAAGGAAATTCTGCCATTATGGACCTTAATTAAGGGCATTATGCAAAGTGAGATAAGTCAGATAGAGAAAGACAAATACTGTATGATATCACTTATATGTGGAATCTAAAAAAGGCTGAACTTATAAAAACAGTAGAATGGTGGTTACTGGGGGCTGGGGATGGGGGAACTGGGGAGATGCTGTTTAATAGCACAAGTTTGCAACTAGTACATAAATAAGTTCTGGGGATCTAATGCACAGCATAGTGATTATAGGCAACAATATTATATTATAAAAGTTGCTAAGAGAATGGATCTCAATTGTTCTCACCACAAAAATAGAAATTATAATTATGTGAATGATGGAGTGTTAAGTAATGCTATGGTAATAATCACACTGTAGCATATAATGTATCAATATAATATCTAATGTATGTTTAAAAAATAAAGTTCCTATAATTTAGCAAACTTATTTGGTATCATGTAAACACAGAGAATGATCAGCACCAGATGTTTTACAGCTAAAATATTATGCAGTCACTTCTAAATCTAGGGAAAAAGTTGACCTGCTTACTTGCTGACATTCAGCTCTTATCTGTAACATTTCAGCTGTTCAGCCAAGTCAATTATAGTAGGAAAAAAGTTTCATAAATCAAAAACAACACACAAAAGAAAAGGCATATTTGTAAACAAGGATGTGTAGGCAAAATGAATTATTTTAAACACTTAACGTTTTTTGTGGTTCTCACAATAAAAAGATTGCAGATGTAAGCAAGTTAATTTAAAATGTGGCTTAAGAGTTGGCCCCACCTGGGTTTGAATCATGATTCTACCACTAAGCAACTGGGACCTTGGGAAAGTTTCTTAACTCCCTTACGTCTGTTTGCTAAGCTTTAAATTGCAGGTAACATTAACCTTCCCATATTGCCAGTGTGAGGACAAAATGTAAAACGTATGCTTAATAAGTGGTAGCTGTTTCACCGTAATTACTGTCACAGAAATTTTACTATGAAGCACTTTGCCATCCTAAATTAGTTTTTGTATTTGTATTTCTTTTTTGAGCTTCTTCAAAAATACTTTTATATGCATCATTTTATTTGAATCTCATAACAACTGTGAGATAGAGGAGACAAAATTAATCTCACTAGAAAACTAAGATCCATAGTTAACTTGCCTCAGTCATCTAACATCTGATAAAGTAAAGCTGGGACAAGAATCCATGTGTTAGTCTTATTTTCAGGAGCAATCCTCCAATCTGGTCTCACAGCAACAGGAGGGAGCTTTTAAAACACTACCCGATCTTGACATCCCACCTTCTTGTCCCTTTCCCCTCTTCTTCTCTACACCGCCCCCCCCCCCATCTTTTTCTCCCTCTCCTTTAAGTTTCTAATTTGAGACAGGTCCAGGGGAAAAAAAAAGTCCTGATTTTAGCTGAGCTGGGTGAATCTCCACATAGGACACGAAAGCCTACAGTCCTGGGACATGGACCCAGAGAAAGAAAGAAAGAACAGGTGAAAACAACCTACCTAAACTGTAAGTGAATACTTACCAGCTCTCTCTGGCCTCCTTCCTTTACTTAACTCTCATTTTGCTCTGAAAAGGTCACAGGGCCCTCCACTTAAAATGCCTCTGCCAGGAAACAGAAAGCAAAATAGCAGGAGGAAATACTTTGGGCAAAAACGTTTATATTCATTTTCTTGTCAAAAATGTTGTGGGCAGAAAGTATGAGAAGAAACTACAGAAATACATGAGGCATTGCAAGTATGTATCTAATATCCTAATATAAATTTGCAGTAGGTCAATGATTTCTCAACAGTTTCGGAGTTGGAACATTATTCTTTAAGAGGTTCATACTGTTTTAAAAATGAAATTCAATTAAGTCAATTTGAGTAACTCTGACCCCTCTTTAACTGATGTTACAGGACCACCACTGCTTTAGACTGAGACGAAAAAAACTTGTAGGTTTCAAAGTAGCATAATTGTCTGTGACTGAGGCATAATGAGGATGGGATTTATCAGGTCGCTTTTATCCACAGAGGAAGCAGGTTGGCCACTGTATTATGTGATTCACGTCTATGCTGAAGGGAGAATTTCCCCTCAAAACCCATTTCTCCCTCTCCTCCTAACTCTGTCTCTAATGCCTTCAATTCATTCTTTAAGGTTAATTTTTCTAGGGAAGCAATATAATGTAGCACCACCTTTATCAAAACAAAGATAGAAACAATTGTAAGATGCACCACTCTTCTATGAGCCACTGAGAAAGAAAAACCAATGCCACTTGTAATAAAATACCATCAGTATTAGAGGCATCCCAATTTCAGAGACACTGGAATATGAAAACTGTGTGTGTTAAACTCTATGAAATGCAGTAATTAAGAAGATGGACTTTAATATCAAATACATCTGGATGGACATAGTGATTCTGCCGTTTGATAGATGGACTGCTTTGGGGAAGTTACTTATCTGAACTTCTACCCTCCCCTCCGTGAAATTAAATTATTAACATACGCCTCCTTAGTTATAAAGAATTACCTAAAATGAGCTATAAAAAAAAAAATGTGCTCAGTGCAGAGCCCAGCCCTCCATTAGGCATCCAAAATTAAAACTACAATGATTACAATAGGGGAGAGTAGCATACAAAGTCCCCAGTGCTCGTGACTCCTTACTTCTCGAAAGAGTTTGTGAGATTTGAGATAGAACAGAGCTCCACAGATGGAGGTATTTGACAAGAGCTTTGTTTGTGGGAGGGGAGATAAGACTGGAACTGGGAAACTGCCCGGGGAGGGAAGGCCTGGGGATGGTGGGGAGGAGCTCGATGTAGTAGAAGAGCGCAGAGGACACCAAAACCAAACACTATTATGTCTTCAAACTTTTGAGTACGATTGCTTCTGATTTCAATTTTATTCTAATATCAAGAATACACTCATATCCCCCCTCCAAAAAAGAATATACTCATACCCTTAAAAACTATGTTAAGTGAAAGGAGCTGGTTACAATCAAATGTTACACAATTCCATTTACATTAAATATCCACAATAGGCAAATCCATAGAGACAGATAGAAACTTAACTTAGGGGTTGCCAGTGGCTCCTGGGAGGAGGAATGGGAAGTAGCAGCTAACGAGTACAGGTTTTTTTAGAGTAATAAAATTAGATTGTAATGATGGTTGTGCAACTCTGCAAATATATAAAAACCAATAAATAGCACCCTTTATTTATTTATTTATTGAGTGAGAGAATGAGCAGGGGGAAGGAGCAGAGGGAGCGGGAGAAGCAGGGGGGAGGGGCAGAGAGCGAAGGAGAAGTGGACTCCTTACTAAGCAGGGAGCCCAATGCAGGACTCCATCCCAGGACCCTGGGATCATGACCTGAGTTGAAGATGCTTAACTGACTGAGTCACCCAGGCGCTCCCTGAATAGTACACTTTAAACAGGGTGGATTTTATGGTATGTGATTTACACCTCAATAAAGATTTTAAAAAAAGAATACATTCCCGTGTCCTGTTATTTTGAAGTCTGGAACTAAGCTTTTTTTTAAAAAAAATGACTTTACTTCCTAAAATGATAGAAACAACCGAACACATTTAGGAAAACAAACTTACCAACTTTACCTTAATTTACACGAAAGTTGCTAAAATTTCACAAAGTTCACTTAAGGCTTTCACTTTATTTTCATCTTCCACATACAAGAATGGACCAATTCAAACACAGTCTACAATTCTGTGAACTTCAGAGGATTTAGTCACAGGGATAATGATTTAACTCTATCATGAGCCACACACAGTGTGAAGTGGGGACGCAAATTAATTTATATCCAGAGGTGATGTTCAAAATAGTTGAAAACTGGATAAGTCAGGCACTAAGCAAACATGATGGACACTAGCTAGAGGTCCTGGGAGTGCTAGAATTAGAACGACTTTGAGGATCCAGGAGAAAGGGCCAGGTAAATGGAAAGCTATGGATTTAGGGAACAAGGGTACTTTGAAGCACCTGCATTAATTTTAATAAGTGATACAGAAGGTTCCAATATTTTAAAAGCTAATTAGAGCTGCTCCAGGGCAAATCTGTCTACCTTATCTCCGTTATGCCATCAGAACGCTCACCCAGCTCTCCAAATGTGGCCTTAGAGTGATATCTTCTACTCTTGACCTCTTACAGAGAAGAAAACCAAGGCTGAGGAAGGGTGAGTGGCTTGCCCACCATGCATGAATAGTCACAGAGTCAGATGTAGAACCCACATCCCCCAAATCTCAATTCAGGTCATACGTGATAGGGAAAAAATGGGCAAAATATCCTCACACCAAATTAACTTACCCAGTTATACTTTTTAACCATTTCTAAAGCAGAGTCGAATTTATTTTCTAGTTGCGTGCACAGAAAAAGCATATATATTCATTATGGGAAAACAAAGGGACAGTGAGTCCGGACTTCAGGATAGTTATTTTTAAATTATGTTAATGGGAAGCATACCGATATACATGTAGCCTCTCCCAAACGAATCCACACATCATTGCCAAAGCAAACTTGAGGAGAATAAATCAAAAGCATTTAAAATAAAATATACAACTTTTGTCTTCCTAGGTATTAGAAAGTAAAGACCAGAAAAGAAACAAGAAACAATAGACAAAAACGATCTTATTCACCTGAAGCAAGAGTTAGAGCATTGCCAAAAGAATGCTACAGGATGACTTTTTGGATGCTTAGGGTTTTGTATATATTGAGGGAGAGATAAGTATATTCATTCGTTCATATTTTAATAATAATTACTCATATTTGAATGGCCCTTTACAGTTTTAGAAGTGCTTTCCATAAATAAATAAATAAATAAATAAATAAATAAATAAATGTGCTTTCCTAAACATGTAGCAGATGACTATTGACATAGGAAATATTTTGCAATATATTGCTCAGTGGAAATGTAGGCTACCAAAAATAAAAGTATGCACAGTCAAAATGCTATTTTTTTGTATAAAAGAAAGTGTGTGCTATATGTGTGTATGCACACATATAAAAAAAGATAGAAAACATATTGAAATACTATCTTTTCTCACTGGTGTTTGGTGTTTTCCTTTGTCTTTTCTGTTCTCCTGGTTTCTTGCATTAGACATGTATACTTCTGTAATTAAGAAAAAACTTGGGGCACCTGGGTGGCTCAGTTGGTTAAGTGTCTGCCTTCGGCTCAGGCTCTGATCCCAGGGTCCTGGGATTAAGCCCCACACCAGGCTTCTTGCTCAGGGGAGAGCCTATTTCTCCCTCTTCCTTTGCTGCTCCTTTGCTTGTGCTCACTCTCCCTCTCTCTGTCAAATAAATAAATAAAATCTTAAAATTTAAGGGGTGCCTGAGTGGCTCAGTAGATTAAGCCCCTGCCTTCAGCTCAGGTCATGATCTCAGGGTCCTGGGATCGAGCTCCGCATTGGGCTCTCTGCTCAACAGGGAGCCTGCTTCCCCCTCTCTCTCTCTGCTTGCCTCTCTGCCTACTTGTGCTCTCTCTGTGTGTCAAATAAACAAATAAAATCTTTTAAAAAAATTTAAAACTTCTTCCATGTGTATATTCATTGAGCCTCATAATAGTCATGTGACATATTTTATATAAGAGGATATTGAGTCTCAGGAGTGCTCGGGTTGGTATAGTCGGTTAAGCCTCAGACTCTTTGTTTCAGCTCAGGTCATGATCTCAGGGTCTTGAGATCAAGACCCCAGCTGGGCTTCGTGCTCACCGTGAAGTTTTCCTCTTCCCCCTCCCTCTGGCCCTCCACCCTGTTTGTTCTCTCTCTCTCAAACAAATAAATAAATCTCAGGGGTTAAAAAAAAAAAGAGGATATTGAGTCTCAGAAGAACTAAGTGACCTACTACTAGACAGGTAGCAAGTACCAGAACTTGGCTTTTCATCTAGGCCATCTGACCCTAAATCTTAATTATGTTCTTTCCTCTACATTATAATGCTCAATTTTTTGAGTTGGCTCATGTGATGACTCACTGTGGCGCATTCTGGACTATCTTTATATTATCCTTGCTGTAGAGCTCCATCCACTCATTTGTACCTGTTAGTCATCCTACAGAAAGCCGTTGTCCAATTAAAATAGTAGCTGTTCTAGAAGTGGCAGCAATTGAAGCAATTAACTTCCCACAACACATTCCTGTAGCTTTGTTCATTTGAGTAGCCATTATTTCAAAGCAGGGCACTGTACACCGCTCTCAGATCTTAAAACCTCCTGGACTCTCTCCTCGACTCTGTCCTCTTTAATCTATATCCAATTTCCACTCCTATCAGTTTTTCAAGGCTTATATTTTCCTGTGATCTTTTCCTTAAAAGCTACTTCTTCCCAATAGGCCCCATTCTACTGTGGAAAAGCAAAGAGAACTGTGAGAAAGTGAGGCCATGTAGAGACCATTGGAAGCTCTGAAAATCTAGCCCATTACACCATCACCTCACAATGAGCTCCAAAAATCGCTGCTGATTTTCTGGGCATGGAGAGAGCTCCCAATCAATTGAAAGTCTCTGCCTTAGGATTTCCTAAATACTGTTTTATTCTTTGACTTTTCACACAAATTTTGCAGCATCAGGTATATGTGCTGAACAAGTGACACTGTCCAGATCAGGAAAATGTGGAATGGAAGTTCTATAACCCTTTGCAAGATACGTAGGGAAGTTACAGATTAAGCTGAAATATTCTGGATTTTGTGTACCTTGTCAGATGATACTCTCTTTTCATCCTTCAGAGCTGAGCTGTGTTGTTCTGGACGCAAGGATGATGGTTTCCAGGTGTTTGTTCCTGCATTCTGATTTTTTTTTTTTTTTAACTGCATATCTTCAGCCAGAGGAGAAGTTGCTGATTTCTAAGTATTGTGACCCATATATGCCTGGGCCTCAAAGACAGCTTTGTCTTACAGACACCTTGAGTAGGACTCAGCCCTTCCAGACTCAACAAGTACAAATTTAACTTCCTAAGACATTATTGTAGATTTCATGGAGAGATGTATGAAAGGTTTTAATCAAGTACCACTTGGCAAACTTTAATAGAAACTCCTATTAAATATCTCAGTTCTCTCCCCCACTCCCCACCAAGTTCCCTCTCGGTGATCTCTTCTCCCTTTTATCTTGCCCTCACATATCACAGCATTATTAGATATCACAGCATTATTCCTTGTCTCTGCCCCCCCCACTTCCTGCAAAAAAATAATAAACATTTTCTAATGCAGAACAATTTAGTGAACTCTCTTAATCTTTTATCTTCACATCCATCTTAGTTCACCAAACAGAGAACTTTTTTTGGAATCAATTGGGTATTACTATAAATTACAAGTAATCTTTCTCTGTCACAAATAATTTTTCTCTTGTCACAAGAGTGCTGATCATCACTAATTATTTTTTTAAAGATTTATTTATTTATTTGGCAGAGAGAGAGAGAGAGCACAAGTAGGCAGAGGCGGGCAGAGAGAGAGAGGGGGAAGCAGACTCCTTGCTGAGCAGAGACCCTGACTCCGGGCTCAATCCAAGGACCCTGAGACCCTAACCTGAGCCAAAGGCAGAGGGTTAGCCCACTGAGCCACCCATGCACCCCTGGTCATCACTAATTATTAAGGAAATGCAACTCAAAACTGCAATATTACCTCACACTCATAAGAGTGGCTATCATCAAAAAGATAAGAAATAACAGATGCTGGTGAGGATGGGGAGAAAATAGAACCTTTATGCACTGTTGGGGGAAATATTAATTGGTATAGCCATTATGGAAAACATAAGCATGTTCCACAAAAATTTAAAAATTTGGGGGGGAGGATGAGTAAAATAAGTGAAGGGGATTACGAGTACAAATTTCTAGTTATAAAACAAATAATACAAGATGAAAATCACAGTATAGGGAATATAGTCAATAATACTGTAACAATGTTATATGGTAGCAGATGGTAACTATACTTATCATGGTGAGCACAGCTTAATGTGTATAGAACTGTTAAATCACTATGTTGTACACCTGAAATTAATATAACATGGTATGTCAACAATACTTCAAATAAAAATTTTTCTTAAAAATTAAAAATGAAACCATCAAATGACCCAGCAATGCTACTTCTGAGTATATACCCAAAGAAAATGAAATCAGTAACTCAAAGAAATATCTTCCCTCTGTACTCCCTGCCAAGTTCACTGCAACATCTTTGATAATAGCCAAGTTATGAAAAAAGCCTAAGTACCCATCAACAGATGAATGGTTTAAAAAATTGTAGTATATATACAAAGTGGAATACTATTAAGCTATTTTTAAAAAAGAAGAAAATCTTGCAATAACATGGATGAACCTTGAGGTCATTATGCTAACTGAAATAAATCAGAAAAAGACAAATACTGTAGGATCTCACTTGTATGTGGAATTCCCCCGGAGTTCCCTGTCTCTATGAATGGCTCCACTATCCACTCAGTTGCCTGAGCCAGAAAACGGAACAGCATCCTTGACCTTTCCTCTTCCATACCCAGCTCCCAACGCATCAATCATTAGCCTCAGTGGAAACTAATTCTGCATTATCTCTGGCCCCATCTTGCTACACATCCTTTTACCTGGGAACCCTCATATCTCAGAACACTCTAGTACCCTTCTCCTCTAGTTCCTCACTCTGCTCCTCTTCATTCCACTCTCCACTCTCCAATCAGAGTGGCTCTTTTAACCTGCTACTTCCCATGGCTCTTAAGTTAATGTCTCTGCCCCTTAAGGTACCTTACAAGGTTTCTCTAATTTGCACTCTACACCCCAGAGTTAATACATTCCCCCCCATTCTTTTTTTTTTTTTTTAAAGATTTTATTTATTTATTTGAAGCAGGCTCCCCGCTGAGCAGAGAGCCCGATGCGGGACTCGATCCCAGGACCCTGAGATCATGACCTGAGCCTAAGGCAGTAGCTTAAACCACTGAGCCACCTAGGCGCCCCTTCCCCCCCAATTCTTTAAGAGAGTCATGGCCTCTCTCACTCACAGGCTTTTACATATTAAAGTCCCATTTCTTGAACATTCCCACTTCTTTACATTTGCTTTGCTAACATTCAGAAGCTTTTCTTGACTCCCTCCTCCCCCCACACACCTAGTTATCATAATGCACACTAATTACTTGTTGTCCATCTTTCCACTAGACTACATAGTCCATGAGGCAGGTACATGCCTATTTTTGCAGATCTATTCCAGCACCTAGCACACTGCTTTGCATAGAGGAGAAGTTCCACGGTTATCTGTAGTATAATGAGTAAAAAAATAAATAAATAAATATGTCACCACTTTGCAGTAGCAGCAATGTCAGTGTCTTAAGCCTATTTTATCTTCATGCAGTGTAAGCTAATTACTCAATCCAGAAAAAGTGTTCTAGTTCTGTTTTCTTTTTGCAAACCTATCTTTAACAGTGGAACTCTTTTTTCAAATATGTGTTAGAGCCCAATTTATATAAAATGGATGGAAACAGAGCTATTCCTATTGAAACTAGAGTGGGAAGCCCCATCTACCTAGCTCCCTTGATCCTAAGGGATTTCCCTTAGGACTCTCAGAACTTACTTTGAGAACCGCTGATCCAACCAATCCCACTGCAAATAGGCAGAAACATTTATATCACCTGAGACTTTGTTTTTAAAATCTTCTGAGAAGTATCCATTCATAGGAGGAGGTGCTTATCTAGAGAAATAAGGAACCTAGTGAGAGACTCCAAAGTAACTCTATTTCACCTTTCCTGATAATGCTTTTCTAACCTGCAGTGAAAGAGTAAAATGCTCTTTCAAAGATTTAGAGGCTCAAAGTACTCCAGGGCAGAGACTGAACACATTTTACCATGAACCTTGACACCTGGGGGGTGGTTCAGAGTGAGTTAAAGCATAAGAGGATTTACCCTGATGCCAGCTTTGCTTTGGTTGGAGCCTGAAGTCAATTACACATACAAAGTTCTAATCCTCACGAAGTTGTCCTTTTCCTTAGGTTGCTGATACTCAGCACTGAAGTCTAGGATTCTTTTCATTAGGATTTTTTTCTCATAAATAGTGTTTTCTGTCAAAGGGAACAAACTTCCTCCAGACAGAAAAGTTAAGAAAAGCACAAGAGAGACATTTGTCAATAGGAACTCACACAACGAAATGTCTCGTGGGCAGATGAGCCATCGTGTGAAGGGGTGGAGAGGAAAGTCTAGTTGAGGCCCATGATACGCTGGGTAAGGCCACGGCACACACTATTATCACAGGGCCATGAACACTTAACATCCGGTGGAAGCCTTGGCCTTAAAACCAGGAAGAGAAAATTTCCTCTAGATATCTTGGGGAGGGGAAGAAAGGGGCTACTTTCATGCTTATAAATACTATTTCTTTTGGCTGTAGGCAAAACTTGAAGTCTCAATAAAATTCTGAATATTTTAATGACTTTATGATTGGGAAGCTTATGATTGTAAAGCATGGAACAGCCTCTATTAAACAAAAGCATGATTAAAAAATTTATTACTTTTTTCCACTGACTATAACATTAAGAAGGAATCAAGAAACATAATGTAGGTAATAATGGTTAAGTTTAGGAGCTGGTGTCACTGGAAAGAAGCTCCATCGAACTTTGCTTATGTTTAGCACATGGTTGGCAATAAATTCAACATATTTGGACTATAAGAATTTATTCTTGGCTGAGGCAGATGAGGTAAATAGATCATTTTCTTAATAGCACAGATGAAGCATAAGTACTTAAGAGATGTTCAATTCAGATCCTAGCTCAAGAGCTAACAATCCAGCTTTAGTCGCAGAAACAGGCAGGTAATTGAAACACCGTAGAGTGTAGTGGGCATTGCGGTAGCGGTAAGGACAGCATAGGAGAGGAGCACTTAACCTGGGAAGGTGCTCAGGGGAGGTTTCTACAGTGATACCTGTGATACCTGGGCTGAGTCTTGAAGGTAAGTAAGATAAGTGAGGATGGAATCGGGGAGGAGTTCCAGATGAAGAAAGCAGCATGCAGGCAGAAAGTGTTGCTTGCCTAGTTGTGTCTGTGGTTAGAACACAGAGTCTTTGTGAGGGGTGGCAAGAGACTGGCTAAAAAAGTAGGCAGGGTGGGACCCCTGAGTGGCTCAGTCAGTTAAGCGTCTGCCTTCAGCTCAGGTCATGATGCCAGGATCCTGGGATTGAGTCCCACATCGGGCTCTCTGCTTAGTGGGGAGCCTGCTTCTCCCTCTGCCTGCTGTTCCGCTGCTATGCACATTCTCTCTCTCTCTCTCTCTCTCTGAGAAATAAATAAAGTCCTTTTAAGAAAAAGAAAGGAAAGAAGGCAGGGCCCAGGGCGTGAATGACAAGAAAGTAGCAAGCTAAGAAGTATCAACATCAGTCTGTAAGGCTACAGGAAGCCATTAAGGTGAATAACCCGAGAAATAACATGATCAGATTAGTGATTTGGAAAATAATTTATCAGTAGCAGCATGGGGTCAAAGCATAATTTTTAAGTCTCATATTAATAGAGAATGAACACTGGTCAAAGATTTTAACTTATTAAATAATAAGGGAACCAGTAATTTAGTTAAGCTGGTTCCAAGAGACTTGAAGGGGGTTTATAGAGGCCATCAGGAGAGAAATCAAAATTAGCTTTTTATTCTTTCAAGTTAAAGACGGATCTGGTAAGTGTTAAGAGCAATTAAATCTTGGGATTACCTCTTCTATGGGACAGAACTGTTTGCATCTCTACCAGGCAAAAATTTGCAAGTTAACATGTAACTGCAGAGTGTGAGCCTTTAATTTATAAATTTCAATGATAATAAAAAACTACAATGGTGGTACATTCCCCAATGAAATAATTACTGGTTAGACTTTTTTTTTTTTTTTTTACTTTAATTTAATTTTATTTTTTAAAGTAGTCTCCATGCCCAGAACAGGGCCTGAACTCAGGACCCTGAGATCAAGACCGGAGTCCAGAGTGAGATTGCTTAACCCAACTGAGCCACCCAGGTGCCCCCTACTGGGTAGACAAGTTAAACAACATTCACCATTACATTGAAAGGACCTACTGCACTGTCACTGTCTTTTGAGTGTTCACTGTCTAGAGAGTGTTCATATGAAGGGAGAATCAGTCTGTAAAGGGGATTTCCAGCCTGGGGTCTTGTTGCAGAAGACCAGACTG
The DNA here is from genome assembly GCF_964662115.1 of Mustela nivalis. NCBI lineage: Eukaryota > Metazoa > Chordata > Mammalia > Carnivora > Mustelidae > Mustela > Mustela nivalis. Next base: position 59,330,619 of record NC_139027.1, read on the forward strand.
GAGATACAGACAGGAGAGTTGTTTGTGTACAGGTAGCAGAGTATACATGCATATTTTGCTTATGCAAATCCAAGTATATATCTTTGGGAAAACAAAAAGGATAAAGAAAATCGATAGTTAAAATGACAGAAGGACTTTTCCCACCATTCCTATCATACAGCATATATCCCAAAACCAACACGATATGAGAGGCAGAACTCTTAGCAGATTTCAGATTCCCTGTGCTGAACATTCCCCTATACTGACTGTTGGTCTCTTATTTAAAAAGACCAACTTTGGGCGCCTGGGTGGCTCAGTGGGTTAAGCCGCTGCCTTCGGCTCAGGTCATGATCTCAGGGTCCTGGGATCGAGGCCCGCATCAGGCTCTCTGCTCAGCAGGGAGCCTGCTTCCCCCTCTCTTTCTCTGCCTGCTTCTCTATCTACTTGTGATTTCTCTCTGTCAAATAAATAAATAAAATCTTAAAAAAATAAAAATAAAAATAAAAAGACCAACTTTTTAAAGTCATCGCTACACCCAACATGGGGCTCAAACTCATGACCCTGAGATCAAAAGTGAGATGCTCTATGAACTGAGATAGCCAGGTGCCTCAATATCTTTTTTTTTTTTTTTTTTTAACATTTATGGTCCTAAACCCAAATTGAGTTCTTAGCTGAAACTCAATAATCTCTTCCAAAGTTGGAGGAAAATCTATCTGAACTTACAGGAGACGGTGTTATACTGTACTGATGGACTATTCAAAGGGTAAATTATATTATACCTTCACTAGACTTTAGAATCTTCCTCTCCATCTCTGCCCCAGACCCCCTGTTTCAAAATGTGACCCCACTATAGGTAAAGCCAAGCATTTCCACTATATCACCCAAGCAAACTGGAAAAGGTGAAGGGATAGAGATTCTAGGACATAAACCCAGAGAACACTGAGATCCTAACAGGGCTCAGGGGACCAAAGTTCCTGAAGGAATTTGAGGAGGACTGGCCAGCAAGGTAAGATGAAGTAAAATTAGAAGAGGATGAAAGTTAAAGGAGTTTGAAAAAAGTAATGGTCTCCAACTTAAAATAACCATGGGGTAAGATAAAGGCAAAAAAATGTCCATTTGATTTGATGATAAGAAACCATTGGCCTGAGCATGAACTATTACAGAGAGGTGGTCAGGGCAGAAGTCAGATTGCAGACAGGTAAAGGGTGAATAGAAGATGAGGAAGAAGAAACAGCAAGGGAGCTTCTCTCCCTTTTTCTAAGAAAAATGAGCATAAGGGAAGGAGATAATTTGAAGAGGGACACTGCAAGCAGTTGTTCCAGCTGTGCAATAATCAATCCTTGGAGACCTTACTCATTGTGCTGATTCTGTGAATGGTGCTGCGGACATGTGGTTCACAATAGGATATGGTGGCATGGTTTTGGGAGGGACACTGGATTGAGGAAGAGTTGTTTGTTCATTTGTTTAGTGTTAAGGAGAGAGTATTCAGAGAGGGTGAAGTTGGAGGCTGGTGTGTATGGGTCTGAGAAAGAGAAAGAGAGAGAGGGAGAGAAAGAGATAAGGAAGGAGGGAGGGTGATTGAGAACATGAGGTTCCTCATTAGGCAGGAGGGGATTTAATCAGAACACACTGGAGTATTTAATCATAGTGAATCACACACTACATACAGGGAAATGGCAGGAAAGAGTAGGGAAAGATAATTGATGGTGATAAAAGTTGGGGGTTTATCAGGAAGTGGGAGTGTATGTGTGTATATATTAGGTAGGAGAAAAATTCACTAATTACAAATGGGGGAAGGGAATAACTTTTAACCAAAATATGAGGAAAAGAGCTTGATGTTTAGAATAGCTACTGAAGATAATGAGAGAGGGGGAAGTACTCAAGACCCCCCAAAATAAAGTGGTTTGGAGGGTCTGGCTGATATAGAAGACCAGGACTTTGTAGCGGAAGCAACCCCTGACAGAAACTTGAAAACAAATCCTGATCTAGTAACAAGGAGTAAATGATGGAAAGATTCCATTTACGCCTTTCTATTGTCAGGGTGGGCGGTAGGGCACAGGGCAGAGAGGGAGGAAAGGAAGGAGGGAGAAATGACTGGGGTCTGTAATCAACTGAGAGACAAAAACATATAGAAAAAAAATTACAATCATTTGTTATGTCCATAAGCAGACTATTTAAAGGCAACCATAAAAATAAAAGGAGGAATAATGGTTTACAGATGAAGATTAAAAATAACTGACAGAAAAGATATCAAGTATTTGTGTATTGTCCAACAGTGCAGATGAAGATTCCTTGTAGAGTTTGGATACCATCTTTTCATGTTTTCTCTCCTCAACTGATTTGTTCCTGGTTAATTTAATTGTCCCGCAGCAGGAAAAGGGTAGCAACATTGTTACTATTCACAATGCCATGGTTCTTTGGAACCTGCTAGTAGTTAAACTACCTGGATTTCTTACCTCTGAGATTCCCTAGTACTATTTACTGTATTTAATACTGGCTATACAATTATTCATAAGGCTGCATCATCTATCATGTCATTTGTGAATACAGGCTGCTAAAAAGTTGTTTCTGTGTTTTGTTGATGATGACCACAAATGTGAGGCCAGAGTATGAAGACAAATGTGAACAGAAATTTGTTTCTATAATTCATTTACTGACAGGAATTTTATAGCAAGAGCATAGAACATCTCCTGATCTTGTCTTCTCTTAAACTCATTAGGCTTTAAAGACCACATGCGGCCCAGAGTCTGTGGTAGAAGTGGGGTAACAGTGAGGAGGGGAGAAGGGTATGCTGCAGAGTATAGGAAACCACTCCCATCTGTCCTTGGGTTCTGTATACTGGGTAGGAACATACTTGGGTGAGAACGGGCGCAGGGCTGATACATGCAGCAGAAGCCCAAGTGAGTGGTGGACCATGGATACCTTAAAGTCCCAATCTTATCCTTGGTTCAACATGAGTGTGAATTTTCCAAAACCAGCATGTCTGCACTATTCTGGTGGCCCTGCCATCCATGAAATGGTTTATCTCTTCATCTCTTCAATGTTTCTTTAATAAAAGTTTATACTTTTTTCCATAAAGGTTTTTTACTTATTTTGCTAGATTTAGTTCAAAACTTGATACTGTTGGTAGTGTTTAGTGGTGTATTTTCAATTTCATATTTTCAAATTATGTTGTTGCTAGTGGATAAAAATATAACTAATTTTTTTTTAAAGATTTTATTTATTTATTTGACAGAGAGAGATCACAAGTAGGCAGAGAGGCAGGCAGAGAGAGAGAGGAGGAAGCAGGCCCCCTGCTGAGCAGAGAGCCCGATGCGGGACTCGATCCCAGGACCCTGAGATCATGACCTGAGTCGAAGGCAGCAGCTTAACCCACTGAGCCACCCAGGCGCCCAAAATATAACTAATTTTTGTCTTTTGATTTTGTAAGCAATAATTTGGCTAAAATTTCTCATTAATATTCATCATTTGTATATTTGTGGGATTTTGTATGTTTGGTCATATATCATTTGTGGATGGCCATATATCATTTGTGAATAATGAGACTTTTGTTCCTTTTAAGCCATGTATATACTTTGCTTTTATATATATACACACATATATATTTATATGTTTTTAAATATTTTAATTATTTGTTAGAGAGAGAGAGCACAAGCAAGGGAAGCATCAGGCAGAGGGAGAGGGAAAAGCAGGCTCCCCACCAAGCAGGGAGCCCAATGTGGGGCTTGATCCCAGGACCCTGGGATCATGACCTGAGCCTAAGGCAGACATTTAATGACTAAGTGACCCAGGTGCCCCTTTCGGTATTATTTTTGGAAATTTTCAGTAAGTCTAAATTTATTTCAAAATAAAAAATTAATTAAAAATAGAAATACTATATGGTCTAGTAATTCTACTGCTAGTATTTACCCAAGCAAAATAGAAACACTAATTCTAAAAGATATACGCACCCCATATTTATTGCAGCATTATTTATAATACCCAAGGTATGAAATAAACTCAAGTGTCCACTGATAAATAAAGATATCTATCTATATATAATGGAATATTGTACAACTATTAAAAAGATGAGATGGTGCCATTTGAGAAAACATAGATGGATCTAGAGGGTATTATGCTAAGTGAAATAAGTCAAACTGAGAAAGACATATACCATATGATCTCACTTACATGTGGAATCTAAAAAAAATGAATAAATAAACAAAAAGTAGAAACAGATCCATAAATACAAAGAACTGATGGTGCCAGAGGGAAGGGGGATGGGAAATAGGCAAAATGGAAGAGGGGGAGTGGGAGCCTCCAGTAATGGACTGAGTAAGTCCCACGGATAAAGGTACAGCATAAAAAATGTACTCAATGGTATTATAATAGTATTGTATGGTGACATATGGTCATACCACAACCTATAGACTTTTTGACTCACTATATTATACCTGAAACTCATGTAACATTGTGTCACCTATACCTCAATAAAGATAAAAAATTTACAAAAAGTTTCTTTAAAGTTGCGGGGGAGGGGTTTGAATGAAAAGGAAAAGTAAATGCTGATAACAAGTGAAGTTTCCTTCCTTTTTGCATGATTGAAAATTATTACAATAAAAAACATTCAAAAAGGAAAACTGCAACCAAAAAATTGATCTGGTCATTATTTTTACTTGGTGGGGCAGTTTTTTTATAACTGATTTATTTTCTTTTAAAAATGTTTTTGACTATTATTTTCTATTTCCTCTTGAAAAAGTTTTGGTAAGTTATATTTTTCTAGGGACTTATACATTTCTCTAAATTTTCAAATTCATAGCCTTAAAGTTGTTCATAATCCTTCTTTTTAACCATTTGTCTGCCTCAACTGTAATTATGAGCTCTCTCGTTTTAATACTTATCTATAAACGGCTTTTCAAAGGAAGAATTTTGGCCTTTGTTAATCCTTTTTTGTATTTTTCTCTATTTCATTGATTTCTGCTGTTAAATTTATCACTTCCATTCTTTTATTTTTTACATCATTATTATTTTTCCAGCTTCCTAGCTTATTGTTAGGCTTTCATCTTTCCTAATACATCTTAATTTATAGTATTTTTATCAATACATATTCTAAGTATTTTCTAATTTCTGTAATTCTTTGACCCTCAAGTTAGAAAATATCTTAATTTTCCACATATAGGCTTTTTCTAGTTATCTTTCTTTTATTGATTTCTAATTTAATTGCATTATGGTCATAAACTGGTCTGTATGATTTCAATCTTTTGATAAGTGTTGATATTTGCTTTATAACTCAGCATGTGGTCAATTTTCAAAAATACTCCGCAATACTGCTTGAAAAGAATGTGTATTCTGTAGTTGTTAGGTGCAATGTTCTAAATACTTACTCAATTAGAGCAAGCTTATTAATTGTGTTGTTCTAATCTTCTACCTCCTCACTGATTTTGCCAGCTTGATCTAAATACTTGCAAGTTTAGAGAACTTCTTACATCTTCCTGTAGAACTGAACCTTTTATCCTTTTTTTTTTTAAGATTTTATTTATTTCTTTGACAGACAGAGATCACAAGCAGGCAGAGAGGCAGGCAGAGAGAGAGGAAGGGAAGCAGGCTCCCTGCGGAGCAGAGAGCCCAATGCAGGGCTTGTTCCCAGGACCCGAAGGCAGAGGCTTTAACCTACTGAGCCACCAGGGCGCCCCTGAACATTTAACCCGGAATGAAATGATTCTCTTTAAAGCCTTTGTCCTAAAGACTATTTTGTCTGATATTAACATACCAACACCAACATTTTTTGGTTAGTGTCTGTATGGTATATTTTTTTCCATACTCTTATTCTAATTTTTCTGAATCCTATGTTTTAAATGTGACTTACGTAGAAGAATATAGCTGAATTCTTTAGAAGAGAAGGCATATGTATACAATATATACAAATACCATCTGTAAATATTTGTTCTTATAAGTTGGGCTGGTAGTCCATTTTTGTTTATTTTTTTAATTCATTTATCTATTTATTTGAGAGAGAAGTTGGGGAGGGCACAGAGTGAGAGGGAGAGAGAGAAACTCAAGCAGCCTCCAAGTCCAGCACAGAGCCCCACTCGGGGCTTGATCTCATGACACTGAAATAATTACCTGAGTCGAAATCAACAGTTGGTCACTCAACAGACTGAACAACCTAGATATCCCTATTTTGGGTTATTTTAATTCCTGATATAGTTGAATTTATTTCTCCATCTTATTTTGTGCTTTTTATGTGTCTTGAACATCCAATATTTTTTTCTGTCCTCATTTACTTTTTTGGTATGGATTGCAATTTTCTTTCTACTTTTTTCCTTTTTCATTAAAGTAGTAGTTATGCTACTTTGGATACTTGTTATCTTTAGCATTCTCCCAAACAATAAAAAATACAGAATACTTTAACTCTGATCACTCTTCCTCCAAATTTATAGGCAACAGATTGTTGTGTATTTCATTTCTAGTTATTCTTTAACTTCTTAAGAGATTATTCTTATTGTTGTTCTTATTAGCTAATATTTACAATTAACCACATATTTAGCACTTTCCTTGGTCTTCATTCCTTTATTCATCTCTGACCTTCCATCTGTGCTCACTTTCTTTCTGCCTTTAGAATTTCCTTTAGTGAGAGTGTGTCGGGGTCAAACTCTCAGTTTTTGTTAGCTTATTTGAAGATGTCTGCTTTTTCCATTGTTCTTGAAAGATCACATACAAATTAAGGTTGACAGTAATTTTCTTCCTGCACACTGAAGATTTTAAACTTTTTCTGGCTGTCATAGTTGTTAAGTCTAATTGTTGTCCTATCAAAAGTCATCTCTTTTTCCTCTGGCTACTTTTACATTTTTTCTCTTTGCTTATAGTATTCGGAAATTTTGCTAGAATGTGTCTAAGTATAAATTTCCTTTTATTTATCCTTATTAGGATTGTTGGGCTTTTTGAATCTGTGGTTTGTCATTTCTTGGAAAGTCTCGGCCATTTTCCCTTCAGTTATTGCTTTTATCCTTTCCATCATCTACTGCCGACCTGGAATTCCACTTAAATGATTGTTCTATTTCCTATATATATCTCCATGATTTATAACTTCTTTCGTATTTTCCATCTCTTTGGACTACATTATATATAAAATTTTGTGGTTCTATTTTTCCTAATCCATCCTCCCATTATTCTGCTATTAAATCCCTCCATTGTGTTTTTTATTTCAAATATTGGGCAGACCTTGCTTTATTGCATTTTACTGTATTGACTTTGCAGATGCTGTGTTCTTACAAATTGAAGGTTTATGACAACTGTAAACTGAGCCCATCTACTGGCACCATTTTCCAGTAGCATTTGCTCACTTCATCTATCTGTGTCACATTTTGGTAATTCTCAGAATACTTCAAGCTTTTTTATTATTATTGTGTTTGTTATGGTGATCTGTGATCAGTGATCTTTGATGTAACTTTGATGTAATTCTTCTGGGGCATCATGAACCAGCATGTGTGCTCTGACTATTCTACTGAACAGTCATTTTCCCATCTCTCTCCCTCTCCTCAGGCCTCCCTATTCCCTGTGACATCACAATATTGAAATGAGGCCAATTAATAATAACCCTACAATGGGCTCTTAGTGTTCAAGTGAAATAAAAAGTCATATGTCATCACAAGCCAGAAATGACTAAACTTAGTGAGGAAAACGTATCAGGGGCTGAGATAGGACAAAAGCTAGGCTTCTTGAGCCTGTTAGCCAAGCTGTGAATGCAAAGGAAAAGTTCTTAAAGGGAATGAAGAGTGCTACTCCAGCAACACACAAATGGCCTTATCATTGATATACAGAAAGTCTTAGCGGTCTGGATAGCAAATCAAATTTGCCACAACATTCTCTTGGGCCATCATTCTCTCAGATTCTATGAGGGCTCTGAGAGGTGAGGAAGCTGCAGAAGTAAAGTGTGAAGCTAGCAGAGTGTGGTTCATGAGGTATAAGAAGCAATCTCCGTAACGTAAAAGTGCAAGGTAAAGCAGCAAACACTGATGTAGAAGCTGCAGCAAGTTCTCCAGAAGATCTAAGATCATTAATGCAGGCGGCTACAGTAAACAACAAATTTTCAATGTAGATGAAACAGACTTTTATCAGAGGAAAATGCATCTAGGACCTTAATAGCTGGAGAGGAGAAGTCAATGCTGGGCTTCAAATCTTCAAAGGACAGGCTGCCTGCCTTGTTAGGGGCTAGTGTAGCTGGTGACTTTAAGATGAAGTAATGCTCATTTTGCCATCCTAAAAATCCTAAAGCCCTTAAGAATTATGTTCAATCTCCTCTGCCTGTGCTCTAGAAATGACAACAAAGCCTGAATGACAGTATGTTTACAACATGGTTTACTGAATATTTTAAGTCCACTGCTTAGACTCACTGCTCAGAAAAAAAGATTCCCTTTAAAATATTACTGCTCATTGACAACATACCCAGTCACCCAAGAACTCTAATTGAGGGGCACCTGGCTGGCTCAGTTGATAGAGCATGTGACTCTTAATCTCAGGGTCAGGCGTTCAAGCCCCACATTGAGTGGGGAGACTACTTTAAAAACAAACAAACAAACAAACAAAAAACCTCTAATTGAGATGTACAATGAGATATACTTGTACACGTTGTTTTCATACTAACATTCATTCTGTAGCCCTTAGGGCAATGAGTATTTTCATCTTTCAAGCCTTATTACTGAAGAAATACATTCATAGGGCTATAGCTGCTACAGATACTGATTACAATGATGGATCTGGGCAAAGCAAACTGAAACCTCCTGGAAAGCATTCACCATTCTAGATGCCATTGAGAACATTGATGATTCATGGGAAGATGTCAAAGTATCAACATGAATAGGAATTTGGAAGAAGTTGAGTCCGAACCACATAGATGACTTTGAAGCGTTCAAGACATCATGGAGGAAGTAGCTGCAAATGTGGTGAAAATAGCAAGAGAACTAGAAGTAAAATTGGAGCCTGAAGATGGGACTAAATTGCTACAATCTCTTGATAAAATCTGAACCGATCAGGAGTTGTTTCTTATGGATGGCAAGGAAGTGGTTTCTTGAGTTGGAACCTACTCCTGGTGAAGGTGCTGGGAAGACTGTTGAAATGACAATGAAGGAGTTAGAACATTACACAAACTTAGTCAATAAAGCAGTGGCAGGGTAGAGAGGTTGGACTCTAATTTTTAAAGTTCTAAAGTGGGTAAAATGCTATCAGACAGTACTGCATGGTATAGGGAAACTGTTCATGAAAGGAAGAGTCCATTGATGGGGCAAACTTCATTGTTGTCTTATTGTAAGAAATCGCCACTGTCACCTCATCCTTTAGTAACCACCACCCTGAGCAGTTGGCAGCAATCAATATCAGGGCAAGACCTTCCACCAGCAAAAAGATTACAACTCACTCAGAAAGCTCAGATGATGGTTAGAATTTTTTTAGCAAGAAAGTATTGTTAAATTAAGGTGTGTACTTTTTAAAAGACATAGTGTTCTTGTACACTTAATAGATTATAGTATAGTGTAAACATAACTTTTATACATACTAGGAAAATAAAAAATTCCTTTGATTTTTTTTATTGCAATATTCATTTTATTGAGGTGGTCTGGAACCAAACCCACAATATCTCTAAGGTATGTCTATATTTTAAACTTCTAGAAGTTCTTTTGAGTCTTTTTCAAATCTCCTGGGTCATGTTTTATGTATATTTACAATTCTTTCTCTTACTTTAAACATATTTGACATATTTTATATTTCATGCCTGTTAATTCCAATAGCTAATGTTTTATAGTCTGATTGTGTTTGTTGTTTCTGCTGGCCCTGGCTTGTGGTTTATAGTTTCCTTTTGTATTTTGTGATTTTGACCATGAGCACATATTTCTTTAGAATTTACAGATGGGAATTCTTTGAAGTCTTTTTTTTTTTTTTTTTTTTTTTTGGAAATGCATTCCTTTAGAACAGATTTGTATCTGTTTCTTCTAGGTGCCTAGAAACTACACATTAAGGCTTAAATTTAATTCTTGACTTCATGTTTTTGGACTCCCAGGTATAGTGTGAATTTGGGCTACAAGCTGTGGGAGTGCTGGCTATGTTACAAATTCTCAGTTTTTTCTCTCCTGCAATTCATAGTGAACTCTCAAGGCAGGTAATTTTCCTTGCAACTTGCTGGGGAATGTTGGGTGATGGAGCAGGTTTCTTTGTAGTTTATGTTTACACAAAAGGAGTAGTTTTGGGGGGACCCAGATTTAAGCAGAGTGGTCTATGCTTAGATTTCTCACTTTGTGCACACCTTAACCTTTGTATTCATCCATTTGGCAAAGACCTCACCAGGTTTTTGCTTACTTCCTGGGTCCCCACTTGCATTTAGTTCCTGACCTCTAAATATTTCTTACTTTGCTGTCAGCATAAAATGCACTCCAAAGGACTAAAAAATACTTTGTCAGCTATTTTCAGTTGTCCTCAGTGAGAAGATTATTCAGGATATCTAGTCTGTCATATTATAGAATGGGAATTTTGGGAAGTCTGTCTCTGAAGGTTAAGAGTTGATCTGCAAGATCCCTTCTGGGGTCCTTCTAGCTCCTTATCCTACATGCTCTCTCTCCCTAGATTATTTTATTCTAGGTGCTTCTTGCCAATTATTCCCTGAACTATACCTCTGCATTATTTTCCTTTAACTGCTGAAACAAGTTTACCACAAATTTGATTGGTTAAAACAATACACATTTATTTTCTTACAGTTCTGGAGCAAAAGTCTGAAGTCAGTTTCACTGAGATAAAGTCAAGGTGTCAGGAGGGCTGATTTTTCTGGAGGCCGTAGGGGAGAAATCCCTCCTTGCTTCCTCTAGCTTACGATTTTCGGAAGCTTCTTGCATTCACTGGATTATGATGTCTTCCTCGCATACTCCAACATTTTGCTTCTGTCATTGCTTCCTGTTCTCCCTTCTGTAGTTACATCTCTCTCTGCCTCACTCTTATAAAGATCCTTGTGATTACATTTAAAGTCCACCTGCATCTCAGAATCCCTAACTTAATGGCATCTGCAAAGTCTCTTTTGCCATATAAGGTAACACTCACAGGTTCCAGAGATTAAAGTCTAGATTCCTTTGGGGGCCATTATTCAGCCTCCCACAACTCCCAATCCTAATCTCCAGATTCAAATCACCAGTTTCCTTCTCAACATCTCCTGCTGATTGTCTCCTGAGCACTTTAAGCTCATTTTATCTAAAACTGAACTATCTTCACCAGTTCAGTTAGTGACATCATTATCCTCCCTAGCATCAAATTTCAAAGTTGGTATACACTGCTTCTCTTTCACTGTTTATATCCAGTTGGTCACTGAGTTCCTGTCCAGTCCACCTCTAAAAGGTCTCTCAAATCCAGTCCTTTTCTTTGTCCCAACGGCCACTTCCAGACCTCATTATCTACTGTAATTGTGACCTCACTGAACTCCTTACTTTTGTTTTTCTCCCACCTAAAATTACTCTGTTGTCATGAATTATTTTTTCAAAAAGTTGTATTTATTTATTTAAGAGAGAGAGGGGAAGGAGCAGAGGGAGAGGGAGAGAATTCAAGCAGACTCCTCACTGAGCATGGAGTCCGAGGTGGGGCTCCATTTTATGACCCTGAGACCATGACCTGAGCCAAAACTAAGAGTTGGATGGTTAACCCACTCAGCCACCCAGCTGTCCCATGGATTATCTTTCTAAAACCCAATGACTACACTACTTTCCTTTTAAAATCTCCTCAGTGGTTCCATCTCTTCCTACTCATTTAAACCCAAAATCAAGGGCACCTAGGTGGCTCAGTGGGTTAAGCCGCTGCCTTCAGCTCAGGTCATGATCTCAGGGTCCTGGGATCGAGTCCCGCATCGGGCTCTCTGCTTAGCAGGGAGCCTGCTTCTCTCTCTCTCTCTGCCTGCCTCTCTGCCTACTTGTGATCTCTCTCTGTCAAATAAATAAATAAAATCTTAAAAAAAAAAATCATTTAAGGCCCTTAGTAATCTGGCCACAGTGTATAATAACAGCCTCATTGTTGCCAGGCCCTACCAAGTACTATGTGCTCTCACAACTGAAACTATACCTTGTTTCCTGAACAAGACAGGCTATTCCTGCCTCAGGGCCTTTACAAATCCTATTCCCTCTGTCTTGTGAAAGGATTTAAATCTATAAAAGAACCACAGAATATGACATGGAGAATCTCACTCACGTACCCTCAGGAAAATAAAACTTAAGGAATGAGTGACTGATTTCCCATAAATGCCTGATATATAGAAAACTGAAACCTATCCCTTGACCAATGAACATCCACCAAGAACCCTTCCCTCCCTCAAGCCAATGAGCTTGCTACTTGGACTCTAGCTAAACTCCCCCTTCTTTGCACTCCTTTCCCATAAATATAGCCTGCCTTAAACCATCAGTGGACTCTCCTAAAAATTGCTAGTTTGAGTGTCCCAAGTTGCAATTCCACTGTTATTCCCGAATAAACTCAATTTTTGGTAATTTGAGCTTGCCTCAGTTTATCTCTTTTATACAAACTGACAGCCTGGAAAATCTTTCCTCTTCACCGTCTTAGAAGTCTTTCCAAATCTTCAAGAACTAGTTGAATTCTTTATTTTTCTGCAAAGTATTATAGGACTCTATCACACAGTTAGGATTAAGGCTCTGTTAACACTTTAGTTTAGATTAAGGCTCTGTTAAGGCTCTATTAAATATTGATTCAACGAGTCACAGTATTTATTGAGAACCATATATGTCAAGGACACTATGGAAAGCATTGGGTATAAAATGGTGAATGAGGCATAAATAGATCTTTCACAGGACTCATAGTCTATAGAGGGATACAGATGAATGAGTAAACAGGCAGCTATAATATCATATAAGTACTCTCAGAGGGAAAGCATAAGGTGATGCAGGAAAAGACAGGAGGGGAAACGTGCAGATACAGAGAACCATCAAGAGGTGACATCTAACCTGAAACCAAGGCCTGAGTAAGGATTAATGAGGGAAGGGGGTTGGGGACAGAAAGAATGCCATCATGAAGACAACCCACTGTGGTCTAAATGTCTGCCCCCCTCCTTCACATGTTGAAATCCTAACCCCTACAGGTGATGGTAGTAGTAGGCAAGGCCTTTGGGAAGTAATTCAGTAATTCAGGGTTCAGGTCATGATCTCAGGATCCTGGGCTCGAGCCCCAAATTCCTTGGGCTCCCTGCTCAGTGGGGAGTCTGCTTCTCTCTCTCTGTTCTCCCTCTCTCAAATGAATAAATAAAATCTTAAAAAAAAAAAACCCACAAAGTTCCCCAGTCTCTCTCACCATGTAAGGATACAAGGAGAAGTCTGTGATCCCGAAGAGGACCCTCATTAACCATGCTGGCACACAGACCTTGGACTTCCAGCCTCCAGAGCTGTGAGACATAAATTTCTGTTGTTTGAACAAAACTGACACAAAAATATCTAAACAGTTGTCAGAATGGAGAAACCCCGGGGGGATGGAAGTGACATGCTTGGGCAGTCCAGCTTTCTTTCCAGGGTGGTTACAGGTGTTTCTGCAGGGACATAAAACCTGCTTTCTGGAGGAATCTGGGCAGGTGCTGAGGAGCCTATGTAGTTCGTGGGGGCCACAGTGGTCTCAGAACCAGAACGGCCATGGAACTTAGAAACCCATCTCCTTGCCCTCGTGTTTCAGTCTATTCAGAAAACTTAAGTGGATTTTCTTTTTTGTTTACCCTATAAAGTGATTATAAGTTTTCCTGTTTGTTTACTCTTTGGCTAGCTGGGTTGTGTTTTTGTGTTTTTGTTTTTTGTTTTTTTCTTTTTTTCTTTCTTTTTCTTTCTTAATTATCTCTTGGATGACATTTACACTGATAAAACCAGGCTATTGTAAGTCAAAACACTGAGACAGTATTTCTCCTCACAGGCTGCACACGAATGTCATGTATGAAAATAAACAAGGTATACCCTCCTGTGCAACCTGTCCTAAATGTTTCTGGCTTTATGCACATACCCCCTCCCCCATTTTTTCTTACTTTTTAACTTAAACCATTTCCGGAGAACTCTGTATAACCCAATTGAGTCCGTCCCCGCCTGCTGTTCCTGAGCTCCCAGACCTTGTTGGACTCTAGCTAAACTCCCCCTTATTTGCACTCCTTTCCCATAAATATAGCCTGCCTTAAACCATGTGCCAGAGTTCGGACAGAATCCAAATTCTTTATTTTTGGTAAGATGTCACACTTTACATGGATGCAGTAGAAATGTGTGTGTGTGTTGTGTTTTTGTTTTATAAAGATGAAGTTTTCTATTTTATCTAATGTTACCAGTTTTACATATATATAAATATAAAATTATATATATATATATATATATATATATATATATATATATATATATATATAAAATTACGTTGATTACCAGGTACCCAGTGTGTGGTATTTTGTTACAGCAACCCCAAGAGACTAAGACACAGCAGACATAAAAGTCTAGATATAAAAAAACACATGGCACACCTGCAGAGCTGAAGAAAAGGTCTGGGAGGCTAGAATGTAGACAATTAACATTTTCCTTATTATGCATTCTCTTCCTTTTTTCTCCTCCTGCATTTCCTCATCCTCTTCCATCTCTGCTCCTAATTTTATCATCATTAAATACCCATAGCACACAGCAGCCTTCATTTTACTCGACTTTGTAGAAACGTTATTTAATGCTACTCTACTGGTTCTTGTAGATTCTCTGAATGTTTTGCCAGCTACCCGGTGAAAGTGATCCAACAAGCTTTTACTTGCAATAAAAACTTTGATGTCTTGATGTGGCTCTTTTTCAATATAAATGAACAATGCCTTTGCAAGAGCACTTGCTAATTCAGATGCATATGACTTTGCTTCACCTACACCTGCATCCGTAAAATCAAACGTTTTTCTAGTTTACTTCTAAGCAAAAACCAACATAAAAGCAGCTTCAGTTTTCTTGTTACCTAGGATGAGAGGCATAGGCAATTGCATGGCAAAATTTGGACAATACGGGTAGAGTAATATTTATAATAATAAAGGTCATAGAAGCAAAGGCCTAAAGGGAGGCAACTGTGAGACAGGAGCCATCTGTACCCTTCTATCAGTGTTGATTGTGAGGATTAAGAGCAAAAGTGCTTTAAAAACTCAAAACCTTATACAAGTGGGAGGAATTACTATAATCCAAACATGTGTCATATACACAAAAACACACAAACCAAACAGCACTCATGTGTGGCTCATACAGGTCAGTGTAGTTAGAATTTGAAGCCTTTTCCATAAAAATCGCAGGCTTCTTCTCTTTAGTTTAATAAAGCATCTTGGTTACACAGAAGAGAAACACCAAGTGAACAGTGTACCTATGACTCTGGAAAGGAGCCACTCATCCTCCAGGCTCCTCCCTTGGCTCCCTCCATCTGTATACATCAACCACTGTCTATCTCTGGCCTTTTGCAAAGCCTACTGTCTGTGACTCGGGAATGACATCTCTCGCCTTGGAGTCTCCGGGCTTGAAAAATTCTGACAGACACTCATGAAAGCACAAATAGCACTGTACCATTCAAATCTGAACCAGTCTTCTAGCTCAGTGACAGACTGTTAAATAAAAAACTTTGCCCCTCCCAAAAGCTTTTAAAGGATCAGTGTTCCCTTTGTTTAAATACAAAAGAAGGAAAGAAAAACCAAACTAACTTGCTATAAACAAAGCAATTTGAAATTCTAGTCACATTCTGAAAAAAGTCAAGGGATCATTTTTCCACAGGAACCCCCTATTAATGCTTCGTGTGACTTTCGGGAAGGCTTCAGGCAGCAGAATGCCTCAGAAATTCAATCTAGGTTTTGCTGTCCCACCTACTCCCATTGTGCCAAACTGCCAAACGAGGTCTGAGAAAGGAAGCCTCCAAGCAATTGCCAAGCCATTTCTCCCTTAAGGTTCCAAAAATTAACATAACATGGGGATATTGGTTACATTCGTATGCATGAATTCAGTAATGTTTATTAAGTTCCAACCACACCTGCAGATACCGTTCCCTTCTCTTAGCCGCCCATGATTTGCTTCTAGTGTTTCTTACATCACTAGAACAACAGCTATGATAATAACCACAGGAATTTTCATTGGAATAAACATGATCAGTAGCCTTTACAACTTTCCATGAACGTTTAAATAAGAAAAAAAAAAAAAAAAACACAGAAAACCATGAAATATGCTTCCCCTGAGTCCTACCATGATTCATTTCCATGCTTATTTCCATTGTTAGTTACTTGAAAGACAGTTTATATATTTTTTGAGTTCATATCAAAGACTAAACTATAAGAAACAGACTTTTGGACCTGACTTTGCTATGATGCTTCCTAGTTTACAGAGCACCTTTGTATTCTTGATTTCCTTTCATCTAAACAATAACTGTTGGGGAGGTACTATTGTAGGTAAAGAAATAGAATCTCAGAGAATTCGACTGCCACAGCTAGAAAGTAACAACACTCAAAACGGACTGACGGATGCTTTCCACCACCCCACATTTCCTTAGGTAGATGAATGCAAAGATAATAAGACTTAAGGAGCGCTAATATGCTAAAAACTCAACTACAAAAAATATAGAAAGATAAAAAAGTGAAAGCATCAGAAAAAACATCTTAAAAAAGACAATCCTGATATTCTTATACACACACATCACTGCTTATAATTTTTTAGATTATGATTTTCTAACAACTCTGGTGCTGTTAATACATTGAAAAAAATGAAGCAAAAACCATTTTAACTAATGTGTGTTTCTATTGGTTTATTTGTGGTGGTGTTAACACTGGAGCTGCTTGTAGGCTATCTTCTCACACATAATAATTATTATTTACTGATGGCAAAGCTCTGTGGATGCAACCCAAGTGTCAGTGACATAAAGAAAAGCCTGTTTAAATGATCTGCAAAGCAGGGCCACAGCTGTAACTTTGCCCGGGCAGAGGCTGTCAAGTAAATAGCATGATCTTTTCAAACACAGCCATATTATTTTCTTCCTGGCATTTGTAATTTGTTAAAATGCTCAGTGTACATGCCTTTCTTCCTAATAACAATGGCAAATGGCCAATCTCTGCACTTATCTCTTGCACACACATTACTTCTATGTATATTTGATCTAGTTTCTCTATTTGAAGGACATAAGTACACACACACACACACACACACACACACAAATGTACCTAGCTGCAAATTTTTAACAACATTCTGTGGCTGGTACGATTTAACCTATAACTCAGTGATGTAACACTCCAAAATGCCAAATAAAAAAATTTCATTGAGATGCTATAAATGTGGCTAAGATCAACTGCTGGATCTGCTTAGAATTAAAACACGCACACACACACACCCCATGATGCTTCAAAACTGCTGATATTTGATTTTGTAAGACATACTCCATCTGATATTTATAGGCTTAATCTTATTGCCAGAGCCCCAAGAGCGTCTGTCTGGGATCCCAGCCATTGTCTACCAACTTATTTGTACCTTGGTAGATATGTGAATATCCAACAGCTTTCTAATTTAGAAATGATGGGTGGATTTTTCAGTAAGTTTTATTTTATTTATAACTCAGAGATTAGATACTAAAACAGGAGCCACCTAACATCACTGCCAAAAAATTTGATCTTTAATATAAATCCCTTAAGGCATGACTTTTTTCCCACATAGAATTATACAATCTCAGGATTTGACAAAATCTTGAAGGTTACTGAAGCCAACCATTCTTTCCAGCCAATTCAGTGCATTGGTTAAGAGTTGGGGCTCTGGAAACAGATTGCCCAGGCCTGTCACACTTACCATCTATGTGATACCAGGCAAGCCTTCAGACTCTCCAAGCTTCTGTTTCATTTGTTAAATGGGAATAAAATAGAATGTCCATCCTTGGGTTGCCATAATGCAATGAGAGAGCACATGGCTAGGTACATGCACACAGTGGATGCTCAAGAAATGTGGGCTTTTTAGCTCCTATGACATGCCACATGGTCACTCAACCTTTGGTTGAAAACCTTGTGACAAAGAATTTTCTACCTTCTATGCCATACCTTTCCCAATTCTGAATCACTTGGACTCTTAAAAGTTCTGCCAGAGGGGTGCCTGGGTGGCTCAGTTGCTTAAGCTCCTGCCTTTGGCTCGGGTCATGATCTTGAGGTCCTGGAATCGAGGCCCACATCAAGCCCTGCATCAGACTCCCTACTCAACGGAGAGCCTGCTTCTCCTTCTCCCTCTGCCATCCACCTCTCCACCCCAACTTGTGCTCTCTGGCTCTATCTCTCTCTCAAATAAATAAATAAAATCTTAAAAAAAAAAAGAAGTTCTGCCATAGCTTATCTCTCTCTTCCTCTTGCCTCTTAGTGACCCTAATTATGCTTCCTTGGACCTTGGGGGAAAAAAGTCTGTTCTACATAACAATTTTCCTTTAAGTAGCTCAAGACAAGGTAATTTGGCTCCTCTGTCATCCTACAAGTCTTTCCCCCAGTTAAATATTCCCAAATCTTTTCTTCTTGTGTCATGTTTTCCAAAGTTCCCTCCTCATCACTACCACGATTACTTCCACATAAAACTCTTTTGGATTATGTCCATACAATGTTTGTAAAAGGTGATACACATAGTTAATTAAATAGCCCAGGTAAGGACTCAGTTAAAAGCATGTGAAATTCTGATTCTGAATAGTGACAGCTTTATTTCTTCATTCCTAATCCTTGTATCTTTTATTTCTTTTTTTCAATTGGGAGTGGGGGCAGGCAGTAGTAAGCATCCTTGTCTTTTTTATTTTATTAATTCTTTATTTATTTATAGTAAACTATACATCCAACATGGTGCTTGAATTCACAGCCCCAAGATCAGGAACTGTATGCTCTACCGACTGAGCCAGCCAGGTGCCCCTGCCTTTTTGGTTTTGAAAGGAAAGCTTGTATCAGCAAGTCCTACTATGCAAAGCACATTTTGGCAAAACCTGTGCCAAGGCCTACTGGAAATGAAGATGAAACCACAGGAGGCATAAAGGTTTTCTAAAAAAGGTGTAATGCCTGTGATGTTTGTATCAGACAACCTCAAAGAAAAACAAACTGTTGAAGCTATATTTTTTCATACTGTTTCACTATGAAAATTGTCTACCTTATCTTGAAGATGAGGCTGTATTTTTGATTACAGAATCCTCAACAATTGTTGGAAATATGAGCCAATAAAATAAACAATCTCAAGCACATCTAAATCAAACATACACTGAGGTTTGATTCTTTTGACAGTGTTGTAAGACTAGAGCTTTACTGGTTCTGGACCCTAAACTTCAGTAACAAAGCCTAAGACTCCCGATAGTTTTCTGGCAGCCAAAGCACACTGCTGCCAGCAGCCTCAAAGCTCCCCCATCCAGAAATTACATAATTAGTATTCAGAACCCAGGAGCTGGTCTGTAGTCTATTCATATGACATTAAATATCATGATGGAAGATGCAGATAAATAGTTATACAACTGGAGGATATCTCTGTAAGTAGAACATGAAAAGCAAAAACAATAAAGTGATTGACAGATTTAACTTAAAAATTAAAATCTTCTTTGTGTCAAAAAAACAAAGTTCAGAGGCGCCTGGGTGGCTCAGTGGGTTAAAGCCTCTGCCTTCAGCTCAGGTCATGATTCCAGGGTCCTGGGATGGAGCCCCACATCAGAGTTCTCTGCTCAGCAGGGAGCCTGCTTCCCCTCCTCTCTCTCTGTCTGCCTCTCTGCCTACTTGTGATCTCTCTCTCTCTGTCAAATAAATAAATAAAAATCTTAAAAAAAAAAAAACATGTTCATAAACAAAATATAGATGACAGACTTGGAAGAAATATTTACAACATGTATTTCAAAAAAAAAAGGTTAATGTATTTAATATATAAAAGCTCTTTAGAAACATTAAGATACATACTGAAATTGAAAAATGCACAAAAGACATGAACATAAATGTCCCAAAACAATAAATACAAACAGTCAATATAGATATGAAAAAATGTTCAGATTTACTTGTGTTCAAAAAAATAAAATAAAGCAAGACTCTAATTTGTGCTTATAAAATTGGCAGGAACTTTGAAAACCATAATATCCAATAGTAAAGCAACAGAGAAATAAGCCAAGATCCTTATACACTGCTAGAGATTTATCAGAAAGAAATAACTATAACATTTTTTCTAAAAATAATGCCATAAGAATATTTCTAGTAATATTAAGTATAAGAAGTGGGGTGGTGGGGTAAGCATTCTAATTGCCTAAGTAGAGCATATTGATTAAATACTAATGGTATAGTCATCCAACTGAGAGAATAACATTTAATGATTTGGAAAAATGTTTATAATTTTAAGCAAAAAAAAAAAAAAAAAAGCTAGAAAACAGTATTAGAGCATTATCCTGAGAAGAGATGGGTAAATAAATGATGATGTTCTAAAATATTGTAAAATAATATTTAATGATTTGGAAATGTTCATGGCTTCTAAGTGACAATGTTTAAAAAATAGTATTAAATTATTACCCTAATTATAATTTTCACAAAAAATAGACTGTAAAAAAGAGAATCGTTTTCTTAATACTTGGCAATACGTGTGGATTATTTTTATAATAAAAATGTTTTTTAATGTTATCTTCTTAGACTTAGCCATTGCTCTAGGTAGTACGACCCTGCTAAACAATGCATTTTTCCTCACTGAATTTATAAGCATGCTTTCAACAAAGGTGGTGATTAAAACGTTAAATAGAACAAGGTCAAAGGGAGAACTTTACATTAAAAACGAAAGGACGGGCGCTGCGCCGCCGAGGTGGCTCAGTCTGTTAAGCTGTTTAAGCTAAGCATGCTTTGGCTAAGGTCATGATACCAGAGTCCTGGGATCGAGCCCTGCATCAGGCTCTCTGCTTGGCAGGAACCCTGCTTCTCCCTCTCCCACTCACCCTGCTTATGTTCCCTCTCTCGCTGTTTCTCTCTGTTAAATAAAGAAATAAAATCTTTAAAAAAAAAAAAGAAAGAAAATAAATAAATAAATAAATAAAACCAAAAGCAAAAGTAAAAATAAAAATAAGAACAAAAAACAACCTCTCTCAAGGCTTAAGCAATTCATTAATTAGTATCCTTTGGGTCACTTCATAAGTTTCTAATTCACTGATTTACACTCACATTTAGTGAACATTTCTCAATCTTGTCCAAAGGCATTAAATGTCTTCATGAAATAGTGTGCTGAGCTCAGATACACATTCAGCCACATTCCCTGATACATTAGTCTCTTGATTAAAAGAAAGACAGACTCATTTAGTTCACCTTAAGAAATGAAGTTCCTTATAAGATTACATGCCCAATACATAGAATTAAATAGATCCTAGAAACCAAGGTAGTTCTGGTGAAAATATGCCCTTTCCATCTATCTTTTGCTTCTGTACAGGATTTGCTTTGCTCTCCTTTTGAAACTGATTAATTAATCCCTTCTACATTGTCCCACTCCAAATCACAGAAATAATCTGATTAGCCCCCACTGCAAAGAATAGCCCAACTCTGTTTCCCTGAGCAGGATGCTGTGGGTGAGTCATTTTCATCTAGAAGGAAACAAGGGGTAAGACAAGCACTGTGACTAATGTGTCTGATATTACTGCTTTGCTAGTTCCAGAAAAAAAAGAAAGTGAGTTTCAAATCACATGATTTATTCATATTAAACACACTCTGCCTAACAATCACTAATTTTGTTTTTAAATATACTCATAGACCAGAGCATAGGGAGAGGAAAAAAAGAGAGAAACATGAGGGATATATGGAATGCAGTGGAAAAAGTCTTATTTTAGATATAAAAGAAAGAAAGAGAAAATGAGAAGAAGTAATATCTGAATAAATAATGGCCAAGAATTTTCTAAAAATCTAATATATATCAGCCATAAGACATGCTATGAACTGCAAAAGATATGAACTTTAAAAAAATGTTTAAGAAAATAAAGATTTTATTTATTTGACAGAAAGAGACACAGAGAGAGGGAGAACACAAGCAGGGGGAGGGCAGAAGGAGAAGCAAGTTCCCTGCTGCGTGGGCAGGCCAATGTAGGACTCGATCCCAGGACCCTAGGATCACGACCTCAGCCAAAGGCAGATGCTTAACAATTGAGCCACCCAGGTGCCCCAAGAGGTATGAACTTTAAAAAGTTACAAATTTACACCTACACACATTAGTCAAACACTGAAAACCAAAGACAAAGTAAAATTTTCGAAGTAGTCAGAGAAAAACGTACAATACCTTCCAAGGAATAAGGATGAGACTGACAGTTGGCTTCTTATCAGAAATAATGGAATGGTATGAGAGGCAATGGTATGTCATCTTTAAAGATTCTACCAACCTAGAATTCTATACCCAGAGAAACATTCTTCAAAAATGAAAGCAAAATAGACACTGTAGACCAACAAATCCGATAGGATTTATTACTAGTAAACAAATACTGAAAGCAAAGGGGAATATAATCCTAGAGAGAAGCATGGAGGTGCAAGAAAGAATAAAGAGCTAAAGAATAAAAACCTGGGGGCGCCTGGGTGGCTCAGTGGGTTAAAGCTTCTGCCTTCGGCTTAGGTCATGATCCCAGAGTCCTGGGATGGAGCCACGCATTGGACTCTCTGTTCAGCAGCAAGCCTGCTTCCTCCCCTCTCTGCCTGCTTCTCTGCCTACTTGTAATCTCTGTCAAATAAATAAATAAAATCTTAAAAAAAAAAAAGAATAAAAACCAGGGTAAATCTAAATGAATATTAGGTACATAAAACAATAATAGTAACATATTATGGGATTTCAACTGTTTGTAGGATTAAAATATATGTCAATATTATCACAAAAGGCAGGACTCTAAAGTCCTTACATTGTCTGGGAAGTGGTAAAGTATTCATGTGTATTAGATTCAAGGATGCTTTTTTTTCCAGATAACTACAAAAGGAATAATAAAGAATGTATATTTAACAAGCTAATAGAAGGACGCATAAAGTAATTTAAAATAAATCAAAAGAAAGCAAGAAAGGAGAGGAAAGGGAACATAGAAAAGTGGGAAAAGTAGAAAACAAATAAGGTGATTGATTTAAACCCAGATATTTTAGTTAATTATTTAAATGTAAATGGACTAAAATATTCAACTAAAAGACAAAGATTATCAGACTGGATTGAAAAAAACTTATTTGCTGCTTACAAGAGATATATCTTGTTGGAAGTAAAAAGATGAAAGAGGGGATGCCTGGGTGGCTCAGTCGGTTAAGCCTCTGCCTTTAGCTCAGGTCATGATCCCAGGGTCCTGTGATCAAGTCCCATGTCAGTCTCCTTGCTCAGTGGGGAGCCTGCTTGCCCACCTCTGCCTGCTGCTCCCCCAGTTTGTGTACCTCACTGGTTGTGCATGTGTTCTCTCTCTCCCTGACAAGTAAATGCATAAAATCTTTTAAAAAAGAAAAAGATGGAGGGACACCTGGGTGGCTCAGTTGGTTGGGCGGCTGCCTTCAGCTCAGGTCATGATCCCAGCGTCCTGGGATGGAGTCCCACATCTGGCTCCTTGCTTGGCAGGGAGCCTGCTTCTCCCTCTGCCTCTGCCTGCCACTCTGTCTGTCTGTGCTCACTCTCGCTCCTCTCTCTCTGACAAATAAATAAATAAAATCTTTTTTTAAAAAAAGCAAAAAGAAAAAAAAAGAAAAAGATGGAAGAGGTTGGAAGTAAAAAGATGGAAAAAAATAAATATTATCAAACATTTACCAAGAAACCTAAAAGAGCACACTGTAAAGCAAAAGCATTTCTAGAGTTAAAAAAAAAAAAAAGACATTTTATACTGATAAAAATTCACCAGGAAAGCATAACAGTTCTAAATTTTCAAGTTCCTAAAACATCATTTCAAAATATCATAATGAACATTGATAGAACTAAAAGAAGAAATGGACAAATTCACAATCAGAATGGAAGAAATTTAACATAGCTTTCTCAGTGACTGACAGAACAAACAGAATATCAAGCTTTGGAAGACTTGACTAATATATTTAATAAACATGACCTAATTGAACTGACATAGAATGTTTGTATTAGTCAGGGTTCCCCAGAGAAAAACCAAAAGGAGACATAGAAATAGAAATATATATGGAGATTCATTATAGGAATTGGCTCACTCAGAATTATGGAGGCAGAGAAGTCCCATAATCTGCCATTTGTAAGATGGAGACGGAGGAAAGCCAGGGGTATAATTCAGTCTGAGTCTAACATAATTCATGGGAGCCAATGTAAATTTGAGTCTGAGGTCAAAGGCCTGAGAATCACAGTGGCACTGATAGAAGTCCCAGAGTCCAAAGACCTGACGTTAGAGGACAAGAAAAGATGGATGTCCCAGCCCAAGAACAGAGAGAGAAAAGTCACTTTTCTGTCCCCCTTTTTGTTTCATTCAGGCCCTAACAGATTGGTGAAGGTAGATCTGTTTACCCAGTCTACTGAATCAAGTACTACTCTCTTCCAGAAACACCCTCACAGACATGCCTAAAGATGTTTTACCAGCCATCTGGGCATCCCTCAGGACAGTGAAATTGACACATAAAGTTAATTAAACATCACAATATTGCATCCAACAACTGAAGGAAATGCATTCTTTTCAAGTGTACACGAACCTCTCTCAAAATTGACCATATGCTGGGCAATAAAGCAAGTCTCAACAAATATCAAAGGATTGGAATAAGTATACTGAATGTGTTTGCTGACCATAATGAAATTAATCTAGAGATCAATTACAAAAAGATAACTAGAAGTTTCCTAATATTTGGAGATTAAAAACAATATACTTCTAAATAACCCATGGGTCAAAGAGATCTGTATGGAAATTGGAAAATGTTTTCAACAAAATTATAACAAAGTACTACATATCAAAATTTGTAGAGTGCAGTAAAAGGAAACTTAAAGGAAAACTTATAACTTCTAATGTATATATTAAAAAATGATTTAGTCTGGGGTACCTGGGTGGCTCATTCAGTTAAGTGTCCAACTCTTGATTTCAGCTCAGGTCATGATTTCAGGGTCATGAGATGGAGCCCTGCATAGGTCTCCATGGTTAATGTGGAGCTGGCTTGAGATTCTCTTCTTCTCTTTCTCTCTCTGCCCTTCCCTGACTTGTGCTCATGCTCTCTCTCTCTCATAAATAAATCTAAAAAAAGATTTAAGAATCATATCCAAAGAAAAAAACAGAAAATTATAGAAAGTAGAAATAATGAAATAATAAACAGAAAACACATAGACAACAGAGAAAACCAACATGCCAAATATTGACTCTTTGAAAAGACAAATGCAATTCTAAAGCTTTGCCAAAACTCATGAAAAAAATAAAGAAGGTACCAAAAAAATTAGTTTTAAGAAGAACAGGAGACACACTGATACAGATCCTACCAGCATTAAGAATATACACCTCACACCTATCAGAATAGCTATTATCAAAAGACAAGAAATAACAAGTGTTGGAAAAGATATGAAGAAAAGGGAATGAATCCTTGTGCACTGTTTGTGGGAATATAAACTGAAAAACAATATGGAGGTAATGCAAAACATTAAAAATAGAACTACCATATGATCCAGCAATTCCACTTCTAGGTATTTATTTATTTATTTATTTGTCAGAGAGAGAGCGAGCGAGAGCGAGCACAGGCAGACAGAATGGAAGGCAGAGTCAGAGGGAGAAGCAGGCTCCCTGCAGAGCAAGGAGCCCGATGTGGGACTCGATCCCAGGACGCTGGGATCATGACCTGAGCCGAAGGCAGCTGCTTAACCAACTGAGCCACCCAGGCATCCCTAGGTATTTATTTAAAGAAAAAAAAAACCACTAAGTTGAAAAGCTATATGCACCTTCATGTTCACTGCAGCATTATTTATAATAACCAAGACATGAAAACCATCTGTATGTTCACTGATGGGTGAATGGATAAAGAAAATGTGGTAGATAGACAGATAGATAGAAAGAACAGAATATTATTTCGCCATAAAAAAGAAATCTTGCCATTTGTAACAATAAGAATGGCCTTTGAGGGCATTGTGTTAAGTACAATAAGTCAGACAGAAAAAGATAAATACCTTATGATCTCACTTGTATGTGGACTCTAAACAAATAAATAAACCCAACCAAGCTCACGGGTATAAAGAACAGATTGGTGGTTGCCTGAGGCAGGGGTAGGGAGTGAGCAATATGGGTAAAGAGGGTCAAAATGTACAAATTTCCCGTTATAAAATGGTTAAATCATGAAGATGTACAGCATGGTGACTACAGTTAATGACACTGTATTGCATATTTGGAAGTAGCTAGGAGTATAGATCTTGAAAGTTTTCATCACAAGGAAAAAAATCATAGCTATGCATGATGATGAATGTTAACTTGTTAACTGGACCTATTGTGGTGATCAATTTGCAATATATAAAAGTATTGAATCTACATTATACACCTCAAACTAATAAAATATCAATTATACTTCTATTTGAAAAAGGAATATAGGGGTTCCTGGGTGGATCAGTCGATTAAGTATCCACCTCTTGATTTAAGCTCAGATTATGATCTCAGGGTCCTGGGATGGAGACCCATGCTGTGGGGCTTTCCACTTTGTATGGAGTCTCTTTGTCTCCTCCTGCCCCTCCCTCCTGCTGGTGCTCTTTCTTTCTCTCTTTCTAAAATAAATCTTTATAAAAATTCAGAAAGAACAGAATAAGAGGAAATTATAAACAACTACATACCAATGAAATGAACAAATTCCTAGAAATATATAATTTACCAGAGTGGAAAAAGAGGAAATAAAATCTGAGTAGTTCTATACCTATAAGCAAAAAATAAATTCCTAATTGTAAACTTTCCCACAAATAAAACTCCAGGTAAAAAGGTTTCTCTGGTGAATTCTTCCAGGAAAAACACAGATCTTACACAAAATCTTTCAGAGAACAGAAAAACAATATTTCTAACTATTTTATGAGGTCAGTAACACTGTGATACCAAAAGTTAGCAAGAACATCAAAAGACAGGAAAATTACTCTCTCTCATGAACATAGATATGAAAGGCCTAGATAGAATATTAGCAATTAAGTCCAGCAGCACTCTTTCTGATAGTCCCAAACTGGGAAAAAGCCAAGTGTCTGTCACCATTTGCATAAATAAAATTCATGGTATATTAAAACAGCAAAATATTATGCAGCAATGAAAATGAATAGTTTTTATTTACTTCTATGCACAACAACATGGACGCACCTCACAAATGTAATGTTAAGTGAAAGGAGCAAACACAAATGACATAGGATGTAGAACTTCATTTACATTAAATAAAATCAGACAAAATTAACCTGCAGATACAGAAACCAAGATAATAGATATGTTAGGGGGAGGAAGAGGAAGATAATGACAGAGATGACTTTCGGGAGGTTTCTGGGTTGCTGGCAGTGCTCTATTTCCTGATCTGGGTGCTGGTTTCCCAGGTAGGTTCACTTTGTCAAAACAAACTCTACACCTAAACAATTTTTTACTTTTCTGTGTGCATGTTACATTTAAACTAAAAGAAAAAATAAGGGGCGCTCGGGTGGTGCAGTCACTTGGGCACCCTACTCTTGATTTCTGCTCAGGTCTGATCTTGGGGTCATGGGATCAAGCCCCATGTGGGGCTTCACCCTCAGCATAGAGTCTGCTTGGGTTTCTCTCTCTGTCTTCCTCTGCTCCTTCCCCCATATTCTCTCTCTAAAATAAATAAATCTTTTTTTTTTTTTTTAAGATTTTATTTACTTATTTGAGAGAGAGAGAATGATAGAGACAACATGAGAGGGGAGAGGTCAGAAAGAGAAGCAGTCGCTCTGCCAAGAAGGGAGCCCGACGTGGGACTCGATCCTGGGATTCCAGATCATGATCTGAGCCAAAGGCATTTGCTTAACCAACTGAGGCACCCAGGCGCCCCATAAAATTAATAAATCTTTTTTTAAAATTCTGGTTTCTTAACTTGAATTGATATCAATGTCACCGGTCTGTTTATTCAGAATCGACCATCCCACTCTCATAAAAATTATGGCTCTATTTTATTTTGTAATTACTTCTTTAAGGACTCTCAATTCACTGGAATGTAATATGAAATGGCTTTATTTTTCCAATAATCCCTCCCCACTAATTGTACTGTGGCCCTGCCATTTTCTTGCTGAGTGTCAACTCTCTTAATATCACACTTTGGCTTCATTCCATGTAGCAGCCTCTTCAAGTTATTAGGATCATCTCATTCTGGCAAGTAAGGTTCAGTTCTGTTCATTTTCAATTAAGCTTCAAACCAAATTAAAAATTATTTTTCCTTCCTTCTCTCCAGAGAAAGGCAGACAAGTTTGTTATTAGGGGCTTAGAGTAGATGTGGGGGTGGGGTGGGGGTGACTGTGAGGGCAGGAGTGCTCAAATCTTTATACCCTTCCCTCACCTTTCTGACGCTTCCCTTGTGATGTGAGGGCAAGACTAGCAACAGGGAAGTAGATCTCTTACATGGTGCCGGTATAGAAATATCACAATTCCCTCTCAATAAGGTGCTGCTGCTTCCTTAGTCCCCACTGTCAGACTTCTGACATCTCTACACTGGAGAGTATCCATTCTTGGCAAGTGTCCCTGGGGTGTTTCTGTGTTGTCTAGTTCTTTGAGGCACATCTTACACCTACTTGACCTCTTCCACGAGGGGTCCAGCTAGCAGCCTGTCTTAGAGAGGGCAATGTGGGCTCCTGTCATGTCCCTTCCCTCTTCTAGGTTGTCTCTCTGCTGGCCCCACTCCTTTCGCTGGAACATTAAGCTCTGGGGTCCATGAGAGGTAAGAAATGACAACGTCACCAGTCTCTAACTCAGTAAAGTGGGAAGACTGAGCATCTCTAAACTTTAAAAGCAATTGTCTTGAAGGCTTTTCTCTAGACTTTGAGAGAAAGAAGTAACTCCATCCCTTCCCTCATAGTGAGAATGGGGTGAAGGGAGGGAATACAGTATTCTTACAAGTATTCTGCTTCACAAAAGGCTTCTCTACTCACTCTTATACTTTAGGGAGTACGGATGGGATGGTTTGGGGAATGTTTGATGGTAAAGGCTGTTTGACTGTACTAACATTTCTTAGTAGGCTGGCCTAACCATAGGAGGTCCCTGAATTTAGAATATGTGAACTTACCACCTTCTGTGCACAGCTTTGGGACTTAGCCAAGCCCAGGGAATATCTCTGTTGACATCCTATTACACTTGTCTCCAACCACCTGGAACTTCTGTTAATCATCACAGCATGTGTTGGGGGAAAAAAAAGAAGAACAATTCTGAATTAACTTAAAATACAGTAGGAAAAGGAATGGGATACAGGGATAATTGCAATGATTTTCTATTTTGCAAAGCAAATTTACCTTCAAGAAAATTTAGAGAATTGTGTTATTCATCTATATAAATATAATAAAAAATTCAAATTTACTTGAACTCTTTATGTGTACACTTTTTGTTTTAATACTCATTTGCCCATTTACAGGATTTCTACTCTTACAACCTTGATGTGTTTGGAGGTCAAAATTGAACATGACTAAGCAATGTGTAGAATGTTCTTACACACAAAAGCACACTATGTTAAAAGCACACAATCAGGGGCTCCTGGGTGGCTCAGTGGGTTAAAGCCTCTGCCTTTGGCCCAGATCATGATCTTGGGGTCCTGGGGTCCTGGGATCAAGCCCTGCATTAGGCTCTCTGCTCAGCAGGGATCCTGCTTCTGCCTCTCTCTCTGCCTGCCTCTCTGCCTACTTGTGATCTCTCTCTCTCTGTGTCAAATAAATAAATAAAAATCTTAAAAAAAAAAAAAAAAGCACAGAACCACAATTTATAATAAGCAAGAGGTTACAATGTGTCGATATTTAGTGCAGGGAGAAATATTTTATTATAGTCAACAAAAGGTAAAGATTTTCTTCTAGAAAGAAAAACATGATGGGACTTTTTACACAATGTAATATAAGATATTATTAGTATAGTAATACTATCATTACTAAAAACAGAATTCATTACTTATTCAAGAAAATGGCCACTTGCTTCTAATCAGTATCATAATTCACTTGACAGAGCTAAGGTTTCCTGAAGCAGGATTTGCTTTGCTCACCTTCCCAGGTCTGTCATTCCCATGTCCCACATAGTTTGATGCATGGAACAGCTGTTTGCTGTTTGTCTAACATGAGCAAATGCCACAGAACCAAAAAACTGTAATATACACAGCATCTTAAAAGGGAAATAATTTTCTAATAAATA
Source organism: Mustela nivalis (assembly GCF_964662115.1). Taxonomy (NCBI): domain Eukaryota; kingdom Metazoa; phylum Chordata; class Mammalia; order Carnivora; family Mustelidae; genus Mustela; species Mustela nivalis. Next base: position 59,360,820 of record NC_139027.1, read on the forward strand.
TGTTCAATGGGGATGCCTTCGAAGGCAAAATATTAAAGTCAGCCTTCAAATACCACTTAATATGGTAAGAAAAATTCCTTTCATGAGATTTGACTTTCTGTGTGATTCATACATAACCTGATTCTTTCTTAGAAGTTTTGAAAAATATTATGAATAGAATATACCATACTTGAGATTCAAAAAGCTTTTAATTATCCACTAACAACTTCAATAATTATAAGGTGACATTTCAGGTAATTTACAGTAAGTTTTTTTTTAATGTGGATCCTAACACAGAATCATATCAGAAGATGTTATACCCAAATATATATTTTTTAGGTTTATACAAATTCTTGGAAATGTCTCACAGATCATGTTAAGGCAATAAACTGAATAACCTGTTCACTGTACAATATACTGTTCCTAAAGTCTTTATTAGCAACAAAAGGTAAGAATTTATATCTTTATTATGCCAAGGAATGATTTAAATAACTCCCTAAATCAGTTTCCTGTCATGTGAGATAATACATTATTACCAGACAACTGTGATTCTTGTCAAAGAGAAAGAAACTATTCCACTAGACTCAAAATTTTTGTGAAGATAAATATTTAGGAAAGTAAACCATACATGTAATTAAACCCCAGTGAAAAACATTAAGCAACTATTGAAGAAGAAGTTATTATTCTGACCATCAACATTCATATAAAAAATAAACAGTTTAACTGTATAGGGTTATTTATTAATCTTTCTGGGAATGATTCCCATGATTTTAAGAATGAAGACTCCATACTTCTCTTTAGATCATGAGTAATAGATCTAGGATATGGGAAACTCAAATTATATTAGTCTCTTGATTCCATGAAACTGAATTCTCTTCTTTGTTCTTCAGTATTTCACTAATGTGATTGCCTATAAATATTGTGAACATCAAGTAACAAAATAATATTTAAAAGGTTTTTTTCCAATCCTTTGGACCATTTGCGACATCAATAACGACAGGATTCTTTTTAAAACACAACTTTTTCCTCTTAAAACTATCCTCTAATATATTTTTGTGCTATCATTGTCTCTCCCTTTCAGTTTTTTTATTTTTATTTTTTAAAAGATTTTATTTATTCATTTGACAGAGATCACAAGTAGGCAGAGAGGCAGGCAGAGAGAGAGGGAGAAAGCAGGCTCCCTGCTGAGCAGAGAGCCCAGATGCTGGGCTCCATCCTAGGACCCTGAAACCATGACCTCAGCCGAAGGCAGAGGCTTTAACCCACTGAGCCACCCAGGTGCCCCCCTTCCAGTTTATTTTGATAAGATTTATTTCAAACTATGAAATGCATGATTATGGGAAATTTAAATAATAAATAAAATTTAAAGGGAAAATATTTGTAATTCTATCAATTTTTCCTCCAGGATTTTGGTGAAATAATTGTAATCTGAACAAGGTGCTCCACATCTTTTTTTTTCCCCCCAGATTTTATTTATTTATTTATTTGACAGAGAGATCACAAGTAGGCTGAGAGGCAGGTAGAGAGAGGAAGAAGCAGGCTCCCCGCTGGGCAGAGAGCCCAATGCATGTCTTGATCCCAGGACTCTGGGATCATGACCTGAGCGGAAGGCAGGGGCTTCAACCCATGAGCCTCCCTGGCGCCCCTCCACATCTTTTTTTAATGCTAAGAAAAATCTTTAAGATAATTCACTCGGGTTTTTGATAAATTTGGTTAACACTCATGTACTGTTTTGTGGTTTATCACACCCAGTCTTTACTAGGAAAGCAATGGAGATATTGCCTCACAGGCACAATCAAATTCAGAAAATCAAATGCTGGCATGATTTCACTCCACTGTAGGAGTTTCCTCTTCATTAATATCATTTTAATAGATGTGTCAATGATAGCTATCACTAATAGAAAGCCTTTTCTATTGATATGATCTTCACATCAACCATAACAGTAAGTTACCATTATTCTCACTTTATAAAATAAAAATCTGAACTCAATTGCACAGCTCTCAGAGGGTAAAGTGAGAATTTTAGGTAATTTTATCCCTGCTCTCTCTGCTTCCAAGGGTATTTTTTTCCATGATAGCCCAAAACCTCACCATGAATATGATATTCTGCTTAACTAGGCCTGTGGTTGGGCACTTCAGATGCTCCCTCACCTTCTTTTTTTGTTTAACTAATATTGATAATGTTGGAAGTAATATCTTGGTATATAAAACTTTATTTATAGTGTTTATGATTATATCCCCAAAACAGAGCCTTAAAATTGGGATTATTGTGTTAAAGGCAGAAATATTTTTAAGACAATGTGTACATATTATCAAAAGCTTCCCTCAATGAGACAGTTCAAATTATAATTCAATCAGCAGAACATAAGGCTTCCCACTTTACCGTGCCCTTTATAAAAATCTTGGCTATTTTAATCAATGAAAATTGATTCTTTATTGCTAAGTTTAAATTTTGAGGGAATGCTATAACTCACTGTATTTTAATATATCAATTCTCTATTCTATAGAATGAACCCTGTGTAAGGACTGGCTAAATCCTTGAACTAGAAATGGGAAGATATGGTTATTTAGATCTTTTATTTCCTTTATTCATTCAGTAGTCACCCAGCTCCCACTCTAGGTAGGCACTGTGCTAGTGTTCAGGATATAAAAGTGAAAGGTCATCCCCGACCTCAAAGAGCTTGTGAACTAGCAAGCAAAACAGACACGGACAATTCTAATACAGCATGACTAGCACTGTGACCAAAGTAACACAGAAAATCCTTTGAGAAACACCAAGAAGCCACTTAAGCCAGCTTCAGGGAAGTCCTAGATCCTTTTGGAGAACTAAAGGCTTAGGTTCCATGCTGAAGAAAAGCAGAAGTTAGCTGCCATTTTCCCTGACATTCCCAACCAGCATTAATTCCTTCCTCGTCTCTGTTCCTTTACTAATGTGTACATAATTATTTGCTTCTACATCTCTCATCGTGCTGAGCTACTTGATGAGGAGGGACCGTATGCCTAATTAGCCTTGTACAATGTCCCCAAAATAGTAGGAATGCATTAAACATTTGTTGAATTATTTTGAAATTCTAGCTATGGTGCTCGCTTTGGCAGCACATATACTGAAATTCTAGCTATGTAACTATCTCCTCCCATACCTTCCTTCATAAATATACCTTGACATTTACATAAATATGTGTAGTTTTCCTTTTGATTATAAAAGTAATACTGCTCACCACATACCAATCAGAATGGCTAAGCGAAAAGAATGGAAGATAATAAATGATGGTGACGGATTTGGAGCAACAGGAATGCTCAGACATTGCTGGAGGCAGTAGAAATTGGTACAACCAAAAAACCACTGGCAGTATCTGTTACAGCTGAGTCATACGTAAGCCAACAATTCTACTCCTAGGAATAAGCTCAACACAAATGCATGCATATGTTCACTCAGAGGAATATTGTCACCAAAAGCAGCATTATTCATACACAACACCTTCAAACTAGAAAATACACAGATGCTCCTCCACAGTAGAATGGATAAACACTGTGGTATGTCAAAAACAGGAAGGAAAAAGAACCTACACTCAACAATAGGAAAGAATTTCTTAAAAATTATTTTGAGGACAAAGAGGCAGATTTTCCTTTTAAAAAGCATTTACTGTATGATTACTTTTGTAAGAAGAATACAAATAGGCAAAACTATTCTATGCTATTAAATGTCAGGAAAGGGGGTCACCTGAATGGCTCAGTCCTTAAGGATCTACCTTACAATGGGGTCATGATCCCAGAGTCCTGCGATAGGGCTCTCTGCTCAGGGGGAAGCCTGTTTCTCCCTCTCCCACTCGCCTTGCTTCGGTTCCCTCTCTTGCTGTGTCTCTTTCTGTCAAATAAATAAATAAAATCTTAAAAAAAAAAAAAAAAAAGGTCAGGAAAGGTCTGTTACAGTCACAACCTTAAGGGAATAGGAAGGGGAAGCTGCCCAGATGTGCTGCTGTTTCTGGATCAGGGTGCTGGTTACATATTTATATTCAGTTTGTGTCCTTTTCTCTAACTATTCTATATTTACATACCTTTTTCACACACACAAAAAAAAGATTTTCAAAATTTATCTGAGAGAGTGAGCAGGGAAAGGAGAGCAGCAAGAAAGGGACAAGTGGACTCCACCCTCAGCTCAGCGCAAAGCCCTACTCTAGGCTCCATCCCATGACCCTGAGATCATGACCTGAGCAGTGATCAAGAATCCGAGGCTTGAGCCACCCAAGCGCCCCACTTAAATACTTTTAAAAAAAGTAATATATCTATATACTTGAGAAAAAGCTTATTCGAAAAAAAGATACAAAAATTTTTGAAGAATTTTAATCACCCATAATCCAGAAATAAATATTAACATTTTGGATTATTTCCTTCTAGTCTTTTTTTTTTTTTTTAAGCCACAGCACTTGTGTCACTTCCTCCACCTCTGCTCCTCACATATTCACACACATACACACACATTTTGCAAAATTAGATTCATTTCTACTTAGTTTTTCTTATTTTTTAATTTTTACTTAAAGCTAAACCATTTAACCAAATATTCGTTGCAAGCATTTTTTTTAAGATGCAGCGCTACATCCCATCAAATGTTGGTGTGTATACACACCCACACACACAGTTCCAGAAATATATATTTTATATTACTAAAAATATCTTATTTACATACCTACACAGTATATGTTAATAATAATAAAAATTTAACAATATATATTCCTAGGAAAGGAACCACCAGGTCGTGAACATTCTTTAAGCTCTACATTCGTTCTGTATTTCCTTCCAGAAAGCCTGCATCCCACCGGCAAGGTGTAAGGGTTCCTTGTATCACACTCCAACCTCAGGTCATTCATTATTATTTCTATTTGTTTTTAAGATGGTGGGGCTCACAGCAGGACTATGGAATCTGCCGTTCCGCACCCAGCTGAAGCGCTGGGCAGGACGCGACTCTCACCCCACCTCTCCATTCCTGGCGCCCGCGCCCCCCGCCTCTGCCCCGCAGTGCGGCCGCGCGTGCGCCTGGGCCCCAGCATCTCGCACCGCCCGGTTGCTGTGGAAACCGCAGAAGGAGGCTGCGTCCGCAGACCCAGCTGTAAGCTGTACCGAGGCCCGGGCATGGAGCTGCCGGATCCGGTCCGCCAGCGGCTGGGAAACTTCAGCCGGACCGTGTTCAGTGACTCCAACCGGACCAGGCCAGAGTACAGCGAGGGTCCGGGTGAGTGGGCGAGGCCCAGCGCAGCGGGTATGGCCTGCGGAGGTCTTGGCGCCGGTTTTGCAGTGGCCAGATTTTGCCCGGCCCTAAAATGGCGGTCTCGCCTTCAGCTGGTTCTCCGCAGTGCGGGCAGCGCCCTGGAGGAGAGGCCGAGCCGTGGGCTGGGACGGGGGCTGGGACTGGATAATTCCAGGCCTATATCCCCCGACAGGTCCTGAGCTGACGGTGCTGCGGCCTGTCGGGCGAACTGTAAGCCGAGCAGCTGAGGTGGCGCCAGCCTTCTTCAAAAACTAAAAATATAAAATCCGCCTTCGCAGCACATGTCCGGTTTCGCATCCTCTGCGAAGGCCGATGGTTTTTTCCTCTGCGACTTCCGCCCTGGCTTTTCGGGCCGGGATGGAGTGAAAACAGCCTGGGCTGGCTCCCCTTCCCACTCCCCACCCCAGTTAAAATATCTTCTCCTTTTTTCTTTTATTAGCAAAACAAGTACATTCCACCGCAAGTCCGTTTTCTGATGGAAGAGATGGAAAAAACTGCTTTTTAAAATGAGTCCGTTTAAAACCGCTATCCACTTGGGCAAGGCAGCTGCCACACTAGCATCGATTTCAACAATCTCGCCCCTTCCCTGCAGTCTCCAACCCCCAACCCCCATTCCCCCATGTATAACTCTTACCCTAGATCTGGTAACAAAATACCACGATGCTGCATTCAACTGGACGGCAAGGGATCACTCAGTTTCCTCCAAAACCGTTTTTCCTTTCTTAAATCATGATGATAGCATACCGTCAACCAGACCCATGTGGTTTTTATCACTGAACTCTGCTAGGGAATAGAAATTTTTCCCTCTTGCTTAGTGTTTAGGATTTTTAAAAGAGAGCAGAGGAAAGTAAAGTCCCATAATTGCATTGTTTTCACCCCAGTTTAGGCCTCATCAAGATTTAGGATGTACAAAGAAAAACATAATGTGAAGAATGAGGTTAAGTTTCTAATTCTAGAGCTAAGGCTTAACAGGCACTAAAATTTGATGATGCACGGTATCAGGGGTCAACAGACATCTTCTGTAAAGGGCCAGATAGCAAGTATTTTAAACTTTGCAGACCTTAGATCTCTGTAGCATCCATAGATAATGGTAAATGCATAGATGTGGCAATGTTCCAATAAAACTTTATTTATGGACACTAAAATTTGAATTTCATATGATTTTCAGTGTCACCAAATACTATTCTTTGATTTTTTTCTCCCAACCATTTAAAAATGTGAAAAGCCATTTTTAGCTCACTTGCTATACAAAAACAGGCAGCTGGCTGGTACTTTGCCTACCCCTGATTTATATAATGTTTTAATTTAAATTCAGTTTACAGAACTCAGCTTGTACTTTTGCAAAATTTAGTAAATTCATGTCTTGTGCTATCAAGGTTCATTTACATATTAACTTGATTTTCAATTGCATGATTATAAGTTTGAAATGCTGAAATATAGACATAGGAGAACTCTTAAGATGCTCATGTACACAATTTCTAACAAAAACTTCTTTGCAAAATTTGACTAGTTTCTGCTCCAAACATATTAAAAATTTCAGCTTAATTAATTTATCATTTTTTCCCCACATTTTATTTCTTGTGAATCAGAAGTAGGTTTGATTATTTGCACTGTATTTACAAATGTACACCATTACAGTATCCACTGACCAAGAGTTTTACTGTTGTTATGAAAAAAAAAAAAAATCCTAGGTTAGTGAGTTGCCTTCAAGTTCAACAAATTTTAAGAATTCATTCTTTTATCAGTGATAATCTAAAAAACAAGGATAAGCAAAGTAAAAAATAAGTATTATCAAAAGTATATCATAATAACAGAAATAAGCTAAAGGAAACCTTGCTGTGAGAAACAATTATTTCTTATATTTTAAAATTATTAAATGACAGATATACCAGCTGTGGAGGAAAAAAATCTGTTTTTAAGAAATTTTAGAGCCTTTATAAATTCTTAACATTTAGGCCAATTGATTTCAAAATATATATCTGTTTTTAAATTGTTAAATTTTAGTCAAATTTAGGATGTATTTGTAGGGCTTGATTTAAAAAATCAAATTTTTAATTTGGGACACTTCTCCCTTACGTAGAAGCATAAGGTATCTCGCAATCAGCCTTAGATAAATGAAGCTCATATATCACAAATGGTTACATTGGTGTCTTTATGACAGTATGTTTCCATTAATTCAGCCACTCTGCTTGTTATGTACCCAGTATAAAGATTTTAGTATAAAGATTTTATTTGAGGGTCTCAAATTTGGGTAGAATGTAGTCTGTGCATACAATGAGGCTGTGTATTAAGTAAAAAAGAAGGAAAGGGGACTAATGTTATCGAGTACCTGCTAAGTACCAGGTATGGTGGTACGGTGAAATATTCGACACTGTCACTAATCCGCAACCTGTGAGGTACTTTCAGGTTACCATTTTACAGATGAAGAAATTGAGACAGTTTCTGATTGAGAAATTAATTTAAAGGTTCAATAACTTATCCCAAGTCTGGCATCCAGGGTTACAGGGGTATTTGAGGAGTCAGGAGTTTACTTGGACTCTAAACCTCAATATCTCTTCAGCACACCAGACTGTGTCTAGAGTGAGGGCATGTGGTCCTTTGCTAACACTCTGTTATACACAGGTTAGAGATAAGTACCTAGAGGGGAAGAAATTTCTGTGGGGATGGGACAATAGGATCAAGAAAGGATTTGTGGGAAAAGTGGCATTAAATTGGGTATTAATGAATGGGTGGGATTAGGGTATGCTGAAGAGGGGTGTGTCTATAATTTAGGGGGATTCATTTTTGTATAAGATTAGTTTACATGTGAGAGATTAGTTTTTATGTGTTCATTTTATAGGGTCTTTACATAGAACTCCACAAAAGAGGTAATGATCATTATTATCTGTTCAAAAGGATTCAAACGGATATTCCACATTTAATCTGTATCAGTGGTAGTACAAAAAAGTCGACAGGCTGTAATGGCAAAAATGATAAAGTAATTGAAAAATATGAAACATATCCCCAGGAACCCAGTATATGAATTAAATAATATTATGATGAATATTTCCTTTCACTGTCAGTGATTATTAATAGGCTTAAAATTTGGAGTTTTGTTAAAACAGTACTGTAGTTATTAATTTTAAGAAACTAAAGGACTTACAGGGCAGTGACCAGGATGAAGAGTTTGGTCTTTTTCTTTGTTTCTTTTGTAGATAATGAAATGGTGTCCAGTTTGGGACTGCAAATGTCACTTTATTTTAACACTTACTTTTTCCCACTTTGGTGGATAAGCAGCATTATGATGCTTCAGATGAAGGTAAGTCTATGCTTTAATACTTCCACTGAGATCTCTTCTGCCTACCCCTGGCATTGTGACGTTGTCAATAAAATTAAAGTTCTTAATATTTGTTTTCTATTTCAGGTCAGTTTTACTGTATGTGAAATTTTACAAACACGTTTATTTTCGTGTGCTTTTGTTTTTGTTTTAGTATTCAATCTTGCCTGATTACTACAAATTCATCGTGGTCACTGTTATCATCCTAATAACCTTAATTGAAGCTATCAGGTTATATCTGGGCTACATGGGGAACCTACAGGAAAAGGTAGGCTCTTCTTCCCTTTGTCTCCTGGCTACATGTTAAGGCAATATGGTTTTCATACTGAGGAAAAGGCAGACAGACGTGGTAGAATGAGCAAAGGCCTGCCTCCAACTTTACTATTTTTGTCGCCGTAGTCTGTTTGCTGAACCTCTTGAGCCTTGGTTTCTTTGTATATAAACTGGGAAAATATTTATTCCAAGGTTTATTGGGATTAAATGAAATAATTTATACAAAGTACCTGAACATAGTAAGCTCTTAAGAATTGGCAGTTTTCCCTCTTCTCACCAGTCTTGAAAATACTTGGTCAACTGAACATGTTTAGATACTGATTATGGAAATGGAAGAAAATTATAAATTCAGGAATCCTGTGCCAGGCACATGTTTTCTGAATCATCATGCTGCCTAAGCACTTATAGTTACCAGAGCTTAGGGATAATGCCTAGAGATTTCTCTGGTTTTCTAGGCCTTTCATAATTAGGTCCCACCCATGGGCCTCACTGCATTTCTTGCTATTTCCTAACCCATTCCCAGCTGACATGTTGATTCCTAGTCATGCTTATTCCACATTTTTGCTAACTTACTTTCTTGCTTCTTCCTCCTTCTACCCAACCTTAAAAGCCTACATCCTTGGATTCTTTCTTTTACCTACCCTAATCACTCTCTTGTCTTATTTTTTGTAGTATTTAATTCATACCTCTAAGTGGTGCATTTAGTAATTCACTAAGGCATATCATTCTAGCATCGCTGCATTAGCTGCATCAGTTCGTTTTCACTTTTAATCTAGTCGGTAAATTCTTTGAGGACAAGGACCATGTTATACGCTCTTTGAATTACAGAGTTCATAAAGTAGGTTCATAGTGCTGATCTGTGTAAACAGAAGACTGTCCTTTACTGATCTGATTACTCTTACTGTGTGTCATTGCAGGTTCCTGAGTTGGCTGGCTTTTGGCTTTTGAGCCTTTTATTGCAGCTGCCTTTAATTCTCTTCTTGCTCTTTAACGAGGGCCTAACAAATCTGCCCTTGGAAAAAGCGATACACATCATCTTCACTTTGTTCCTTACTTTCCAAGTTGTTTCAGCCTTTCTTACCCTGAGGAAAATGGTAAATCAGTTAGCAACTCGTTTCCACCTCCAAGACTTTGACCGGCTCTCTGCATATAGAGGGGGCATGAGAAGAATGAGATCCTGTATAGAAGAGATTTGACCCAATGCTGTTGAGTGAAAAACTGCAAGATCAGCTCTTCTACCAGACTGTAAGAGGAAAACCTTAGAGTTCTAGCATGAGAAGGAAGACAAAGCAAGTGTTTTGAACTGTATATTCTCTAGATCTGAAATTCCAAAGTTGCGGGGCGCCTGGGTGGCTCAGTGGTTAAGCCGCTGCCTTCGGCTCAGGTCATGATCTCAGGGTCCTGGGATCGAGTCCCGCATCGGGCTCTCTGCTCAGCAGGGAGCCTTCTTCCTCCTCTCTCTCTCTCTGCCTGCCTCTCTGCCTACTTGTGATTTCTCTCTGTCAAATAAATAAATAAAATCTTTAAAAAAAAAAAAAAAAGAAATTCCAAAGTTGGGGGCAATGTTGAGACTGTATATGAAAGTAGTAAGTCAACTCTAAATACCTAAAGCCTAGATATTGTCCACGTGGTGCCAATTATCTTAATATTTTTGTCATTGACTTTTCAGGTGTGTAGAAACCAGTGTTGGTAGTCACAGGTTACCAGCTTTATAGAACTATTTCTTGTTAGCACCTAAAACTACAAATGTGTATATTTGTTTTAAACTTGCTGGCTGTTCATGTCTTGGCAGTACATCTGAAGCACAAGGCAATTCTTGTCAATATTCTGGTGTATTAAACTGTATTTGTAAATCAAGGCACCAAATTTTCATGTATGCTAGGATTAAATTCTAACGCTCCTCTTAGCTTTTATGTTGAAGTTTAAAAACAGGTGGATTATCATGGTATTTTGAAAATCATAAAATTGTAATTTTCATAAAACGATGTTCAGTATTTATAGTGGTGGTATGCAAGATATCTTTATAATAAATTATGAAATATTGATGTTAAAGTATTTGTAACAAATCATTCCTGTCTTGTATAATTCTGTTGGGCTGTGGGTTTATTATTTTTATTACAGAGTAGTTAGGGAAGAAAAGAGAAAAATATATCCATTAGAGAGCCTTTTATGTAGTGAGCACTGCACTAGGCACGTTAACCCTTGTGAAATCTTCTACTAAATCATTGTTCACTGAAGAACTCATAGCCAGTAAATACACATGAGGCTTGTTCTGAAAAGCAGGGTTCCTCTTAATACACAATGAGAGCTGAGATGAATAAGGGGACTATACTCATGACCTTAATCAGGATGTCCCCTTGCTAATGGGAGAAATCTATTTAAGGAAGCTCTGTTGAGAATAAAGCTGCATGGGTGTATCTGAACATTATTTTCAGTGATTATTAGATTGTCTTCAGGATATAATATTTTCTTCTTTCCTACAGAGAAATGTGCCTTTATAAGTAATGTATTTTACTGAGAGACAGTTGGGGCTACAATAAAAAGTATTCCTTTCAATTTTCCGTTCCTATAATTGAGGCTCGTCCTAGTATCTCCCTGTTTTGCCTTATTCATTCTTTTTTTATTTACTTTTTGAAAAATTTTTTGAAAAATTCGAAAATGTTTTCGCTTCTCACTATTAGTTACACCTGACTAAACTATGCTAATTTTATTATTTCTGCTTCCTATTATTATATATGAAGTTCAGTCAAAGACTTCTCCCTGGATGCACTGGCCATTTAACTTCTCCCTTCTACTAGAGTTGTTACTAGGTATACTCCAATAATTTGCAATTCAAAATACAATAATGTTTGGATATTTTTTTAAAACTTATATTTATTTGCATTTGTTTTCAATTGAGAATAGATAGGTGATTCTATAAGAAAATATAAAATAAGAACATTAAGTCTATCTAGTAGATAAATCAAGGGATAATCAAGAAAGACTCTTCTCTTTAATATTTTTTTTAACTAAGACTTTTTTTTTTAAGATTTTATTTATTTATTTGACAGATGGAGATCACAAGTAGGCAGAGAAGCAGGTGGGTGGGGGAGGGGAAGCAGGCTCCCTGCTGAGCCGAAGCCCTGATGCAGAGCTTGATCCCAAGACTCTGGGATCATGACCTGAGGCAAAGGCAGAGGCTTTAACCCACTGAGCCACCCAGGCGCCCCTCTTTAACATTTCTTTACAGAGTTTTATCTTAAATATCAGAGCCTCTGATACATTTAAACTTTAATTTAGTTTTAAAAGATTAATAGCTAAAATATAACAATCAAAAAATTTTAAAGGCTATAAAGATTTTGGTTAAAATGAATTTGATTTATTAAAATTGTCTACAATTTTTTTTTTTTTTTTTGCTGTAGCAAATATATTGCTTAAAATTCAAATATAATATGGATGGGGAAAAGAAAGTAAGAAAATCAATTGAGAACACGACCAAGTCTTTTGTTCTTTCCCTCTAAACAATGAAACCATGATTTTGCTGCAGGCTGACCAGTATTTCCCATTGGAGTATACCTGGTTCCCTATGGAAGCATATGAAAATTGAGGGAGAGAAGATATTTACATGTCAGCACTTTGGGAGTTCATACAGTCCTTGTTTTTATTTTATTTGAATAAGTTCATCTCTTCTTAATTCCTACTACATCTTTCTCTCGAGGGGTCCATAACACTCTTCTGAAAATTTCTAGTTAGGATGTTGACCTTCAATATTTTGTCTTTCACATAGTTTTTTATTCCAGAGGCTTTTTCTCATCACAGACAAGGTGGATGCAAATTTCTGTAGATCAGAATGATTTTTAAAAACTGGATTTTCGTCGTCATATGTTTGAAGTTCTAGTATGTGAACAGGCATCGTGGAGGGTCCACAAACAACTAAGACCGCTCCTGGTCCTCAGGTGTGTGATGTAGGAGGTACAATATTTGCAGGACACCCTTAAGTTGGCCCTTCATCAACATTACTTAGCAGATGCCATTCCTCCCATGGTCAGAGCACAGGAAAAGAACGTGGTGAGGGCTGCTGGGGGTGTAGTTAGACACATACATGTTTGTGCTTGTCTGTGAACAAGAACAAATGTACTGTCTGGTAGGAGAGGCAAATGAGCAAATGAGTGATTGCACAATATAATGGGCACTGCGGGATTACAGAGAAGGGACATAAAGAAGATGGAGAATCTGGGAACCCTTCCCAAACAAAGGAACACTCAAGATTTGAAGAATGTGTGGGTAATAACTGTTCATTTCAGTATGAAGAGATAGAGATAACATGATTTGGAGTACAATTTCAGGTATTCCATGGAGTTTGCTGAAGCTGGGAGAGAGGGTACATGAGAAGAAAGGACACAGAATAAGATAGAGAAGCTGGGGAGCCCGTCATAAACTAAAGATTTTAATACTCTGAATTCCTGAGTGTTTTAAACAGTGGAGTATCACAAACAGATGGAGGTTCCAGAAAGATCTCTCTGAAGACTGTGGAAATGGTTTGAAAGGTGGGACCAGATGTTGATTTGATGAAGAAAACTTTGGATAGAACAAAGTTTTTTGAAAAATCATTTTGTATTTTAAAATAGGTATTGAAAACTTTTTCCTAACGCAATTTTTTTGTGGATTACACACGATACTAACCACAAGGACACCCTCCCTGTGTTATTGCCCCTCTGCCTGTTGTTAGTTTATCACTGGACTTAAATAGACCTCTATTTGAAAATAGCCTTGTGCATCTTGTTTGACATAACCTAAACAGGTTCTTAATTTGCATCAGTTAAAATTATAGCTTTTCAGGGCGCCTGGGTGGCTCAGTCTTTAGGCGTCTGCCTCCGACTCAGGTCATGATCCCAAGGTCCTGGGATCAAGCCCCATGAGCAGGGAGCCTGCTTCTTCCTTTCCCACTCCCCGTTTATATTTCTTCTTTTACTATGTCTCTCTGGGTCAAATAAATAGAATCTTATATAAATAAATAAATAGATAGATAAATAGATAAATAGCATAGCTTTTCAAAACTCAACTTTTAAAAGAAATTTAATCAAGATTTTGAGAGTAAAGAGAAATCATCTCTAATTCCACCACCCTAAAATAAGAACTTCAGCAAATGTCAGGCTTCCTTGCTGTTTTCCCTTTGTACATTTTAAAAACATACTCGTGATCACTGGCACTTGCAATTTTGCACTCTTGCTTTTCTGAAAACGTAAATATTTACCCATCTTTCTACCTGGTCACATAGCCCTCACCTTAACTGATTGCACAATATTCCATCAAAGAGATAGATGCTAATTTTTAAACTTCTATTATATATTTGCATTGTTTTCTTCTTTTGCTTTAATACATAACATTGTAATGAACATCTCACATATGTAGCTTTTTCCACATCTTACATGATTCTTTAATAAGCTAGATTCTCAGGAGTGAAATTGCTGGATCACAGGGTATGAATATTTTTAAGGACTCTTGGTGCATGATGCCAAATTATAATATCCACTTTCTGCCATTTACCCCTCACAGTTCTAAAGATAGCACAGCGAAAATTTGATAAAGACAGACTTAAGGACCTTCGTTACCCATTCATCTTTGTATTTCTAAGTAGCTACCACAGGTACACTGAATCTCCTAAGGGAAAAAAAACAAAAAACAAAAAACTGAAAGCTGTGAAAGAAGAAGTGCAAAGAATTAAAAAAAAATGATTTTTGAATTAAGGGAAAACTGATAAGGGACAGGAAAAGGATTAGGCAAGCTGGTCGCAGTCAGCAATAGACAGTGAGATGTGACACAATAAAAACTGGGTCATTGAGTTGGGACAGCCCTAGGACATAAAAAGACTGAAATGAAGTAAAGCTCTGGATTACTTTGTTCTTGAATATTGAATTTTTTCAGAAGCATGGAGCATGAAATATTATAGTGATAAGCCAAGATTGGAAACATAGCCAAGAAAAAGAGGTCTTTAAGGGATTGTTTAAAATGTGCTGAAGGAATAATTTGGTTTAGTCTTAAACGGCTCAAAAAGTAAATTGACATAAAGCTTTTGCATAGCAAAATAGGCATGGAGGCAGAAAACAAGGAGGCAAGGGGAACAGTGTACCCTATTTGTAAATTTGTTACAATGTAAAATATTAGATTTTGGTCCTAGAAAATGCTCCTCAGGAAACTTCAATGCTGCATTTTAAAAGTGCAACCAACACTAATTTATTATGGATATACAGCTTTATTCCAGTTTTTAAAGATTGTTAATTTGGTGGCTTTAACTTAATTTAAAAATTAGTTAATTGTAAGAATCATTCTAAAAATATTTTCCCCCCAGTGTTGAAGCATTTAAAAACACTCAGGCCCTAGAAAGATGTGTTTAGATACAATGTTTTATATTTAACACAATGTTTAAATTTGTCCTGGTGTTGTCATAGATTTACGTCTTTCTAAAAATGAGACCAGTCAAGAGAGTATAGAACTCTCAAAAACAAGATAAAAACCTGAGGATAGACAGAACATATAATCTATGAAAAACCAAAGACACTCGGAAATTGATCTTATCAACATGCTCAATCTAAGCAAGAGGCTAGAAGCAGCTTTTTAACCTCGTGAGGTATATGAAATCACAGTGCATGTATCACGGCTATTGGTCCTTCCCTGCTCTGCAGACCCAAGTGTTTAGCACTAGGTTACATTAAAAATGCAGATTTTTAAAAACACCAAGAATGTTCTCTTAATTTTTCAGAACTGTAATAGCACTATATTCGTCTAATAGGGAAGTGGTATCATTGATTAATTTTTTAAAGGTTTCTAGTTCCTGACCCTGAGTTATTCTATTCTAATTGAAATCATGTTGGAGATACTGCTCAATATTATAGCTTAAAAGAGAAAAAATGTTTGATAGTCAAATTCAAAAGCAAAATTCAAACTCCAAAAAAATGTTTGATATGTACATTTACTAATTGTTTTTATAAATGCTTGATTCACTAGTGCCTAGAAGGACTAAAATGATCACTAGAGAGGGTGCAAGTTTAGAACTTGGCTTCAAAAAAAAGAAGAGCTGGTAAGAGTCCATTTTTTTGCTGTTCTAAAAACTAGAGCTCCCTATGGTCAATAAACCCTTGCTAAGGAAGGCAGCAGACCAGTTAACTGTTGACTGTTCCCGGAATTTACAAAGCAGGGCAACAAAGGATGTTCATGCTTTTTATTTTTAGTACGCTGTGATTTCATTCTGCAAAGTAAATATAATTTAGTTAGCTCCAACAATATACCATCTACTATGTTTGATATTTCAGGACAAAAAGAGAAATAGGAGTGAGTCCTACCCTTCTAACCAAGGCACACAGGAGACAAATTGAAGGTGATCATACTGGCTTAGGATAATATTGCATTAGAGCAATATAAAATATGAATATAAGTGAGGAATCCTGTCTAGGAGGCAGGATGGTCTTTAAGATAGATGGAACAGCATGGGCAAAGGTACAGACATTTGAAAATCTAAGGCCTGAACAGAACCAAAAATACTTTGGTGTGAATAAAACATAAGGTGTGCAGCAAAGGTCTTGAGATGAGCTGGAAATATTGGCATCAAGAGGTTATCAGTCTTTTATATATTATAATAGTTTGAACTTTATGCTATGGACAGTGAATAGTGTATTTATATTAAAACAGAATTAGAAGGAATTGTTGCTGTATTTGAAAATGATCGAAAATTGAAAGGGAGAGCTAATTTGAGAGGTGATACAGTATCATTTCAAAAGAACCTAACGGGAGGTTAATTTCTTAACATTTTGAAATGTTAAGCACGAGTACATTTTATGCGCACACACATACACACACACCCTCCAATATACACTTCTCAAAAGATCAGTCCAGTGATACATAATTAAGGAGTTTGTTGTGTGCTCTTTTTCAAGGGAAGGCATCCTGATGGTCTAAGGAGAGCACAAGCATGTACTGTCTTAATAGAAATGAAATGACCAGATCACACAGAGTAGCAATCTCACAGTAGTCTTCCACGTTGCAGTAGTAAATGTCACCACTTCATAGTACCTTCCCTCCAGTTGTGCTTATTGAGAAACCTAAAATCAAATCTAATCATGTTGCTACTCTCCTCAAAATTCCAGAAGACTCTCCATTTCCTGCCACATAACACCCAAACTCCTTAGTGTGGCACAAGGGGCCTCTTCCCCACTGTCCGGCCTCCTCTTGCCACGCCTCCAATTCAACATCTGCAGTCCCTCCAGTGCACCACTCTGGATTTCGCCTGTGACCCTCGTCCCTGCACTCGCAATCTTTGCTGGAAGTAATCTTACCCACATGGTGAAAGTCTATACCTTTTAATGGCCTGGCTCCACTGTCATATCCTCTTTGGAAATTTTGCACTGTCCCCTACCTACTTCTAGGTAACACTTGTACACTTTTTTTTTTTTTTTAATCTCTGTTGCTCATATTTTATGATTGCGTCTAAAACAATTTATTATATGTATTTTTATATCATACTCCTGCTATTTAATTGTAAGGTCCTCATGGCAAATGTTTTTATTCATCCTTGTGTTTTTAATGTTCAACCCAGTATAAGTGTCCAATATATATTTGGTGAGTAAGTGAATAAATGGACTTAGTTCATGGAGTCAGTGTTGCACAATGGTTAAAAGGTGGCTTGGGGGGCACCTGGGTGGCTAAGTGGGTTAAGCCGCTGCCTTCAGCTCAGGTCATGATCCCAGGGTCCTTGGATTGAGCCCCGCATGGGGCTCTCTGCTCAGCAGGGAGGCTGCTTCCTCCTCTCTCTCTCTCTCTCTGCCTGCTTCTCTGCCTACTTGTGATCTCTGTCTGTCAAATAAATAAATAAAATTTTTTTTAAAAAAAGGTGACTTGAAAGGTTAAAAGTGGCTTCAGAGGCAGAAAGACCTATGCTCAAATGTTTTTCCATTTATCAGCTCGGTCAGGTTAGTTAATTTATTCATCTTTAAAATGGGTGCTCAAAGGGCTTTTGTAAGAATTACATGAGATAAACATCACAATAAGCATTCATAAATGGTATATATTCTTACTACAATTTAATATTCTAAACTTCCTGAGCAAATGAACTTCTGCTAATTCTTTCAACTCACTTTGTTGCTTTATAGGACATAAGCTTTACCCTCAGGCTTCATTAGGCTTTGATTACCTTCCTGTAAACTGATAAGAGACTTAGTGATATTTTATAATAGGAGCTATATCAGGTTTGAGTACCCTAAACACTGGGCACAGGCATAAAGCTTGCCTTTCCTATGGGGCCAGGTTCATTTAGGAGATCAAGTTATAGTTGCGGAGGTTGCTTGGAAAGCCTCAAAAGAAAGGAAATTAGATATTGTTACAAGGATGTAACAAAAAAAATTTTTTATTTAAAAAAATATTTAGAACACATAAAACAAGGCAACAAGGATGTTTTAAACAAGCAAATATATATCTATTAGGGACATTCCACTAGAATAGGTCACATTCCAGCTTTTGGTTGTTGTTTTTCTTTCCCTTTCTCATGAGCCAGTGATGATCTCAAAATTGTAAAAGTCTTTAGGAGTCATTGTTGATGTAGGGAGGTGAGATTAAATCCATTGTCTCAGGAGGGCAGCTAATTTCTTTGGTGTTCTCAATGTGGGCTTAGCAGTTTTATTCTGGGCTTTTCTGTCCAGAAATTCAATTTTAACTAAGAGACTCAGAAGGAGTGACCACACAACTAAACTCATAGAAGACTGATGTATAAACCAGGGTCTGTCACTTTATAAGGCAAACTACCTCTGCCAGTATATTTCCTTTCTATAAGAAATCTATTTAAAAAGCCAAATTATAATCAAAGTTGCTTATTAATCACAAAATGGAAGAAATGGATATTCATATCATCTAACTATGCTAATTTGAGGTACTCACCTCTACTCTAGAGATGTGTCTGCCTAGAAACTAGCTGCTTGAATACATGCTGATCAGGGCATCACCCCTCCCCCTTCCATAGGACTGAGTGTTGGCATAAGCAAAGATATCATGGTGTGTGTAGAGAATTGCAAGCAGTGTGTGTAATGCTCAATGTATGGGGAGAGAAGAGAGATACAGATGAGGCTGAAGAGGTAAACAAGACCAGATCATGGGATGTAAAGACCAGTAAAAAGGAGTGGCCAGAACCACAAGGATTTAATAAGCGGCTCTGAGAATTGGGCTGGGCTATGTGCAGCAATTCCAACCTATGTAATTGCATCATTTTCTATAGCTATCTGGGTAATCTTGGACAGAAGGTAGATGGATACACTGATCCAGAGTTAGACATATATAAGGTAAATGCAGTGGGAAAACAACAACACAGAGATTTCCAGGGGTTGCTGAGGGTGGTACCAAGAATGAACCATGACATCTCTACTAGATAGAAGGGTAAGTGGAATCATGAGGGATAATCAGCAGACAAGGGTAGGGCAGAGGTTTTGATGAGTACCTATCTCAAAAAGCATCTTGGGACAAGAATCAGGTCTTTTATACTGTATCCCCAGGGTGGGAGACCATGCTTGGCACATTGTAGGCTTTGAATAACACTGACTGAACACACAAATAAATGAATAAACCAAGCATGGTAGAACTCAGAGCTTCTGCCTCCTGGTCTTAATATACAGTAATTTCTTTAATCGGTAAACTCCCTACAAGTTAGAAATGCCACATTTACTCATACCTATTTTGGGGGCATGAAAAATAATTCTAATTTTAAAACCAACAACCACTCTCACACTAAGAATAAACTTGCAAATTTGGCTGGACTCCCAAAACTAATACAAGTAACAGCCATCATTTAATTGAAGGCCTGCTATGTATCAGATGCTGTGAGCTAGAGCTTTATCATAATTTCATTTGATTCTCCTCACAACTCCATAAAGCAGGAATTATTCCCATTTTATAGAAGCTGAAATTGGGACTTGGGAGAGGTTAAGGAACTTGTCCCAACTCACACAACAAGCAAACAGAATACAGGATTTAAATCTAAGCCTGTTGGGCTCTAAAGACCATGCTTTTTCACCAAGCAATTCTCCCTCTCTCCAAACACATGCTCAGAAGATGTATTTAAGTTGATTTAGGCCTGTCCAATCTAGAAGCGAAAAACAATGACACTATTTCTTAGCCTTGCACCCCTAGACCTCTAGGGGTCAAGGAAAGTAGTTTAAAAAAAGGTGGGGTCGGGCGCCTGGGTGGCTCAGTGGGTTAAGCCGCTGCCTTCGGCTCAGGTCATGATCTCAGAGTCCTGGGATCGAGTCCCGCATCGGGCTCTCTGCTCAGCAGAGAGCCTGCTTTCCTCTCTCTCTCTGCCTGCCTCTCCATCTACTTGTGATTTCTCTCTGTCAAATAAATAAATAAAATCTTTAAAAAAAAAAAAAAAAAAAAAAAGGTGGGGTCCACAAATTACTGTCATTTTTTTTAATCGAGTAACATGTTTACCTATAGAAAGGTTGATTGAGCAGGCCAACTAAAAATCTGGGTTTTAGAGACGCCTGGGTGGCTCAGTTGGTTAAGCAGCTGCCTTTGGCTCAGGTCATGATCCCAACGTCCTGGGATCGAGTCCCGCATCGGGCTCCTTGCTCCGCCAGGAGCCTGCTTCTCCCTCTGCCTCTGCCTGCCATTCTGTCTGCCTGTGCTTGCTCTCTCGCCCACTCTCTCTGATAAATAAATAAAATCTTAAAAAAAAAAAATAAAAATCTGGGTTTTAAAATGTTACTTAGAATTGCACTCAGAGTACAGCCTTGATCATTTCCGGACAAAGTTGACTGCAGTTACAGAGATGTGTATTTTATTAATTTTTTTAAAATAAGGAACACTTTTCGGTAGATGAATTAAAAGAACTGTCATTTTCTGAAGTAGATCCTTGTGAAAGTACTTTTCATGTGCTATCTTTTATTTTAAGATTTTATTTTTTTATTTGACAGAGATCACAAGTAGGCAGAGAGGCAGGCAGAGAGAGAAGGGAGAAAGCAGGCTCCCTGCTGAGCAGAGAGCCCGATTTGGGGCTCGATCCCAGGACCCTGAGATCCTGACTTGAGCTGAAGGCAGAGGCTTAACCCACTAAGCCACCCAGGCGCCCCCCATGTACTATCTTATTTACCCCTCCAAGGGATTATAAGAACTGCATTATTGTGGGAATGTCCTACTCTAATCGCTCTCTGAGTCTTGGGATCAAGTCCCCCAACAGGCTCCTAGCTCTGCAGGGAGTCTGCTTTTCCCTCTCACCTTCTCCCCTTTCATGCTCGCTCTCATTCTCAATCTCTCCCTCAAAATAAATAAATAAAATTTTTAAAAAAGAACTGCATTGGGGGCACCTGGGTGGCTCAGTGGTTTAAGCCGCTGCCTTCGGCTCAGGTCATGGTCTCAGGGTCCTGGGATGGAACCCCACGTCGGGCTCTCTGCTCAGCAGGGAGCCTGCTTCCTCCTCTCTCTCTGCCTGCCTCTCTGCCTGCTTGTGATCTCTCTCTGTCAAATAAATAAATAAAATCTTTAAAAAAAAAAAAGAACTGCATTATTGTATTGTTACATTATATAGTAATAATACCATTTTCCAAATAAGAAAAATGGAGTATCAGAGAGGTCTTATAAGTGAACCAAGATCACATAGCCTGTAATTAGCACAACTGGGATTCAAATCGCGGGACATTTGATTCCAAAGCTTTCTCACACGGTTCTACAGATCCCCTGTGGTCCTGTTGTTGGGCAGGCACGGAGGGCTCTGAACAGTTAGACACTGTTCAGGATACTTAACGGTCTAGTACTAGCTTTCAACACTTGGAGTGCAGGAAAGTAATCAAGAGGTGCTTGGTGGGGAAAACTCTGGACCCCCCTGGAGTGGATTCTACCCCATTTCAAAGGGCCAAGGGGGTCCCGGGCATGAACCCACTGTTGGAGCCAGAAAGCAGTAGGGCTTTTAAAGCAGCTGATCATGAACATTTGCTTCCTTTTCTCTCTTCCTAGAATAAACCTGAAAGCTACATTTTATAAAGCAAAATTCCTACCAATGTAAATTAATGAAATACAAACTGAGAGCTCACACAGATGCTGACAAAGAAGAAAAATGGTCATATGGGGTCGTCAGATATGGATTTTGAAAGAGGCAATCTGAATCATTGGTGGTTCTGTGCCAGTCAAGGGACCCACGTACTTTTGTTTCTCTGAGTAATGGGTTGATTATTTAAAATTAACTTGAGTCCCACGAATTTATTACTCATCGTGTTTTTAAATTATAATCTTAAAAATATGAGGAGTTGCCAGATCTTACTCAGTGATTCTAAAACAGCATTTATGAGTTTGTTTTTTAAATATCAGAGTTAAATATTTTCTAACAATTTTTGGTCCTACAGAAACAAAAAAGAACTCACCAGTCTTAGATTCCATAGATGTAAACACCATGGAGCTCAAATGTACAAGCTTATCTGAAAACATTTAGAGGGAGAGTTTCTGTTTTTCTTTGATTTTTAAACTTAAAAAAAAAATAGAGTTAAGGGTAAGGCATATGTGCACTTGGGGTTTATCGTGTGGCTCCATATCAAACATGATCCTAATAGCACTTACATCTTGCCCAATTTCTAGTCTTCCAGGTGATAAAACCAGTTCTCAGCAAGCTGCTGCCTTTACTGCATGAAATGGAATGAGCCAAATATTTCTTCCCGTTGCAGACAAGCCCAAATCAGCACACGAATTGAGGAGTGACAAAGACAGAACAAAAGTAGAAGAATAATCAAGCCCCTCACAAAAATGCCCACTGCAACTGCAGGGCAGAGGCAATCACAAGCCAACTTAAACCTCACTGAAGACAAAAACAATTTGCTCACAGCACATGCAGCTGCAGTTAATAACGTGACCAATATGAAGAGCAGATCTGAACGCACACATGCTGGTGAAGAGATTTTCATGATTTCAGGAGAGAAAACCCCACCTTCTACCCCATTAGGGCCAAGAGCAAAGTCAGGCAAATGGAAAATGTGCTGGAACCTGTGTTGGGGCTCTCCAACAAAAACAGTTCCTCCCTTTGCGTTTTAACTGTTTGAGAGCGCTGTGCTTTGGAGCTAGAAGATGCGGAAGCCAAGTCACACTGTCCCTGGGGCAAACCCACCCTGGGAGTGTCCTACTCTAATCACTCTCTGAGATGCTGGCCAGCTCCAGGATACATTTATCGTTTCCAAGCCTCCGGAGTAAGGGTGATATATGCTGCCAACCTCCAATCACCTGGTAAAGGTGTCTGTGAAAGCACACAGTTTAATTCCTGCCTTAGCAGTAGAAGCCTCTGTATTGTTGACTAACAGATAGCCAAATATCCCAATAAGGTGGCCCAGCTCTGTGTGTGTGTGTGTGTGTGCACGCATGCGTGCGTGCGTTGTTCTTAAGTTTGGATCCTAAGCAGAGAAATTGTGTTAAGGTTGGGGAAAGTCTTTAATTTTACTAAAAAAAAAAAAAAAAAAAAAAAGGAACAACAAAACAGAGGAACTGTCAGCAAACAGGAACTCAGTGTAAACCTTTTAAATCCTACCTATTACAGGTTAGGGACTTTCTGTTTCTTTTGATTTCCCCAGACTCAGGATTCGACTCCTGAACTCCCTAGTCTAAACCGCAAAAGGAATCTAGCCGTTAGGAGAACTGCATAATCGGGTCCCGTGTATTTGAATAGCAGTCATGGAATGGCAGGCAGAACTCCTCTTTGCCAAGTAGGTTTTAGGATCACTCTATCATAAGCTTTTTAATTCTTCTTCATAAGTTCATTTGTTATTTAAAAAAAAAATTTTGTCCATATGTTGATTGTTTGAATAGCCTATTCATCCTTCATGGAAAATTCAACAAGGTCAGTACCTGGGCCATGGTTTTTATTCTCGGTTCAGCCTCTTTCTCTGACAACCATCTTAATAAATATGCGTAGCTTTGCATTTGGGTCACACCTTTCTAGAGTAGCTATCTGTGTTAAAACGATCATCTTGGTCACTTAACAGGGCATTGCAGAATTGGGACAAGGAAATGACATAGTCAGGTCAAGTTCATGTGAACACAAAACTTGAATCTAGGTCTGACAGCTGGTCCTACAGGGCCACACTCCCCCACCTCCCTGACATACCCACACACCTTCTCTTTCCTAAGTACTACCATCCAGAGTTACAGCCTGGAAATGAACTGAATGCCATCACCTGCATCTTAATGATGTCCCAGTCTCTATTTCAAAGTGAACTCAGGGTGAGATCTGTGCAAGTTGGATTGGTTTACCTTGGTGTTTTGATTCCTACACCAGCTTCCTTACCCATTAAAACACAATCTCACCCACTCATCTATTTTACAGGCATTTTCAGGGTCTGTAAATGGCTTGGAGAAAGGTTAGGTTCATTAGTAATATGGGGGCCAAGAGTCCCCCAGACATCCATGTCCTAATCCCTGGAACCTGTGAGTAGGTTAGGTTACCTGGCAAAAGAAAATTCAGCTTGCAAATGGAATTAAGGTTGCTAGTTGGCCAAAAAAAAAAAAAAGGTTGCTAGTCAGCTGATTTTAAAAGAGCGAGATTATCCTGGATTATACAGGTAGATTCAAAGTAATCACAAGGGTCCTTAAATGTGGAAGAGGGAGCAGAAGACTGTCAGAGGAGTGTTGTAAGAAAGACTCAACCTTCTATCCTCCCGACTTTGAGGATAGAAGGGTGTGTAAACCATATATGCGCAGCCTCTAGAAGATGGAAAAGGAATTCTCAGATTCTTTCCCAGAGCCTCCAGAAAAGAACACAACCCTGTCCATACCTCAATCTCAGTCTGGTGGGATCCATTTGTGTTGTTTAAGCCACTAAGTTTATGGTATTGTTATGCATTCACAGGAAACTAATGCAGTTACCAAAATGAGTGAACTTCTAAGAACTGAAACAAATTCTAGATGGATTAAGAGAGCTGAATGAAATACAGTGAGTTGCTGGCAGTGTCTGCCTTGTAGGTCACCAAAACAAATCTCATAAGAGAGCCAACAAGACAACAGGGCTAGCGGGAGCATACAACCAGCCGGGGAGTGTCAGGGGCAGACGGTAGCTGCCTTGAGATGCCCAGAGAGGGGGGCAGGGTGGGATGTGCTAAAAGTGACAAGAGGATAAATAAATAAATAAAACAAACAAATATTTAAAAAAATAAAGTAAAAATCAGAAAAGATGACAAACCATCTCAACTGTTAAGTTAGAGACCCTGGCTGTCACCAAGGTAGGCAGATGATCTTCTCCTTGTCCCCACACCCCACCCCCCAGGCTGCACCCATTTTGTCTCTTTTGGGTCCACTCTCAGGGCTGCTCTCAACTCACATCCCTGAAGCAGGAGTTGGAGCATGGTTTGTGATCCACCCTGGAGCCAAATCCCTGGGAATACCTCTAGGGGTCAGTTTCCAGATTCAGGCACAGGGCAGAAGCACAGAGCAACTTTATCCTTATTCTGTTCTTGCTGGAAGATCATTCTGGTTTCACAGACATCTTATCAGGGGGCCTCCAGGGATAGAGGCAGAGCAAATGCCAGATTTTAAAATTATTTCCCTCCAGCTGTGCATTAATATTTTATTTCAATCTTGCCCCAAAGCCTGCTCAAGATGAAAAGCTTGAGGGGCTTCTGAAGGTGGATCAGAGCCAAACTGATTTTTGCCCATGTCTCCAGGCCCCAGCTCTCCCCCACCTACAGCAGCCGTATCATTAAAATGAAAATCCTGCCCTGGAGAGTCCTCTATGCCTGCAGATTTGCACACACCTAGCACCCTAGCCAGGCCTCAGAGCTCCTTCCTGGTCAACTCAGCTGCCACGTGAACATCCATTCTGACCCATGTTCCTGGAACAATTTCTTTTGCAAATCAGCAGGTCTTAAGCAAACAAGGGCACATTCAGGACACTGAACTACACAATTAGCTGAGGGTAAATTTGGCAAAGCATCTGGTCTGCTCACCAAAATGAAAATGCAAAGAAAAGTTCAGCTTTTAAAATTAAACATTAACTGTGTAAGGTTAATTCTGCACAAGTCTGCGTGGGGTGGCACAGAGAGACACAGGCTCTGTACAAGGGGTGGAGGGACTGGGATTCCTGGGGCCACTGGGGAGAATCATCATCTGATCAGGACAGATGCTGAACACGGAGACAAATATAATTTAGCAGTGCCAGAAAATGAGAACAAATAGCCAGTCATCTTTTGTTGGCATCTCCTAAAGTCAGCTTTCGGCAGGGTTTAGCATTTTACTAACTGTGAGCATTAGAACTGTGGAAAGGATATACTGGAGTAATCAAATGAAAAATATACTCCCTGATCTTTGGGATCTTAGAACACATATCTTATATAAAAGCCTGTACCCCTCTTACATAACACAAGGTCAGAAACACAGGTCAATGAAACAATGAGAGGGCCACAGAGAGTAGCAAGTGGTGGTGGCAATGTATTCACCATCAGGTCCTTCAAGCCACTTCCAGCACATGAGCATTTGTGTTGAAGTTCTGTTATCTCCTCCTACCCACCCCCTACAACCCCCTCCTCGGGAGAATGAGAAAGATCAGTGTGACAGAATATTTCCAATCACTGGAGTAAAATAATAGATATAAATATCAGGAAGATCAGTCAAACTGGTTTTCAGGGAAACAAGAAGTCAATATTATCTTTTCCCCACTTTTGCAGCAATAGGCATCCCCTATAATAGAAATGGTAAGTCAGGAAAGTCAGGACTACTCTTCTACCTCATTGTGCTCATTGGAGGAATTCTTACATAATTCTCCCCCAGATGACTTTGCAGTATGGACATCCTTTTTGGTCAGACTATTCTGAACAATATGAGAAAAAGCGGTAGAAAAAAAAGATTTCAGTGGTGATAAATATGAACTTGGAGATATGAAAAAAATATAAAAGTACTCAAACAGAAGCTGGAAACTACACAGAGGTCACCGAGACTAAAATGTCATGGTACACCACAAAATGAGCAAAAGTTGGCAGGTATTTAAAGGACAAGGATAATACTTAGGAGGCCAGAAACAAGATTAGACACATATGTGCTATATACAATTGGGGGAGTTAGCTCCATATGACTATTTAAAGTAATGAAACAGGGGCACCTGGGTGGTTCAGTGGGTTAAGCCACTGCCTTCGGCTCAAGTCATGATCTCAGAGTCCTGGGATGGAGCCCCACATCGTGCTCTGCTCAGCAGGGAGCCTGTTTCCTCCTCTCTCTCTGCCTGCCTCTCTGCCTGCTTGTGATCTCTGTCAAATAAATAAATAAAATCTTAAAAAAAAAAAAGTAATGAAACATAAATGAAATGTCAAATTCAGTCCTTGAGTCATACTAGCCATATTTTAAGTGCTCAATGGCCACATGTGGTCAATGGCTACTGTACTGGACAGCAGATAGAGCATGTTTCCATCATTGCAGAAAGTTCTACTGGAAAGCTTGCTACTCCAGAAAAAGAGGAGCCCTGGAAATAATCTGGACAACGGGGTCAGTGGAATCATTGAGAGACACAACAAAGACTAAATTAAGTTTTTGTTTGTTTTTAAAGATTTTATTTATTTGACAGGGAGAGACACAGCGAGAGAGGGAACACAGGCAGTGGGAGTGAGAAAGGGAGAAGAAGACTCTCCAGTGAGCAGGGAGCTGATGTGGGGCTTGATACAAGGACACTGGGAATCAAGTCCTGCATTGGGCTCCCTGCTCAGCGGTTGGGGGGGGGGGTGTCTGCTTCTCCCTCTGAGTTTCCCCCCTCATGCTCACTCTCTCTTATTCTCTCTCAAGTAAATAAATAAAACCTTAAAAAAAAAAGCTATTATAACTGTTGAGCAAAGACCAGATGTTCTCCACTTGTTTGAAGAGTCAAAGCAGGAAGCTTTTGGATTAATCACAAACCTCTAATTGTGAGGTGACTGGACAATGGAAGAGAATAGGAAGGAACACTCAAATTTGTATCCCGGGAAAGATGTAAAAATAGAGTAGTAACCTGGCATCCCAGATTTTGTATTAGGAGATTGACTAGAGTGAACTTTGTCTTTGTCTTCAGTTTGCTTTGATCAGTTCCAGTCCAGCACATAGAGTAATCGAATAACCACCATGGATAAGAGTTGCTGCATGAATCCTCAGAAGATTTTGTTTGGGTCTCTCATACCTTTGGGGGCTCTAATCCCGAATCACAGCCTTCAATCTTGACCTCAAAGTCTGGCCACTTTTTCTTCCCCCTACAGTCTCCTTTGTTTCCAAAGGGAATTAGAAAAGCTCACCCCACCTTTCCTTTGAGCAGCCCCTCCATCTTCTTTGAGAAGCTACAGAGGCAGAGCCTGTGGTGACCTCAGATGCACTGACTAAATTGGCATGGCTATGGTATGACCCAGTGGGTAAGAGCCCAGGCTTTGTAATCCAGCAGCCCCAGATTTGAGTTCCAACACTTCCCCTTACTGGCTGGGCAATCTTAGGCCAGTCATTTAACCTTTTTTTAGACATTCTCTCTTGGTTGCAGGTAATATTTTCTTTTAAAAAATTGAAAATGTATTGGTTTATGTACCTGAGAAATCCAAGGCTCTGCTCCCCCCATATAAGGAACCTACATTTTGGGCACCTGGGTAGCTCAGTCTATTGGGCATTGGCCTTCAGCTCAGGTCACAATCCCAGAGTCCCAGGATCGAGTCCCACATCAGGCTCCTTGCTCAGTAGGAAGTCTGCTCCTCCCTCTGACCTTCCCCTCTCTCAAATAAATAAATAAAATCTTTAAAAAAATAAAATAAAAAGGAGCCTAAATTTTAGGATCTCTCACTTAAAATACTCCTATTACCAGTCTTGTTTATTAGTCTCTTTTGGTGGCAACTGGCAAAACTCCAACCCAAACTAGGTAACATAAATAGGGAACTTAGAGGCTCATGTAACCTGGGTGGTTCAAGAGTATAGACAACTTTGGACACAGTGGAACATAGAGGTCCAAATGATATCTTTCCATCCTCAGATAAGTATGTTCTATATGAAAAGATGAATACTAGAAGCCAAGACCTATATTTAACTTAAACAGCCCCTTAGGGACAAAGAGCATACCTTTCCTGGTTGACAAGTCCCAAGAAAGTTTATGATTAGCCCAGCCTGGGTCAATGCCCATTTATGGACACTGTGACCAAGAGGATAGAGTGCTCTGATTGGGCAGGTCAGGTCACATAGCCGTTCCGTGGCCTAAAAATAGACTGAATAATCAGTACCCAACTGTAAGGAAAGAGTTCCTCATAGGAAAGAGACATCTTGAGTACTCTCTTATGTTCCATAAGAATATGCTCACTCTCAGTCTTGGTTTCTCCATCTGCAAAATGGGAATAAGTGCTTTTCTCATAGGACTATTAAGAGATTAAATGCAGTAATTCCTGTAAAGCATCTGGGACATTGCTCAAAAGATAGTAGCTTATATTTTTGCCAAACAATAATTTACTATTACTTTGTTTAGGACACTGGGTGGCTTTATAGTCTGTCAACCTGGCTGGGCTGAACTACATTTCCCAGAATTCCCTTTCCTATATGTTTCTACTTAGACTGAGCTGCAAGAGAGATTCTTCTGTGAGATGTGGAGGGTGAAAGTGAAGCAACAGCCATTTTGTAGTTCACACATGTCACTTATCTGCTAGCTCACCTTGTCAGTGTGAGACAGTAGTCTAGCTCATAATAGTTCCACTTTCCCCTGGAACCTTCCTCCTCTCCTGGGCCAGGTGTGTTTAGTTCTGCTGTGGAGGGCGCCATCTTCTCCTATAGCACGCTCACACCAGTCAGAGGCAGTGTGAACTAGCTTGGGATTCAGCCCTTCTTGAGTCCTACCTCTGGTTTGTAGGTTCCAGCTTGTTTGTTCTCCTCTACTTTATATCCACCTGCCCTTCCCAACTATTTTCCCTGGGGACTTAAAACTTGAGCATTAGACACAAAGACAACAACTTTACAGAGTTTCCTTAACCAGTTCCCATAATTGCATAAGGCCACATCCCTATCACATACACTCCCCTTCCTCTAAAGGGTTCTGCCTTTTTCCTTGGACCCTGACTGATGAAACCAGAACTTCGTTTTTTCTGAACTTTCCCAGTCTCCCTTTTGGGCTTAAAGGAAATAAGGCTTTGGAAATGGCTTCATGAGAAACACAAATTAGGCTAAAACTGGAGCTGACAATTAAGATAAACTTCAAAATAATAATTAAAGAAAAAAAAAAAAAGAAAGTTGGGGTGGGGGGGACAACACCATAGCACCAACCGCATTCTAACTTCCACCCCTGAGGCACAGTAGATGAAATAAATAGGATCAGCAGCCTTTATTATTGATATTGGTTATTAGCTCATACTTGCACAGGATGAAGCACAAAACCCATGCAAGAGGCAATGAGATGTTTGGGCCAAGAAGAGGAGTTCAGTTACTTAAATCAAGCAGTAATCCTTTTCTGTCTACTTACGTATAAGCTTAAGGCCAGTGAGTGAGGGTGTCCATCACAACCATGTATATGCACCATGAGAATTTCTCACCATGTACCTTTCTGCGCTTAAAGACTTGGCTAGGTTCCCAGGGGCAGCTGCCCAGGACAGGGGTTCTCTGGACTTCCTCACTCCCTCCCTTTCTACAGGAAACAACAAAGCAGTACATTCCGCTCCCTTCTCTGCTCTGGAGGGAACTCATAACAGACAATGCTGGCTAAGAAAGGAAGTATTCCCATCCCGTCACATGAACGGAGGTGAGTTTAGGAAAATGTGAGTTCACTTTAGGACTACATCAAGGCACCCTTCAGGTTAGGGAAGCTCCACCCCCGCCCTCCCAACTCTGTCCACAAATCTCTCCTCCTTGGCTATCCCTACCTAAAATTTACCACTAGACTAATTTATATTGTGGACTTGAGGCACAAGCATGTAAGATAACTTGATCATCTTTTTTGCCTCATAAAATTAAGTAGAGATGCTTCCAGCAAAGAGCGGGAGGATTAGTGTGAGGTTTGGGGGGAGGGTGGTAGAGAATAGGAGCCAGGCAGTAGGGCAGGGGGACTCTGAAGAGAGGGGACAATGAATGGTAGCTCCATGAGCCACCACCGCATGAGTGCCGAGGATTGCTCAGTGGTGTGCATGACTAGAGGTCGGGGGCCCCTCAAGGTAGGAGAGGGCACATAAAGGAATGGAGAAAGGCCCAGAGCTCCCCTCTGCCACAGCTACAACTAGGCCTACATATCTTTCCTCCACATACCCTTCCTGTCTTCCTATATCTCCATGGTTTCAAGGGTCATATCAGGGGCTTGGCCTATGTTCTCTGTGATAGGTCAGATGCCTCTGGCTTCCCACCCCCCACACTCAACTTCATCTGATTCTCACCACAGTTCTGCCAGGCTCACCTTCATAGCCGCTTGTCTCCAGAGCTGCCCATGTCCTTTTCTTCCTCTATGTGGGGATTTCTAGGATGCTGTAGACACTAGTGGGAGCCCACTTATGTCTCCCATGTGCACAGCCCTGACATTAGGGGAGTGAATGCCCCGCACTGAATCTTCAAACAGTGGGTGAAGGGAGCTGATGGATGAATGCCTCTTCTGGCTGATCTTCAGGTGGACAATCTTGAGAGATTAGGTTTACACCCTCCTCAAATGTCCTGGGTGGGATTAAGCTCCACCTGCAGAGTGATGACCTTGATAACACACCCATACAGGCTTTTCTTCCTTCCTTTTTCTCAGTCCCTCAATTCTACTCCCTAGGATCGCCTCCCAAATAAACTACCTGCACACAATCTCTGATCTCAGGCTCAGCTTTCTAGAGGGGGTGCCCAGGATAGCAAAAATAACTTCTCTGTGGAATCCCAATAAATCCCAGGTCCCCATGAGGCCCAGCCTTGGCAGGATGTCCAACGCACAGTCCAGCAGGCAATAGTGGCATCACGAAAAGGAATTTCAATCTTTAGCATGTATAAAGATGCATCAAAGAGGATCTAACATTTTCTACATTCCCCTTGTCTGGGCCCCAAACCATCTCACACCTTCTCTAGACCCCTTTGCTTGCCATTATTGCCTTCATTCTTTTCCATCTCTTTTATGGTATGAATGTTTTTAGCTTCCCTGGCTTAAATCAGTCATACACACATACCCCCCTTTCCATCGCTCTACAGAAGCTATTCCAATTCAGCTCCCCAGAAAAGCAAGCAGCAATCTTCTTTGCTGCTGGTGGTGGAGGAATGAGAGACTCCTACTCGCCTCCCAGTCCTCTCCCCCTTTACTTCTGGGATAAAAGTTAGACTGCAGGCTTCCAGGGCATAAACAAAGGTATAAACACTGGTCTACTTTGTGCCTGGATAGAAGCCCACAGCAAACCTGCAGGGAGACAACCTTTCTCCTGTCATGACACACACGGAAGTGTGCATTCTTATACCATATACTCAGCTAAATGGATAAGACTGCCATCCCAAAGGACAACAGGCTCCCTATCTTGCTTGACACAGTGTCCCCCATTTGCAGTATGTCAGACCCCTTAGTTGGGGAAAGCTGTGGGGTATGCAGGCAGTAACCAGGGCCCTCCACACTGTGGTAGGTCCTGAGAGCACATGCAGAGCTGGCTGGCTCTCTCTCTCAGCTTCGATCGAACACAAGCACTTGCTTAACATTTTCCTGTACGTTCTTACATTTTCCAACAGCCTCCCTGCCCCCCCCATCCACACATTCCACAACAGGGCAATTAATTGTTCTCTGCTGTTCACAGCATTGGTGTGCACAGCCATGACTGTAGGCTTGCTTTGTTCCCAGTTTAATCAGTGGCTGTCCCTGGCCATCCCTCAAAAAACAGACCGAACTAGCCAGCTGCAGACCCAGCTTTCTGCGAGCACCGACACTGGCATTCAAGTGGCCGCAAGAGAGCCCACACAGTGCCCAAAGAGAGCTCATTCTTCTCCTCTCCCCTCCTCACAACTGACAGGCTCTGAGGAA
The DNA here is from genome assembly GCF_964662115.1 of Mustela nivalis. Classification (NCBI taxonomy): domain Eukaryota; kingdom Metazoa; phylum Chordata; class Mammalia; order Carnivora; family Mustelidae; genus Mustela; species Mustela nivalis. The sequence continues at coordinate 59,393,556 of NC_139027.1, forward strand.
GGAAACCATGAGCTCTGGGCTTGGCAGCGGGGCAGGAGGCTCTTGTTAACAGCTTGCCTTCCTGTTTATATGGGGTCTGGCAAAACTGTTAATTTCTCTCACAGAGGTGACAAATAGGAAAACCAGAAACGCCAAGGAGTAGCAGCTTGGAAAGCTGCCTCAGAGAGACTTCTTGAAGCAAGGCAGGGGCTGCAAGTGTGTGCATTTGTGAGGTGGGGGAGGGGCATCTTGGGATCCAGTCCCAAGAAGAAGACATCCCTCCAGAAAGATGCACGGAGACTCACTGTACAGGCCTGCCTCACCTGCTATTCTGCTTTCCACAAAAGCATCCCTGCACAGTAAGCACCTGGAATAGGACCTGTAGGGTCTCATGCATCATCCACGCGTGACTCTGATCTGGCCCTGAAGTAGAAACCACTCCCAGAAATACACCAGGATTCATGGCCCTCTTCCTGCTGCCTCTCCCTTAAACCCTGGCATCTTAAACCCTGGACTATTTCTCTGCCTTGCTTGTACATTGAAAGCACTTGGGGGACAGTATGATTCAATTGTCCTGGGGAGGGAGCTGGGCCTTAATCTGTTATAAAAGCTACTCTAGTGATTCTAATGAGCCAGCCTGTGTTGAAAATGTTGGGAAGGAAAAATTTTTCCTCTACTCTCTTAGGTTCAGTAACTGAGGGACTGCAAATTTAACTGTCAAAAGATTAACAGGAGAAAGGCAATACAAATTTATTCATATTTTACATGCATGGCAACTCACATAAAAGAAGCTAAACTCAAAGAAGCAGTTAGACTCAGAGCTTATATGCTCTTCTTAATAAAGAAAAGAGGGTTTGGGCTTTAAGGGACAATCAGTTATGGGGAAGTGACTAGGAAAGACAGGGGGAAAATGAATGTAAGACGAGTAGTTTTAGTAAGGCTTGTTCATGCAGACTCATCTTAGTGCTGATTCCAGGGATGAGTTGTTTTTCTTTCCTGGTATGGGAGAGGAGTACATCTTCAAAAGGGAAATCTATGCCACCTTCACAAAAAGAAATTTATGCCCTGCTTTTAGGTGGATAAAGTGAGGGCCAAGAATTCTTCCTGCAGCTATTGCTTCTCAGTTGCTTTTAGCTCAAAATAATCCTTATTCCAAAATGGCCTATTTTGGGGTGGCATATCCTAACTCCTAATCTACCATAAAGGATAGATTATTATTGTGTTGTTCCATTATTATAAATTAAATACTATCTCATTTCAGAAAGCTGTTTATCGGGGTAGGGCTGGAGGCAAGGAGTGAAATGAGGAGCAAACTTCCAATATTCCAATAGGCACAGCCCTCTGCTAGAGTGACCACCATCCTGATTTGATGGGGACTGGGGGCACAGGTTTAGGGAGGTGTTCCTTGGATGTGGATCTTTGGGAGCTAAAACCCCCAAAGTCAGTGACCCTACTAGACCCCAGGGGATCCTGGACTTCCTTTGATTATGGGGTCCCTGAGCCTCTTGAAGGCGGGCATGGAGTATTATTCCTGTTTTCATTCATTAGGACCTGCCATTTAGTAGGTGCTCATTATCTAGTTCTCAAGTTTGCTGCCTCCTATTTAATACAACAAAGGTCCTTGGCTTCTGAGAGTTTATGTGGGAATGTTACCGTGCTTCCCTGGCCAGGAGAAAGACATGGTATTATTTGTTCTCCAGAGAGAAGCAGCTTCCGAGTGGGTGGGAGAGCAGGTTGTAGGCTGGCTTTGGGAGAGTATTTGCAAGTCTGTGGACACAGAATGCTGTGGCTGCAAACACTGCAGAGAAATGGAGCTATTCTCAGCATCGATATAGAACTCATTTAAATATCCCTATGCACACAATTCCCATCAAAGGGACCGGATTACAAAAATTAACTATTTTGGAGCTTTTTGTCTCTTATAGAAGGAAACCCAAGATGTAGTCTCCCCCTCTCTCTCTCCTCCAGTATTACATGAAGAGGGTAAAATAAGGATTGGTACCTTTGTGGAGAACACTGTAGCTTTCTTCTCAGGCATTCTGAGGACTGTCAAAGCCTGACAGGCAGACCTTCCAGAAACTAATAGTGAGGGCCTCCCCATCCCACCACACCACCCCCTCCAAGCCTTGGTACAGCCACTTTGGCTTCCTGCACAGCCCTGGAGACCTGCCAGGATCCTGCTCATCACCTGTTTAGGAGGCTCCTACCCAGCCCCTCTTACTTCTACTCCTGCAATGGTTGGCTCATGCCTATGCAACTCTGGGAAGTCCTATCTCCTCCTCTATCTTCTGCACATTTCTAATGCAGACAGTCCATATCACAATGCCTGGCATCCCTCTGTGTTCCCTTCTGGGAGTAACCAGGTAATTTTTTCTGCCAACATCTCCCTTGCTGATATATATGCTCTGCCCCCATACTTCAGTCTTGTACTCCTGGAACTATGTGGAAACCTGGGTGGCTGTGGTCTGCCCACCTGCTCACCGTGGTGTCTAAGCAATAGGAAAATAGTTGGGGTGATGGGGGGAAGCATAGTGTTGGCTCTGCTGCCATGAGGCCTTGGGTGTGAGTTTTCTTTTTTTTTTTTAAGATTTTATTTATTTATTTGACAGACAGAGATCACAAGCAGGCAGAGAGGCAGGCAGAGAGAGGGGGGGGGGAAGCAGGCTTCCTGCGGAGCAGGGAGCCCGATGCGGGGCTCCATCCCAGGACCCTGAGATCATGACCCGAGCCAAAGGCAGCAGCCCAAACCACTGAGCCACCCAGGTGCCCCTACATGGTCGCCTTCCCTGCTTCTGTGTTGTGGGCTTCCCTCTGGAACCTACAGGACTATAGGTTGTCTACCATCTCAGCTGCAGCTTCCACTGTGTCTTGGGATCCTAAATCCTGGCCATATCCTCAGCTTAGCCCCACAGAGAGTAGCTGAGCACACCATCAGCGGCCTCACTCTGGAGTCAGTTACCGTGAGTTCTGTCTGTATGGTTAGATCCTCCCAGGATCTTAGTTTTCTCATCCATAAAATGGAGATAAAAATAGAGTGACCCACTTTTGTTCAAACAATTAGAACCATACCTGAGACATATCAAATGCTATTATTTAATATTGTTTTAATGGAGGGAAAAGAGGCCCCTGAATAAGGTGAGTCCTATCTCCCAAAGTTCTTCCATCTTTGGGTTAGTTCTTATTGTTAGAGGCAGTTCCAGTCTAAGGACTCTAACCCCAGCCACTCCTGGGTTTCTTTTGTGCTGTCCTATGCCTCCCAAAGAGGCTAGCCAGGGCCAAGTTCTAAAAAAAGTTTCCTTTAATTGCCACGGATATAGTCTATTCTAATTTCTTTGTATGTGCTAGTTTTGATCTCTCAAACCTCTGTGGGCTTGTTGAAGCAAGCAGTTCTGTGTCATGCACTTTCTTTATCACCCAACTAAGCCTAACATAGTTCTAAGCACTGGCTGAGTGACACATTAGAATCTGGGAGAACCCAAAAGCAATTTTCTACCCATATTGCCTGATGTCCGTAAGACCAAAAACAATCCTAAAGGGAGCCCCCTACCCCCTACTCTGCCTTGTTAATCTTACACATCTTCATCTGGAACAGGCGAGTTAATACCTGCCTTGGATTTTGGTCAGTTGGCATTGTGGAGGGACAATTAGGAGAACTTCCAGCCCTAGCCTCTGTCTACTCCCTGAGATTTAGAATAAGCCCAGATAGCTATATTGGGAGGCAGACGGGAAGCTACCAGCCAAAGTCAGTAAGTAGACATCCTCTCTCCCTCAGTTTTATTTCCTCAGCAGTGCACTGTAATAAAGCTGAGCCTAGAGTCTGCGGTAATAAAACAGACATGAGCCATGAAAAGGCTATAATTCTAGGCTGCAGGAAAAGCCCCAAGGCTCATCCTCCATAGCCACCCTTCTTTTACTGGAAAAGGAGCTGTTTGTGACATCTCTCAGGTCCCTCTGGCATTTTTAGAGCCTTTGTTGGAAAATGTTTTTCTATTAGCATTAAGTCTGTGTTATCCTTGAAAACACTGAGTAATAGGTGAGCTAACCTATTTTCCATAAGGAACTCTAAATTCCCCCCATTTGTCTGAACAAAATATCTGTATGCTCACCCAAACTCGGAACTACCTGCTGTGAAGGCTAAAACCCCACCAAATTTTGCTTTAGCACTACTGCTCCTGGGACTGTGGGCTGGTCCCACATGCTAGCCAGGGTCCTCCTTTCTGTGTCTGAGTCCTTGGTCTGCTCTGATATAGATACAGTCATGTTGATGGGGCCAGGAGTCCTTCTGGCAGATGGGATGAAACACCATAGACTAACTACAGTCAGCAACCCTTGGAGGAGAAGCCAGACCTTAAATGCTTTGCTGTGCAGAAACTGTCAACCAACAGTGAAACAGACCAGCCCTGGCCCACCACGCCTGGGCATCCAGGCTCCACCTATCCCTTGCCTGAAAGGCCCTCCCTTCTCCTAGACACATCACAATCCTAGGATCTTTCAACAGTTGGCCCTAGCTCCTCCCTCTCTACTACCCATTTATTTAGGGTGTCTCTATTGAACACCACTTGAATTCTAGGAAGTAGGCTAGGGATGGGGGTATGAAGACAAAACACACAGGACCTTCCTGCAAGGAGCTCAACCTAGGAAGCCTTCTCTAATGACACCAGCCCCAAGCACATGCCCTTTTTTGTACTCCTGTGAACATCATCTGGTTGGTCCAGCCTTGGCTTTCACTAATATCATCGCCAACTTAGAGATGGATTTAAATGAGTCCCTAGGAGGTTCAGAGCATTGTCCAAAGTCACAGAGTCAGTTGGTAGTTCTTAAGGACTCCACCTATCTCTATGTTGGTCTTATTTCCCCCAACTGGCCTCCAAACTTCCAAGGAGGTGGACTAGACACCTTAGCTTCTCTACCCTTCAGCCAACTCCATTGCACACACTGAGAGTCCAATAAAGGCTGATAACTTGGTAATAGCCCTTGGGCCAGTCCAAGGTCACAGGACTGCTCTGCATGGGACCCCGCAGCCCAGACTCTGCATCCTGAGAGGCTATGTTTATTCTCCATTGTTCTGGCCTCACGCTCACATTCCCATGGTGCAGCCTCCTTGTGAGAAGCAGCAGCCTTCAGCTTCCAGAAGTGGACCTGCCTCTCACTGTTTACAAACAGCTTTTGCTTGCTCCAGAGATGCTGTTCTTAAGATGGGAGAGGTTTACTTGATTAGGGGTCTTGGTTGCAGTCTTCTTCCTTAGAGTAAAATCACATTACCCTGGTCTCTTTTTTCCCCATGAGCCATTTGTGAGGAATGGGAGGTAATGAAGAAAACTGAATTTTCCTCCCGAGGAAACTTCTGGGACAGCTCCTTAGGAGGGGCTGTGTGTAGTCTTGCCAGAACAGCACAATGTGCAGGAGGGATTAGTGGAACTGTGCAGGAAACTCCAGTGGACCCGCCCCCCTGATGGCCGGCTAGCCACAGTGAAGTCACTGAGGACCCTGTGGGCTGGGCCTCTGACCAAGAAAGGTCGGCCTGGTTATCACCAGCCAAAGGCTACTGTGCCCAGGAAATGTTCCTCCATAGACACAGCCTCACTTGAGATCCACAGGCTATGGGCCAAAGACTGTCCACAGGAGTTTGTCCCTCTAAGGGCAGCCAGAACAAGTGGGGGAATTTAGGAACCAGGAAATGAGGACTCTGCATGGAACTCTTGGATTTCGGGATTCAGGTCAGAACCTCGTTGAAGATTTGGTTGATGTCTCTGCAGCAATTTAAATGTCCACCTCACCAGAGCCGCCTCTAGAATCTGGGGAGCTGGGAGAGAGGTCTCAGCACCTCAGAATGAAATCCTGGGGGTAGAGAAGCAGGGAGGGAAGTGCTCAGAGTAGAGAGACAAGGTGTTCCCCCACCCAGAGGTGTTCAGTGTGGTGGGAGAATCTGACTAATAAAGCTTACTTGTGCCGAAAGGAAAAAGAACCCACTCTAGAGGCATCTTCCTAGAGCTGAGAGACCAGGGAGAATGAGCCACCCACAGATGACCTTGTTTTAGGGACCAGGGAAAGGAGGGGACACATTCTGGAAGAATCTCTTCAAGGCACTGAGAACATCAGGATACAAAGGTGGAGGTCCTAGGGCTGGGCTAGGGATGGGCTTTCCCAAGGGCAGGGGATGGGAAAGAGAAAGGACACCTTGAGACAGACTTGCAGTCCGTCAGCAGGACCCAGGCTGCCTGGGTGGCTGACAGCCAGGAGACAGCCTGCTTCTAGGGCACCAGACACCGCCTCTTCCCAGAGACCATGAAGTCTCAGCCAACAGAAAATCCACCTGGGCCTCCTTGTGCATTTTCTTGTTCTCAGGAGCCAGGAATGTGCCACTTCCTTCTGTCTCTCTGACCTCAACTACACTCAGCAGAACAGCTGGAGATTCTCCAAAAGCTATTTGCCTCCCATCATCTGGCAACAGGCAACAGGCAGACTGAATAACCATCACCTTTAATTTTTGTTTTCTTGAAATAAAATTCCTTAGAAAGAGCTCTTAAAATGAGAAGAAATCCTAATTTGGCAATGCCATTGAATGTTTCCATATTTCAGAGCAATTCAATCTCTGGATTTTTAGAGAAAGAAAGATGGAGAGAAAGAAAGGGGAAAGGAAAGAAGGAAGGGAGGGAGGAAAGTAGGTAGGAAGGAGGGAGAGAGGGAAGGAAGGAATGAACGCACTGAAAAGGACTGAAGCAAGAAGCTAAATTAGGCCCTGTGGTTTGATAATGAAGATAAAAGCCCTAGCAGAGTTCTCACTTCCCCAGATCACGGGTGGGCCAGGGCCAGTGACCGCCCAGCCTTGCTCACCACATCGCCCAACTCTGGGCCCATTTTGAGGGAAGAAGAGCTTAGCAGTCTCTACAAGCCCAACCACGCTGGGCCTGGCCTGAGGCTGGAATATGCCACTAGCCAATTTAGACAAGTTCACTCTTGTATATTAAAAGTTGCCTGCGGGCGCCTGGGTGGCTCATTTGGTTAAACAGCTGCCTTTGGCTCCGGTCATGATCTCAGGGTCCTGGGTTGAGACCCTTATCAGGGTCCCTGCTCAGCAGGGAGCCTGCTTCTCTCTCTGCCCCTCCCTCCCCATGCTCTCTAATAAAATCTTTAAGAAAAATAAAAGTTGCCTTACAGCACATGCAAATTAAAAATTAAGTGTGTCTGACATAACAAAGTTCATTTGAACATTTTTGGAACAATAAAGGTGTTCTTTGACATGGCCCTCCTGTGCTATCTTGACAAAGGTAAAAGAGTTAGCGGTCTCCTCTGGCTGACCCCATGGCCCACATCCAGGCGAGGGTGTGGGGGTCCCAGGTTGCCTCCTCTCCTATTCCAAGGATAACACATCGCTCCATCAGACTCCCCTGCCTTCCCCCCCAACCCCAGCTAGTCGCCTTCCGCCTCTGATGGCCCTTCTGCTCAGCTCGTTAGCACCATATTCAGGGAGCTCTGTCCCTGAGGTCAGATTTGCTGACACACATGAATAGGAGCATCTTTGGATCTCTTGCTTGTCCTGCCTCATCAACTGGACTAGAAGATTTTACTCTCTAGTTCTCCCATGTTCACAGGTGGGTCTGGGATGGACAGTCTCCACTCTGACAACCATCTACCCCCAACACCCACATGCACGTACACACCAGCAAACTAAAGTTTAGTTTCTACCCAGCAAACTAAAGATTAAACATGGTGGTGACAAGCCCAGGAATAGCCTAAGTCAGGGCCCCAATTGTAGTTCTACTGGAGGCCCCTGGTTTTTTAAGGTGACAAATGACTGTCCTTTGGACTTTCGATTAAATGTCACATGATTCTTTCATTTGAGGGGTTCTTTCATCCCCCCTGGAAACCCTGGCAGCACAAGAGCCAGTGTGAATGTGCTCACACACCCCTCACCTCTACCCCATGCAGCCTCAGCCCCCGCAGCAGCTTCTTTAAGAGCAGGGAGGCGGTGGGGCCGGCTGTTTTCACAGAATCACATGGAAGAGCACCAGAACTGGGCCCCAGCCCAGCCACGGATGAAGTGGAAAAGAACAGTCATAAAGGCAGGAAAGGAAATAACTGTAGCCTTTACACACTGACCAGACTTCAAGCCCAAGTCTGCCCAACTCTGAGGCTGCCGTTAAACACCAGGGACGCAGAGGCTTCAGAGCCAGACCCAGGTGACCACCATGGTGCTGAGAACTCGGTTCCTCTCAAAGAGGTCCCAAGTCACAAACACCTGTTTTCACAATGAGCACCTGCTCTCTGATTAGAAAAGATAGCAGACAGGGCATGTGGAAAGCCGAGCAGCAGGCAGACACGCCTGTCAGTGCCAGCAGGCCCAGGAGAAACTCGAACACTGCCTGAGGCCCTGCCACCTGGCCCTTGGGGGAGTGGGAGCCTATGGAGCTGGGGTGGGGGGAGCCCAGTGGGCCAGAAACCCCCCCACTCTCCCAGTCCTGAGTCATCACAGTCCCACCTGACCCTGTAGGCAGAAAAGAGAACCACTAAACTTTAGCCACAGGGTTGAGAGCTTGAGAGGCCCCAAGCAGGGCCATTAAGGAGCAGTCTCCCAATGAGACTAAGCAGAGCAAAGTGAGAGAGAACTCTGCCAGGAACCAGAACATAAACCTTCAGTTGGCACCTGGGACAGAAGCCCATTCTGCCTTTAGGAGTCCTTGGCTTGGCACCAGGACTCCAGAAGTCCCTACGATAGGTCCAAGTTCACGTGTCCATAGAATGCTAAAGTGGGAAGGGACCTTCTGTGGAACTTTTCTAAGTCTTTCCTCCTCTGTGGGTCACAGTTCAGTCTGCATATCTAGCTATACAATGATGGCCTTGGACTAGGTCCCTGGGTCTCAACTCTGTCTGCACATGGGAACGACCTAGGGATGCCATGACCATGAGCCTGTGATTTCTGCAATTGCTTCCAAGTAATCCGGGAAGACGGGTGTTGGGGGGGGGCAGTGGAGGGAGCACTGTCCCAAAACTGGCTAAGACTTGTACATGATGGGCAAATGGAGGGAGAAGACCATTCTGTTTAGTGGACTGTTTTTGAATAAGAAGTTAAAAAAATGAAACTACTAGTGTCCTAAGACTACCTATTCCTGATTCTCACCTGGAATCTATTAAATTGGAATGTCTAGGGGCTGAGGCCCTGGCTTGGGGTTTTCAAAAGGAATCCCCAGGTGATTCTTGTGTGCATCCAGGATCGAGAGTACTAGCTAGATGCTCTCCATGGTTCCCACATGCCACTGAGCTCGAGCCACCCACACCTTCAATCAGACATAGCAAGTCACATTCAGATCTCATTTGCTTTAACTGCCCACTGCTGGAGCCCCTCCTCTCAGAGGAGACAAGACAGGAGGAGGGCTTGAACAAAGGCCCTCAGTTGTACTTAGAATAGGGAGCCCCGGTTAGGCTATAACCCCAGGTTACAGTTAGCCCTCTCTGCCCCAAATGCTGAACCCTCAAACTGGCTGCTTCCTAAGGCCTCCAGGGCCACCTGTGTCAGCTCAGGGAGGATGGGGGAGTGCCCCTCCAGGTGCATCGGGAAGTTCTGGACAGGACTGATCCCCCTCACCTGTTATAATGAGCTTGAACTGGAGCCTCATTTCCAGTCTCCTCGTGTGGCCGAGCAAGTCACATTCCTATTGCATTTGGTTTGACTTCCCAGCAGACACTGAATGTTCCTGGATGGCTTCCCAGCATCCTTTCTTTCCCTGGTGCATTTCAGCGTCTGGGACCAAGCAGCAGCAAACATGCTCAGTTTGGATTTCCCCTCAGGATGTGCAGCTTCCCGGGGCCCCTGAAAGGTTCCACCTGCTTTCACCACCCCATCATTCCAGAACACCGACTGGAGACCCCTGGACCCCTCACCCTGAGCCACCCGATCCTACAGGCTAGATTTCCCTTCACTCTCCCCATTGGTACAGACCTTTACATTCCAGACTTAGCAAACTCCTCAGAAGGCTCCCCTTCTCTCTTGGACCCTTTGTCCTTTGTTAATGACTCATCACTCTGCAGGGGAGAGCCTGGACCTTTCTACAATACAAGGACTTCTTAGGTTATATTACTACTTTGTTACACACGTGCCTCTTCCTGCCTTTTCTGTTGCTGAAGCTGGTTCTCCAGTTTTGGCATTTAAGTCCTTTCCTATCTCATTTCCCACTACTTCGCTATTGGAAAAGAAAAAAAAAATTTTTTTTAAGCTTTCTGCTTTGGTCTGTCTGGTCTGCTTATGTCGCCCAAATGTTCCTTGTACTTTTAAGTCTCTGCTGAGGCTAATCCTCCAGCTTTGAAAAATGGATTGCCCTTTTCTCTACCTGCCATCCTTAGTACTTGTCAAACCAGGCAACAATAATAGAGGTTAAAACTTTTTGAGCCTGTGCCAACAGTGCTAAGCACCATCTATGCATCATTTTACTTACTCCTCACTTAAAAAACAAAACAAAACAAAAAAAAAAAAAAACAAGCAAATAAACTTTAGACTTACAGAAAAGTTGCAAAAAATAGTACAGAGAACTCTGTACTCACCTACCTTCCCCTAATTTTTAAAGGGGGATGATGGACAATCATCTTATACAACCATAACATCTTATACAATCATAGTACAATTATACTTTTTCCTCCCTAATGCCCTCTTTCTTGTCAAGGATCCCAAATTTGGTTGTTGTGTCTTCTTGTTCTTCAATCTGTAAACCGTTCCTTTGTTGTCTTTGTTGACCTTGCCTTACTGATGGGTGCTGATTAGTCATTTTGTAGAAAGTCTCTTAATCTCGGTTGGTCTGAGGTTTTTCTCATGCATGGTTGAGGATCTGTGCTTATGGTAAGAATGCCCCAGAAGCGATGCTATGTCCTCAGAGCACCATACCAGGGGCTTCATGATGCTGATTGGTCAGCTTCCAGTAAACCTTGAGCCCTTAATGAAGGTGGTGTCTGCCAGGTTCCTCCATGGTGAAGTTCCTCTTTCTCTCTTAACAATTCATAAGTACCTTGGGGGAGATACTTCAAGACTATGCAAATATCCTTTTTCTCCTCTGATTCCTGACCATAGAGTTCATACCCACCCATGGATCTTGCTGGCAGCAGCTGCTACTGTGATATGGGTCTAAAGGGGATTTTGTATTTCATGAGGGTCCCTGTTTTACCCCCTTGATAGAGGACAACACGGTGGCTCAGATCTATATAGGAACTTGATCAAGGTCCTAATGCTCCTTAGCACAGGGTCAGAACTCAGGCACCAAAGCCCTGCTTCTGACACTAAGCTCTTTCTTCTCCTCTTTGAGGAGTGGTATTCAGCAAGTACTTGCTAACCCCGTGGTCCTGGAAGATTGAAGAGCTCATGTGTATCAACAGAAGGAGCTAGAACCAAAAAATGTCTGGCTTTCTTTCCTTTTTCCCAGCCTGAAAGGTATTATGGCCGCACACACACCTGGACCTATGAACAAGAGTGGGCAGGATCTCCCTGAGAGGCAGAGGGCATAAGCCTGAGGCTCACTGGTGGGACAGGGGTGGGAGAAAGTTTGAGAGAAAAAGGCAGATAAAGAAGGGCTTATAGTACCAGGTTCATCATTTTACAGATGAAACAACTAACTCCATGCTCTAGGGTTTTATTTGTTCTTATCAGACCATCAAGAGCAAAGTTATTCAGGAGAATTTACCGAACTCACTGGTAGGAAGTGCAGCCTGGAAGCTCAAGGGCTTCCCCTAATTACTAGCATCTCTGTGCCTCTAAGTTCTCATTTGTCCATAATACAACAAATATTTACTGATCACCTTCCATGCGGCACCACAATGCGAGCTACGGGGAATACAGTTGTGAGCAAAACCAGGGTCCCCTTGGCGCAGTGGGGAGGGCTTGGTTTGTCCGGTCTTTTCTGGGCTGTGGGTGGAGTAACTAAGCCAGAAGCAGCAGCCAGAGCAACAAACATACTAAATGAGGTCTTGTACAGGCTGGAGAGAAGGTCAGGGACTTAAGTTCACATGGAGCTGCAACTCAGGTCTTACCATGCCAATTTCAGGGGTTTCCCTGTGCCAACATGTTCTTCATTCATCTTTGTTCACTTTTTAAAAGATTTTGTTATTTATTTATTTGAGGTGGTGGGGGCAGTGCGGGAGGGAGAGGACAAACAGAGGCTGATGCAGGGCTTGATCTCACCATCCTGAGATCATGACCTGAGCCGAAATCAAGAATCGGTGCTTAACCAACTAAGCCACCCAGGCACCCCCATCTTCATTGACTTTTTGACACAGGGGGCAGAAGGTAGCAGGAGGAGGACCGCGGCCTCACAGTGCAGGTGTTTATGAGGATGGGCATGCACGTAGGGCTGGGGCCAGGGCAGAGGGAAGGAAGCTGGACATGTGGGAGGACTGGGGCTGAATGGCAGAGGAGATTGCTCATAAGGAAACTACAGGCTGCAAACCGTGAGAAATAGCCTTCAGGAGCCAGTTTCAGGCTTCAGTTTCCAACTCCTGTGTTCTCTGCTCTTACAGCAACTGTCAGCCCACTGATCTGGCTACCCAGGCCAAATGCCCAGGACCTGGATCCCAGGTTTTCACAGTGAAAGGACAGGGTAGGTGAAAACCGACAGTGTTGAGTGTGGTGACAAGTCCTAGACTAGGAGTGGTCTTGGAGTCTCTTCTTAGCTCAGCCAGAGTATCTGTTCCAATCCATTCACTTGTCAGAATCCAGTCCTCTGAGCCGAAGGAGGGCAGGCTCAGAGGTTTTCCATCTGAATCACCAGATGGATTATGAAAGTAGATCCCAGGCCCATACCAGAGATGGGATACAGGAAGCCTGGAAGTAGTCTCAGGGACATGCCTTATAACAAATACCACCAAGGAACTCTGGGTCATTCTCAAGCCTGGGCTCTACTTCAACTAACAGTGTGCTTGGTCACCTCTGGGTTCCCTGGAAGCATTTTCCTGGGCAAGCCAGGGGCCTTAGGTCAAGTAGAGAGGAGGCCACATTTTCCAGAGGCTCCCTGTTAGTGTGGGATAGGCCAGCGGAAGGGGCTGTTTTCTCCCACTGACCAGGCAGGGGTGGCCAAGAAGGACACCTGCCTCCAGGGAACCAGAACTTGAGGATGAGGGCACAAACTGCTGCTCTCTTCAGGTGTCCGACATCATGCTTACCTCCATCTCCCCCCATCCCTGGTGACATTAAATCCCAGCCATACCAAAGCTCATTTGAACATATTTGTTTACCAGAGAGCAGAGTTCAGGACCTGACACCTGAAGGTTTTCCCCAGACTCAGGAGATCAACAAGTTGAGGAGACCTATAGGTCTACAGGTGTCTGAGGAGCTAGCCAGAGACCCCAGGACCCAGTTCCTTTGTGGGAAATCACATACTCACCAACTGATAGCTCTGAATCTGTCTGTCCTCAAAGCTCCATCTTTCAAGGTTTTCTTCCTCTATAAAACTGTCCCTATACCCCCAGCCATAATTACCTGCTTCCTCTTCTATAAGTTGGCTATCATTCTAGTGCCCATCTCCAACACCAGCTGGAAGTAGGGACTGTCCCATCTCCCCCACCCCTCCCCCCAGAGAGCCTTAGCATGTGTTTAGCATATTGAAAATAGAATTGGGATTCCTGGATGGCTCATTTGGTTAAGCATCCGACTCTTGGTTTCAGTTCAGGTCATGATCTTATGGGTGGTGAGATTGGGCCCCCCACTCAGCAGGGAAATTTTCACCCTCTGTTCCTTCCCCAACTCACTCAAGCTCCCTCTTTAAAACAAACCTTTAAAAAGAGAGGAAGGGGGACGCCTGGGTGGCTTAGTTGGTTAAGCAGCTGCTTTTGGCTCAGGTCATGATCCCAGTGTCTTGGGATCGAGTCCCACATCAGGCTCCTTGCTCGGCAGGGAGCCTGCTTCTCCCTCTGCCTCTGCCTGCCACTCTGTCTGCCTGTGCTCGCTCACGCTCCCTCTCTCTCTCTGATAAAATCTTTAAAAAAAAAAAAAGAGGAAGGAAGGAAGGAAGGAATGTAGGTGGGTGCACAGTCACACAATTGAACACAGAGCTTATAATTATGTTGGAAGAACGACCTAAGAATAAAAGAGTTCCCTTTGAATCTAAGGACTCATTTCTCCCACAAAAGACAGAGACAGTTAAGAACCATGATGTAGCAGGGCTGGTGGAAGGCAAAAACCTATTCACATCTGGTTGTGAGGTGGTCCCCAGCAGCGAGGGAGGTTTTGAAACAGAATTCAAAAGCTAATGGGAATCCTAGAGTCCATGAGACTAGAGAGGGGCAGCTGTAGCCCATACAGAAAAGGCTTAAAAACAAAACAAAACAAAACAAAACCTAGTACTCAAAAATGTTTATGGCAAGATTTTTAAAAATAATGTTATTAGTGACATTGGGGCTGACTGTGAACATGCTCTTTTCCCCTCTGGTAAGGAGTTTATGTTGACCACATGAAAATTCGATTAAGCAGTACAGTTTGTTTGGTAAGTTTGTTAGTGTGTAAAGCCGTTTTGGCATTGTTTGTGGAAATAAAGCGTTAGCCCTGGTTGACTGCTTACAGAAGTCTCCTGTTGTGACAGGCTGGAAAATGAACTCAGTGAGAATGTTTATGTTCTACATAGTGACTGGTCAGGAGAACTAGTCAAGAAGCAGAAACATGGGCACTGCCTGAATGCCACGTGTCTATGACCCAAGGGCAATCTGTAGTAGAAGGCTTTTAAATTCCTAGTAACTTACTTTCAACCTCTGGGAACAATAAGGAAGTTCCCAAAGGCCCTTAATCTCTAGATGAAGCAGATTTCAGTGATACATAATCAGGGACTGCTGAGAGGTCATGCCGAGGCCTTGCCTCTCCACAGATGTAGCTGTCCTAAAGACAGCTGTCCCACAGCTGTAGTGTCCTATCTCCCAACAGCCAACACACAGATAAGCTATTGTTCACAAAAACCCACTGAATCCTAGTGATTCTCCCTACTGTCACATCTGAGACCTCCCTCACAAGGGAAGCAAAGATTCAACTAGCTTACAATTTTCAGTGAGAAATTCCACAAGGCCTCAAAGTTTTATACCCGTAGGTATTCACCTGAGAAGTGAAGTTGTGCAAAGTTGTAGATGAATGTTCATAGAAGCTTTATTCATAACAGGTTGTGCATTTCCTTAAAAAGTATGTTAAGTTTACTTCAAAACCAGAACTTAGTTTCTCCTCAAACTGTCTGCAGGATTCCATGCTGGCAATGTCTGAGGACGCCTCTTGAAAGAGACTCTTCCGGTCAGCGATCATGCTTACAAATATCGAAGAACCCTAAGTGCAACAACCTGGCCCCGAGTTTGCTGCCGACATAAGTATGTTGACAAGCAGTTGGAAAAACCTCTCCAAAAGGCCCAAATTCTTGGAAAAACCTCTCCAAAAGGCCCAAATTCTCCTAAGTTTTCTACTCTAAACTCTTCGGGCCTTAGTATCACAACCCAAGTGTTCATCATCTGGGTCATCAGTGCCATGCTGCTGAATGCCACATCGCTGGCTTAGCACCATCACACACATTACCTCTTGATCTTTATGAGGTGTCAAGATAGGAGGTTATATTATACCCATTTTGCGGATGAGGAAACCAATCCCCACAGAAGTGAAGTCACCTGCCCAAGGCTGCACAGCTGGTCCATCTTGGACTGGGATTGAACGCAGGTGCTCTGGTTCTTGCAGTTACTGAGGTTGCCCTGTCATGAGCGGGGTGAACTACTGGAGATAGAGGATTTCTGAACTGCACCAAAGCATGACGGTCTTAGCCTATGCAGGCTTCCCCTGACGCATACTGTTCCATCAGCTCGGCCAGGCTCTATTTCCTATCCTGCAGTGTGTGCTCACCAGGCCTTCATAAACACAAGTAAATTCACCTATCAGCCAGCCTGGATGCCCTGCTGGGATGACCAGACCAAGAGATGGGGTTTTAAAAACCTTGGGTTCTAACCTGAGTATCTTACAAGTACTAACTAATTCCTCACAATAGCCGAATGCAGTAGGTTTGGTTAGCATCCCCGTTTCTCGAAGAAGACAGAAACATAAAGGGGTGAGGAAACTTCTCCATCCTCTCACAGCTAGTAAGCGGCCAAGACAGATCTAACATCCAGGCCTTTCTCTGACACCACGTCTGGGCTCTAATCGGTCTTCCCAGAGGTTGGAGAAATAAGCCAGAGGGAAAATGCTGATGCAAGAAATGAAGGTCTTAGCTCCTTAGCAGTGGCAAAGCCCTGATCAGCCAGAGGCTACTAGGAAAGCAACCCCTCAGGTAAGGTCACAAGTAAGTGGCAGAGAAGCCAGTAAGATTAAATAAAGCCTTAATCACAAACTTGGCTCAGAGCCTAGGAGCAAAAGCTTACAGCAGCCTCGTCCTGGGCCAGCTCAGCCCTGGGCATCCCGGCAGCCCGTCCACACCCCCACCTATCTCATTAAAACCACAGTGAGATACCACTTCGCAGCCAAGAGGACAGCTACAACAGAAGAGATCGGCAATAAGAGATGGCTGCTCTGCCACCTGAAACCACCGGGACTTGGGAACCGCACTGGTCGGCAATCTGATGTGCTTGCTCCGTGAGCAATCTGACAGCACGTAGCCATCAAGACGTCCTTTCCGAGCTTTCCATGCGTCAAGAAACCAACACCTCGGACCCTCCTGCCTTTGTTCCCCGCCGCACCACCACACCCAGGGGCACACCCTCCCTTCCTCTAGCCTCCAGGCAGGGGCGCCCTTCCTCCGCGCCCAGGTGGGGAGGAAGCCCCCTGGCTCGCAGCCCTGCCGCTGGCCACTCGTGGCGGCCACGCCCCAGAATGGTTCTCTGCCTTCTCTAGGGTTAGAAGCCAGGCGGGCCAGCGACACAGAGGGCCGTGCGGCTCAGACCGCGACGCAGCAACGCGACCGGAACAACCGAAGGCGCCCGTTAGAAATGCCGAAGAGCGCAGAGTCCCACCTCTCGGCGGCGGCCGCCTGGCGACCGTTTGCACGGGGGATGCTGACCCCTGCTGGCCGCACGCGAGGACGCAGCGGGGCTGCCGCCCGGACGGCGACCGCGACGGTGACCTCGGAGGGGCCGAGTTCTCGGGCGGCCACAGCCCCACCACCCCGCCTGGAGGGCAGGGGTAGTGGTCATCAGAAGCCCTGAGTGCGAATTCTGCCCCCTCACCCTCATAATAGCAGTTCTGGCTGCCTCAGCCCTTCTCCCCTCTAAAATACTGTAAACTCTTCAAAAGTTCTAGAAGGAGATGAGTAAGAAGAAAAAAGTAAGAGGTCTGTCGTGTAAATAGCTCTGGTACCCCTCCAGGGCCTACCTGTGCTTCCAAAGGCTTCCCAGGTCAGGTCTTCCTCAGGAGCCGCCAACTCCAGGGCATGCGCAGGTGAGGCCTGGTGGTTGGTTACTGACTGGGTTGGGGGGAAGGAATCCGGGCCCCTGAAGATATCCAGGTCCTAATCCTTGGAGTCTGTGAGTGCTACTTTAAATGGCAAAAGGGATTTTGCAAGTGTGATTAAATTAAGGGGGTTGAGATGGGGAGATAATCCTGGATTATTCAGGTGAGTCTTAAAAGTAATCACAAGCGTCCTTACAAGAGGGAGGGAGAGGGAGGTTTTACTACAGAAGAAAAAGCAAACGGTATTACAAAGGAACAGGGGGGAAGGGGGATTTAAGAGGCTACTGCTTACTTTGAAGATGGGTAATGGGCCAGAGGCCAAAGAATGCAGCTCTCGAAACTGGAAAAGACAAGTAAATGGATGTTTCCCCTGGAGGCTCTATTGATAACTTGAGTTTGACCCGGTGAAACGGATTTCAGACCTTCTGATTTCCAGAACTGTAAGAGAATAAACGTGTGTTGTTTTAAACCATCAGGTTTGTAATAACTGGTTATAGCAGCCAGCAGAAACTAGCACATGGCCTTCCACTCTCAACTCCTGTATTAGGCAGTTGAGGTCAGGCAGTTAAGAAAACAAGAAAGCTCCCTACTCTATCCCCAGGGAAATTTATAATCTCCCTCTCTTGGGATTTTCAGAAGCAATGGCCAAAGAGGCTGATGTTTCACCACAGAAAATGAATGACTAATAAGCACATGAAAGATGGCTCTATCTGTAGCATTAGGAAGGGCAGGAATCATTAAAACCACAATGAGATACCACTTCACCCCCCACTAGGATAGCTATAATAGAAGACACTAACAAGCTTTGGCAAGGATGTGGGAAAACTGGAATCCTCATGCATTGCTGGTGGCATGGCAAAATGGTGTGACCACCTCAGAAAATAATTTGGCAGTTTCTCTAAAAGTTAAGCAAAAATTACCATATGACTCAGCAATTCACTCCCAGGAATCTATCCAAGATAAGTGAACATTTATGGGGTGCCTAGATATCTCCATCGGTTCCACTCAGCGTCCAACTCTTGATTTCCACTCAGGTCATAATTGCAGAGTGGTGAGATGGAGTCCTACATCAGGCTTATGCTGGGCATGGAGCCTAAGATTTTTCTCTCTCTCCCTCCCTCTGCACCTCTACCCTGCCCCTGTGTGCTCTCCCTCTCTTAAAAAAAAAAAGTAAGTGAACATATATGTCCAAAGACATGTAGGCAAATATTTATAGCTACCTTATTCATAATAGCCAAAACCTGGAAATAACTCACATGTTCATCAACAGTGAATGAAAATGTGGTAAATACAATGAAATATTATTCATCAATGAAAAGGCAGATTACTGACCTGCTATAATATGGATGAACTTCAGAAACTTTATACTAAGCAAAAGCAGACACACAAGACCACATATTGTAGAGTTCCATTTACATGAAATCTCAAGAGGTAAACTCAAAGAACTGGAAAGGTTAGTGGTTGCTGGGACTGAAGGTGGAAAGAGAATGACAACAATATACACACAGGGATCTTTCTGAGGTGATGACAGTGTTGTAAAATTGGACTATGATGACAGTTGCACAGCTCAGTTAAAATAGGTGAATTTTAGGGTATGTAAATTATACCTCAGTAAAACTTATTTAAAAAGAAGGTGCAGCTCCAAGTACATAGGTTGATGAGGGCTCAAACTTCTTAGGAGTATTTGCATTTTTTAAAAAAGATTTTATTTACTTACTTGACAGAGAAAGAGAGAGAGATCACAAGTAGGCAGAGAGGCAGGCAGAGAGAAAGAGAGGGAAGGAAGCTACCTGCCAAGCAGAGAGCCCGATATGTGGCTCCATCCCAGGACCCTGAGATCATGACCTGAGCTGAAGGCAGAGGATTAATTCACTGAGCCACCCAGGTGACCCAGGAGTATTTGCATTTTAAAAGAGGCTCATAAAAAAAGATTTCAAAACCTTGAGTAGGATGGAAGACCACGTGACAATGGCCAGTACTTCTTCAGGTCATCCTGGTTGGCAGTGTCCTACCCCACTAGCAGGTGCCCCAGCTCTACTGGTCCCTCCTTTATATGCTGGGGTAGAATGAGAACAAAGCTGCACACTTTCATCTCCCACGTTGGCTAGGGCCCCATGTGGACACCGGTACCTGCCTTATGTATCCCCATTCACGCAATAGTACCCCGGCTCCCCAGACTCAACTTTCTACAAGGTGGGCACAGAACCTGCTGCAGCCCAACCCCACAGCCAGGTAAGAGCAGCTAGGAGCAGTATAGACCTTCCACATCTGAGAAGAGCCCTTCACCTCATCCTGCCCAGCTCCTCCTGAACTCCATGCAGCTAATAAGCAAAAACGAGCGTAATGAGAACAGGAAACACATCTGGACTCCTTGCATCCCACCCAAAGTCTCCCCCGACCAAATGCCAAGGGAAGAGAAAAAAGCTAAGGGATGTACAATATAATGACTTGTAAGTAATATGTATTTGGTCATTCAGATGACCAAAATACATCTCTCAGGTGTGTTTGGTCTTCATCCACAGGTCCTGAAAATGCTTCAGGGACGTAAACGTCAGATGGGCATCTTGTTATTAATGAGGTGACTTTCAGATTCCACTCCAGGGCAGGACTTAGTTGCCAGGAGGACCGACCATGTGATTAGGGAGTTGGAACTATCAGTCCTACCTCCCATTCCCATCCCTGGGAGGGGATTTTATTTACTTACTTGACAGAGAAAGAGAGAGAGATCACAAGTAGGCAGAGAGGCAGGCAGAGAGAAAGAGAGGGAAGGAAGCTACCTGCCAAGCAGAGAGCCCGATATGTGGCTCCATCCCAGGAGGGAGGTTGAATCATCCAAAGCCCAATGACCTAGTCAATCATGACACTGTAATGGAGCCTCTCTACAAACCAAGGGGAAGCTCTCCTTTTTGGAGAGCTTCCACACTTGGGAAACAAGAATGCTTCCACATGCCACCAAGCCAGGCCCCAAGCCCCCCCCCCCCTTTTTTAAGATTTTGTTTATTTTTTTGACAGACAGACATTATGTGTAGGTAGAGAGGCAGGCAGAGAGAGGAGGAAGCAGGCTCCCTACTGAGCAGAGAGCCCAATGCAGGGCTCAATCCCAGGACCCTGAGATCATGACCTGAGCCAAAGGCAGAGGCTTAACCCACTGAGCCACCCAGGCACCCCAGGCCCCAAGCCCCTTGAGGGCAGAAGCTCCTTTGTTCAAGGCCTGGCCCTATGCAACTCTTCATCTAGCTGTTGATTTGTATTCCCTATCATATCCTTTAATAAACAGGCAAATGTAAATAAGACATTTCCCTGAGTTCTGGGAGCAGTTCTAGCAAATTAATCAAACCTAAGAAGGAGGTCACTGGAACCTCCACTATGTAGCCAGCCTGGGGCTTTCGACTGGTGTCTGAAGTGGGAGTGGGGGTAATCTGTAGGACTGAACCCTTAACCTGTGGAATCGCATGGCACCTCCACGTAGGTAGTGTCAGAGCTCATTGAATTCTCGGGGCACCTGGGTGGCTCAGTTGGTTGAGCCACACTGCCTTCTTCTCAGGTCATGATCTTGGCATCCTGGGATTGAGTCGCACACTGGGCTCCCTGTTTGGCAGGGAGTCTGCTTCTCCCGCTGACCTCTCTCCTCTCGTGCTTCCTCTCCCTCAAATAAATAAAATCTTAAAAAAAAAAAAAAAAAGAATTCACTGGATTCTCCAATACCCTCAGGGGCCTGCTAATTGATTTGTGTTGTGTATGGGGAACTCCAGCATTGGAATTAAGTCTGGGAAACATTTTTTTAATTAAAGATTTGATTTATTTATCTAGAAAAGAGAGCACAAGCAGGGGAAGAGCAGAGGAAGAGGGAGAAGCAGACTCCCCACGGAGCAGGGAGCCTGATGTGAGGCTCGATCCCAGGCCCCTGGGATCATGACCAGACCTGAAGGCAGATGCTTAACCAACTGAGCCACCCAGGGACTCTGTGATTTGGGAACCTTTAAAACAAATGGTGACTGCCTCGTTTTTAAAAGATTAAGAGCCAAACACTAGTGGTAGATTTTAAAAAGATGAGCCTACAGAGTTGTATTTCTTTTAATACACAAAAGTGTTTCTTTTTTACTTAGGGAAAGCTATAGGGCTCTGGTATCAACCAACATGTGGTGGTGGAAATAGAACAGAAGGCAGAATGTCTCCATAACAACAAATTCATAATCCAATAAAATATAACCAAGTATCAAGGGAAAAGAATCCAGAGTTCTCACTCTCTACTTTTAGGGGAGTTTCTTTTTCCCTAAAAAGACAGAGAAGTGCTGAGGTTGGTTTTTCTAGACCATGTTAAACTCTACTGGAAAACTTGTGCAACTTTGTAAGTTGGTACCATATGCTTCCTCCTCCGCTAGACACTTTCTGTGGACCACACTCCTCACCTGGAGTGTCTGGGTCACCAGAAGTCTACCTCAGCCCTTTGCCAGGATTATAGGCTGAGTCCTGAGGCAAGCTCCCCATCACCACCACCACCTACACACACACACACACACACACACACACACACACACACACACACACACGGCCTTCTCACCAGGGAGAGTCAGGAACCACAATGCAGTGGACTCAGAGAGAACAGAAGTGACAGGCAAGATCAGATTCAAGGCAGTTCTTCCTAAATTAAGAGTGTGTGATTTGATGGCACGATGAGGTTTTTACCTCCAAAGGACAATTCTCCTCCCACCCTCCTTTCTAGAGGCAGCAACTATCCCCAGAGCCTCTCTGATTGCTCCTCCCACATCTGCATTTCCCTGTTTCGAGGTATATTCTTGCCTTGAGCACCATCTGGAACCTTGGCATGGGACTAAGGCTGGGAGGGGTTGAAGGGAAGGTGTCTGCAGAGGTCCATCGGATCAAAAGCAGGTGCTATAGGCAGGTGTTTCTGTGGTGCCACATTCTGACTCAGAATTTTCCTTCTTAATGTAGGTTCTCATCAAGAGCCACATGGGGCCAATAGCCAACATGAGCAAGACTGCAGTGAACACAGCAACTCCAACCAGCAGGTCCAGGTTATTAAAGGATAGCTCAACTCCTGAAATACAAAGAAACATTTTTTTTTTTTTTTAAGAGAACCAAATGTCAGGCTTATATTTCATTACCTAATAGTCTCTCAAAAGAACCTTCAGAGATTTATAAACTCTTATCCCCGGTCCCTAGCATATTGCCTGGCACTTTCATAGATACTTATTTTTTAAGAGAATAAACAAATGAACTAACTGCTAATATTTTGTCAAAGCCAAAGCCAGACTTGGAAGAAAATGAACCTGGTAATGTAAAGACTTGTTACCAACTTTGGCTATACAGCTCCCTCAAGAACCCTATTTACATACAGAGTTAACTTTGAAAAATGTCCCTCATCCTTTTGCAATGTGGATTCTAAATTTCTTATGAGCTAATGATTAAAAGTCTCCCATCTTAGGCATATCAGAAATTAATTTTGTCTATTTTTTAAAAGACAGAAACTGTTATACATTATATGTTTATTAAAAAATTTAAAAAGTATTTTAAAAAAGACAGAAACGTTAAATTTGAGACCATTCACCAAGAGAAGCACAAGAGCCAGTTGTATTCCAAAATGTATTCTATCATCATGTAACTTACTATAGATCCAAAGAACTATAACTAGTTTTGCATACCATCTAGAAACTATCTTTAGAGCAAAATCCACAGATGCCAGATTTCTGAAACTTCAAGATGGCTGCCTCACAGAACTCATTTCAGCTTAACTCTTGTCACTGCAGGCAATGGACTGAATGTCTATGTCTTCTCCAAATTCATATTCTGAAATCCTAACCCCTCAAGGTGATGGTATTAGAAGGTGGAAACTTTGGGAGGTGATTAGGTCATGAGGGTTGAGCCCCCATGAATGGGATTAGTATTCTTATAAAAGAGGCCCAAGGGACACCCATGCCCCCTTCCACCATGTGAAGACACAGGAAGAAAATGGCTGTCTAAGAAGCAGGAAGCAGGTTCTCACTAGGCAATGAATTTGTTGGAAACTGGGTCTTGGACTTCCAGCCTCCAGAACGGTTTCTGTTGTCTATGAGCCACCCAGTCTATGGTATTCTTTAAGAACAGACCAAATGGACTAAGACATCACCTCATCTGGACACTTGGAGGGCACAGGAAGAGAAAAAATATGGAAAAATTGTATATTGTCAGTCACAAGTAGATTCTTAATCATAAGATATTCAGTTAATACTTACTGGGCCTGTATTTTGTGCCAAACGCAACCGTCCTTTGAAATATAAAAACTAAGAGACACACACAAAAACTTGAAGAACTATGAACAGCACTGCAAGGTCACTCACCTGCCCTTAGAGTCCAATAGCATCTTTGCTGGAATTTCAACATCTAATATTCAAAGAGCTGGACAAAACTTTGATGTCTAGTTGAGCCCTTCATTTCATAGGGGTGTTCAAGACACGAGGACCAAGTTCACATAGCAAGTTAGCAAGATGAGAAAGAGGAATTATATCTATTGATCTGCTGTGGTGGCACCAGGCAGTTTGTATTATTTCAGAGGTAACTGTACCAAGTGAATTACCATCCCCAACAACAACTTTAATAGGCTAAGAACATCGGATAGTTCATTAACAACTGCTCTATGCCGAACCTGCTCAGAAGAAGCTCGCTCAAACCCATGCAAGAAGACCCTGCCCAATTCCATCTTTGGTAAGAAAACCTCTAAAAGCAAGGGCATGACAGAGCCCTGGGGAGACAACCACATAGATGTTAAAGGTAAATTCTGCACACATCTACTTTCATTAGAGTCAGGAATGGCATTCGTATGGAAGTGCTCCAAAACTAAGTTTGCAAAAGAAGAATCAGTACAATGAAGATTCTTACAGTAAATGGTTTGATACCATGTTCCAAGTTCTAGAAGAGTTTCTGGAGTTTGTATCCTTCAGGGAATGTTTGCTTTGGTGTTCATGGCCAGGGATATCAGACTGAGAGCTCAATCATGCCCTGAGGATGGTACAGATCTCACAGGAGATACCAGCAGCTCACAAGCATGCAAGCTCAGAGGGCATCTGAGCATCCAGTGCGTTTGTGAGGAGTGTGCACACACCCCGTGCCAGGCTGCAGGGGGTATGGTCTTTGTACTCCTTTTGGCAGCGATATTAGTAAGAGCCAAATCTGTTCACACATTCTGCTCCATTATCACAGAACTCCAGGCCAATTTCACACTCGTTTGCATCTAAAAATAGAAGAATAGACTACTCTGGTTAGTCTCGCTATTTGGTCCCTTCTGCCATACTATCCTCCAGACTATTCCAAAGACCCATCATCTGCCTTTTCCCACTCCTGCTGGTCTCATGCTGTTCCTTGTACACATCATGCACAGCCCTGCCTCAGAGCCTCAACACCATCTGGAGGCCTCCTCACCCTGCTGGCTAGCTACATGGCCCTCTCTCAGGTGTCTTCTCAACAAGGCTTTCCCTTACCACATTAAACTACTATAATGACTGCATTTCTCAATAGAACATATCAACTTATCAACTAATATACTCTATAGTTTTCTTGCTTGTCCCTGGCTAGACTATAAAGTACAGAGGGATGGAATTAGACTTTTAGGTTCACTATTAAACCCTGAGTACCCAGGACCATACCTGATCCATAATGGGAGTGTAATAAAAAAGGACATAAATAGATGACTAGCCAGGACTCAGAGGCAAACATAACTTTTCCATGATGAAGACTGAGAAGGGGTCTGCTACCCATGGGAAATGACATGCACTAGCACCAGGGGCCTTTTTCTATTTACTCAATCCTAGCTGAATCATGCCTAATCTTCCAAGCATAGTAAATACCAACTTCCACCAGCAGCCAAGAGACCCATGCATACTTTCAAGAAAGGGGCCTCTTTTCTCCACCTCATGGATTCCTAGAGCAACCTCAATGAGGTTTCTTGGCTAGCAAGACAGAGAACCAGGCACATTCACTGCCTGAGATCTTAAGTGTAACCAGGAAATGTATATGGTGGTCACAGCATCTTTTCTAGGAATGTCTTGGAAGGGAAGAAAAGAAAACACAATCCAGATACCTCTTAGTAGAGAAATGTTAGTTTTTGAAAAGTGTGTGATTAAATAATATAGTTACAATACTATAACACAGATGGACAAACCCATTAATTTAGTTTTTATCCAGATTCTGGTCTTTTCCATCAAGTAACAAGTCTTAGTTCTTGTCTATATAAAATTTTTTCTCTTGAGGTATGTGTATGGCTCTGTTGGTTAAGGATCTGCCTTCAGTTTGGGTCATGATCTCAGGGTCCTGGGATTGAGCTCTATATCAGGCTCCCTGCTCAGCCGGGAACCTGCGTATCCCTCTTCATCTGCTTCTCCCTCTCCCTCTGCCACTCCCCCAACTCATGCTTTCTTGTGCGCTCTCTCTAATAAAATCTTTTAAAAAAATTCTCTCTCACGTGAAAATTTAGCCTGAGGAGGTAGTTTTTTATTATATTCTCCCTAGGATGTTAGCTGCTCTAGTTTGCTCTAAGTTACCAAATTGTTCTCCATTTACAAGGCAAGGGAAAGGTATGTCAAGATCTTGTTTAGTTTAGTTTTGTTTTTTTAAGACTTTATTTTTAAGTAATCTCTATACCCAATGTAGAGCTCCCAACTCACAACCCCCAAAATCAAGTCACATGGTCTACTGACTGAGTAGCCAGATAACCCCCTGATACTCTAGATTTAACACTTGATATGATTTCCTCCTTTATTTGAAGTACTTGGACTATATATAAATGAATTAGGCTCCCCCTCCCCCCAAAAATGGAATGACCACATACATATTAACACATCTTGAATAAACAACCAAACTGCCTGAATATGCACTTTTCCATTCCAGGCAGCCTGCCCTCATCATTTTGGGATGAACAGTACTCCTTTTCTCCTAATATCTGTAAACAAAAGCTGAGATCATATGAGACCACCTTTGCTCTTTACTACAGCTGGTCAACACTCAACGCATTCTTACCAGTTGATTGTGGAGGCTGCTTTCAGCCCCAGAACACAAGAAAATGTTGCCCCCCACACACACACACAAAAGGTCTGGTGCACTACAGCCCTAGGTAGATAGCTGTTGCTTATCTCTAATGGAGTGTCTTATTCTGAATAAATTTTAAGAACAGAAGTTAAAGAATTAAAACTAATTCCAGATAAGAACCGCTGAGTGACAATTATCATTACGATCAAGTCTTCCTAAAAAGAGGAAAAAAACTTGTTATCTTATTTTCCCACTTTTTGTCTATCTGTAGCATTTGCTACAGATCTCCTTTTTGAAAGAAAAGGAAAATCCTCAATGCTACATAACCCTCACACGTCAGTGAGTGCACTCCATTTTTCACCCGGAATTATGCTGGATGCACAAAGGTTTGTATCTTTTCAGAAATTTGTATTGTTATAGTCTTTTAATGGCTAGAAAGGAGTCAAGTAGAGGGTACCATAATTTATTTGATCTTGTTCACCACTCATATTTCTAACTTTTATTATAATAACCCTGTGATAAATATAATGGGATATGAGTTGTCCAAGTTCTATCTTTCTGGGATTTCTAGAAGTGGGATATGTGAGCCTGAGAGCCATTTGTTTTGAGGGGTTTTTTTTTTTTGTTTTTTGTTTTGTTTTGTTTTAAGATTTTCTTTATTTGACACAGAGAGAGAGATCACAAGCAGCAGAGAGGTAGGCAGAGACAGAGAGGGAAGCAGGCTCCACGCCAAGCAGAGAGCCCCATCCCAGGGCTCTGGGGCTCGATCCCAGGACCCTGAGATCATGACCTTAGCCGAAGGCAGAGGCTTTAACCCACTGAGCTGAAAGACCCCCCCCCCCCCGTCTTCAGGCGCCCCTGTTTTGAGGTCTTGATATGTCTGTTACCCTGTTTTCCAGAAGGTACATGATAATTTACAGCCCTCTAAGCAATGCCTCATAACCACCAATACTTGCTAGATTGTACTACATGCCACAAACTGTTCTAAGCTCTCAGTATTAACTCATTTAATCTTCATAACAACCTTATGAAGTATTATTATTCCATTTTATAGAAGAAGAAACTGAGGCATAGAAATTAAGCCAGATCTTTCTACAGGAAGAAAATTAGTTTGAGGGAGAATCCTATTGTCAACCTAGGGTGGACACGGAGGGGAAGCAGGGTTACCACAATTACTGATGCTTGTTAACAGCCTAAGATTATATCCATCTGAACTCTGAAGACACAAGGAGTGTGGGATGGGTCGCTCCTTTGTACCACTTAAGTAGCTACGCTCCTTCCCCTGAAGAGGTCAGCAACCAGTTCAGAGATCCAGCAATAATGCAAATAAATAGTAGTAGTATCCCAGTCAATTAGGTCTCAGCAAGTTAGGAACTTTTAGAACTAGAATCCTTGAGGACTTTATAAAGCTAAGGAAACAGATTTGAGGGGGGACCTTGTCCAAAACTCTCTTGGGAAATCAGCTGGGGCTAGAGACTAATCACCTACACCCCAGTCCGACAGCCCTCTCTCATGCCCAGTGCCCCTCAGCTGTGTCCCCTGATCCCCACCAGAAGGCAGACCAGCAAGGCAGGGTATAGAGGACAGTTTCCACCTGAGAAAGGGCCAAAAGCAAGGAGAGGGAGAAAAGGGAGGAGGGAGAGGGAGGGCAGTGGAGAGGAGAAAGAAGGGTGGAGTGGAGAAGGGAAGAAAGAGAACACGGAAATGTACAGGGCTAGGGATCCCCACCAGGGACTGCCGACCTCGTCACTAGAACAAGAAGGGTCTGTGGGCACCCAGGTACTTAGTCCAGTCCTCAACTTACCTCCTGCTGAGTTTCTCTCACCATGGATTTTAACACTTCAAAAGAGCCCCACCACACCCCCGCCCACACCCTGCTCAGAGACTTTTTTTTTTTCCTAAGATTTTATTTATTTATTTATTTGACAGGCAGAGATCACAAGTAGGCAGAGAGGCAGGCAGAGAGAGAGGAGGAAGCAGGCTCCCTGCTGAGCAGAGAGTCCGGGGCTCGATCCCAGGACTCTGAGATCGTGACCTGAGCCGAAGGCAGCGGCTTAACCCACTGAGCCACCCAGGCGCTCCTGCTAAGAGACTCTTTGAGGTGCTCTGACTTAACTGTTAACCTTTTTAAAAATTTATTTGTTTATTTATTTATTTCCCCCGTGGAGCTCGATCCCAGGAACCTGGGATCATGACCTGAGCCAAAGGCAGCCACTTAACTGTCTGAGCCACCCAGGCACCCCTTAACCGTAACTTTAAGTAAGACATCTGCCAAGAGACAGGAGAGAAGAATCCCTTCTCAACAAAGTGCACTGATAAGGCTTTAGTCTCACAAGCATCTTTGGGACTTTTACCCCAACCTGACCTGAAACGCATTCTTTTTTTTTTTTTTTTTTTTAAAGATTTTATTTTATTTATTTATTTGACAGACAGAGATCACAAGTAGGCAGAGAGGCAGGCAGAGAGAGAGAGAGGGAAGCAGGCTCCCTGCTGAGCAGAGAGCCCGATGCGGGACTCGATCCCAGGACCCTGAGATCATGACCTGAGCCGAAGGCAGTGGCTTAACCCACTGAGCCACCCAGGCGCCCCCACCTGAAATGCATTCTTGTTGCTTACATTTATGTTTGTGTTTACACTAGACTGGGTAGTGGGTTCTTAGACAACTGCCCCAGGGCCATGCTGCTATTCAGGCGAAGCCTGGAAAATCCAAAACCTTTGACATAATATATTAAAAAGGTATTGAGTTTGAGTATTTGTAAAGTTAGAGAGGCACATAGCTTGAAATCTGGATCAGAAAGGCTAATTTCTGATCCATTTCCTGATGGGATCAAGGTAAACAGTAATTTGTGAATATGCCCAAATATACAGCCTCTCTTTGGCTATTGGCTCACAAGATGGCTTCAGAGGACTCACGTCTGTAAACATGATTAGTGGGTTTAGAATATATCTAGTGCTCTCTGTTTATGAACTCTCAACTCTTGGGTTATACTGAAATGCTAGAAAAGAGCCATTTCCAGAAAAGTGGGTAAAATATTGTTGTATCTTCATGAGTCACAAGAGAAAGTAAAAGAAAAATTAGTTTTGCTTTCCTACTTCTATAAATCAAATTCCTAGTGTTTCAAACTTAATGCAGACATTGATAATGATTTAAGTCATAGATGAAACCTAGTCAGCTCGTATTCTGTGTCAGGCTACTGATGTTCAATATGTCCTACTGACGTTCAGTATGTCCTGTGGCTCAGTCAGTTGACAGTCCGACTCTTGGTTTCAGTTCAGGTCATGATCTCAGGGTCATGAGGCTCCCAGCACCATGTCAAGCTCCCAGCTCTTCCTCTCTCTCTGCCACTCCCCTTTTCCTACACACCCACACCCACACCCACCCCCACACACACATTCTCTCTCTCTCAAATAAATAAAATCTTTTTTTAAAAAAATCAGTTAATCCTCACAACCCTATGAGGTACTATCATTTCCATTTTACTGAGTATAAAACAGAGAGGTTAGATGACTTACCCAAGGTCACACAGGTAGAAGGCTGCAGAGCCAGAATTTAAAACCAAGCTGTCTGCAGCTTGTGAGATTTTATGTGTGTTTGACTTCCTTCTCAGTTGCCTTATCTGTTAAATGGAGATCCTATCACCAGTGTCAAGATGCCTAGGGGATTCTCAGCATTTTATAGAGTGAAATCTCAACTGGCATTCACCCTTTCTCCCATGGCCAAAGACTTATTTTTATTTCTGAGAAAAAACTGAGTCAGAGAAATCATCAAGATAAACTTGGAAGGGACCCAACAAGCTGCCTACGACAACCACCCTTCCTCTCTTGTTTGGAAGGTCACACTCCCTTCTCTGCTTTCTTTGGTCACTTAGACAAAGGAGTATGCTGCTCACAGGGCAGTCTAATCCATCTCAAAATAGGGAGGTAGCTTTCTCAATAGCAAAAGAAAAACTTCAGACAGCTTTTCAAATATAGCAGCTGCCAAGTTATCCCTTTCAATAATCTTCAAGGCTCCCCTCACCTCTGATAACTCGTACTGCGTCCCAACTTGACAAAGCTTGTCCACCTTATCTTCAAAGTAGGATATTCACAATAGAGCTCGGTCAGGCAGGGTATAAGTACAGCAAAATAAAGGACGCTTATCACCTCCCTTGATTTACATCTTCTACTTCTATTAAAATGGCCTGTTTGTGTTCTCCAAACAGTGCTAAAATAGCCATGCCTGTGACACCAAATCTCAACTCCTAATCCCGATTACCCTCCATCCTCTAACGCTGCCTCTTGATACTGACTGACCAAAAAGCAGCTTTAAAGAAAATAAACACAGTGATAACTCTCTAGGCCAGAGCAGAACATGGCCATGAAACCAAGGTTTTGTGACTCTCATACCCAATAAATGATTAAAACAATCCCAAGTCAAAGTGCCCAAGCTTCAAGGTTTGACCTGTTTATGGAGCCCTAAAGTCTAACTTAGTCAACTCCTTTGGCTAACTTTGAGGCTGCTCTGAGTTTCCAGCTCTTCCCACCTGCAGACTCTCTAAGAACATATGTCCTAAGCCTCTTGTGTTTGGGTGTGCTTGCTTGTCACTTCTGGACGGTAGCATTTAAGTGCTACACGAAGACAGAGCCTCTAGAACTCTCCCTCTCTAGTAAGGCAACCTATGGCCATCATCAGGCTGGGTACCTGAGGGCCTATGATGAGCAGAACCCACCTGCCAATGTGACATACTACAGCCTGTGTCAGAAATACATCTTCATTTTTAAGCCACTGAGAGGAGATGTTGTTGGTATTTGTTACCACTGTGTAACTTCATGGGTTCTGACTCCATTATTAAATTCCTGAAAGGAATGGAGTTGCCCCCCAACATTTCCTAGATCCTTCTTGAGCTAACACCCACCCCATCCTTTTCCTTCTTTTTCCTGATTAGACTTAATAACTTTCTTTGAAGTGAAAGTGCTTAGGATTATAGAATCCCAACTACTACTGATAAATCGCAAAGAAAACCTCTTCCTGCTGAGACAACAGCTCTCTCCAGAAGCTAGGCAGCAACAGGGGCTATTCCCACCCTCCGTGACCACCACCCCCCAACCCCTGCCACCCTCCAGCTTCAGAGATAAAGGGGCCACCAACCCATGAGCCCAGAGCATAGAAAGGGTAGTTGAAGAAAGGGAGAGAGAGATTGTCAAGGATGAACGAAGACTCTCTGAGGCCCTACCATTAGGTTCAAGCTCTCCCTAGGAGCAGCTCTCCACTGGGTGAAACAACTTCACTGCAGAGTCAACCCAGAAAATGAGAAATTTTGTGGATGTGCTCCCAGCAGAAGCACCTCTAGCTACAGATGCACAGTCACTGTTCTGACATAGACCATGACAGAAAGGAATAATGCCAACTTATTTGAAAAGTTATCAAGTTGCTCTCATTTTGTTTTCTGCCCTCCAGAGTCCCTAGTATGCCCAAGCCCCAAGCCTGTGTGGGGCTTCCCAGCCTTCCTGTCCATTGGTTCCTCTCCACCCCCCTATGCTTGGGGGCCCCAGGGTCCTCAGCACTTATTTATCAAGAGTAGAATAAGCTGCTTGGGCTCCCTCTTGCCCCTCTAACTCCCCAACTTTGAGGAAGACAAGTTTAAGTTCAACCTTATAGGATTCTAAAAACTATTATTTTGGCAGAGTAGGGTAGGAGGTAGTCAGTCGAAAGATGGGGGGGGGGAGTATTTATTTTCCTGTAAGGTATTTAGGATGGAATGACTGGTACTTGTGAGCTCATTGGATCTCTTTGGTGGAAATAAGGTATCCAGAACTGAGAAAATGTCTTTAGAGCCCTTTTTAAAGTCACTTCTCCTCACTCCAAGCTCTTCCTCACCAGGATCCCACAAAGTCTAGTCATAAACTCTTATTCAGTTGGATTTATCACTGTATTACCTGAAATGTATGAAGTTCCTAAAAAGATACTTCAAGGAGAGGTGACATTCATCTGACAGAAGCTGGGTGCCAAGAACTTTCTGGGCTCTAGCAATAGATACACTAGGGAACACATCAGGTGACCTGTACTTGTGACACTCACATTCCAGTGAGACACACAGTAAACAAGAAAACTGCTGATAGCAATGAGTGTCCTGAGAGAATTCAGCAGGGTGATGTGACATGAGCATTTGGTTGCCTCTGAGCTGAGACCTAGCAGGACGAAAAGGAGTCAGGCAGGTCAAGAGCTACAGCCACTGCGGAAGTCAGGAAGTTAGGCTCAGTGAGGGATACAGCACAGCAGAGTATCTATGAAGGGAAGGGAAGGCAAACCTCACACCTCATCCTCTAGGCCTGCCTCATTGCAAAGCAGCAATTAACACAACCCAACCTGAGGTTTCAGTACTCGAGTAACCCTTCCACAATCCTGCACAACAGGATGGCAGCCTCCTGTGGTCAGTCCTTCCTACATGCTGCTGTCCGTAACCAAGGCTGAAATGAAAAGGCCATCAGTGGTAGAACTCTTCACCACTCAGCAGGGGAAGGAAGCCCTGGGGGTACTCTCACCCTTCCAACCTGAAGTTGTAGCCTGGCAAGGGCCAGCTGGTGGAGGGTCCTGGATGGTCTGAGGCTCAATCCCGACTTCCTCAGCACTTCTCTGATCCAGGTGCTTTTCTGGGAGAGATCCCCTCCACCAGGGGTCAGGTGAGGAGTCCAGGCTGTCTCCCATGGTTGCCCTGTACAACATCTGAGCCATTTCTCTAGCTTTCTTTTCAAGGGCAGCTGCAGACCCCAATGCTGTCTTCTCCTTGCTTGGAAAGAACCACTAGGATCTGGAGGGCTGTTCTGAAGGGGCGGAGCAGTAGACAATTCTCCAAACCATCCAATCCAGGTTTACTCTGCAATCTGGGCTTCCAGAAAGGAGTAGTGAGTGAGGGCTTTGGTTAGACCCTTTCCTCCATCCCAAAGCTTGTTTAGCTGTAGCCTTGGGGCTATGAAGGTTTCATCTACAAACAAAGGCTCTTCTCCCCCATTAAGTATAAGGGAAGGGTGGGGGGGACAGATGCCCTCTAGCCCTTATGGCTTCCTCATCCCTCATCCCAACAGTCTCCTCAACCTCTGCTCTTCAGCTTTCCAGACCCATGTGGGTGATGGTTGGGTCTGAGATGGTTTCTAGCTGCCATTTTGGGGCCAGATCAGAGTGAGGCTGCTTACTACCACGGATTCTTTGCTTACAGGGGATTCTCTCCTGGGCTCAGCAAAGACAGAGTGCTGGCCTTGGAATGCACTGCTGGTGGGCCTGGAGGTCAGTCTCATGCAAAATAGCACCACACAGACAACCAGTGCCGATGTTCCAAACTTCAGACTCCCAAAGTATCTGTACCCTTGAGAGACTTTCATCTCCTCAGTGGAGGAGACTCCCTGGGCCACAACTTGTCCTGGCTCTTGGCAGTCCTCACAGCCACAGTCCAGGGGTGTAAACAACAATGTTCCTGTTGGGCCTGGGCCAGATGGCCCAGCTGCCCCGGATGTTTGGCAACTGACTGGACAGTTTCTGTGGCAATCAAAACTCCCCCAAATGGGCCTCTCCAAACCACATGGCACCTTCAGACTGAAACATATACTGCATGCTGTGTTGTCTCAACTCTGCGAAGAAGGGAAGGAAGGGAAAGGAAGGAGGAAGGACGAAGAAGAGACCTGGTTCTAGAAGACCCAGCTAAAAAGTCAGACAGAAAAGCACTACAAATGCAACTCTAGTCCCCAACTAAGAAAGAAGACCCATCTTGGGTGGCTCCCAGCTCCTGTGTCACCACGTCGGGGAAACTTCCACCTACATCCCCATAACTCCTCCCTTCGCTGGTTGACCACGGGGTCCCGTGAGTCCTTGCACTCCAGTAGGAGTCATACCTGGCCTTTGTCTCCTTGCATCTGGCCATCAGCGGTGTGTCTCTAACACCCTACCATGAGCTCCTATTCTAGAAACCAGCTGCCTCCCAGTGGCTGCTGCCCCACAGCACACTCAGGCACCTGCTGGAAGCAGTGTGGTCTGTGGAGTCATGCAGTGCTCACATCTCTGCTCTGGGAGAGAGAGGCAGAGATCACAGGGCCTGAACACACACTCGACCCCCACCCTGCCCCAGACCTGGGAAGGTAAAGAAGGAAGCCGACTAGCCGTGCATAGTTTATCAGCAAGTAAGGCCATGCTGACACTTGGACTACCCGGCCAGGTCTCTGAGAGGCTCTTAAGGAGTCTTCCATCAGCCTGAGGCAGCCTCGCACCACCTGGGTTGTATGTGAGCCAACAAAGACGCCCCTTGGGCACCCGGGTGCCTCAGTCGGCTGAGTGTCTACCTTCAGCTCTGGTCATGATGGTCCTGGGATGGAGCCCCATGTGAGCCTGCTTCTCCCTCTCCCTCTGCCCACCACTCCTGCTTGCTCTCGCTCTCTAGTGCTCTCTGTCTCAAATAAATAAAATCTTTTTAAAAACAGACAAAGACTCCCCTTATTCATCTGCCACTGGCCTTTTCCTTTCTGCTGCCCCGTCACATTTCCCTGGAGCCTCCCACCATGGCCTCATTCTCACAGACCAGTGCCGCTAACCCTGACACCGAACAGCTGGGAGTGAATAGGCAAGGCCCACCATCTAGATTCTGTGAGAGCCCCTCTCTACCCTCCAGCGAACCAGGGTTCCAGGACAGAAGCTCCAGACAGCCAGAGAATGCTGAAGCAGAGCACCCGAAAGAAAGTTGGCGACTTAACTCTTTAGAGAGACAGGGAGTTTCATTCACTTCTGCAAAAGTTAGAACTGCCAGGTTTAAGCAGACATGGCAAGAAAATGCTGTGAGCCAATACCTGCTTCTGGCACCCTGGGGGACTGGGAGCTCGAAAGGTCTCCCTCCTATAAAACTGGACCATGGGTCGTGCATACACCAAATTTCTCCTTTGCGAGGAGGAGGGCTCTATGCGCCCCTTCCCTGCCTGACTCTCTGAAGACAACCAGGAGGGAGTTCGAACAGCAAGAATTTGCTTGAGACATGTTGACCTGAGACACGAAGACCTATGGACACGAAGGCCTGGAACAGCAGCAAGAGGGGAATATGAGTCCGGGACTCCTCCCATGAGGAGCCCTGGGGCAGCTGGTGCCTATCAGCCTACAGACCAAAGCGCGTCGTCTTTGAAAGGAAGCATTCCAGTTTAGGCCTAGAGCAGGGGCCCACACACTAGCCATGTTCCTTCAGGGTCTCCCCAGAGGAGGCCGCTGCCCAGTTGGTTTGCTGCTCTGAGACTGACTAAGCAGTTACAGTAGCAAATGCCTTTGGTCCTGAGGGAGCTTCACTTCCAGGTCATGGAAGAACCAGAGAGCATGAAACCCAGAACCTGGGAATAATTCAGAAACAAAAGGGTGCAAGGGACTGTCCAGTCTTCTTCCCTCAAGCAGGTTTGTTACTTCTGTGCTCTCTCTGCCATAGGAGAAGGTTGAAAATAAGTTCCCACTTCACCTTACATAGTGTGGACCAGGCATTGCCACACTAGAAACTGTGTCCTTGGGCTCAGGTCAGGAAGTACTCACTAAACTTCCAGAAGCTAGCTTTGTTCCAGCCAGATTTGGAAAGTGGCGACAAGCCAGCGAGCTCTGCAGAAAGTTTGGATGGCAGCTCTGGGGAATTCAGCATAGAGACCAGCAGCCACTCTGCTCTTTCCATGGCTGGCTAAACCCTGAGAGCCAGGCCCCATGTGGGACCGGACAGGAAACCTGACTGTGGATGTAAGCCCTGGGGAACTTCATTCCAGCCATCAGGCCAGAGAGGGAAACCAAGGAGAATAAGGGTGGGGTGGGGGTAGGGGCCCTATTCTGACCAGAGCTGCCCTCCCTCTCCAAGCAGCAGGGGCCTCCAAGACCTTTTGGGCCTCCTTGGCCCGAGGGGTGGCTAACGAGGCATCCGTTCTGCATCACACAGTAAAGGGCAGGGCGCTGCACAACAACTGGATGTAATCAGTACCTTGGGGGGGGTGTGCCAAAGCTGGTAGAGTCCCTTCTTCCCACTCCCACCCTGCCAGCCCTCACCAGAGCCTGAGGGCAGAGGAGACCAGCCTCCAGACTCCTCCTCTCTGACTTCTCAGCAATTTCGTCACCCGGACTGGGCAGGGCTAAGGCTGGGGATTCCTCTGGAGTGACAACAAGAGGGATCTACAGATTGACCAGAGAGGCACTTGCACCCCTTCCTCCCTGCCCAGGGCCCACGAGCTCTCCTCCAGAGACATCTGGATACTCTCCTTTCCCTCAGGAACCTGTTCACAGGAAACCAGGGGCATCAGTTGTTGGCACCTTGGTGTGATTTCAGCCTTTCAGCCTTAGGTCACTTCTCCCACAATAATGGCCTGGGCCTCTTGTTGGGACAGCATGACCTGAGCTGACTGAGCCCCCAGGCGTCCCGCATGGTCACACTTTTCCTGAGTTGAAGAGGTCCAGGCACGGGGAAACTCTAGAGGAGATATGGGGATGGGAACGGGCTGCGGGATGCAAAGGCATCCAAAGGCGCTGAAACTGTATCATCTAACAGGATCTTGTCAGCTCAGGCTCTGACCCCCTGGAAGGATAGGCACTCCTCAGAGCCCTGTCCTCGGTCAAGGTTGCTCCTCCCCCCACGCTTCTCTCAGGGTGAACTCTACAGCATACAGTCCTTCTATCACCATCCATGTTCTATATTCTCAAATCCTTAGCTCCCCACTGAGGTCCCTGAATGCCGTGCCTGAGTAGCAGGCTGGTTTCTACCTGACACGTAGCTTCCAGTCCCCATGGCTCTGCTCCTTCTTCCAGAGCTTGATCAATAGTACCCCCATCCTCCTCGGTTTACCACAACTAATGCCACGAGCCATCCTGGCCTCCTGGGACTCTCCCTTGCTTCCCACAGCTGCGCTCCTGCCTGAAACCTGCTGTCTATACCCTCCTCCTCTCCATCCATTCTGCCATTGCCTTAGTTAGAGCCCTGGAACACTCACTTGTCTATGGTAATATTGAATGTTCCTATTGACTTCGGGGAGCCCTTGTGCATGGTTTCCCTGCTTAGAAAAGATTATTCCAAATAAGTTTAGTTTTGGTTTTTTTTTTTTTTAAGATTTTATTTATTTGATGGACAGAGATCAAAAGTAGGTGAGAGGCAGTCAGAGAGGGGGTGGGGGAGGCAGGCTCCCCACCAAGCAGGGAGCCCGACGCGGGGGCCTGATCCCAGGACCCCGAGACCTCGACTCAAGCTGAAGGCAGAGGCTCAACCCACTGAGCCACCCAGATGCCCCAGTTTTTAGCTTTTTACACATGAATTTAATATAAAGAATCAGTAACGAGGCCTCAATTTGTTGACTATCACCAATAATTATCACGCTGAGAAACTCTATTGGGCAACATTTTCAGCAAGGAGAGCTTTTAACGTCCCTGTACTCCTGGGTGCCATTTTCATATATGTCCTATCTTAACCATGTTTAAGTGGCACATTGTTCATTCAGGAGCATGAAGTGCTTCACGTTGTTGGGCAATCACCACCACAACCACCCACAGAATTCTTTTCATCTTGCAAAGCTGAAACTCTGTACCCATGAAACCCTAATTCCCCATTTCCTCCATGTCTCTGCCTTGGGCGACCTTCCTTCTATGCTCTGTCTCTAGGAGTTTGACTGTTTTAGTTACTTCCCATAAGTGGAATCACCTGAAGCCTGCTTAAAATTAAACATCTCGAGTTTTGACCTTGACCTCTCCTTTGTCTGCAATGCCCCCTCCTGACTTTTGGGCTCCCACTCATCTTTTAAGACCCAGTGTGTTTCCTCCTTTGAAGCATTCCTTAACTATCAAAGTCAAGTTCATAACCTCCCTCCCACCCATTGGCATTCCCGCTGACCTAGCAAATACTTTAGTTTGCACATACCTGCAATGATTTACTTACTGAGACAGAGCTCCATGAGGCCAGGGACCCCCTGTGCCTTTTGTTCCTCACCAAAGCCTTCACACCCCACAGAGCTGGGCTAATTAACTGAATGATGTCCCCATCTCTCCTTCAGCCCCACCAGTCAAAGATCCACAGATGTCCTGGGATCCCCCTGACCACTTAGAATCTCTCTAGGCCCTGGGCTCAAAACCTTTTTCATTTCGTTACATTGGAAAAGAACAGTTCAGCTGCC
This sequence comes from Mustela nivalis, assembly GCF_964662115.1. Lineage (NCBI taxonomy): Eukaryota > Metazoa > Chordata > Mammalia > Carnivora > Mustelidae > Mustela > Mustela nivalis. Next base: position 59,432,050 of record NC_139027.1, read on the forward strand.
TCCCAGGGACCCCTGAGATGTCCCCAAGTGGCCTACATGGCTTCTCCTCCGGCAAGCACAACTGGTGACTTAGGTGTGGCCACCGGCCAAGATCCTGTGTTCTGTAGGGGAAGCGCAGACAGGATGCCCACAATCCACTGATGCTGCCAAAGACGGGCGGTGCTTATGGCCTCTCCCCGCCTGGCCGAGATGGAGAGCAGGCAAATGTCTGAGTGAGGCCTAGAGCGGCTCAGGCCAGCTGGTACCTGCTGGCTCTGGGGTGGCCTGTGGGCTCTGCTCATGTCCTGCTGTTGTTACCACTGTCCAGGTCGTGACCCAGCCCCGTGGATTCCTGGTGTCAGGCCAGTGGCTGAGGCATCTCATGCGTGAGCAGCAAACCTCGACCATGTCTTCCAGCTTTCTAGTTGGAAATGCAGCAATGGGACACTGAACATTGGACAGAGGCAGCGAGTTTCCTATTACCAGTTCTGGAGCCTGACCTTTCTCTCAGAGGGAACAGTCCTTGCCAGAACTTCAAGCCTCAGTGAAGATTTCTACTCAGGCCCCATGTTGAAAGCCCAGACGACTGGCCTTCACTGACTGTCTGGTTGAGAAAAATGCTCAGAGGGGCGCTTGGGTGGCTCAGTGGGTTAAAGCCTCTGCCTTTGGCTCAGGTCATGATCTCAGGGTCCTGGGATCGAGCCCCGCATCGGGCTCTCTGCTTGGCAGGGAGTCTACTTCCCTCTCTCTCTCTCTCTCTGCCTGCCTCTCTGCTTGCTTGTGATCTCTCTCTCTGTGTCAAATAAATAAAATCTTAAAAAAAAAAAAAGAAAAGAAAAATGCTCAGAGGTTGATGATATTTCAAGTCAAGTGCTCCTGATTCTGGCTGGGGCAGAGATTCCTTCCTGCGAAGAGTAGTCAAAGACAGTCAGCTTCACACTTGCTGGGCAGAGAGGGGCTTGTCTGCTAACACACAGATTCCGGGGCCCCACTGGATAATCCCATCATCTGGTTCTGAACCTCTGGAGAATGGGGCCCATAAATCCCCCTAATAAACAAGCTCCCATCCAGCCTCCGCAGGTAATTCTTGTGCTCGCTAAAGTTGGCAAAGCATTGCCTGCCCAGTCCAATAGCAGTAAATTCAACATGCTTCCCTTTCCTAGAACAGGAAGAGAAAACTCATTTCTGTCCCACAGTTCATATTTCAGCACAAGTGTCACAATCATTAAACCACCTTCCCATGAGAACAGTGGTCGTGTATTTGTCTCCAGAAATCCTATGCAGGGGTGCGTGGGTGGGCGTGGTGGAGGGTGGTCTTTGCCCTTGAAGGAGGTTATGAAGGAAGAGGCAAAGGAGAACACAAGAGGAAGGTAATGAGAAAACAAAGGGGTTTGTCTTTCAGGCAAACCGAGAGCCCAAGACCTGTTAGCCTGTGGGGTCACAGGAAAGATGAAGACTGACAAGGGGCCTGACGGCAATATAAAATCTCGTGCCACAGGGGCGCCTGGGTGGCTCAGTGGATTAAGCCGCTGCCTTCGGCTCAGGTCATGATCTCAGTGTCGTGGGATCGAGCTCCACATCAGGCTCTTTGCTCAGCGGGAGCCTGCTTTCTCCTCTCTCTCTGTCTGACTCTCCGCCTACTTATGATCTTTCTCTCTGTCAAATAAATTAATAAAAAAACAAAACAAAAAAAAAAAAACTTAAAAAAAAAAAAAATCTCGTGCCACAGCAGGGCTGGATCTCAAAACATTATACTGAGTGAAAGAAAGCATCACAGAAAAAACACACAGTAAGTTCCATTTATATGTGAATTTTTGAAAACTAGCAGAAGCAAATAGCATATTGCATAGGAAGGTATACTGGGCCATGACATTGTAAAAAGCAATAAAAGAATGATGGTCCTGGAATCCAAGCGGGTCCCCTAAGCTACCTCAGTTGAGACGGGGGACGACAAGGAATCTAAAGGTACTGATCCATTTCCAGTTCTTAAGCAGGTGGTGGGTGGGCACTCAGATGTGGTGACAGGTACCTAACGCAGATGGTTTTGCATAGATGACATATGAAGGTTTTTAAACATACATATGAAATAATGAGCAACAGGAATATGAACATGACTTGTTTATCAAATTCTGAAATACTAGGAAAAGGAAGTCCCTTGTGGAATTTGTGGCTGGTACTGCTTGAGTGAATAAAAGGAAGTTCCTTTCACCAAGGGGACTGTGGGTGTTCTGCACTTGCTACTGACTAATCTTGCCTCTGGGACAGGGATGTGTAGGTAAATGAGGTCTTGGGCACCTGATCAGGAGAGGAAATACAGTGTCCAGGACCGCAGGGTTTGGGCTGAGAGCCAGGTAGCAGAGCCAGGTCTTGGAGGGAGAGGGGACAAGCCAGGGTCAGTAAATCCAAAGAAGCCAAAATGGGACAGAGGAACTCAGACTAGAAACCAAGCAAGTGGACCAGAGGAGCGGGCGTGAGAGAGGGTAATCCAGTCTGTAAGGGGCCAGCCTGTAAGAATTCTCTGAGCTGGATATGGGCTCCCTCTGGGACTAAGGGCGACCTGGTCTGTGGCAACCTTCTGGAAGCAGACCTGACACGAAGGTGGATGTCTGCCCCAAAGGTGACATTAGTAGACAGAGCCACAGATGGCCAAGAGCAGCCCCCCAGAGCAGAACCTGAGCTGGCCCTATTAATCACACCCCTGCTCCCTTCAGGGACAGAAGCAGCCTTAGAAGCAACCTGTCCACTTTGTGGCTCAGTGTAGAAATCCCTTCTTCAACCTGTCACATACTTCCCAGCTCTGACTATTTCAGAGGTTCCCTCTGGAGGGTTCTGTCCCATTGCAAATATTCATGCTCTCTTATCTAATCCTTCATTCAGAGCTGAATTTCAGACTCCTTGGCACATTTCCCCACTTGAGTCATCTCTGCTTTCAGGAGCTATGCAAAATTAGCCAAATCCCTTCTGGACCCACCAGGTTAGCAGGGCTATGGGTTCCAGCCAATAAGTAGAACAAGGTCTGATAGGGGGATGGTTCGGTTGAAGCAAAGATGTGCCAACCTGATGGCATCTCAAAGAAGGACTTCCTGCTGTCAACACACAGCCTCCAGCTGGTCAGGGCTGGCCAAGAGCTGCCTCACGGAAACCAGTGACCACGGGCAGGATGTCTAAAAGCCGGCCACAGTATCCCCCTACCAGCCACTCTAATGGACCGCATCTGCCTGTTTGTCAGGCCTGCATCTCAACATCACCACCCTCTGTGGCCAGTCCTGCTTCGGCTCCCTGACCTTCATAGGTGTTTATCGCTAATGAATGTCCCACTCACCAAGCCCTAGCTCAGCACCTGCTTCCAGAGAGCCCTGTCTGCTACAGAAAGGGAGTCTCTACTACAGATTAAATGAAAGAAGAGATGGTTTTGGACCCTCTAGCAAAGAAAAAAAATAGTGTTTCCATTTTTGGATACTTTATTCTCTGTAGCCTTTGCTAAGAATCTGGGGTTTCCCTAAGAGCTCTTTCAAGGCAAACAGGCAAGGATTTTATTTAAGAAAGAATCCTCTGCTACTCTCCAACCTGAGCAGGTGGTTCCAGTGAACAGTTCAGTGACTGCAAACACACTCAGCTCCCTGCCCCTTTGCGGGGGGGGGGGGTGTTGGAAAAGCCATCACCCTCTTCTATTTATTGATGCCAGTATGGGATTTGCTAGCACAAACCAGCAGAACAACCTGGCAGTTTCCACTTACTTGGAAAGGGTTTCCTTTCAAGTTCAATTCCATCCCCAGTCCCAGAATTCTCAAAAACCATAGCTCCCCGGTTCTCTCTCCTCTAGACCCCACAGTACTGATCGTTCTTGCCTCATTTTATGTAATTAATTATATACCGCTATAGGACAATTTCTCAGGCTACTAGCTAGTCAGCTCATTTACTTTTCCCTTGATTATTATTTTCTACTAATAACGAAACAGCAACCAGCTAGGATCCTGGAATTTTTTAAAAATTTTATTTATTGTTTATTTATTTTTTGGTAGGAAGAAGACTGTACCAGTCTTCCTCCTAGCATGGCTGTTGGCTTAAATTACAAGGAATGATTTCTTTGATTTCTAATCCTTTCCTTTTTTTTTCTTAAGATTTTAAAAATTAATTAATTTATTCATTTATTTGACAGAGAGGGAGAGAGAAAGAGAGAGTACAAGCAGGGAGAGCATACAAGCAGGGGGAGAAGCAGGCTCCCTGAGGAGCAGGGAGCCCAAAGTGGGGCTCAATCCCAGGACCCTGGGATCATGCCACAAGCGGAAGGCAGATGCCCAACCAACTGAGCCGCCTATGTGGCTTTCTAACCCTTTCTTTTTAAGTGACTTTTGTTATCACCATCTCTTTATTATTACTTAAAAAGAAGTTCATTATATTCGTTTCCTATTGCTGCTGTAACAAATTACCACGACCTCAGTGGGTTAAAACAAACCCAAATTTATCATCTTCTAGTTCTGTAGGTCAGAAGTCCAAAGTGGCTCTCACTGGCCTAAAACCAAGGTGTCAGGAAGGCCCCATTCCATTTTTGGAGGCTCTCGGAGAGAACCCATTTTCTTACCTTTTCCAGCATTTCTGGCTCCTGGCTCCCTTCCGTCTTCAATGTCTGGTGGAGTCTTTCTCGGAGGCACCAATCTTCTGTGCCTGCCCTACCCCCTCCACATTTAAAGATCGCTGTGACTACACTGGGTCCACCTGGATAATCTCCCTTTCTCCAGGTCAGTCGTTTAACAACATCAATTTCAGCTCAAGCCCTTTTTGTCATGTAAGCTTACATATTCACAGGACTCAGAGGCAGACATCTTTGGGAGGTCATTATTCTGCCTACAACATACATGTTCACTGTAGGAAATTTAGAAATAAGAAAAGGTATAAAGGAGAATATATAAACCACTTCCAATCCCACTGCCCAGAGATAACCAAAAGTTTAGTGGATATTCATCCAGTCCTTTGTTCCATGTGTGGTTTATTTTTTCCTTTCTGAACTAGATTTGGATAATACTATGGTGTTTAATAGTTTTCCTTAATAATATACATATATTTCCATGCTATTTAATATTTTGCTACATTCCACTTCTTTTTTTTTTTTTTTTTAAGATTTTATTTATTTATTTGACAGACAGAGATCACAAGTAGGCAGAGAGGCAGGCAGAGAGAGAGGAGGAAGCAGGCTCCCTGCTGAGCAGAGAGCCCGATGTGGGACTCGATCCCAGGACCCTGAGATCATGACCTGAGCCGAAGGCAGCAGCTTAACCCACTGAGCCACCCAGGTGCCCTACATTCCACTTCTTAATGGCTATCTAGGGTTCTACTGCGTGGATGTCCTCTAATTTAACTTAGTGAATCTTCTGTTGCAAGACACATAATTTATCTCTAACTTTTCCTTATGCCTAATAGCCCTGTGGTAAACACCCCTAGAGCTACATCTTTAAACACATTCTTAGGATCCATTCCCTAAAGACCAGTCATATCATTTGTCCCGCAAAGTGGGATGTTTTTGAGAATGGAAAGGGGTGATCTTAAAAATTAACAGTCATTAATAATTAACAATAAGCCAGGACTGAAGGGGGGCACAATACGTATTCCCCACCTGGCCTCCTGAAATGTTGCAAGGATTCATCTTCCCACCAGCAGCCCCCAAGTATCCTTGCTCTAAACCCTAACCAAAACTGACTGTCCTCCTCCTGCCCCTGGTTGCATCTTCCTAAAACTGAGAACCACACAGGGGCGAATGCCACTGTAACTCTCACTGGAGCGGTGGCAGTCGCAGGCCTTTTTTCTTGAGGCAGGGAGAGGACAGCCAAGTCATTCTAGGCTCTCATTCCCATTGATTTTACTTAAGGTGAGTCTATCCTGGCTCCCGATGGAGCATAGGCTGGATCAGCTTCAAGGCAGTGGTGACCGACCTCCCCTCCCTACACAAGGGTGCAGGTATGGGCTCAGCTAGAAGAGACACCTTCCCACAAAGCTCCCCCAGGCCCGAGACGGTGTTCCCGGGGAGCCCTACAACAGGACAGTATTCTCTGAGCAAATTCAACCGACAAACTTGCCTAAGCAAGAAACACGGACCCTGAACAGCTAGGAGCAAGAGCCTGAAGCTGCCGTCTGTTTCCTACATGGAGAGTGTTTCAAGGACCAAGTTACACTTTCTCATCAGAGGACTTCCTTTCGGACAGAACCCTCGGAAACCATCAACTGTCTAGAACACACTGAAATAAGGCGGCTGCTGAAACCACAAAAACTAAAAGCCTAAATTCATTGTGAAGATGTTTCCTAACATTCATATGGGGACTTTTTCCCTTCTTTTTTGTATCTGCTTGTTTTGTTTTGTTTTGTTTTTTTAATTGTAGTAGAGGTTCTTTGAATCAGGCCGCCAAGATGACCAAATGCTCTCCGGGCAAAGACCCAGGCTGATGCACCAGGGTTCCTTGCTCGGCTTCTAGAGACTGAAAAACGGGCATTGTGAATGCAGACACGGAGATGAGAGAGCAAGTCCTCAGACTTCTCGCCACAGACATTTCTGACCCTCTGAGTCCAGTAACCCAGAGGCCACGCGGGTGACATTTGACTCATTCTTGTTGATTCATGGGCTGGAAAAGAAACCCAGGTGGGCCCTAGCAATCTAGTTCTGGAGCAGTTTCACTTGCAAGCAACTGGCTGGCTGCCTAGAGAGAATGTAAGCCTTTGGCAACAAAGGAAAACGTTCCCAGTGACATTTTGTAAGCATACCTGCAAACTGGGCTCTGTTTGTCAAGCTGGAAAATGGCAAACTGGGCTCTGTTTGTGAAATGAGCAAGAGGCAGAGCCGGCTAGCCTGGAGCATGGACTGGCCGGTCCCCAGATGTCTAAAGCTGGGGCATTACCTCTGAAATAACTGTTCTGCTTAAATTTCCACTTTGATGTCTTAGCGCAGATGTTCTTTTGGAGATCTAGTAGGCTGTTTGATACAAGCAAAGGCAGAGTTGGGGGATCACCACCAGCCTCAAAAGAGAGCCCCAGCAATTTGGAAGAAGAAAACACTGACCTGGAAGGTGAAGTGTTTTGGAATCCTTGCAACAAAAATCAGCTTCTGTATTCAGAAGGATGGGAGCCAGAAGGTCCTGAATCCAGACCTATAGCAAGGCTTCCCACATGCTCTGTGGGCCTTGGGCAGGTGGATTTCTTGTTTTCTCTCTCTCTCTCTCCTTTTTTTTTTTTTTTTTAAGGATTTTTATTTATTTATTTGACAGACAGACAGAGATCACAAGCAGGCAGGCAGAGAGAGAAGGAGGGGAAGCAAGCTCCCCACTGAGCAGAAAGCCCGATGTGGGGCTCGATCCCGGGACCCTTAGATCATGACCTGAGCTGAAGGCCGAGACTTAACCTACTGAGCCAGCCAGACGCCCCTTGTTTTTTCTTTTTTTAAAAAAACCGATTTATTAAAAAACAACAACAACAAAAAACTTTATCTAAAAATAAGACCCAAATAAATGAAGAGAACAACAACAAAAAAATTATTTATTTATTATTTTAGAGAGACAGTGCTCGCCCATGTGCACGCACAAATGCCAGCACCGGGAGGGAGAGGGAGAGAGAGGATCCCAAGCAGACCCTGCACTGAGAGTGGAGCCTGACTCAGGGCTAGATCCTAAGACCTTGAGATCATGACCTGAGCCGAAATCAAGAGTTGGTCACCTGACAGAGTTACCCAGGTGCCCCTTCCAGTGAATTTCTATAAAGATATCTTTGGATGCTAAAGACAGGGTTAGGTAGAGAAGGGATAAATGTTTAATCTATTCTTATCTCCTAGGCCCTAGACCCCTAAATTCCCAAATGTGTGTCATCTGTTATAGGTTCTGACCCTGGTGAGAAGACCGACACAGCTGGCTTCAGGCCTTTGCATCCTGTGCGTTTGCAATTCCTTCCCCCTCACATATCCACTGACCTACTCCGTCTCCTCACTCAGGTCTCTGCATGAATATCACCTGCTTATAAAATTTTGCCTGATGAATTACCTTATCAGAAGTAGCTCTACCATCCCCCTGCCTGACTTCTCTTTGTCACACTTAATTAGTACTCTCCTTTATGTGATATATTTAAGTGCCTAATACCTCATCTCCCCAGTTGAAATATAAGGTGCAGAATGGAGACATTTGTATTTACAGCCAGGTCCCCAAGTCTAAGGACAGTGCCTGGCACCTAATAAGAGTGCAATAAATATTTGTTGAATGAGTGAATGGATCTTAAAGTTAAGGTAGAGGCAAACACCAAACAGCCGGTCTTTCACCAGACAGATAGGGACTCACCTGAGAGGTATGCGGGAGAGGAGCAGGGTTTGAAGTGGCTTTGGGGATAAGATGGGGTGGGGAGAGTGCCAAGATCCATGGCTAGTGGCCCCACAGTTGTAGACAGCACAGGTGGACACAGCCCAGGGGCTGTGTTTGGCAGCAGCTCTGGTCAAACCCTGGCAGAGAACAGCCTGGTTAGAACTAGAAAAGTCTAGAGGAATTATTTGACTACTGAGCAAACTGATGTCCAGAGAGGCTTACGGGGCAGAGCTGGGATTCACGCTCAGGTCTATCGGACACCAAGTCAACTCTTCTCTCTAAAAGGCAACATGGCCACTCCAACAGTGGGAGGAGAGAATCTCAGGAAAAGTTTGCTCTGTAAACCTTTAACCAGGGGCTACTCTAAAGGTAGAAAGCAGCCTCTAAACAATATTTCCTCTGAATTTTTACAATTCTCTATCACACAACAACTCTGAACTTTTCTATAACAGCATTGTTCAACAGAACTTTCTACAACAATAGAAATATTCTATTTCTGTGCTGTCCAGTACAGAAACCCCGTGTCACATGGAGCTAGTGAGCATGTGTGACTGAGGAAGTGAATTTTAAATTTTAAATTGGAGAGCGGGGGGGGGGGGGGGGGGGGGGCAAGAGGGAGGGGGAGAGGGAAAGAGAAAGAGAGGGAGAGAGGGAGGGAGACAGTGTGTTCGGGTGTGTCCTGGTTGTAATGTCTCCTCAGAGCCACAAGATGGCACCATTGCTCAGCCTCTGCTCTGAAAAGCCAATCCAGGGGTTTAGGATTCCCCCCATCTCCTCCCTCTCTTCCTGTCTCTGCCCATCTGCCTGCTTTAGGTCTTTCTTCTTCCCCACCTCCTCTCCCCCACAACGCTCTTCTTCAGTCCTGACTTCATGACTCTCTGGTGGCCCAATATGACAGCAAAGCTAGGAGCAACAAGGGTCCCTGAGATTGGTATTAGGCTACAGGAAGCACAGTGCTTGGCTCATTGGCCATGACTGGAAAGGCACTCCGGATCCTGCTGTGACTGCCCTGGAACCCGTCTGTGCCTTGGGAGGCCTTCAGGGACAATCTTGTTCACTCACTCTTCCCCTTACTGCATTCTCCCTATCAAGACCCCCCGCCCCAATAAAATGTCCCCCACTTAACGCCACCACGCACACACACAAATCTTGGAAGCTCCTGCCCTGGGATCCTGTCCCAGAGGTCATCACCAGAATGTCTCCGGAGAAACTATAAACGCAGAGAGAATGTCCCCTGGTGAGGGTTCTGTGGTCTCCTTTGTTATTTTAGCCTAAGGACAAAGCCTCCAGCTTGGGGATGGTGGGTGGAGCTTGCAATATTTTTCTAAGATTTTTGCAGTTGGGGAATCAATCCCCAGGGACAGGGCAGGGCTGCAGGCTAATTCCAGTACAGTAGGATCAGGACTCTGAAAACACAGAGGAAACTTCAAAGCTCTTCCGGGAATCTGAATGGGAAGGGGCCCTGCGGAAGGTGGCTGTCAGCTTTGCAGGAACTGCCTTCTTGCTTTGAGCTGGGCCTGCTGCTCTTCAAACACATCCAGACAGTCCCTGCTCAGCTCAGCGGACTCAGGATTCACCAAGGCCCTGAAGGCAAACACAGGGAGGGCAGGGCCCCCTAGAGCTGGGGTCTGGTTCTAAAAGTTCTCTGGCCTTAAGAGTTGAGGCCGGTTTGACCTCTGCAGAGTAATCCTGTCGCCACAGAAACTCACCCATACCTGTCCTGCCTCCTTCCCAAACCTGGTCAAACTCTGACACAGCTGCTTTGCAGGGAGTGATCAGAATTACGAATGCCAGAAGGTCATTTGAGGTAATAATTAGGACAGTCATTAATTTCTAAGGCCTAAGTGACTCATTTATCACTGATATGCACAGAAATCAAAGGAGGGTATTTATAGCTTAGAAACAAATCTCCCATTCTTTCCCTTGTTATAATAAAAAATAAAAGGCTCCAGGGCCTTCTTCCTTACCCATCTCTTTCCTGCTGGTCCTGTCTTAACTGTCCTCCTACAAAAACCAGCCTACCTCTTCCTTCTCTCTACTCTTGTTCTTTCCTCTTGAACAACCACTCCAGGTCCAGTTGCTGTCTGCCCGGGTCTGAGGGTCTTGGCTCTGGAGTCAATGAGGCTGATGCCTCTGTCCCCTGGGGGGCATTAGGTGGGCTCTCCTTGGAAACTTACCTCATCTTTACTTTGCCTCGGTATATAGATCAGTGCTAGTGTCAGACTGCCTGGGCAGGTTACAAACCTGGCCCTGTCACTTATTAGCTGTGTGACCTTGGGCAACTTACTTAAATTCAGTTTCCCAATCTGTGAAATAGGGATGGTAATTGCATCTAAGTCTGGCTTATGAGAATGACAGAAGACAAAATATGTAAAATGCTTAGTGCAGAGCCTGAGACAAAATAATTTGTCAGTATTTCAAAATCCGTATTTTGTTTTCAAGAACTTGTAGCAGCTGTGCAAACTATATCTTTCATGTTCTGTTGTGGCCTCTAGGAGATGATGTAGGATGCATGGAGCCCCTTGGAGGACCCCGTACTGCCCAATTGTAATAGGAAGCAGACCATCATATGTCTGTATGCTGGGGTTAGGGTGGAGAGATGGGGTCTTCAGCCTTAAGGAGGCTGTGAGATGGGCCCAGGTGAGTTTCTCAACCTCTGCACCATTTTGGTCCAGGTAATTCTCTGTGGGGAGGTGTCATCCTAGGCATTTTAGAATGTTTAGCAGCATCTCGGGCCTCTTCTCACTAGGTGCCAGTAGCAGTCTTCTAGTCGTGACAGAATGTCTCTAGACATCACCACAGGTCCCCTGGGAGGCAAAATTGCCCTTGGTTGAGAACCACTGGTCTATGCAGGTGGGCAAGTGTGGACGCCTCCTCCAGGTGCCCGGTGGAGCTAAGGGGAGGAGGCAGGAAGGCGCGCCATCAGAAAAAAGACTCTCCTGCCCAAGGCAGTGCACAGGCAGACTTCAGAGTTGAGGACAAAGGTTAGCCTTGGAAGATGAACAGCCCCACAGTTTTCTCTATTCAGAACAGGCCTAGTTGTTCGGGACACAGTGCCCTGCTTCGATGCGTACCTCTAGGTGGCCCATAGCCAGAGCTCAGACACATAATCCTGTCCAGCCGCAGCAGCCCTGGCCAAGGACCCCAGAGGCCCAGAATGCTCGCTGACCTTGGGCAAACTGCTCGACATCTCTGGGCCTTAGGAGCGGTATCTGTAAAATGACGACAAGAAGAGCATTTACCTCATAGGCTCATGAGGAGGCTTCACCAATGTATTATTTGTAAAGTACTTAGAACAGAGTCGGGCACATGGCAAGTACTCAGGGTCTGTTAAATAAGTCCGAGCCCAAAAGGGAACCGCTACAGACCAGGAGACACAGGCTTCTCTGGAAGTCAGAATTTGCCCCTGCTATGACGTCAGGCCCAGCAGTTGCATTTCCTGTGGGCCCCTGGGCATCTGCTCCATGGCTGAAGGGGTCATGAATCCTGGGGGACGCCCCTCCCCAACAGAGGTGGTTGCTCTTAAAATAAAGTTCCTTTAGACGGAAAACTCAGTGTGGACAGCTTCACAACTTCTCCTTTGACAGCCCCTGGGGATTTCTTTGATTTGAGAGTGTTGGGAGGACAACCTTTCCCTCTGCCAACTTAGGTGGGAGGGGTGGGGGTCCGGAGAAGATTAATAGGAGAAAAGACGGCGTGTGTGCATACACTGAGTGCGGGAGCACCGAGGCATGGGTAACTTACTGAAAAACCAGAGGTAAAGGTGTACATACCAATTTAACAAGGCGGGGAGGGGCTTAGAACTTCAAAGGAAGGATGGTTCTGATGAGGCTGGTTTACACAATTTCTCTGGGAATGTCCCTGTGCCATCAGTGCCTCCCTGACTGAGGCCCCCCTGGAGGGGTGGGGGCGAGGGTTGTTGGGGTGGCAGTTGGTGCTAGTCAGATAAGGGCAGTCCAGGTGAGGCTTCTGTGCATCTGCTGTCGCGTTGTTGGTCCCTTCAACAACAGAAGAACCTGGGGAGGAAGAAGAAGTGAGGGGAGGAATCAGGATAAGTGGATATGGCCTTTTGGGAGCCCTAACACTTCTGCCTATCAGAGGAAGCAAAACCCTAGTCAGGAAGCCTCCCAAAACCCAATCAGGAAAAGCCACTCAGAGTTGCCAACTGCTCTGCATTAGTTGTCCATCACTAGGTAACAAATCACCTTAAAACATCACAGCTTACACAATGAATGTTTATCGTCTCCAACAGTATCCAAGAGTTGGGAACTTGGAAGTAGCTTAGCTGGATGGTCCTGGCTCAAGGTCTCTCGGGAGGTTGTAATCAGTATGTCAAATGGGGCTGCTGTCATTTGAAGGCTTGGCTGGGGTTATAGGATCCGCATCTAAGATGCCTCCTATCACTGCTATTGGCAGGAGACCTCAGTTACTCACTGCATGAACCTGTGACATGGCTGCGTGTGTGTCTTTAGGGCATGGCACTAGCTTCCTCTGGAGTGAGCAGCCCCAGACAGGAAGGAACGCAGAAGTCATAATGTCTTTATTGAGCTGGGCTTAAAGGCATGTACTGTCACTTTCCTTGTTCTGTTGATCACCCAGATCAACCCTGGTACAAGGTGGGACACTATACCAGGCCACAAAAACCAGGAGATGGGGATCGCTGGACACTGTCTTAGAGGGTATCTACCCCACCGCCCCAAAAGAATGTTCACCTTGCCACTGGTCCAGATGTCAGCCCAGCTTAGGTACAGCCTTACAGAAGCCTCTCAGATGAAAATCCAGGGCACTAGGGTGGGATTTGGTGCTGCTGACCCCTGCTTTAGTCTGCCTCCTCACTGAAAAGCATACCCACTCAGAATTGGGTTGTGAGTCATCCTTGTGGTGGAGTAAAGACTACATGCAAGGCACTGTGTGGAAGAAGCACAGGAGGAGGGGGAGGGGAGGAGGGAGGAGAGGAGAGGAGGAGGAAGGGGAAGTGGGGGGAAGGAGGAAAAGGAGGAAGAAGAGGAGGAGGAGGGTGAAAGCCATGCAGTTTTTTAATTGTAAGGTGTTGGCCCAAGATCATAGAGGAGGGGACATGAGGGACTGAGGCAGTTCTGCAGGCTTCAGGGAGGAGATAGGACATGAATTAAGTCCTATCACCCAAGACCCTTCCTGAGTCCCAAGTCCAGATATGGGGAACTAGGGACAGCTTCCCACCGCTTCCTGCTGTTTCATGCCTCCCAGCCATTGCATATGCTCTTCCCTTCAGCAGCAATCCCTTTTCCCCATTCTTCCCCTTCTTGTTCACCCCATTTCTCCTTTCAGACCAGCTCAAGGAGCACTGCCTCCAATAAGCCATCCCTGATACCCTCTCATCTGATGTAGCTGCCCTCCACTATGGTCCCAAAGCATGCTTACCTCCCACAGATCTCTACCATACTTGACTCCACTCACCACCTGCTCACCATTAGACTTGAATCTTCTTGAGGGGAGGCAACAATGTCCGATCCATACCATATGGTGCCTAGCACAGTGCCTGGTACATACTCACACTGAATATAGGTTTATAAAAGAAAAGGAGAATGCACAAGAGGAAGAGAGAGAAGGAGGATAGGCTCAGGAGATAGCAATAATGCATCATCTTTCCTCCTCCCCTTCATTCCCAAGAGTAGGGCTTCAAGCAATATCAGAGCCGTTGGCCAGAACAACTCTCCTCTATCCCTCCACTGCCCAACCAAAGTAAGCTGGACTGTTCTAGTCTAGTCATTCAACACATTGTTTGAGATAGCATGCAGAAAAGAGGAGCTGCAGCAGTATTTGTTCCCAGAATATCTTGACTTTACTGGAGGAGCTTGAGACTACCCACAGGTGGAAAGCACCCCATGGTGACAATACCTGGTGACCCACCAGGTTCCCTGAAAGCAGCCAACAGTGCTGACTGGTGAATGTCTATGATTAAGTGACTGAAGGGCATAACAGGGTGACCCCAGAATAAGCTCAACTGTTGGAGGGAATCACAGGGGACTGAAGGTTTGGGGACACCTGATGTCCCCTGGAGTAGCCCAAGGCCACTCTCTGGCTCTACTCTGCCTAGACCCCTAAGTGATAGTTCTCTCTGCCAGCCCTGGGCACATGTTAGCCTTCTGGTTATTCATAGCCACTCACTCACATGCTCTTTCCACATGCATCAGGTTAATATTCTAACTATTAACTGGTGGCATGTTTTGGTTTGCTTTGGTTTTCTGTTTGTTGAAACCTTGTGTGCTGAGAGTGAATTAGCTATACTCCTTGGTTCAAGGCACACCATCTTCATTAGCATACGTGGGGCTCTTTTTATTTCACTTTTTTTTCCTTCCCTTTGTCCCATCCCCAGCCTCATTTTTTCCTTTTACCATTGCTGTGATTCTGTGTCCTGCCAATCCATATTCCTATTTATATCGAGACCCAGTATTGGTATTATTGGTATTCGTATTATTGGTATTGTTTTGTGTGTACTTTTTAAAAGATTTATTTATGCCCTTCTACATAAGAATGAATAAAGAAGATACGGTACATATATACAATGGGATATTATGCAGGCATCAGAAAGGACAAATACCCAACTTTTGTACCAACATGGATGAGATCAAAGGAGATTATGCTGAGTGAAATAAGTCAAGCAGAGAAAGTCAATTATCATATGGTTTCACTTACTTGTGGAGCATAAGGAATAATATGGAGGACATTAGGAGAAGGAAAGGAAAAGTGAATTGGGGTAAATCGGAGGGGGAGATGAACCATGAGAGACTATAGCCTCTGAGAAAAAACCTGAGGGTTTTGGAGGGGAGGAGATGGGGGGGGATGGTTGAGACTGGTGGTGGGTATTGAGGAGGGCACAGATTGCATGGAGCACTCGGTGTGGCACATAAACAATGAATCTTGGAACACCGAGAAAATGAAATACAAAAATAATTATAAATAAATAAATAATTAATTAATTTATGTATTTATTTGTTTGTTTATTTATTGACAGACAGACACAGTGAGAGGGGGAACATGAGCAGGGGGCGTGGGAGAGGGAGAGGGAGAAGCAGGCTTCCTGCTCCAGGAAGCCCATTGTGGGGTTCCATTCTAGGATCCTGGGATCATGACCTGAGCCAAAGGCAAACACTTAATGACTGAGCCACCCAGTGTGTATTTTTTAAAACTATGCTGGAGCAGTCTTTAGGGGGATATATATATATATATATATATAGAGAGAGAGAGAGAGCGAGAGAGAGAGAAATATATATATATATATATATATATATATATATATATATATATATTTCTCTTCTCACTCTTGTCCAGTCAGCATGATGAGATTTTGAGATGGCACCAAGTTGATTTGAATAAACATGGACCAGAGCCTTTCTTTTATCTGCTGAATAGTACTCATCATTTCATAGAACATTTATCTGCTTTCCTCTTAATGAATTTCTAGGTGTTATGGTTTTTTTTTTTTTTTTTCATTTTAATTGGCTCTCTGGTGTAAATAAATTTCTAGGTGTTTCCAAATCCTTACTATTACAAATGATTCTACAAGAACTTATTCACCTGTGTGTCTATAGGGGCTTGGGCAAGACTTTCTCTGGGTTCAGCGTCCAGGAGAGCCCAGCTGTAGGATCGACCTGTATTGTTTCACTTAATACTTCCAAACCACTTCCCAGAAAGTTATACCTGTTAACATTCCCATGAGACTTTGTTTTCCTTCGCCTTCGGCAGCACTTGATATTACCCAACTTTTTAATATTTGCCAATCTGATGTGCATAAGACCTATACATCATAACCGAATTTTCCCCAATTTTTCCTTCCATCCCCATCTGTTGTTTCCCCGTTCAGTGTCAGATTGTTCTCGCGCCTGTGGGGAAGGGGTGCAATGGCCAAAAGCAGAAAATGGGGAGGAGGGGACAAGTCTTTCCTTCTGACTTTGGGGTTTCAAAATCCTTGATTCTTGGAGGCCCAAAAAGGATTCATAACACAGAAAAGGGATTTCGGGGGGGGGGCACATCATGAAAAGGAGAAGGAAAAGCAGGCATCCCCTTTGTCCCAGCCCTGCTTGACCAACAGGGAGCGAACTGGGTGAGGAGAGCATTGGAAGGAAAGTTCCTACGGGTTTCAGTCTCATAGCAAAACAGTGATGGCTGAATCAGGTGCCATAAATACGGACATGAGCCAGGTTTAAGGTCAATGGGGAGTGGCAGGGACCGTGTTTCCCTGGATGCCACCTTCCTCTAACAATTCTCAGCTCTGGCTGCAATATGGAGGTCTACTCCCGCGTTGCCAGATCTTTCCTTTTTTTTTTTTTTTTTTCCAAGAGAATCTAAAACCAGATTTTTTATGTGGAAGCTCCCCTTTAAAAAGTTACTGTGGAAAGCTTCAAACACATTTAAAAATAAATAAATTAGTTTAATTAGCTTCCTTGTACTCCTCCCCGAGTTTCCATAAAGGCCAATTTTGTTTCCTCTATTACCCCACCCGCTTCCCCGTTACCTTCAATTATTTTGCAGTAAATCCCAGACACACCATTTTCTTTGTATCGATAAGGACTCATGTTTCTAACTATGACACAATATCGTAACTAAACAAACCCCCAATAATTTCACATCAAATAGCCTGTCAGTGTGAAACGTTACAATTTTCTCATGAAGCTCATAAATATTTATTTTCTATTGCTTTGTTTTTTACAGTTTGTTTAAAACAGGATGCAAAGTACATGCATTGCAAGTGATTGGTGATTCTAAGTGTCTTTTCATCTACAGGGTTGATCCCCATGTTTTTGTCCCTTGCAATGTATTTGTTAAAGAAGCGAGGTTTTTTGTCATATAATCTCCTACAGTCTGGGTTTTGCTGGGGTCATTTAACATGCTTCTCTGTTTTCTACATTTCCTGATAACCGGTAGTTGGATCGAAAAGCCAAAGCTCTCCTTTGAAGAAAAAAAAAAAAAAAAAAGTGCGTCATCTTTTGAAAAGAATCTTTAAATACTCTCTGGGTCAGACAAAATACCTGCTGGACTGGATTTGACCTACGTGCTACTGATTTGCTTCCTCTGGCTTAGATGTTGGTAATGATGGACAAAAGGCTTCAGGAACCTCCGTCTTGAGCTGAGCCCCAAGGAGAGAGCAACAACCCACAAGAACATGTAGGATCTGAGAGCAGGAGGCCCTGCGCCTCGCTTTTCAGAGAGAATCATAGTCAGAGAGATGGCAAAACCCCAGAGAAGGGAGGAGGGTGTGCACTTGTTGAGGTCAGGCGGAGGGATTTTGCCGGCCCTCATGTGGGGGCATACAGGGCTAGAGAGATGCCCCGTGCTGAGAAAGCCTGCATCTCCATAGCAACCAAGGAGCATCTGCCTGGCTCCACCCCCATGCCATGGGAAGTCCTCCAGACCTGGACAACCCAGGGAAAAGGAGGAAGATTCCAAATGGCTAGGCTGAAGATCAGAACTTCTTGTTTGGAAAGGAAGCCTGGGTGGCTCAGTGGGTTAAAGCCTCTGCCTTCGGCTGAGGTCATGATCCCAGGGTCCTGGGATCGAGCCCTACATCGGGCTCTCTGCTCTGCAGGGAGCCTGCTTCCTCCTCTCTCTCTCTCTCTCTGCCTGCCTCTCTGCCTACTTGTGATCTCTGTCTGTCAAATAAATAAATATAATCTTAAAAAAAAAAAAAAGTCCAGTTGTAGTAAGGCAAACAGAGTAGTTTAGGTTTCTTCGACACCTGACTTTGCAGACTGAGTCTTGTACTCATCACACACGGAAGCTCCTGGGGACCCCTTAACCCCCCTGCACCACACCTCAGAGCCGAGCATTGGGGGGCAGTGGTCTCTTTCCTGTCAGAAAACGTGACAGAGGAGAAGATCACTCAGAGACCACTACTGATCCTGGAAATTCTCCTTCTGCTTGATTTTGATGGAAATATTCATCTAACTTTCTGGATTTTGTCTTTTTAAAAAACATTTGAGTGTACTTCAGAATTAATTTACTAATGGATTTTTTTTTTTTTCAATCTGAACTGAGGCTCTTGTTTTTAGTAGAAGAATTATGACTACATTCATTTACCATTATGTTTAGTCATTTTCTGGGTTCATATTTCGTTTCAATTTTTGTATTTCCTTGTCTCTTTTCCATTAAATATTTTGTTTATTTGTACTCTGCAAGTAAGTATGTATGGTAAGTCATTTTTTTTTTTCAGCAGTCATGGGCAACTAACTTCATGAAAAAAGTCAACTTATAGAAAGTGAGATCAGGCCTGTAGTTACCAGAGGTGGGATGTGGGGGCAGGGAAGTTGGAGGAAGGTGATCAAAGGGTATAAACTTCTAGTCATAAGAGAAATAAGCACCAGGGATGTAACGTACAACACAATGACTAGAGCTAACAGTGCTATATAACACATATAAGAAAGTTATTAAGAGGGTAAATCCTAAGAGTTCTCATTATCAGGAGAAAATTGTTTTCCTATTTTTCCTTTCTTACTTTTTATTGTATTTATATGAGAGGAGGAGAGATGTTAGCTGAACCCATTGTGGCAATCATTTCATCAAACCATCATGCTATATACCTTAAGCTTATAGTGATGGATATTGATTATTTCTCAATAAAACTAGGGAAAAAAGAAATAAGGGGAAAAATTCCATTTCTTTATGGATAATTTTTTTTAAAGATTTTATTTCTTTGAGAGAGAGAAAACAGGAGGGAGAGGGAAAGAATCCAAAGTAGACTCCATACTGAGCACAGAGCCCAGTGTGGGGCACAATCTCACAGTCGTGAGATCATGACCTAAGCCAAAACCAAGAGTGGGACCCTCAATCAACTGAACCACCCAGGCACTCCCTTTATGGCTAATTTCGTAGGTTAGTTGACTGATGCTTGCTTTGATCACTCTTTAAGTGTGTTTTATACTCTACTTTTCAAGTATATGTACAACACATCCTTTCCTCTAGTAACTGATTTCTCTGAAAGGGCAGTTATTGAATGTCTTAATATTTGTGGCAGATTAAGTTTGGATCCAGGATCATAGGAAGTTCATGCATCCCGGGTAGATAAAGATATGAAGTTAGAAATTTTGTTTCCCAGAAATCCCTATTGTCCAGAACTATCTAGGAAATCAGCTGAATATGCATGAAAGCACATGATCATATGGTTTACATTCTTCCATCTGCTCCAAAGAATAGTATCTGTCCAATTTCTTGCTAAACCACAATAAATCGTAATTTGCTATTCTCTGTATCTACTGGTTTAGTAATTCTGTTTAAATAGAAATCTGGCTAGTTAGGTATCCATTCATTTATTTCTTCATTCAATTATAATTTCTAAAGAGAGATAATAAGAAAAACAAACAAAAAACCCTTTCTTTTCTATATTTAGTCCTAATAACACTCAGAACTTTAAACTCTCTTCTATGGAAAAACTTTTTTTTTTTTTTTTTTTGGTTTTCACTCCTTACCAAAAAAAAAAAAAAGGAAAAACTATTCAAAAGAATGAGTAAGATCATCATATAACGGAAAAGATATGTTTAACAATGAAGTGTCAGGGACTCTGAGTATATATGATCCCAATGTATAGTTATAAAACAAGCAAAGCAAAAATGGGCATAAAAACAAGGAAATTTCATTCCAGAAAACACAATTGTAGGAAGAGATCTTGCTGTGCTATCCTCAGTTATGCTTGAATTCAGTTGAACAATAACAGAAATGTAAACATGGCAGCTGAACCGAATGGAATATTTTCCCTAAGAAACAAGAAGTCTAGCGTGAGGCCTCCAGGGCCAATGCAGAGGCAGTGGAAGTTATCAAGTATCCAGGCTCCTCTTAACTTCATACTTTGCTACAGCGTGCTGTTCTTGACCTTCAAGTGTAGCAGAATAGGCCTCTCTGACATAAAGATTATTTTGAGCTAAAGGCAATTGAGAAGTAAATACAAGAAAAGTCCTCTGCTCTCCCCATTTGCCTAAAAACAGGACATAAATTTGCAAAGGTGTCCCCCGCTCCACCACAAGTACAGAAGTTAATCACTGGAAACAACTTAAACCCTTATCTGCCTGAAGACAGCCCCAGAGGAATCTATATAACACCCCGACTCACTAGCTCTTATCTTCCATTACTTTCCTCAGACATTTACCTTCACACAGTTTGCGGTCCTAGAAACTCACAGTCCTCTTCCTTCCTCTTGTCACTTCTCTAAAAATGTATTGTTCTTTTCTTGAGATGTTATATAAGACCAAGTTGTAACTACCTCTTTGAATTACTCCCATGTGTATGCATGAAGCAAGGGCTAAGAGACTTCTGATAGTGTTTCCCTTGTGACTCTGTCTTTTGCCAAATTTATCGGGTGCCACCTGGAGAACCTAGGAGGTAGGAGGAAGAAGAAAGTTTTTTTTCCTCCTCTACAAGCTCAGTATGTAAGATGGCCCCTGTGCCTCCAACCATTTATTCCGCCTTCCAGGCAGGAAGATGGGGAAAGTTTGAGGGTGGAAGTCATGTGACAGCCAAATTAGTCCCTCTTAATTAGGAAAGCAACAGCTTTCCTGGAAATTCCACCCAATAGCCTCTCATTTGCGGCTCACGGGGCCTCAACTAGTTCACATGGCCACTACTCGCTGCAAGTGAGGTAGTATTTTTACCAGGGTGCATTGCCATCCTGAACAAAAGTAGTTATCTTAATAAGGAAAATGGAGAAAATGTATATCAGATAAGATATCAAGTAGCAGCATCTGCCCCACATGTATCAACCAAGAGTTCGAATGTTTGTGTTTCCCCCCACCCCAAAATTTATGTGCTGAAGCTCCAGCCCCCAGTCGGATGGTATTTGGACATGGGGCCTTTGGGAGGTTATCAGGTTGAGATGAGATCATGAGAGTGGAATCCTTAGGTTGGGATTAGTGCCCTTACAAAAAGAGGAACAGAGTGATCTCTCTTTCCATGAGCACTCACCAGGGAAACGCCATGTGAACATGGTGAGCTGTGTCTGCAAGCCGGAAAGCAGTCCTCACCAGACGCTGAAATCTGCTGTCCCCTTGATCTTGGACTTTGCAGCCTCGAGAATTGTGAATATTGCACATCTGTTATTCAAACCACCCAGTCTACGGTATTTAATTACAGTAACCTGAGCTAAGACAACCAGCAAAAGCAAATGAGGAAAGGCAGTACAGTGGAGACATTCAGAATATAGAAGCAGAAAAACCTAGTCTAGCCCCAGCTCCACCACCTGTTTGCTGAGGGACTCTGGGAAAGTTTGCCCAAATTCCAACCCTTGTATTTCCAGAGTGTGCCAGGACAACATTAGTGAGGTCTACTTCATAGGACTGTTGCAAAGGTTATATTGGTTGCCCCAGTCCACTGCCTTGTACAGAGTTTGAGCTCAGTTCATAGTCGGTATGTATGTCTACTCAGGATTCTATGGCTCTCAGGAGCTGTGTCTGCTCTACTCAAAATGAATTCAGACTTAACTTTTTAAAGCACTCCAGTCTAAGTCAATACATATTTACAAAAGGCCCACAGTGTGCCTGGAATTGGGGAAGCCCAGGTAGACCAGGCATGGTTTCCACCTTGGGGAATATGGCAGAGACCAAGGCTACCCACCCACTATCTAGTCTCCTCTTCTTCCTTAGGAACAGATGACTTTGATTTTGTTCAGGGTACTAATGCACCCAGCTAAAGGATGGCATGCCCCAGCTTTTCTTGCAGTTAGGTCTGGCCATCTACAGCCAAAGAAAGGAAATGTGAAACTTCTGCAGGGAGCTGATTCAGCTGGAAGGAGAGCTTTTTGTCCTTTTTGTCTTTATCTTCCTATTCCAGGAAAGCAGATATGACAGCTGAGCTCAAACAGTCAATTCTGAGACTGGCAGAGAAGAAAGAGAGAAGCAATGTAGGTGCCCAGTGACTCTGGGAGCCACTGTTCCAGCCCTAGGCTGCTAGATGTCTTAGAGAGACAGAACCCTTATCTTTGTAAGTTACTGTTATTAGAATTTTCTGCTGTCTGCAGCCAACCCAAATCCTACATAGTGTAAGGATTTTCAGTGAGATCCATACCTCTCTCTATTCCCTCTTTGACTTCTCTGCTTGCTTAGGGTTAGACTCCTGACTCATTGTGCAGGAGATGCACTATTTCTCCTTATCTCTGGCCTGTCATACCAGCTATTATCTTAACTATTTTAGTAACTTACAAGTTGTTTGAGTGGTGCCCTTCTTCACTTTGCCCGGAACCAGTGTCCTCCAAGTAAGTGTACTCAGAGATGTCATTCAACCCTTAGTTTGGACCTCCAGGCTGTCCCAGCTGAGAAAAAGTATCTTGAGATGGAGTTAATGGATAGTGTATACTCTGTATGATTTCCAACTGTCCACAGCAAAATTGCCCATATGGTCTCATATATCACATACCAGGCCACAGACATCATCTCAACTAGTTCAAAAAGATCAGAGATGATACATGCTAAGTTCTCTGGCCACAATAAAATGAAATACAAAGCAACAACCAAAACAAATAAAAAGAAACCAACTACTTGGACATCTAAAAATTCTTCCTGAATCGATAATTGAATTGGAAAGGAACTCAAGAACACCAAAGAAGTTTATTCAGAAAATAATAGTGATTAAAATACACCACAGTGATCTCCATGGAATGTGTTCAAAGCAGTACTTTCAGGAAACTTTATAATTTAAAGTGCTCTCTTTGGTGGTTGATAAAAAGAGAACATTTTATAAATAATTCAACTGAAGATATTAGAAAGGAATAGGAACACAAGCCAAACTAAAGAGGAAAAAATTAGGGACACCTAGGTTGTTCATTCAGTTAAGTGTCTGACCCTTAGTTTCAGCTCAGGTCATGATCTCAGGGTTGTGGTATTAAGTCCTACACTGGGCCCCCAGTCCAGCTCCCACATGCTGTCCCATCTCAGGCTCCAGTTCTGCACTTAGCGCAGAATCTACTTGGGATTTTCTCCCTTTCTGTCTTCTTCCCTCTCTGCCCCTCTCCCTGCTCCCACACACATGTGCATCCTCTCTGTCTAAAATAAATGAAAATCTTAAAAAAAAAAAAGAGGGAAGATATGATAAAAACAAGAGATCATTTTGAAAGTGAAAAATAATTTCAATGGGCTCAATAAATAAACCAAAAGCCAAGTATTAAAAGCTATAATTCAATGACATTTAAAAGCTGTAATTCAATGGCATTTGAAATGAGAAAGGAGACACCAACCACTATATAAAAATTTAAATATAGGGGCTCCTGGGTGGCTCAATTGGTTAAGCAGCTTAGGTTGTGATCCCCAGTTCCTGGAATTGAGCCCCGCATCACACTGGGCTCTCTGTTCAGCAGGGAATTGGCTTCTCCCTCTCCCACTCCTTGTTTCTCTCCCTCTGCTGCTCCCTCTGCTGTTCCCCCTATTTGTGCTCTCTCATTCTCTCAAATAAACAAGATCTTTTAAAAAATTCTCAAATATAAATTAAAACATAAAAATACAAGCTCATAACATTTGAGCATACAGATGAAAAGAATTTTTTGTAATATAAACCTCCAAAGTTAATCTAATATATGTATATATATATATATATATATATTTTTTTTTAAGATTTTATTTATTTATCAGAGAGAGAGGGGGGGAGAGAGCGAGCACAGGCAGACAGAATGGCAGGCAGAGGCAGAGGGAGAGGCAGGCTCCCTGCTGAGCAAGGAGCCCGATGTGGGACTTGATCCCAGGACGCTGGGATCATGACCTGAGCCGAAGGCAGCTGCTTAACCAACTGTGCCACCCAGGCGTCCCATAATATATATTAAAATAATAACTTGAGAAGGGGGAAGACATGTGGAAAGTTATTCAACTAGAAGTGTCCAGGTACATATAAACACGTGTTAGTTTTTTATTGCTGTGTAATTATCACAAACTTATTGGCTTAAAACAATACAGAGTTATTATCTTATAGTTTTCCTGGCTCAGGAGTCTGGGTACATTAGCTGGGCCCATGGCTCAGAGTTTCCCAGGTGATGTTCAAGGTGTTGGCGCCATCATGTTCTCATCTGGAGGCCTGACAGAGGAAAAATCAACTTCTAAGCTTGTTGGTTGTTGGCAGAATTCATTTCCTGGTGGCTATATGATTAGGGCCCTGCTTCTCATGGACTGTTGGCTATCTTCATGTCCTGTGGCCACCTGCAGTTCATTCCATGTGGTCCTCTCCATAGGTAGTTCACAACATGGCAATTTGCTTCTGTCAGGCCAGCAAGAGAATCTTGCCAGTCCACCTAGACTGTCTTATATGATGAATGTGATCAAATACGGATATCTCATCACCTTAGCCATGGCGTATTGGTTAGAAGCAAATCACAGGTTCCACTGGCATTTAATGGGAGAGGATTGATTGATTATCCAAGAACATTACTCATCAGAAGTTACCTTTGATGCATCCACCACAATATGGGTGAAGGCTAAACCCTCCTACACTTTCAAAGGCTCATTTCCGACCTTGAAAAGTGGCAAGCAAGAGTTCTGTCTCTTAAGACAAGGCTGAAGATCTCAAAGAGGCGTGTGCGGCAGGCAAAATAAACCTTTAAGACCAAAGCCTCAGACTCTCATCCTTAGGCACTCATCCCAGACTGGCTATATCCCAGTCTATAGTCACTCCGACCTTGGCCCTCCACTTCTTTTCCTTCAATTTAAACCCAGCTACTGTACTGTCAGTCCTTGGCTTTAGTCTTGGTTTGACAAGGAGTTGTCAAGTCCTTGGGTTGACAAGGAAGCTACCTCAATGGAGATCTGCTCTCTCCCCGGCTGTCTTGCTCTCCCGTGAAGGCTGTAGGTACAATACATTCAGCTTTAGGGATCTAGTGACTTTTTAAGCCCTTGCCCTTTGGTCTCCTTTTCTGTCTTATAAGCTGTCCTTGCAAAACTGTTACAGATATTCTGAGTCACATGCAGAAGGGGCTGTCCAATGATGCTGTGAAAAATGGGATTGTGGGCTACACTTGATCAAGTCTTGCTTGGCGGAAGCTCTCTAGGGATGGACTGAGCTGGAGCTGGAAAGGTCTGAGGCTGATTTTTGTTAGTGCTGACAAAGATCAGGTGTAATTCTTGGTCTGTTTTTATGGGATGGTAAGAGAGTTGCTGAGGAACAGACTTGGTATTTACTAAAATGTAATGGGCCTTAAAGCATCTCTGCTCTACCTCATTTTGGAACCTTGAAAAATATGTCCTATGAACTATGCATAGTTCACTCTAGGTTGTAAACCTCCCTATGACTTGATCCCAAAATTTAGTAAATATAATGCACAAATAAAGAATAGGTTTGTGTGGCCATGTGTTCTCAGTGTAGCAAT
Source organism: Mustela nivalis (assembly GCF_964662115.1). NCBI lineage: Eukaryota > Metazoa > Chordata > Mammalia > Carnivora > Mustelidae > Mustela > Mustela nivalis. The sequence continues at coordinate 59,457,658 of NC_139027.1, forward strand.
AGCACCGTGCATTCCAATGGAGTCATTTGGTTCTTGAATGGGCTAAAAAAAAAAAAAAAAAAAAAAACTTCCTTTTTTTTTATGTAGAAAGTGCAGATATAGAGTATATATAGTAGATATATTGATATATAGCTTTTTGTGGCATTGAAATTACATGGAGGCACAGTTAAGAAAAAAAATGCTTAAAAGTTCTCTTTAGGTGGGAAATAATAGGAAATTTGAGCAGTACTGCTCCAGGAAATATTCACCTATAGATAGATGCCATCCACAAATTTTACATTAAAATATACAAGACATTTTATCAAGGGCATTATGCTAAGTGAAATAAATCAGACAGAGAAAGACAAATGCCATATGCTCTCTCTTTTATGTGAATCAATTGATCAATAATCAAGCTCACAGACACAGAAAAGGGATCAGTGGTTGCCAGGGGCAGGGAGAGGAGGTAGGGAAAAGGGGTAAACTGTTTTTGTTTAAATAAATTCAATTAAAAAAATGTATACATAAAATGTTTCTTATGAACATGTTATGGGAAACATTATACCATGACCAAAGGGACTTTATCTTAAGAATGATGGGAATATTTGACACAAAGGCAAGTATTAATAATACCTACATTACAGGTGGTAATTAATACCACCTACATCACTGGATTAAATAATGAAAAATACAATGATTTCAACAGATGCTGAAAAAACCTTTGATAAAATTCAGTAGGTACTTCTCATTTAAAAAAGGGGGAGAATAGAAATATATTACAATAGCAAAATATAGAGCTATTTAAGACAGAGCTGGTTTATCTTTCATGCAAAGCAGAAGCATTGTTATTAAAAAGAGGAATAAAACAGAAACCTTGACCCCAGCCACCTAAAAGATCATCCGGGAAGGCTTCCTCCTACCTACAAGTCTTCCTGTAGGTATTTCGCTACTGTCCTTCATCTGGAGGGCCTGGAGGTCAACATTAACCTCCAAACTAGGAATATTTTCTTATGGCAGCTTTCTGAATCTCTGGCACCTGGGCATATCTATCTTTCTGGGTGCTTGAATCCTTGGGAAGTCTGACTTCTCTTGTTATAGTCTTACCAAGCTCATTGGCTTAACCCTGTTTCCATCCTTACATATCTTCAAGCGTCATCTAGTTTCCTCGGAATTACAGATCTCCACACCAGGCCTCAGACAGATGGCAACCCTGATCAGGGCTTTGGTCCCCCCCATCCACCCTGTTGTTCCCATCTGCTGTAGATTTTTCACTCCCTCTTGGACCTCAACAAGATTGTACTACTCTTGAAGATTGTTCATGCAGATTCTTTCCCTTACACCTTCTGTTTATTTGTACGTACTTCCATAACTGGTGATTTGCCAACACCCTTTGGGAGCTTGTACTAGTCATGGATCTTAGTTGCAAACAACAAAAACTAACTTAAGCAGAAATGAAATTAACATAGGGTATCACATTAGTTTGGTAGGGCTGTCATAATAAGCACCCACAAAGTAGCTTAAGCAACAGAAACTGTCTCAATTCTGGAAGCTAGAAGTCTGAAATTAGGGTGTTGGCAGGGTTGGTTCCTTTAGAAGACTGTGAGAGAATTAGTTTCATGCCTCTCCCCTAGTTTCCAGTGGTCTGCTAGCAATCTTTGGATTCCTTGGCTTGTACATCTTTGCCTTCATCTTCATAGGGCACTTTCTCTGTGTATGTATCTGTGTCTAAATTTCCTCTTCTTATAGGGACAAGAGTCATATAGGATTAGAGGCCTATTCTACTTTAGTACAACCTCATCTTAACTAATTACTTCCACAAAAAACCCATCTGCAAGTGAGATCACTTATTTATTTATTTATTTGACAGGCAGAGATCACAAGTAGGCAGGGGCAGTCAGAGAAAGAGAGAGGTGGAAGCAGGCTCCCTGCTGAGCAGAGAGCCGGAATTGGGGCTTGATCCCAGGACTCTGGGATCATGACCTGAGCCGAAGGCAGAGGCTTTAACCCAGTGAGCCACCCAGGTGCCTAAGATCACATTCTTAAGTACTAAGGGTTAGGACTTCAACATATGAATTTCTAGGGGACACAACTCAACTCTTAACAGATATACTATTAGTAGCTCATAGAATCAGCACCAGGGCCAGAGTACCAGGTTTGAACAGGAGCAAAGGAAGAGATGGTCAAGATGATGCATCAGGAGCAGACAGTCTAGAACTCTGGGACTCACCAAGAGGGCACATCTGCCATGACTGCTGCTAACCTCATTGCAGCTAGTCATTACAGCTGCTCTGCTAGGTCAGGTCCTTAGGAAGCCCTGCTGGGGTCTCAGGCTTGAGATTCCTATACAGCCCCTTATAATGCCAGTCCAAGAGAGGCATCTGACTGGCCAAGTCTGGGCCACAAGCTCACACTCTAGCTGCTAAGGGGCAAGAAAAAGCAGACTGAGCTCTCTCTTTCTGTCGTGAGAAACAGTCTTGGCTCCATTGTATATAAAGAATCTCTCACAGCAACAAGGGTTTTGGGATGGACAGATGTTCTGGATTTCTTTCCAGAGAAATAGAACCAAGAGATGAGTGATGATAATAGACTGATTAGACAGATAGATAAATAGAAGATATTTATTGTAGGAATTGGCTCACACAATTATGGAGACCAAGAAGTCCCAATCTGCCATCTGCAAGCTAAAAAACAAAAACAAAAACAAACCATAAAAACGGCTGTGATGTAATTCAGTCTAAGTCTGAAGGCCTGAGAACCAGGGGAGTTGATAAGTCTGAATCCAAAGGCCCATGAATTGGAGGGCCAATGAAGAAGTCCCAGTCTAAATCCTAAGAACCAGGAGTGCCAATGTCTGAAGTCAGGAGAAGATGGATGTCCCAGCTTAAACAAAAAGAACAAATTCACCCTTCCTCTACCTTTTGGTCCTATTTTGTCCCTCAGTGGATTGGATGATGCCTACCTCATTGGTCTTTACTCAGTCTACTGATTCAAATGCTAATCTGTTCCAGAAACGACTTCATAGGCACACTCAGAAATAATGTGTTAACAACTGTCTGGGCATCCCTTGCCCAATCAAGCTAATGCATAAAACTATCATGGCAAACAAAACAAATGTTTACAAGCTGTTTGCCAAATCCAGTTCACAGTGGTCTTCAAAGTATGGAACACCAGTGGTCTTCAAAGTATGGAACACCAGTCATGGGTATTTCCTGGGAACTTAGAAATGTAAATTCTTGGTCCTTCTCCAGATATACTGAATCAGAAATGCTAGGGGGGGGCCCAGCAAACTTTTTTAACAAGTCTTCCAGGAGATTCCTTCCTTTCTTCCTTTTTATTTTTTTTATAGCTCAATTGAGGTGTAATTGACATACAATAAATTAACCTTGAAGTTCACACTTCAGTGAGTTTAACATATGTATATACTCATAAAACCATCACCACAATCAAGATAATGCACATATTCATCACCCCTGATGTTTCTTCAACCCCCATTGTCCTCTCCTTCCCCTTTCCACACACACTCCCAACATCCTAAAGCAACCTCTGATCTTGTGTTGCTCTAGATTAGTTTGCAATGTTTATAATTTTACACATATAGAAGTATTATTCCTGTCTTTTATTTTTGAGATTTTATTTTTTTAGGGGTACCTGGGTGGCTCAGTCATGATCTAAGTCTTTGGCTCAGGATCCTGGGATCCAGGACAAATCAGTCTCTCTGCTCAGAGGGGAGCCTGTTTCTCCCTCTGCCTGCTGCTCCCTCTGCTTGTGCTGTCTGTCAAATAAATAAAATCTTTTTTTTTTTTTAAAGGTATTTTTTTAAGTAATCACTGCATCCAACAGACATTTGCCTTTGGGACTCAAACTCACAACCCCAAGATCAAGAGTCACACACTTTACCTACTGAGCCAGCCAGGTGCTCCTTTGTCTTCTTTTATTCAGCATAATAAATTTCAGTTCATCCATGTTGTATTTTGTGTCAATTCCATTCCTTTTTGTAGCTGAGTAGTGTTCCTTTATGTGGATATACTTAATTTGTTTAACCATTAACCTCTTTATAAACACTTGGATTGTTTCCAGTTTGGGGCTGTTATAAATAAAGCCACTATAACATTCATGCACAAGTCTTTGTATGGACATAGGCTTTCATTTCTTCTGTGTAAATACTTAGAAGTGGAATGACTGGATTATATGGTAGGAGTATGTTTATCTTTTAAAGAAACTGCCAAACTTTATTCCAAAGTAGTTGTTCTTTTTTGCATTCCTATCACTAGCTTCCAGTTCCTCCATACTTGGTAAGATCATCAGTCTTTTAAAATCTTAACCGTTCTGAAAAGTGTGTAGTGGTATCTCATTGGAGTTTTTGTTTCTTTGTTTATTTGTTTAAATTTTTACAGTACTTTTTTTTAAGATTTTATTTATTTATTTATCAGGCAGAGATCACAAGTAGGCAGAGAGGCAGGCAGAGAGAGAGAAGAAGGGAAGAAGGCTCCCTGCTGAGCAGAGAGCCCAATGCGATGAGGGGTTCAATCCCAAGACCCTGAGACCCTGAGACCCTGAGACCATGACCTGAGCTGAAGGCGGAGGCTTAACCCACTGAGCCACCCAGGCACCCCTCTCATTGGAGTTTTTATTTCCATTTCCCTAACGCCTAACAATGTTAAGCTTCTTCATGTGGTTATTTGCCATCTGTTTATTTTCTTTGGTGAACTATCTATTCAATCTTTCACCTATTTTTTTTTATTGGATTGTTTGTCTCATTGAGTTACAAGAGTTCTTCATATATTCTAGATAAATGTCTTTTGTCCAATAGTATTTTGCAAATATTTTCTCCCAGTCTGTGGCTTTTCTTTTTTTTTCTTTTTTTCATTTGGTAACAGTGCTTTTTTGAAGAGCAAAAGTCTTAAATTTTCATGATATCTAATTTATCAATATTTTTCTTTTATAGTTTGTACTTTCTGTGTTATATTTAAGAAATTTTGCTAAACCCAAGCCTACTAAGATTTCCTACTAAATTTTCTTCTATAGATTTTAGCTCTTAAATTTAGGTCTATGATCCATTTAAAGCTAATTTTTAAAGAAACTTTATTTTGATATAGGTCAGAAGAGCTGCAAAAATAGTACATGCTTTACCCAGTTAACAACTTACATAAGCCATAGTGCAATTACCAAATGAGAGAAATTAACATTTATTAACTAAACTATTGATTTTATTTAAATTTCACCCATTTTACCCCTACTATTCTTTTTTTGTTCTAGCCTAGTTGCAACTCCTTAGTCTCTTCCAATCTATGATGATTCTTCAATCTTTCCTTGGCCTTCAACTTAATTTTTATAAGATATAAGTCAAGGTTCATCTCTTTGCATATGGCTCTTTAATTATTCCATACCATCTCTTGAAAAAGATTATCCTTTCCCTCACTGAATTGCCTTGAAAGTTTTGTTGAAGATCAATTGATCACATATGTGTGGGTCTATTTCTGGACTCTTTGTTCTGTTCTACTGAGATCTTTATTTGTCTGCCTTTATACCAATACAATATTGTCTTGATTTTTGTAGCTTTATAATTCTGAAAACAAGTGAAATTAGTCCTCCAACTTTGTTCTTCCTCTTTCAAAGTTGTCTTGGCTATTCCAGGTCCTTTAGATCTCCTGATGAATTATAGAACTGGTTTTTAAATTTCTGCAAAGAACCTTCTGGGATTTTGATTGGGATTGCATTGAATCTACAGATCAATTTGGGGGAGAACTGACACATAACAATATTGAGTCTTCTAATCCTTGAATTTAGAATTCCTCTCCACTTATTTAGGTCTTCTTTAATTTCTGTCAGGAATATTTTGTAATTATCTGATTCTATAGTGTACAGATCCTACACATCTTTTGTCTAATTTATCCCTAATAAGCATTCCAGGTGAGTCTGATGCACAATAAAGTCTTAGAAACATTTCTCTACATCAGCACTATTACTGAAACATAATATTGGAAAAAATAAGTATTCAAACAGAATATGCAAAAAATAGAATATGCAAACAGAAATGGGAACTTAGGAGAGTCATGGGTTCTAATTCATATGAATTAATAAAACAGCTGAATAAAGTAGATGAATATAAGATACACTATAATTCAAAACACAGTATAATTCCCTTAAACTGATTAGAAATTTTAATTAAAAATGAGATCCCGGGCGCCTGGGTGGCTCAGTGGTTAAGCCGCTGCCTTCGGCTCAGGTCATGATCTCAGGGTCCTGGGATCGAGTCCCTCATCGGGCTCTCTGCTCAGCAGGGAGCCTGCTTCCTCCTCTCTCTCTCTCTCTGCCTGCCTCTCTGCCTACTTGTGATTTCTCTCTGTCAAATAAATAAATAAAATCTTTAAAAAAAAATAAAATAAAATAAAAAAATAAAAATGAGATCCCACTCACAATAGTAACAAAAAATAAAATACTGAATGAGAATTTTAATTGTATTCAGTATAATTTATATTTTCAAAAATCATATATGCTCATATGTCTATGTATATGTATGTAAATGGATTTTAAAAGGCCTAGAAATCTGAGACAAAGAGGGGAAGAAGATGGAGAAAAAGTAAGAAAGGGCTTCTCTGTTCCCTGTGAATTTCTTCCAGTGGTAAGATATTAATACAGTACTTATATAATTTTTTATTTTATTTATTATTTAAAGATTTTATTTATTTGACAGAGAGAGCGAGCACAGGGAGAGTGGCAGGCAGAAGGAGAGAGAGAAGCAGGCTCCCCACAGAGCAGGTAGCCAAAGTGAGTCTTGATCACAGGACCCTGGGATCATGACCTTAGCCAACTGAGCCATTCAGGTGCCTTTGTGCTTACATAGTTGTTTGTTTTGTTTTGTTTTGTTTTAAGTTTTTATTTTTTTTATTTTTTAAATAATTTTGCATTTTAAAGATTTTATGTATTTATTTGACAGAGAGAAATCACAAGTAGATGGAGAGGCAGGCAGAGAGAGAGAGGGAAGCAGGCTCCCTGCTGAGCAGAGAGCCCGATGCGGGACTCGATCCCAGGATCCTGAGATCATGACCTGAGCCGAAGGCAGCGGCTTAACCCACGGAGTCACCCAGGTGCCCCTGTGCTTACATAGTTTTAAAAACCTTTCCCTAAGCAGCATATATGATCCCACTTTATCAATTATAGATACATTGTGTACATATTTATGTCTCAAAAGATGATTACACAAACTTAATAGCAGTTATAGTTACAGTATAGATAGTGGAATTTCAGATGATTTTCACTGTGATTTTTCTTTTTAGTGTTATTTAATGTTTTACAATAAGCATGTGCTATTTTTATAACAAAAAGTAATGAAGGTATCACTTTGGGAAAGAAAAAACAAAACCTAAAGAGTGCTGTTCATGACGTATACAAGGACACTTAAAACTAAGAAGAATATAAACAAATATAGAAAAATAGATCATGTTTCTATTTCTTTTTTTCTTAAATAAGTTCCACACCCAATATGGAGCCCAACATGAGGCCTGAATCCATGACACTGAGACCAAGACTGAGCTGAGATCGAGTAAAACACTCAACCAAGTGAGCCACCCAGGTACCCCAGATCATGTTCCTATTTCTAATTCATATTCACATATAAATATAATAAAGACAAACTTTCCCAAGTTATAAATGGATTTATTATACTACAGTTAGCATTTTAAAATAAGAAATTTCCTGTTAAAATTTTTATTCCACTCTTCTCTTATGAAAGCAACTGAACATATCAAAAGAAATGGGAGAAAAAAAAAAAAAAAAAGGAGGAGGAAGGCCTCCATTTTCAATGAGGCAAGGAAACACCAAAGCAGAAACCATGAAGCTGGTTACTGTAGGATAAGAACTAGAAAAGGAAAGGAGATGCCACGTGCCTCCTTGGACCCACAGTAGGACCCAGATCTCTCCAAAGGTCCATGGTGGAAGTTTAGCTGATGACACCTTTACTCCATGTACAAGGTGTAGTAGCATGGGCTACCTCTGAAGACTGGGGAATGTCCCATAGAGAGTAGGACTCATAGTACAGAGTGTCCTGGGTTGTGGAGCTACAGGAAGCACCTTACCAAACTTACCTCTGGAGAGGGAGATATGTGGGGAAGAAACAGGGAAGGAGGAAGTGGAGGCAGGAACCACAAGATTGCATCACATTGAGTCTAGAAGTCTGAGCCACATGGATTTCCAAAACACCTAAAGTTGAGGGGAGATGGTCCCCACGGAAAAGGAAATAACAGAAAGGGTGTTTGAGATAACAAAACCTATAAAATTTAAGGCTCCTAGATGCTATTCAATCTCACCAACTTCTTTACTTGTCATACCATTAGTCAGCAAGTAGTGGTCCCCATTCAAACCATGATGGGATTCACACATAGAAATTATAGGGGAAGGGAATATTACCTAAATGGCTGATTGAAGAAGAAGAAGAAGAAGAAGAAGGGGGGAGGAGGAGGAAGAGGAGGAGGAGGAGAAGAAGAAGAAGAAACCACAAGAGGAATTACCCAAGGCACGGTATTACTCAAAGATGTTCAGATAAAGTCTCCAAATTCTCAGAGAAATTTCAGTCAACACTATCTAGAAAAAGACTCCAAAGATGTAAGAATTCAAAAAAGAGATTTAAAAAATGAAAAAAGAAGACTAAAAGGCAAGCTAGTAGATTCTGGATAAAAAATGGAAGCATAAACCATGATAGAGATAGAACATACATCAGAAGCAACAAAAAATGGATACAAATAACTATGTAATTCAGACCACAGTGGAAAGATTCAGGGAAATCACATGAAAAGAACAACAAAAGATTTTTACATAATTCTAGAGAAAATTGCTATTGTTATAGAAAATCATTAATAGGGATCCTTGGCATTTCTGAAGGAGATTAGTAATTTCTGAAGAAGAATAAAAGGAATTAAATATATATTATTTTCAAAAATAGCAGAGGACTTTCTTAAAATAAGGACAACTTGAATCTATAGATCAAAAGGAGGTATACACCTCAAGAAAAATTAATATAGACTGTTCAACATCAACATATAGCCTAATGAAGTTATACAACACCAAGGATAAAGAAAATTTCACACATGGATGGCTATATAGTTAATAAACCATGTACAGAAAGAAAAATCAAGTTTCTTTAGACTTCACCTCAATGTCAAAAAAAAGCAGACCAACATATAAAAAGGTGTAAAGGAAAGAAAACATGATTTAAGGATTGTGTACATGCCAAATTACCTTCAAGCATAAAGGCAACAGACATGCATTCTCAGACATGTGAAATCATAGGGACCAAAGCACCCAGAAAACCATCTTGGAAAAACAACTTATGAATGAAATCTATCTAACCATGGGATGAGTCAAAATAAATTCTAGAATAGAAAACCTAAGTGTATCATTTCCTAGGTCTGCCACAACAAAGAACCACAAACTGGGTGGCTTAGAACAACAGAAATTTATTGTGTCACAGTTCTAGAGTCTAGAGGCCTACGGTCAAGTTGTCAGTAGGGCCATATTCCCTCCGGAAAAGCTAGAGATGGATCCAAGCCTTTTCCAGCATTTTAAAGCCCCACACATTCATTGGCCTATGGCAGCACAATTTCCATTTTCATGTAGCATTTTTCCTATGTCTCTTCATACAGACTTTTCTCTGTGCTTGTCCATGTCCAGATTTCCCCTTTGGAAGGACACCAGAAGTCTTGGATTAAGGCCCACTCTAATGACCTCATTTTAACTTGATTACCTCTGTAAACATTCTTTCCAATAAGGTCACATTCTGAGATACTAGGAATTATGATTCCAACATACATTTTTTAGGGGGAAGATAAAATTGAACCTGTATCACTGGGGTAAAACAAAGGGGTGAGCACTGGGTTTGTTTTAAATATAGAGCTAAAACTAAACAGCAGTAAGAAGTATGGTTAGAAAACAAAATGAAGGGAGGTAAACATGGATGACAGAACATAATAAAAATCAAGAGACAGAGTAGGGGAGTGGGATAAAGTGCAAGCGTGAGTAATTTCTTAATAGTTAGCAGGAAGTCAAGAGAAACTTGTCTTATTTTTTAAGCTTAAATTTTACTAAAAAAATTTTTGTGTGTATTGTTGACACACAAACTTCATTTAAAAAAAAAGGCCTAGCAAATTCAATTTCTTACTGGTTTTCTTTTCTCTTAATTCTAAAACAATTCATCTGAAAACTTGTGAATAACCCATTTAGTCATTTCCAAGTTTGTCTTCATTTTTTCTGAAAATAAATTCAACTGATTATTACTTTTTCATTTAAAATAGTCTACAGAGTGAGATCCTATCTCACAAAATTTTATCGTTGTTCTATCTTTCAACGTATTGATAGAATCTTTAAGGACGTTTTATAGGTGTTGGGAATGGCTGTCTCTGAGCAGTAGTATTTATGGTGAGTTTTTTCTTTTTTTTAAACTTTGTTATACTTCTCTGTATTTCTTGAATTTTTATAATAAATAGATGTTATTTTGAACAAAAACAGTAAAAATTTTCACATTTTTCTCCTAAAAGCTTTCTTTGCAGGTAATGTGGGGTGGGATTCAACTTCAGCTTCTAGGTGGTGGGTCTGGGAGGCAAAAGCTGGGGTCCAAGGAAGCTGTGACAGCCAACACAAGGTTCCTGGGCTGTTAAGGGCTCCTTCTGTGGCTGGGGGTCCTGTTTTTTGCAGTTGCTGTGGCATAAAACTCCCCAATTTGAATGCCACCACATGTGTTAACGATTTTCCACAGTCAGACCCAGCTCCCAAAGAAGCCACACGTTCTTTAAGGTCAGCAACATGAGTCAGAGCTGCCTTCTAACTTTTGAGAAAGTTCAAAATTCGTTTTACTGTGACATCAGGGAAGCCAAGGCTTCCAGAAACCAAGCTGGAGGTGGGCTCCATCCTTCTCAACCCCCAAGCATCAGAGTTGCCTGTGTGAATGGTCTTGAGCTCGCAGCTGTGTGATCAAGGTCCCCACTCCATCCTGAAAGCTGGACTTTTTCAACAGGAAAGGCATCTGGGCACATAACGATCATCATCATATTCATATTTTATTGTTCCTCTTCTTATATCTGGTTGCCCCCAAATGCTTGGCAGGAAATTTATCTTTTATTACTTCTCTTCCTGTATTTTAATGGAAACGCCGGAGGTTTCTGTGAATACAGCAAGCAGGCAGCTGGGGCTTTGTAAGGCTGAGGACATCCCAAAAAAGTCATTGGCTTTTGGCCTGATTTCCTGAAAGTTGATGCTGGTCCTCACATTGGAGCTTTCTAGCCTCTAAAATGTGACAGGTGCCCCACTGGGAGATACCAGCTCTGCAGCAGGGGGTACAAAGACAAGCCCTGGGGTGGTGGTAGGCCATCTACAGAATGAATGGGGTCCCAGCCTAGGCAAGCACTCCTTGTGGGGTCTGAGACCCTAAGATGGTCATCTAAACCTCAACCCTGACCTAAGGCACTGGTGGCACATAGGACTTGCACACTGGACTCTGCCAAAAGTCTCAAAAGTCTAAAGATCTCATGTAGCCAGGGTCTCCGAGGGACAGAATCCCCAGAGAGGCTGGCCCAGTAACACAGATAGAGAGGTGGGTAGAGGTCTTTGGTGAACACCGAGCAAAGAAAAACCCAAGAGCTATGAGGGCAACACGCACCAGCAGCCCAGAAAACTTCTTGGAAAATGTTGTCTATACTCACTTTTTTAAATTAGAAAGATCATCAACAGACAGAAAATTACTTGTTAAAACATCCAGGAAATCAATGTATTTCAAATAACAATACTACAAGTCTTCCCTTATCTGTTGTTCAGAATCTCGGTCCTAGAATTGTCTGTTGTGATCTTTTCACCTCCTCTTTGCTCCCTATGGACATCTAAGGCTTGTGCTAATCATTCAGAGAGGTGGAGTGTCTCAGAGCTTATAACCACTTAGACAAAGCAGCAGAGACCACCTTCTCACCTGCCACTGTGACCTCTGGGTCTCCTCTCACACCCTTCCCCGTGGAGATCTTGGATTCATCACCAGCTTCTCATGTGTGTCCCTGTGCCTGGCAAGGCTCTTCTCTGTTAGTTGTAATTTGGGCAGATGGCTTATGCTCTATTTACTTCTGCTCAGTGAGCTGCATTTTCTCCACATCAAAGTTTACATCTCTAGAGAGCTACAGAGTTTATTAAAAATATAATTGTAGTCATTCACTGAAAGTCAGTTATGAACAAGCAGCAAAATAAATCTGCTTTCACCACAGCCTCCTGCAGCCTTTCAGAACCACTGCCCCTCATGGGGGCTGACGTCTCTGCCTTATCTGATGTCTGATTTTGGATGACTATGTTTAGTCTTTTTCTGTTGAACCACTCTTTCAGCTCATTCAGGCCTCAGTCTGCTTCATCAGGCTTCTGCCCCCTCTGCTCTACTGCGAAGGAGCTTTCCTAGACCACCAGTGCGTCCCTACTCAAGCCAGCCAGGAGCAACAGGATTCACCTGTTATTTGCCTAGTCCCTCTGCTCACATATGAAACCACTCCACATTTTTTCCATCTTTAAACTCCCATTCCACTGATTCCTCTCACACCTTTCTCTCCCAGTTCTTTCTGCAAGCCAACCCATAGTTCCTCTCACCCTTTAAAGGGCATCTCTTCCTCCTCCACCCATAAGGGTTCAGGGTTCTATATTCAGTGAGTGAGCTCGTCCATCCTCAGGTTTTTTTTTAAAGATTTTATTTATTTATTTGTCAGAGAGAGAGGAGCGAGAGTGAGCACAGGGAGACAAAGATGCAGGCAGAGGCAGAGGGAGAAGCAGGCTCCCTGCCAAGCAAGGAGCCCGATGTGGGACTCGATCCCAGAATGCTGGGATCATGACCTGAGCTGAAGGCAGCTGCTTAACCAACTGAGCCACCCAGGCGTCCCCCATCCTCAGGTTTTAACTACCAGAGGTCTCCAAACAGGTCTCTCTCCAGGTTTCCATTCCCATTTATCCGACTCTTAGAGGAGCTCTTAATTCGCCCTGAGTTAATGCATGATCATGCTCCAAACTCTCTCTCCCTAGATTATATACACTACAATACATTATATTTCTGCAGCCCAGGGGAATATGCTCTAAATGGAAGTGAGAACCACTCTTGGGTTCCCAAAGCAGAAGTCACTCTGTGAGCTTCAATTATTGCATTTGGTTTGATCAGGAAGCATGACCTCAAGGGATTTAGCAGATACTGACCTCAGAGAGGAAGTCTGACTGCTCCCCCTCCTATATCTGTGTCCCCTTCAAGTTCTTTATCTCCCCAGGTAGAAAACGTGGAGGAATAACTCTGCATCTCCCTTGCACTGGTAATGTCAATCTAGAAATGCATATATGTGAACACAAGGATGGAGGAGCTCAAGTGGACGAAGAATGAATGGAATAGCATTTCCCCCCAATTCTCCCATGTGTCCTGAAAATACAACTCAAGCCAACTCACATAGCTCTGAATGCTGGAGCTTTAATCTTTCAAAAACACACTTCCTTCCCGTATTTCTAGTAATTACTGTTTCTGGAAATCCCTCCTGTCATCCTCTCTCCTCCAAAAGAATTGAGGCATAAAAATAGAACCATGAGAAAAGCTAATGTGACCCCTTTGCTCCCTGAAATGTGCTGGGTAGAAAGAGCCTGGGGCAATGGGCTGAGAGTTGGGGGGAGCTCTTCTTCAACTGGTGCTTCCATCTCAAGGAAAAATAAACTAAAGGAAAGCATAAATGTTTTATGTTATTCACCCACAGGAAAGAGATTTTTGTGGGGGGTGGGGGATTCACACTTGGACTAGTCTAGTATTTATAGAAAGTGTATTGAACGTGAGGTCCATAAATGGGCTTTATCAAAATATATGATTCTCCAGAAACTGTGAGCAATGTGTTTTTGTGTCTATATATTCTTTTTTTTTTTAAGATTTTATTTATTTATTGGACAGACAGAGATCGCAAGTAGGCAGAGAAGCAGACAGAGAGAGAGGGAAGCAGTCTCCCTGCTGAGCAGAGAGCCCGATGCTGGGCTCGATCCCAGGACCCTGGGATCATGACCTGAGCCGAAGGCAGAGGCCCAACCCACTGAGCCACCCAGGCGTCCCAGGTGTCTGTATATTCTTCTAAGGAGAGGATCCATAGCTTTTATCAGATTCTCAGAAGGGTCTGTGAAACCCTCCAAATTAGAATTCCTCCCTTTGAGGTTAATTTAGTTTATCTACTGTTATATAAACAAATTACCCCAAAACTTTACAGTGTAAAAAGCTAACATTAGCTCCCAGGTTGTGTGGGACAGGAACGAAGGAGTGGCTTAGTGGCTTAGCTGAGTGACTCTCAGGGTCTGCTGTGATGTTGTAGTCAAGAAGTCAGCTGGGGGTGCAAAAGGCCTCAGTTCCTTACTGGCTATTAGCAGGAGGGCTCCACTCCTTGCCACATGGGCCTCCTGTTCGGCTACGTGTATGTCCTTAAAACACAGCAGCTGCCTCCCCCAGACTGAGAGAACAGTCACTCCGTTTAGGACTTAGTCTCAGGAGTCATACATTGTCACTCCTGTCACATGCTATTCTATAAGCAAGACAGCTCACTCTCAAGGTGAGGTAATTAGGCTCCATTTTTTGAAAGGCGGGGGTGGACTATTAAAGAATTTGTAAATACATGTTTAAGTTACCCAACTAGTAAAGAGGCCTTACTTATAGTTTTGCTGAAAAGCATTTCTCTCTCCCTACATAACCCTTCCCATTCTTCCATCAGATCATTTTGCAGAATTCAGGACTCCTCCAGGGTAGGGCTCCCCTATGACCTTGAACAAATTATTAAGCTTCTTTTGGGTCTCTATCTTTTCATTGGTAACTGGGGATAATATCACCTACTTCAGAGGATCATTATAGGAGGATTAAATGAAATTCTGGTTTAATAAATGCTAAAAACATGTTAACTATAATAATGGTGACCCGACTCCCAACCTAGAGTTCCATTTACTTTAGATAGAAGTGTATGTGTTTGGATTATAAATCTTCTAAGGAAGGATAGTGCCAGACACTTGCTTCTCAAAATATTTTAGAAATGAATAGCAAGTTGCAGAAGAAAACATACATTAGGATGTCATGTATATAAAATAGTATGCAAAGCAATATGACATATTGTTTGGTGACAGGTATAAAAAATGTATGAGATTAATAAATACCAAATTTTGGATACTTATTACCTCTGGAAGACAGGGAAGTGAAATCCAGGATGGGTCTGCAAGAGGCTTCAGCTCTATTAGAACGACTTCATTTCTTGGGACACTTAGGTGGCTCAGTCGGCTTAGGTCCTGATTCCAGGATCCTGGAGTAGAGTCCCACCTTGGGCTCCTTGTTTGGCTGGGAGCCTGCTTCTCCCTCTGCCTGCAGCTGCCCCTGACTGTTTCCACTCTCTCTCTCTCTCTCTCTGACAAATAAATAAAATCTTTAAAAAAAAAAAAAGAACTAATTCATTTCTTGAGTTGGGTGGATAATACTTGGTTGTGTATTGTGTTGGTCTTTGTATCTTTTTGTGTATATTAAATATTATA
Source organism: Mustela nivalis (assembly GCF_964662115.1). NCBI lineage: Eukaryota > Metazoa > Chordata > Mammalia > Carnivora > Mustelidae > Mustela > Mustela nivalis. Next base: position 59,473,168 of record NC_139027.1, read on the forward strand.
AAACAAATATTAAAATAAATGACATTTATTAGTTTCTGTTTTGCAGTTTTCCTCTGTTATTTCAGAGTTAACTAAAATTTTTCCAGGCCCAGGGCACCTGATTGCCTCAGTCAGTAGAGCACGTGACTTGATCTTGGTGTTGTGAGTTTGAGCCCCACATTAGGGTTAGAGTTTACCTAAAAACAAAAACGAAAACACAAGAAAGTTTTTTTAGTTACTCATTGGATTAGTTTTCTGTTGCTATTTCGGCCTGTTGCTATTTAGTGGCACAGAAGTTTATTATTTTGTACTCCAGGTCTCATCCGCCATCTTCAAAGCCAAAGCATGGCATCTTCAAATCTCTCTTTCTCTGTCTATCTGTCTGTCTGTCTCTATCTCTCACTCTGGCCTCTGTTTCTGTCACCAAATCTCCTCTGAATCTGACCTCCCGTCTCCCTTTTTATAAGGGCCCTGTGATTACACTGACCCATTACACTGCCCATTCTCCTGGACAATCCAGGAGAATTTTCCCATGTCAAGTTCCTTAGCTTAATTACATCTATAAAATCCCTCTGCCAATATTCACAGGTTTAGAGGATTAGGACATGGACATCTTGGAGGGCCATTTTCTGCCTGCCATACTGGCCTTAAACATTTTGTAGGCCCTAGTGTGGTGCTTTTATACCCAGTAGAAACCACACCGCAGCCTGCCTAAGCTCTTACTATGCCTCTGAATTGCTTTTCCTGCCCTAATAGATACCTAAACGGCCACAAAATTGTTAAAGGAAAGCACCTGGGGCGGGGTCGGCGGGAGGTTGGAGGGGGGATCATAGAGGCTACAAATTCCCAAGCTGGAGAATGGTCCAGAACTACTAAAACAGTTGCCCAAGACTGGAACAGCTAGACCTTAAAATATCTTCTAAGCAGCTAGACTTACCACTATGGAATAGAAATCTGTTGCTCTCCTGTGTAAAACCCCGTCATGGTTTCCCTTGGCTTTAGAATAAGGAACAAAGTCTTCCAAGTGGTCCTGGTGGACCTAGGTGAGGGTTTCCCAACCTCAGCACTAGAAACATCCTGGCAGGCTAACCCTTTTGTTCTGGGGGCTGTCTTGTGCACTGCAGGGTGTTTGGCCGCCTCTTTCCCGCTGGATGCCAGTAATACCCCTACCCTCCACACCCAACCCCCCACACTCTTGTGATGACCAAGTTGTGACACCTTTCCAGATGTCCCTGAAGGAGGAAATTGTCCTTTGTCAAGGACTCCTGTGTCCGAGGAAGCCCTGCAGTATCTGGGTCCTGACCATCTTCCCACCCCGCTCTCTCTTCTTTAACCACCTCAAGGACACCTCTCATTGGAGCCAGCAGAGTTCTGACCTCCGGATTTCTGCACACACTGCTCCCTCATCCAGCATCACTCTACATCCCCTCACCTGGCAAACTCTTTCCATCTCCATCTAAATGTTTATCCCGCAGACACCCCGCCTGCCCCCTCTCAGAGACCACTGCTATGTGCTGCAGCAGCCCCTCTCCTGCACTACAAACCGTCTTCACACCTGCCTCATTCATTGGCCTGCTTCTTCAGATGGCTACCTTCAGGAGAGCAGGGCCTGTGACTGTCTGGCCCCCCTGATTTCAGTGCCTACTGATGAGGGGCTACAGGTCTGTATTATCTCATGATTGGAAGACACCATCAGCCCAAACTGTTGATCCCATAATCAGATACCCAGAACAGGAATCAGACCATAAAGCCAGATAAATTCCCAAGGAAGTTCTGGGATTAATTGTCTGCTCCTTGTTGTGTCTGGAAAATGTTGGCTCCACTAAAGATTAAACAGTAACTTGGGGTGTGATCTGACAAAGAGCCTTTTCCTGAGGGCAGTAAATTCCTAGGGCTACACATCAGGAATGTTTGCCTGAGGGACTCCTAGTCAATCCTGCCCTCCTCCCCAGAGGAAGGCCAGCACCATGAACTGGCACGAACTGCCAGGACTCTTCGGGAAGAGAGCCAGATGGTGGGTACTCTGCAGGCAGGGAACAGTCCAGCAGGGAGAAGGCTATCATCTGTCAGCTCTGGACAGCAGACCATTCACAGGGCAGCACTCACAAATCTGAGCCATCTAGACTTTGGCCAGGTTCCCTTTGCCCACGCCCACCTGTGGTATATAAATGCAGGCCAGGCAAAGATCTAACACACCACAGAAACTGGGTCCCATCCCACCAGAAAGGATCAGTGCTTTACCTGATTCCAAAATTGTAACTGAGACTCTGAAATGGAGCCTTCTGAACAATACTGAAAGGACAAAGAGCAGCCTCTGAGAGCCAGGCACCTAATTTCCCATGACAGGAAAGCCGTCCTTGGTCTTAGCCTGGGTTCAGCCAGCTCCTCTTTCCTCACAGTCTCCCAGAATGAGCCCTACATCAGGCGAAGTCAATATATAAATATATAGTTAAATCCACATATTCCTTGTATTATTATGTATACGTTATTACATATAATATATGTACATTATGCATAATATATATAGAATATATACCTTCATCCATAACAAAAATAGTTATTTTCTGATTATGTAAATAACATATGCTGATTATGAAAAATGCAAACAACACACACAAAAACGAGGAAAACAAAAATCACTGTAACATAACCACCATCAACATTTTGGTGACTCCTACATCTCTTTATCCAAATGCACACATCCATATGACTTTACATACATAAAGTGAACTTCTTTGCTCAAATGCATGTATTAAAATGGAACTTTCTGGGATGGCTGGGTAGCTCAGTCAGCCAAACTTCTGCCTTCAGCTCAGGTCATGATCCCAGGGCCCTGAGATTGAGCCCCACATCGGGCTCTCGGGCTCTCTGCTCTGTGGGGAGCCTGCTTCTCCATCTGCCTGCCCCCCCCCCCGCTTGTGTGGTCTCTATCTTTCTCACTCTCTCTATTTCTCTCTGCGTCAAATAAATAAAATCTTTAAAATAAATAAATAAATAAGAACTTTCTGGAGCACCTGAGTGACTCAGTTGGTTAAGCATCTGACTCTTGATCTCACCTCAGATCTTGATCTCAGGGTCATGAGTTCAAGCCCCACACTGGGCTCCACACTGGGCATGGAGCCTACTTTAAACTTAATTAATTAATTAATTAGTTAATAGGAACTTGCCATTAGCATCACTAATAGCAAACTGCCATCACTTGACAGAATAGAAGGCAATCCTCCAAAAATGAATACAATGAAAATAAAACAACGTGATTAAATATTTAGTCAGATACCATAGCCCCCAAGGCTTCTAAAGCCCAACCTCTAGGAGTTAAAAAGGAGGTGAGCAAGTGTTAGAGAAGTTTGACCAGTTACACCAAAGGGAGTCTTTCTCAGAGACACAATTAGAAAGACTGAAAGAGAATTAAAAGAAATAAATCTTTGTCCACTTATAATATTCCCTGTCCCATACCTACCTAGTAGCTTAAACTGTCTGGGGTGCCCTCAAGAACTTCCCACATTCTCTAAAGAATGCAAAGGGCAGAATCTACAATTGCCAGACCCTTCAGGGTCCACTCAAGACAGTGTGGAGGGGATAGTTCCTGTTGCACCAGCCCCTTGCCCCCAGAAGTGTCAGAAAACCATAAAAGGCTCTAATAGCATATCAAGGGCAATAGATCTATTTATCCCTCCTCCTCCAGACCCAGGCATCCCTCCTTCCTCAGCCTGGAGCAGATAGAAGATTCAAGCTTCCTTTTCCTTCTTCATGAAGACTCTCCTGCCTCAAAGAAGGACACTATGGGAAAAATCCAACAAGAAGATATAATAATTATCACTAGGAATCCAACATAGGAGCACCCAAATATATAAAGCAGCTAATAATAAACATAAAGTCATCAATAGTAATATAACAATAGTAGGGGACTTTAACATCCTATATACATCAATGGATAGATCATCCAAAATCAACAGTAGTTGATTCAAATAGTAGCTTTGAATTATACCTTGGACCAGATGGATTTAACAGATATATTCAGAACATTCCATCCTAAAACAGAATACACATTCTTCAAATGTACATGAAACATTCTCCAGAAGAGATCACGTATTAGACCACAAAACAAATCTCAACAAATTAAAAAACCCTGGAGTCATATCATGCATCTTTTCTGACCACAACACTATGAAACTAGAAATCAAGAAGAAATCATCTGATTTCTCAAGAATCCACATGAAGGGGTTCCAGGGTGGCTCAGTGGGTTAAAGCCTCTGCCTTCAGCTCAGGTCATGATTCCAGGATTCTGGGATCGAGCCCCACATCGGGCTCTCTGCTCCACGGGGAGCCTGCTTCTTCCTCTCTCTCTGCCTGCCTCTCTGCCTACTTGTGATCTCTGTCTGTCAAATAAATAAATAAAATCTTAAAGAAATAATAAAAAAAAGAATCAACATGAAAAAAATTTGGAAAGAGCACAAATATATAGACATTAAATAATATGCTACTAAACAATGAATGGGTCAACTGAGAAATCAAAGAGGAAATCCAAAAATACACAGAGGCAAATGAAAACGAAAATACAACTGCCCAAAATTTGGGGGAAGCAGCAAAAGTGGTTTTAAGAAGGAAGTTTATAGCAATTCAGTCCTACCGAAGGAAGCAAAAAAAAAAAATCTCAAATAAAAAACCTGACTCTACAGTTAAGGGAGCTAGGAAAAGAACCAGTAAAACCCCAGACCAGTAGAAGGAAGGAAATAATAAAGATTAGAGCAGGGGGAAAAAAAAGGAAAAAAAAAGATTAGAGCAGAAACAAACAAAATGGAAACCAAAAAAGTGATAGAACTGATCAATGAAACCAGGAGCTAGTTCTTTGAAAAGAACAACAAATTTGATAAATTTTAAGCCAGACTCATCAGAAAAGAGAGAGAGAACTCAAAATCAGAAATTAAAGAGGAAATAATCACCAACATTATAGAAATACAGAGAATTATGAGGATATTATAAAAAATTATCCACCCACAAATTGGACAACCGGGAAGAAATGGATAAATTCCTAGAAACATATAACCTACCAAAACTGAAACAGGAAGAAATAGAATATATGAACAAACTGGATACCAGCAATGAAATTGAATCAGTAAAAAAAAAAAAAAAAAAAAAAGCTCACAACAAACAAAAGTCTAAGACCATATGGCTTCATAGGCAAATTCTACCAGACATTTAAAGAGTTCATACCTATTCTTCTCAAAGTATGCCACAAAACATAAGAGAAAGAAAAGCTTCCAAATTCATCCTATGAGGCCAGTGTTACTCTGCTACCCTATAAAGGTAACCTCTGTTAACCTTATAAAGACACTACCAAAAAAGAAAGGAAGGAAGGAAGGAAGGAAGAGAAAACTAAACTATAGGCCAATATCTCTGATGAATATAGATGTAAAAAGCCTCAGCAGGATATTAGCAAACTGAATCCAACAATACATTAAAAAAAAAAAAATCATTTACCACAATCACATGGGATTTATTCCTGGGATGCAAGTGTGGCTCAGTATCTGCAAATTAATCAATGTGATACATCACATCAATATAAGAGAAAGGGCAGGAGCCATATAACCATTTCACTAGATGCAGAAAAAGCATTTGACATAGTAAAACATCCATTCATGATAAAGACCTTCAACAAAGTAGGGTTAGAGTGAATATACCTCCATATAATAAAGGCCATCTATGAAAAACCCATAGCAAACATCATACTCAATGATGAAAAACAGAGTTTTTCCCCTAAGATCAGGAACAAGATAAAGAGGTCCACTTTCACCACTTTTATTCAAAATAGTATTAGTCCTAGCCACAGCAGTCAGACAAAAAAAGAAATAAAAGGCAGCCAAATTGTAAGGAAAAAATAAAACTTCCACTATTTGTGGATGATATGGATATTATAGATAGAAAATCCTAAAGACTCCACCGAAAAACTACTAGAACTGATAAATGAATTCAGTAAGTTTACAGGATACAAAATCAATATACAGAAATCCGTTGCATTTGTAAAGACTAATAATGAAGTAACAAAATGAGAAATTAAGAAAACCCACTTACAACTGCTCCAAAAATACTAAAATACCTAGGAATAAACTTAACAAAGGAGATGAAAGATCTATACTCTGAAAACTATAGAGTTTTGATGAAAGAAATTAAAGACAACAGAAACAAATGGAAAGACGTTCCATGCTCATGGATTGGAAGAACAAATATTGTTAAAAATGTCTATACTACCCAAAGCAATCTACAGATTCCATGCAATCCCTATCAAAGAACCAACAGCATTTTTCACAGAACTAGAACAAGTAACCTTAAAATTTGTATGGACCCACAAAAGACCCTGAAAAGCCAAAGAAATCTTGAAAAATAACAAAACTGGAAGTCCCACAGATTTCAAGATATACTACAAAGCCATAATAATCAAAACAGTATGGTACTGATATAAAAATAGACACCTATGTGATCTCAGTAGAATAGAGAGCCCAGAAATAAACCCACATTTATATGGCCAGTTAATCTATAACAAAGGAGGTAAGAATATGCAGTGGGGAAAAAAACAGTCTCTTCCACAAATGGTGTTGAGAAAACTGGAAAGCTACATGCAAAACTATGAAAATGGACCCCTTTCTTATACTACACACAAAAGTAAACTTGAAGTGGATTAAGGAGCTAAATGTGAGACCTGAAGCCATAAAAATCCTAAAGAGAGCACAAGCAGTAATTTCTTTGATATCAGCCATACAAATATTTTTCTAGATAGGTCTCCTGAGGCAAGGAAAACAAAAGCAAACTTAATTATTGGAACTACATCAAAATAAAAAGCTTCTGCACAGCAAAGGAAATAATCAACAAAGCCAAAAAAAAAACACCAAAAAAAAAAAAAAAACACAACCTACTGAATGGGAAAGGACATTTGCAAATGATATACACAATAAAGGGTTAGTAGCCAAGATATATAAAGAATTTTATGGGACTCAATATATAAACAAAAAAATAATCCACTTTATAAATGGGCAGAAGCCCTGAACAGACATTTCTTCGAAGAAGACAATACAGATGGCCAAGAGACATATGAAGAGATGCTCAACATCACTCATCATCAGAGAAATGCAAACCAAAACCACAGTATCATTTCACATCTGTCAGAATGGCTAAAATAAAAAACACAGCAAACAACAAGTGTTCGTGGGGATATGGAAAAAAGGGAACACTCATGACTGTTGGTGGGACTATAAATCAGTCCAACCACTGGAGAATAGAACGGAGTTTCTTAAAAAAATTTGAAAATAAAACTACCATATGATCCACTATTGGTATTTACCCATAGAATATGAAAACATGAATTTGAAAAGATATATGTACCCTTATGTTTATTGCAGCATTATTTACAATAGCCAAATTATGAAAGCAACCCAAGTGTCCATCAATAGATGAATGGATAAAGAAGATGCAGTATATATATATATATGATACTCAGCCATAAAAAAGGATGAAATCATGCCCTGTGCAACAACATGGATGGATCTAGAGGATATAATGCTGAGGGAAATAAGTCAGAGAAAGACCAATATCAAATGACCTCATTCGTATGTGGAATTTCAGGAAGAAAGCAAATGAACAAAGAAAGAAAGACAAACCAAAAACTAGACTCTGAACTGTAGAGAGCAAACTGATGGTTACCAGAGGGGAGGTGGGGGGAATGGGAGAAATAGGTGAGGGGGATTAAGTGATAAGCACTGAGCAGTGTATAGAACTGTGGAATCACTATATTGTACACCTGAAACTAATATAACATTGTGTGTTAATTGTACTGAAATTAACATGAAGTGGGGGGCGGAGACTCGTCTGTCTCAGGAACCTAAAATCCTAAACAGGAGATCCAGAGTTTCATGTGTGCTAGAATCAGGACAAACATTTTTGCCACGGGCTGGGTTCCCTGGAAGGTCAGAATGACAGCAAGGCAAGGATAAACTGAGGCAAATACGGTGCCCAAGGTACAAAAATGAAGGTGCTCACTTCAGCTTCAGTTGCTTGCAACCCTGGGAGTTGGCCCTTGGCTGCTCCCACCCTTTTCCTGGCTGAAGTGAACCAACTGTTCAGTATGCAATGCTGGGACAACTGGGTATCCACATGGAAAAATATAAAATTATATCCAATCTGATCTTTCCTTGTCCTATACTATATACAAACCTAAGTTCAATGTGCAAAGGCTTAAAAATGAAAAATAAAACATTAAATTTTTTAGATAATACAGGAGAAATAACAAAAAACAGCTTTAGGACTTCAGAGAAGGATTTCTTTAAAAGATATCAAAGAATGAACTAAAAATGTCAATAAATTCAACTATTGCAATGATCTGATTGCTTTTCTAAAGCCACTACAAACTGAGAAAATACATTCATATTGCTTGTAACTGACCAAAGATTAGTATCCAGAATCAATAAGGGAGGGGGAATTTTAAAAGAACATAGAGGGGGCGCCTGGGTGGCTCAGTGGGTCAAGCCGCTGCCTTCGGCTCAGGTCATGATCTCAGGATCTTGGGATTGAGTCCCACATCGGGCTCTCTGCTCAGCAGGGAGCCTGCTTCCTCCTCTCTCTCTCTCTGCCTGCCTCTCTGCCTACTTGTGATCTCTCTCTGTCAAATAAATAAATAAAATCTTAAAAAACAGACAAAAGACTGAATAGGAAACTCATAGAAGAGGAAGCCTAAATATCTGGTAAATATGGGGTTGGTAAAGCCTGCAATTCCTGATACTGGGTTCATTAGTTCAAGCCCCACACTGGGTACAGAAATTACTTTTTAAAAACCCTACAAACCCACAGGGGCACCTGAGTGGCTCAGTTAGTTAAGCGTCTGCCTTCAGCTCAGGCCCTTAATCTCTGGGTCCTGGGCTCCAGCCTGCTTCTCCCTCTCGCTCTGACACTCCCCCTGTTTATGTTCTCTCTCTCTTTCAAACAAATAAAATCAAGAAGGAGAAGGAGAAGAAGGAAGGAAGGAAGGAAGGAAGGAAGGAAGGAAGGAAGGAAAAGAAAAATCACAATGAAATGCCAATTCACACCTGTTAGTTGGTAAAAATGTAGAGGTCTGATATTGTCAAATAACAATGAGTTTGTAAGGAAATAAAAACTCTTAGTCTGCTGGGGAAGAGTGTAAATTTGGACAGCCCTCAGGAAGGCAATTTGATACTGTCTGGTAAGGACAAACACCTGTGCATAGCCCCTTAACTAACTTCTTTTAATCCTCAATTCCTCTGAAACTTGGCCTTCTACTTCATCAGCTCTGAAGATATCCCTTTCCCTCTTTATATGCCTTCAATGGTCTCCCCTTGCCTACAAAAGAAGCATCAAGTTCTTTAATGACATTTTAGTCTTTCCCGATGTAACCAACCCACCTTACAGTTTTTATCTCACTTTGCCCTATGTTCTTCACACCCTTCCTGTAAAATTAACTGCACAGACTGAAATACATCTTTTAAATCCTTAACCAGATGATATGTTAAATAAGGGAGAGGCAGAGCTGGGAAAAATCTGAGTATCTTTATGTTACAGATGAGAATACTGAGGCCCAGGGAGGCTGAAAGTCTACCAAGGTCACTCTGTGAGATAGAACAGGAAGAGACCTCAGTTTTTCCGAGTCCCTGATGAGGGCTCTCACCACTGTACATCCTCTCCTGGGCTGATGTAGCTCAGGCCCAGCTATGGGAGTACAAGGAGCCTGAACACTTTGGCTCCCTTCACACCACCCTACTTGACACAGCCCAGGAGTGACAGCCACCATTTGTCACGAAGTAAAAATATGCCAAGGAGCTGGACGGGAAAGTACTTTCTGTGCTGGCAGCTTGCTGGTCCAGAAGCACTAGGTCCCTGAACTGGGATGCCCTTGGGTTGACCTTGCCAACAGGGAGCAGCCAGATCTCTCTTTTACTGTAATTGGGTTAGTCTTGTGGGTTTGCCCTCCTCCTGGCTGTCAAAAGAGATTATACAGAAATGTACTGCTGTATCAACCACAGTTCAGGTGCAGGCTCAGGACAAAGCAGAAGGAAATTTCCAAATGCATTCATTAATCACCCCAAGTACCAGGTTGCTGCTAGCTTCTCTGCTTTCTCCCAGCAGCAATCACTTTTGCTTCAACCAGAGCTCAGAGGTCACCTGCAAACTGCAAGGCCCACAGCAAGGGTCTGAGTGCAAACCCAGGGAGGGTGGGGGCTGGACCTGCACTCACCCTGCAAGTGCCCCCATGCCTGAAGGGCCATGACATGAAATAGCAAATTTTAAAACACATGAAAAGTCAAGAGGGAGACAGCAGAAGCAAGAAAAAAAGCTTTTCTCCTGTTTTTTCAACAAGGGGCCTTGTATTTTCATTTTGCACTGGGCCCCACAAATTATATAGCCAACCCTACCCCCAAGCCAGCAGTGTCTTAGTCCTTTCAGGCGGATATAGCAAAGTAGTACACACTGGGTGCCTTAAGAACAACAGAAATTTCTACCTCACAGTTCTGGAAGCCAGAAGTCTGGGATTAGGATACCAGCATGGTCAGGTGAGGGCCCTATGCTGCTGAGTTGCCAGCTTCCCATTGCAACCTCCCGTGACAAAGCAGGTAGGGAGTTCTCTGGGGCCTCTTTTCCAAAGGCACGAATCCCATTTGTGAGGGCTCTACCCTCAAGACTAAAGCCCCCGCCAAAAGCCCACCTCCTCCTAATATCACCTTCAGGGGTTTGAATTCAAGTTACAAACTGGGAAGCACAAACAAACATTCAGACTGTAACAAGCAGTTTCTAAACTCTACTGAGTGGAAGCACAGCACCTGTTTCCTTAGGACCCCACAGGTGACTGTGAAAGCGTAGTCTCTGGTGGAGACCAGTACAGGTCAGGCTTGGCGCCAGGAAGCCCAGCCCATTGGGCTTCCTGCATCAGTGCCCAGAGAGGTCTGCCAAGCCAGGTCCGTGAAGACCTCTGATAATCCTCCAATTTCAGTGAGCAAAAAATTACCAAGAGGGTGTGTTAGAAATGCAAATTCTCAGGCCTTGGCCCCAGAGATTCTGCGTCAAAAGGTCCAGGTAGAGCCTGAGATTTTGCCCTTCTAGCAGGCTCCAGGTGATGTCGAGGCTGCAGGTCTGTGGTCCACACTTCAAGGCACACTGATAACCCCTTTACTTCACAGATGGGAAAACAGAGCCCAGGTGCCTTGCCCAAGGACACACAGTTGTTAAAGACAGAAACCACAGGACCCTTATCCCCTCACTCCAGCAGCACTTCCCCCCTGTTGTGACTGTCATGGAGTTTGAGGCAGGAAGGTGTGAGTTAGGACCAAAGTCAAAAGTTCCCATCATTGAGGAGGAAGAATTTCTTATATCCTTCAAGGTCCTTCTAGGTGGACTAAGAAGCAAATTGACATGAGACAGACTAACAGTAGAAAATCAAATTTAATAGCATATGTACAGGAATCCACACAGTCATGGAAATTCAAAAGACAGTGAGGCAACCTGATGCTTATATGAACTAAGGAGAGGGGTAGAGTCTGAAGATACAAAGGGGAGAAAGATCATTAGCAGATGTCTGGACAATAAAAGTTGCCATATTATGCAGTTAAGTTTCTTAGGTAAAATGAAATCTCTATTAATAGCTCTCTTCCTGGTACAAGCAGGCAGTTGAGGGGGAGGTAAAAATCTTTTCCTGAATCTGCTGGGTTTAGATTGCTTTTAACTCAAAATAATGTTGACACCAAAGTGGCCCATCTTGAAGGCCAGTTCCCCGGCCCCCACTATAAATGCTTCTTACACAAATGATGAGTATGCTAGAAACTGAATAAAACCCTCTTTGCTTCTCTCTCTAACCTCTGAAGCAAGGCAAATAGCACTGAGGAGCAGAAAGACAATCTTTCATCTGCTTTAAGCCTCAGTTTCCTTAACAATAGCCAATATTCATGAAGCATTTACCAGGCATTTTACCTGTATTGGTCCTCTCCGCAAACTTAAGGGATAGATACTATTATTATCCCCATTTTGCAGTTGAGGAAGCTGATATCCAGAGAGTTTAGGTAATTTGACTAATGTCACACAGCCAGGGTGCAGAGGCAGGATTTGAACAGATTCACTCTGACTCTATAGTCCAAACTCCTCATCACTCTGCCCTAAAGAAACCACATCACTGGGAGGCAACAATTCAGTTCTGGCGGCTCTGTTGGAGACCTTCCCATTTCTCCTGATCTCTAAGCTCTCCCACTTACATGGTTCTGCTCAACCAACAGCTCCCTTTAAAGATTTCCCTCAGATGTGCTGCAGTCTGCTCATTTATGCTCCTCAGGCAGCTCTCCGAGTCGGATCCAGTCCACCTGGGCCCAGCCAGTGCTTCTCATGAGAGCAGTGCCGGCCTTAGAGTGGGCAGGAAGGGTCCCTGGCCTTGGCCTGTGCTTTGGTAAGCCTTGCTTTGTTCCTTCTCTAGCCATGCCCTTTCCAGTGGGGGTAGAGAGTCTGGGTGGGGTGGGGGGCAAGGACCTGAAGTCCCTCTCCTAGGATGTTCTGAGTACTTAGGACCCTGGAATTCCCTGCACAAAGGACCTTGAGCCATTCTCAGGGCTTGATAGAAACTGCCCTCTGGTCTGTATTCCCAAGGGCAGCACTGCTCCCATGGGTAGCACTAGCTGAGTATGTGCGTACCTCTGGGCTTAAAGGTTATCTAGGAGTGGAGAACGGGGATGACAGAACTGACATGAAAGCCAGGATATCTACAGAAATGAACATGAGGCCCCTCAAGATTCAAGATGAAGAGGGGCTGGGAAGAGAAAATGAGTAAGTGACTACCTGAGAGCCAGGCCAACTCTTCCATCAGAGCCATTATATTAATTTTCTATTGTGTAACAAATTATGATAAACTTAGCAACTTAAAACAGCATATTTATTGTCTCACAGTTTCTGTGGGTTAGGAATCCGGGCAGGGCTTAGATGGGTCCTCAGTTTTAGGATCTATCACAAGGTGTTGTCCAGGACTGGAGTCTCATCTGTAGACTTGACTGGGGAAGGATATGCTTCTAAATTCTTTTTTTTTTTTATTCTTAAAAATTTTTTTTTTTCTTAAAGATTTTATTTGAGGGAGCGAGCACGAGTGGGGTGAGGGGCAGAGGGAGAAGCAGGCTCTCCACTGACCAGAAAGCCCATGTGGGACTCGATCCCGGGACTTCAGGATCATGACCTGAATTGAAGACAGATGCTTAACCAACTGAGCCACGCAAGAGCCCCATGCTTCTAAGTTGGGACAACTGTTGGCAGAATTTCTATTCCTCAAGGGTCACTGGACTGCAGGACTTGGTTCCTTGCTGGCTCTTATGTGGAGGCCACCCACATTTCCTTGTTATATAGGCCTCTCCCGCCTGGCAACTTGCTTCATCAAAGCCAGAAGGGGACAGTCTGCTGATGAGAAGCCACTATTTTATTTAACCTAAACATGGAAGTGAAATTCCAACCTACTTGCCACATTCTGTTAGTTAGAAGCACTGACAGATCTTGCCCATACTTGAGAGGAGGGGATTACACAAGGGTGTAGATATCAAGAGGTTGGGGGTGGGGGACTGGATATAAGAAGATACCCACCACAGCTATGTCCACACACAGAACCCCATGGAATAAGAGGAAATTCTACACTCAAACCTGGTCTTCTCAGGTCAGTTGAAGTCATATTTATCAAAGAAATAGAACAGATAATATGTCAGTCAAAAGTGTGTTCACTTGAGTGACAGCTTTCCAATATTTAGATATATGGAATGTGGGCTTCCACTGATACTCTCATCCTGGCCCCATAAATTAGGACAAACCTGTTTATGTACACATGTTCAGGACACCACCTCTGACAGGCAAGGGCTTGCTGGGAAAGTCCTGTCTGCTGACCTTTTGCCCCCCAACACAGCTGAGCACAGTGTTCACTGTGTGGGAAGCAATGAGGAAAGTTTACCTGGCATCGACTGGTGGCTGCCCAGCTCCAGGGCTAGCCCTTCCCCAGGTGCTGCCATGAGGCAGTTGGGCTGATTTTGAAGCCTCAGCAGTTGGGCTTCCTCTCTGGTGAGAAAGGATCCCACGTGGCACAGGAAGGAAGGAAGAAGAACTAAAGGTGCTACCCCAGCAAGATAAAGCTGACTCCTTCCAGGGGAGCCAAAGCCCTGCCTTTAGATAAAAACATGATTATTACGTTTCTATTTTTTATTTGTATTATAAAAATAATGAAGATGGCTTCTATGTTTTAAAAAGATACAAGAAATAAAAGTCATAGTTCTACCACTGAGACACACTTTGTTGGATGTGTTTGTATGTGTATTTGCATATATGTATGTTTTTAAATTTTGTAATGTGATATATTCATGTAATTTTGGAGTAATGTATTTTAAACTTTCTTCCTTAGAAAACGTTTTCTATGCATAGCTCTTTGCTGGGCTGTAGTTCAATTTGTATGTGTTGGGAGCATTTAAAAAAAATGAAAGATCCTACAGTCTATTTAATTATATATCTACTTTTTCGGGACAGTAAATGCTTTTTCCAGATTAAAGAGGTAGAACTTTAAAATAACAGTTAAAAATAGATAACAGATTCACAAGGTCAAAAAGTAGGCAGTGAGAAGTCTTCCCAATGCCCAGCTGACATCCCTGGCAGTAACCAATGTTAACAATTCCTTCCAAAGATAGTTTATGCATCCTTCCAAAGATAGTATATGCATACTAATATACAGAAATATTTTCTTCTTCTATTCCATCTTCTACATGCTGGTGGCATACCACATACATTGTTCTGCACTTAGTACATCTTGCAGAAAGTTCCATATCTTTACATACCAGTAGTTCCCAGTCTCTGATTCTAAACATGAGAATTACCTCAGTAGCTTTTAAAACTCCCAGATGTACAAGCCACATCCCAGACTGATTAAATGAGAATCTATGGGGGGATGAGGCCCAGGCATCAGGATCTTTAAAAGCTTCAAGAGTAGTCAAGGCTGCTTACCATCAAGACAGAAAGAGCTTCCTCAGCAAAGAAGAGGAAATAGAGTAATTCCCTCATTGCTTGTAGTAGAAAATTAGGATGACCCTCTGTCCCGGTTTTCCCAGGACATGGGACTTACAGTGCTGAAGCCAGGATGAACTGCTCAACCTATAAAAAATGGGTACATATGTCTAAAGAAATAGAGGATTAAAAGGGTATCATATAATTTTAAGACTATAAAAAGAAATGTTGTACTTAAGTCAAGAGCTGTGGGTCCTCTTCAGCCCACCCTCCTGGCTGTTCCCCAGGAGATTCAGACTCATTCTCTTTGAGCAGTTCTGCACTTCTTGTAAACTGCAGGTAAATGATAGCTATGCAAATCTGTATTGTTTGGTTGTTTCCTTGGACTTCCTTCCCCAGCTGGAAAAACCAGGGGACTTCATGTTTGTTTTGTTTTCATTTAGAAACTTGAGGTTAATTTAGATCCTCAGAAGACTTAACTGTATTTTTTTTTCAATAAAGATTTTATTTATTTATTTGATGGAGAAAGACACAGCAAAAGAGGGAACACAAGCAGGGGGAGTAGGAGAGGGAGAAGCAGGCTCACTGCTGAGCAGGGATTTTTTTTTTTTTTAAAGATTTTATTTATTTATTTGACAGAGAGAAATCACAAGTATATGGAGAGGCAGGCAGAGAGAGAGGAAGGGAAGCAGGCTCCCTGCTGAGCAGAGAGCCCGATGCGGGACTCGATCCCAAGACCCTGAGATCATGACCTGAGCCGAAGGCAGTGGCTTAACCCACTGAGCCACCCAGGTGCCCCTGAGCAGGGATCCTAATGCGGGGCTTGATCCCAAGATCCTGGGATCATGGCCTAAGCCGAAGGCAGACACTTAACGAGTGAGCCCCCCAGGTGCCCCTATTTATGTGTTTTTAAGTAGGCTTCACACCTGACATAGGGTTTGAACTCATGACCCTGAGATTAAGAGTCCCATGCCCTACCGACTGAGCCAGCTAGGCGTCTCTGTAAAAAAATAGTTCTGCCTCCAATTATAATTCAATCCCTTTATTTCATTTAAATTTGTGTTCCTTTGACTTTTCCCCTGAACCTGTTCTAACACCTGTCTGGTTCTCCAGCTAATTGAGGAGTAAAATAAAATCTTTAGCACACACCCATTCTTGTATCTGAGCAACAGTCAAGCTTTTCTTTTTTTCTGAAAATTATTTTTCAAGAAGTCTATAAAGGTATTCTAGTAGTTACCTTCCAAATATCACTAAACCTTCCAAATTATCACTAAAAACACAAACACAGGAATAAAACAAATACAACAGATCCAAACATAACGTCATACCAAGAGGTCTAAATAGGCCAAATTCACCTGTTTTGAGAGACTCCTATTAGATCACAAACTAAAACCTAATGATAAAACAAGATGATTAAGAAGGATTGAAAGGGATGAGAAAAGGTGTTTTTACAAAGTAAGTATAAAAGTTTAGCAGACATCATGATGGTTTTTTTTTCTTTTTTTTTTTTTGTGGGGCTTGAGTTTTTTTTTAAAGATTTTAATTATTTATTTGATAGAGAGAGAAAGAGAGCAGAAGTAGGGGAGAGAGCAGAAGGAGAGGGAGGAGAAGGCCCCCCGCTGAGCAAGGAGCCCAACACAGGGCTTGATCCCAGGACCCTGAGATCATGACCTGAGTCAAAAGCAAATGCTTTCGTGAGTGCTGTGAAGTGTGTAAACCTGGCGATTCACAGACCTGTACCCCTGGGGATAAAAATATATTATATGTTTATAAAAAATTAAAAATTAAAAAAAAAAAAGCAGATGCTTAACTGATGCTCCACTCAGACGCCCCAGACATCATGATCTCAATACTTGACTAGAATGAATTCTGGACAAAAATTATTAAATGAGATGAGAGTTATTCAAATAGTAAGATTATGAGAGTCCCACAAGATATAACTTTTATGAATATCTATGTAACAATTAATATACATTAACAAAGTGAAAACTAGAGGAAATACAAGACAAAAAGAAACAGAGACACATAAGTAAGGGAGATTAATTTACCTCTCTTTAAGGTTATAGTCATAAGGTAAGACCTTAAATAACATAGTTTTAAAAATAGAGCTGCTGGGGTGCCTGGGTGGCTCAGTGGGTTAAGCCTCTGCCTTCAGCTCAGGTCATGATCTTAGGGTCCTGGGATCGAGCCCCGAATCGGGCTCTCTGCTCAGCAGGGAGCCTGCTTCCCTTCCTCTCTCTCTGCCTGCCTCTCTGCCTACTTGTGATCTCTGTCAAATAAATAAATAAAATCTTCAAAAAAAAAATAGAGCTGCTGATATATCAAGCTTATAATCTGAAAATTAAAAATCTATTTTATTCTCATGTATCTCCAGAACATTTTCAAAATTAGTGGACTCTGCCATCATTATTAGGTCACAAGAAACTTCAATAAACTCCAAAAGTAATGTAATCAAAGGGGAGGAAAACATCTCTTCCCTTCCCCACTACTAGTTGCAATGCATGGAAATGTCACAAAGATATGTGACCAGGGAGGTGGCCATATGATTGAGATTTATATACAACCTTAGGCCAAAAAAGGTGTCACCAACAAAACTCCAAGACCTAACCTTTACTGCCCACTGCTTGTACTTACTAACCTTTGTCTTACATTTTTCTTTAAGCTCTTCTTTCTGGCTTACCCTGATACTCAGGCAAATGATTCCCCAGATCCCCACCCCCCACCACCTCCACACCACCCAGACCATTTCAGCTAAAACCCTGAACTGTGCCTGTGCAGATGGGCTGTGGAATGACCGGCAATTACTTCTCCTCATTATAATACTAACCTCTCCAGCTGGAGGAGGAGAATAAGCCTCATTTACATAACATGTATAGGCATATTTCCTTAAGGCACCTGTATGACCTTATGCCTGCCTCTACTTAGGATGACAAAACTTCCCTATCTTAATATTCATCCTAATATTCACCTTCTTTGGGGGAGTCATGGTTTTGGAAGCTATATCCCACCATCTCCTTATTTGCTACAGATAAAGTTTACTCAATGCAACAACCCCAACAGGTGTATCCGTGACTCACCAAGAAGTGAATTCACGTTGGTTTGGTTACAAGGGGAAAAAAGGTTTGAAGATTTGGGGTAGGGGAAGAGTTTAGGGAAAGTAAGCGATATGGTAGATAAGATTGTTGTGTTGTGTGGTTAAGGGTCTCCCAGGTCCTAAGAGATGTCTCCAGCAGTAGCTCTCTTAAATGGAAATTTTCTTTATGAATGTAAATTTCCTTCACGAAAGGAGAAATTTATAGTTTATTTTTAGGTACCTGGGGGAGGTAAAGAGCTCCCCCCCCCCAAGTCTCCTGGTTCTCAATTATCTTTAGCTCAAAATGATCTTTATATGCTAAAGTGGCATATTCTGGGGTGGCATATTCTGGTACTGTTTATAATTCTTCAAAAAGAATTCATTGAGGGTGCCTGGGTGGCTCAGTTAAGTGGCTGCCTTCAGCTCAGGTCATGATCTCAGGGTCCTGAGATTGAGCCCCACATCTGGCTCTCTGCTCTGAGAGGAGCCTGCCGCTCCCCCTACTTGTACTCTCTCTCTCTAATAAATAAATAAAATCTTTAAAAAAAAAATTCATTGAAAATTTCAATAAATTCTAAAAAAGAATAGTAGACGATGTAGTTTTTGAATGTTGGCGAGGCCCAGAGCCAGTGGCCAAGAAAGAATTCTTGAGATGTCTTTGGTGCAAAAAAGTGAATTTATTAAAGCACTGGGACAGGACCCCTGGGCAGAAAGAGCCACTGAGCAGGGGTTGTGAGGGATGGCTGATTATACACTTGGGAGCTGGAGAAGGTAGGGACAAAGGGAGGTGTCCAAAAGGACCTTCATATGCCAAAGAAAACACAGGATTGTGGAGGCCTTGCTATCGTCAAGCTAAGGTTGAGTAAGGCATTAACATTAAGACAGTTGGGAGCTTCCTGGGGGAATATTATGCTCTATCTCAAGTCCTCGTCAATGGGCTGCAGGTCATAAAGAAACATAATTTTGTTTACTTTCCCTTCTGCCTTGGTTTCCCACATCACTCATGGAAGAGAGTGTGGTGGTAGGGCTCCAGGAAATTGAGTTATGGGTCTCTGGAAGGTAGGGTATTGACAAGGATGCTTTTTCCTTGTAAATCACTAAGACACTGATTGGTACACTATGGAGACTCATGTCTTGTAGAACTGTGTTCTCTATCAGTTAACCATTTGTTTTTCCCTTCCCTTGGTTTTAGGCAGTCAGGAGTCTCTGAGGAATGTCAAATATTTCCCATAGAGTTGGGAATAGGGTACAGGGTGTCAGCTTGTGCTTTGTCTTCAGCTTGCCTTCTACTCCCTCATCAACAGACACCATTTTCTAATCACAATGTAATAAAACTAGAAATTAATAATAGAACCAGGAAATAAGATCTTACTGCTTGAATACTTATAACTCTCCCTTGGTTCAAAAAAGGAAAAGAAGGAAGAAGGGGGAAAAAAGAAGAAACTGTAGACTATTTAGACAATAATGTTAATGAAAACTATATATATATATATATATATATATGTATATATATATATATATAGCTATAGGATATAGCTAAACCAGTTCTCAGAGGGAAAAATATATTTAAAAATACTTCTTAGAAGGGAGAAAATAAGTAAATTAAAAACATAAAACCCAAGGAAGTTGAGAAATGGGGAATTACTCTTAAGAAAGCAAAAGGAAGAAAGTAATAAAGGAGAAATAAATGAATTAGAACACACAAAAATTACATCACTAATAAATTGATTAGCTGATTCTTTGGGGCACCTGGGTGGCTCAGTCAGTTAAACATCTGCCTGCCTTCAGCTCAGGTCATGATCCCAGGGTCTTCGGATTGTGCCCCCCATCATATCAGGTTCCCTGCTCAGCAGGGAGTCAGGTTCTCCCTCTGCCCCTCACCCCACACTCTCTCTCTTACTCTCTCACTCTCTCAAATAAATAAATAAAATCTTTTTAAAAAAAATTGGTTAGCTGATTCTTTGAAAAGGCCAAGCAAGAAAGGAAGAAAGGAAATAAGAAAGAAAGAAGAAAAAATCATCCCCAAAGAGAAACAAAGGACATAAACAGTTCACAGAAAAGAACATATAGGGGTTCCTGGGTGGCTCAGTCAGTTAATTAACCATTGATTTTAGTTCAGGTATTGATTTCAGGGTCCTGAGATGGAGTCCTCCCCACTTCAGCTCCATGCTCAGTGGGGAGTCTGCTTGAGATTCTCTTTCTTGGCAACCCCCTCCACTCATGTGTGCTCTCTCTCTCTCTCAAACCTTTAAGAAGAACATATAGAAAGTTCTTAAACATACAGAAGGGTGTCTAACCTTACTCTTAAGAAGACTGACACAATTTGAAACTATATTGAGATAAGTAAGTACAGGAAAAGAAGCTCAGCATCACTAGCCATCAGGGAAATGCCACTCCGAACCACCAGACCCTACTTCATGCCCACTAGGATAGCTGTAATTAAAAAAAACAAAAAAACAAAAAACTAAAAAACAAGTGTTGGCCAGGATGTCAAAAAATTGGAACCTTCCTAGACTGCTGGTTGAAATGTAAACTGGCCCAATCACTGTGGAAAATAGCCTGGCAGATCCTCAAAGATTAAACCTAGAGTTACCATCAGATTCAGCAATTCTACTCCTAGGTCTATAGCCAAAAGAATGGAAGACACATGTTCACACAAAAACTTGTACTTGAATGTTCATAGCAGCATTATTCATAATAGCCAAAAAGTGGAACCACCTAAATGTCCACCAACTGATGAATGGATAAATACAATGTGTTATACAATAAAATATTATTTGGGGATAAAAAGGAATGAAGTACTTATATTCAACATGGATGAACTTGGAAACTATGCTAAATGCAAGTAGCAGAAAGGCAGAAAGTAAAGTAGAAGTCGCCTAGGAACCAGGCAACAAAAAATGGGGGAGTGACTGCTAAGGGGTTTAAAGGATTTTTAGAGGTGATAAAAAAGGTTCTAAAATTGATCACGATGATGGTTATACCACTACGTGAAATACCGAAAACCAGTAAACCATATACTTTAAATGAGTTAATAGTATGGTAGGTAAATTATATCTCAAGCTGTTATTTAAAGAAATAGAACTATGTGAGATAGCATTTTTTGAATGGTTCAGAAATCCCCCACCTTTCTGTGTTCAGAAAAAAGGCTAACACGTGCTCATTTCAACAGCACTGATGCTAAAACTGAAACAATACAGAGAAAAGGCTAACCACAAAGGACCACCTCACAATCACATATCCAAGATAAGACCTGCCTCTACTCTTCCGTAATGACTCTTGTTTCAGCAAAGTTCAAGTTCTCTTCCTCTTCCTTGAGACTTGCCTCATTAATCTATGATCTCCCCTTTGCCCGAATAAAACAATCTTCTTGACTGCTGGGTACATTTTGTCCTAGATGGTGTTTAGACATGGGGTGTTCTTTGCTCTAATCTCTTTGGTTAGATTTTGTAAACTAGATAATTAACAGAAGTGTCCGTGGTCTTACCTTGGAACTATGAATCTGAGCCAAGTGATGTACTTATCAAGTATTGCTAGTGTATGAAGCACATCATATTTTAGTCTGGTGCAGTTTACCTGTTTTGTGAGTCAAGATATCCTTGACAAATTGTGGTTTCTGTTTCAGTTCTCAATCTTCAGCACTTAATGGTCCCTGGTAGGTACTCAATAAATTTTTGTTGAATGACCAAAAAAGACCCCACAACATAATGTAGGAGGGGGGCAGAAACAGTACAACTTCCTTGTTGGCTTTAGTCTGGCAAAATCTATAAAACATACAAATACACATTCCCTTGACCTAGAAATCCCACTTTTAGGAATTAGTCCTGCAGATAACTTGTACATGTGCAAAGGGTCACCTGATAGAATTATTAATTTTAATCACAAGAGACTACAAGTCTCCTGAATTTCCATCAGTAAGCTGAATTAAACTGGTACATACAGAACGAGAGGCAGATGTTGAAGAAAATTAAGAGAGTTCTCATGATACAGAATATCTCTGAGAGAGATATACACAGTTCCAGCTTTAGTGGATGCCTTGTTGCTCCTCATGAAGTGCAGCATGTGGTCTCAGGGCCTTAGGGCAGGATGTCTCCTCCACTTTGCAGGTTCAACTCCAGATTATACACAGGGCTCACTCCCTCATGTTCTTCAGCCCTCGCCTGAAATATCACCTAATCAGCAAGGCTTTCCCTGACCTCTCTATGTAAAATAGCAACAACCCTCCCGCCCAACACACACACACACATACTCCTTAGTCCTTTGTCCTGCTTTTCTCCATAGCGTAGCCCTTATCACTATATAGTTAGTTGCTTATTTATTTCCCACGGAAATGTAAGCTCCAAGAGGGCAAAGAACGCGTCGCTTTTGTTCACTGCCAAATTCCAAACACCTAAGAGTGATTGGCATATGGTAGGTACTCACTAAATATTTACTGAATAAATGAATATATTAAGTGAAGAAAGCAAGATGCTGGGAAGTGATTTTTAACATGCTTCTTCTTCTTCTTCTTTTTCTTCTTTTTTTTAACTATCCATGTAACTGGTCCTATGGGCATGACATAGCTTTAAAAGGTTACAGAAGAAATAGGTCGGGTTGGTTGCCTGGCTGTGACTGGCAGACAGTGGGAGGGAGGCTTGGCTCTAGACCTGTAGATTATTAACTACCTGAAACTCCAATTTAGAAGTGAAAAGGAAAGGTCTCATGTCATTTCTCTTTTATAGCTTCACAGTGTGCTGCTGCATTTCATCAGCCCTCTTTTGGTGGATGATTATTTCCAAATTTCTGCTTTTAAACATGAGGGAGTCTGGTTACTTACCTTTCACATGTCCTAACAAAGAGGGTGCTGAGGTCTTTTAAAGACGCTCGAACTTTGGTTCTAAAGATTTGCAGTTGAAAATGTCATCCGCACCCCAGACTAAACAAAAGTTTCCTACAGGATTTGATGGCTGGAAGTGGGGCCGCCTCAGGAAGCAGAGGGTCCTGGGAAAGGGAGAATGTAATTATCTTCATTAAACATTTTGTATCCTCATTGATAAACTCGCCCGATCCCTGAGCCTGAAGACATTCCACTAACTTACCGAGATAGGGCTGTCTTACAAAAGAGAGGGGGACAACAGAATAAGAAGCTCCTACCAAGATGGGAAGACAGCTCAGTATTCCTAATTCATACAGTGGAGAAAGTCCCAACTGGCAATTGAGAGTTCTGATTCTGGTACGGAGGAGCCGTACGCCTGGAGAAGTCACGTCCCTCTCCCTTGGCCTCCACCATCTCATTCCCTGATGGCTCTGCCCCTCCAGACAAGGCCTCATTTTACTCCCTCCCATTGCACTGATTCTCTAACACTACCCTGGGTGACTTGGGGCAACCCTCAGATGTAGCGGGTGTGGTGGGCTGGCACTTTGTGGTGGTCTCTCTAGGCAAACCGGGCACTGGGTGGCTGGGAATTCATGCACTGCATTGAGAGGGAAAAGCAAACAGAAAAGCAGCTGCATCTGTTTCCAGAAGTGGTCCTGAACCTAATCAGATGGACAGGTGAGCAGAGGCCCAGCTAAGTCTGAGGTATGGGGGTAGAGGGTGGGAACATCAGAAATGGGGCATCAGGGCCCAGCCCCTTGGGGGTGGCTCTGGCAGGAGCCAGGGAGGCTGTCTTGATTGAGTGTCCTTCGTGGCTCTTTCTCCACTCGGGGAGCCCAGAGGGAGGTGGGAGGCCCTCCCTCCTGAAGAATCTGACAAGGCAGCAGCTTCCCGGAATGTCTCCTCCCAGTTCTGCCCAATCTGAAAACAGACTCTGGGAGAGAAGTTGACGGGCATATTTTCACCACCGCAACCACGGGAAGTACAAGAGGAGGACGTGTACATTCTTAGTCTGTGGATCTGTACTGAAATCTGCATTCAGCAAAAACTGTGAAGTTGCAGGCATTTCATTCAACCTGTTCATGTCATGAATTTGAGGAGAAAAATGTTCCTGCTCATTTTCAGTTTTTATCAGTAATTAAAAGTTCACTAACAACAACCTGTAAAGTTCTCTGCTTATAAATTTTATGAGAAACTTGCTCAATGGAAGATTGCTCATTTTCAGTGTTTCTGATTTTTAAGAACTTATGTAGATCAACTTTCTTGAATATTTTTCTTTTTTTGCCTTTTTTTCTTTTCTGAGCATCAAGGTCATATTTTCTTTCTTTCTTTCTTTCTTTTTTTTTTTTTTTTTTAAGATTTTATTTATTTATTTGACAGACAGAGATCACAAGGAGGCAGAGAGGCAAGCAGAGAGAGAGGGGAAAGCAGGCTCCCCACTGAGCAGAGAGCCCGATGTGGGGCTCAATCCCAGGACCCTGAGATCATGACCTGAGCTGAAGGCAGAGGCTTAACCCACTGAGCCACCCAGGTGCCCCAAGGTGATATTTTCTAAATCAATCCCAGCCTGATTTGTACTCATTCCCAATAGGCTGAGTTTACAAAATAAAGTTGTCTTTCTTCTAAAGCATTCAAAATTATTAATATTACAAAGAAAAACACACAAAATTTAATTAATAAATATAAAATTTTTAAATGTACTTAAATAAAGCTGAATTTTCTATTTTTTTACTTTTTAATTAAATATTGCTATAAAAATAAAACTTCATAATATTAGAGTTTTAATGTCCACTTAATAAGCAAGGCAAAGAATCTGTACCACACTTCAAATATTTTATGACTATAATTACATGCACACAAATGTAAGAAAAATATGAATTCTTTAGTAGGGCAAAAAGTTTCTGAGTCACAGTGGTACATTGTTATATAATTGTCTCCAATGTATTATGCCTCCATGTCCAGCTCCTTTGCAATACGATTTTTGCCATGCCTCTCTTCAAGAGATACACTCTTCCTCCCAGCTCACCCACTGGTTCTAGGTGTCCCTCAAGGCTTCATTTGGTCAATAGAATGAGACAGAAGGAACACTGAGCTGCTCCCAAGGCCAGGCCTTATGAAGCCTTGTACTTTCTGCTTCTGTCCTTTAGGAACACTTACACCATTATGTAAAGAAGCCCATGCTAGCCTAGAGAATACAGGACTATTTGGAGGAGGACTGAGGCATCCCAGCCAACAGCAAGCACACCTGCCAAACATTTGAATAAAACCATCCAGGCCCAGTAGAGATGCTGGTGGACTGCAGCCACATATGTGACTCCAATGGAAAGCAGCAGAAAAATGGCCCAGCTGGCCTAGCCCAGAATTGTGAGCAAACTGCTGTTTTAAGCCACCAGCTAAGGTTCAATGTAGTTGGTTACACAGCAAAAGATAACTGACATTGATAGGGTATGCAACTATTGTGAATATCAGCTAATCCCAGAATGCCTCTAGAATCACAAATGAGAACCAAAAAAAGAAAAGAAAATGGACCCTTGACAATGTTGAGAAATAATATTTAGTTACACAAGGACCCACTGGATTCATGCTCTCTGAGAGGAGGAGTGTAGGGCACTGGAAGGTTTTAAACTGAGGAACAAATTGATTTGTCCTTTCTCTTATCTATCCACATCAGCCGATTAAATTCTTTCTCCCTCCAAAGCAGTGACTATCTCTAAGGTCTCCAGGTGCACAACCTTCACAGCATTTGGACTCAGCAGTGCTTTGTTTTGAGAATTATGAAGGAAATGTGGAGACTTTGGGTGTTAGTTATAAGCTTTTACGTTCAGGGTCATAGGTCACACGGTACCAGCCCAGCATTGAATGCAGAATCCCATGGGAGAAAAGCTCCCATGTGATCTTTAGTACATTTAATTTTTTTAAAGATTTTATTTATTTATTTGACGGACAGAGATCACAAGTAAGCAGAAACGCAGGCAGTCAGAGAGAGAGAGGAGGAAGCAGGCTCCCTGCTGAGCAGAGAGCCCCATGCAGGGCTCTATCCCAGGACCCTGGGATCATGACCGGAGCTGAAGGCAGAGGCTTTAACCCAATGAGCCACCCAGACACCCCTACATTTAATTTTTTGTGTTTGTGACACACAGGGCCCTCTAAAGTATGGAGGCACAGGATGGAGGCCCCCTTGACTGATCTAAAGGCAGTATTACTCCAGCCCCAGTTTAGGAAAATGGTTAAGACCTTGTTTCAGGATTTGCCTGTAAACAGTGACTAAGGAAAATTGGTAAAGGTTATTAAAAGTATGCTAGGGACGTCTGGGTTGCTCAGTGGGTTAGGCCTCTGTCTTCAGCTCAGGTCATGATCTTGGGGTCCTGGGACCGAGCCCCGCATCGGGCTCTCTGCTCAGTGGGGAGCCTGTTTCCTCCTCTCTCTCTGCCTGCCTCTCTGCCTATTGTGATCTCTCTGTCAAATAAATAAATACAATCTTTAAAAAAAAATTTTAAGAATGCCAATCTCTTCATACGTCAACCCAGCTTTATGGGAAATATCCTATAGAAATAAAAGGACCAATGTCTTAGTGTAGCTGTACAAAAGTGTTGAGCACAAGAACTGTTTAAGGTAGGAAGAAGTGGAAACAATTTAAACTTCATTAATAGGGGGATGGTTAAGTGAACTGTGGTCCATCCACATCAGCAGATGTTACGCAACTGTTGAAAAGGCTGTTGTATCCTGACATATCTGACTTGTACTTAGATCTCACTTAGTGAGATTTATGCATTATTTCATTCATTGAACACTTACTGAGCATCAGCTATGAACCTGGTACTGCTCTAAGTACTAGGGCTACAGCAGGGAGTAAGACAAGGTTTGTTGTTCATGGAATTCACATCTTAATGGAGAAAGACTACAGACAAGCAAATAAGTACGTAGAACATCAGATGGTAGTAAGTAGGTGCTGTGAAGAAAAATGAAGGTGAGTCAGAAGATAAAGTCTGGAAGGGAGTGAGGGAAAGAACTTTGTGGCATTTAGGAGGAAGGGCAGTCTATACAGGAACAGCAACCACAAGGGCCATGACTTGGAAGCATGGTTGATGAAATCTGAGAGCATCAAGGAGGCCAGGGTGGCAGGGGACAGGGGCTGTGAGGTCAGGAGGAGAGCTATAGAGTTGTGTGTGTGTGTGTGTGTATGTGTGTGTGTGTGTGTGTGTGTGTGTGTTTATAGGGTCTTGTAGTTTCTGGCTAGGACTCTGGGTTTTTCTCTGTGTAGGACAGGAAGCCACCAGAAGGTTCTGAACTGAGAAGCACCATTACCTGACTTAGATTTTTGGAGAATCCCTCCAGCTGCCATGACAACTGACTCAAGGGGGTAGAGGAGTAGAGGAGAGAGTGAAGAGGTTGTTGCCATGACAGGGAGGAGAGCTTACCCCATGGTGGAGCAGCAAGTGGTCAAATTCTGCACAGATTTTGAAGGGGGGTCCTGCAGGATTTCCTAATGGAGTTGGATGTGGGGTGTGAGCAAGAAGCCAGGTGGCCATTAAGCGCTGTTAATGAGAAGAGCAAGCTTTAGAGCAATGTGAGCATGGCATGATCCCATTTTTGCTCAAATAAACAAAAAATAAAGCACCCTCTCCACCCTATGCACGAATCTTTGTGTGGCAGTTATATGAGTGTATTTGTCAGCTAGGGCCGCAGTAACAAAATACCCAGACCAGGTGGCTTCAATAATGGAAATGTATTTTCTCACAATTCTGGAGGCCAGAAGTCCAAGGTGAAGATGCCAGCAGTGTTATTTCTGGTGAGACCTCTTTGCCTGGCTTGAAGACCTTTGTCTTCTTGCTGTATTCTCCACAGGGCTCTTCTCTGTAAGGCCCCACCCTTATGACCTCACTTAACCCTTGCTATCTCCTCACAGTCCCTATCTCCAAATATAAACAGTGGGGGTGGAGGTGGGTCCGGGCTCTAACATCTGAACTGGGTCAGCGCAGGGGACACAATTCAGTCCATAACAATAAGTCCAGAAAAAGTTGTGAAAGGTCACCCACAAGCAGTTAGCACTGATCTCCTGAGGGGCTAGGGCCAGAGGAGGGTGTTCATTTTTTTTCCTTCAATGGCTTCATTGGTTACAGTGAGTACATGTCAATTTAAAAATTGTTGATGAGGCATTTAATATGGAAACATTTTAAGTAAGAAAAAAAGCCGCCTTGGCTCAGAATCCTGCACTTAGCTGTAAGACCACCACTTAGCGGTGATCCCACTGGAGATCCCATTCCTAGCTGCTGGTTCCCTCATGGCCTTGGCAAGGAAGCATGGATGCTTAGGGAAGCCCAGCATTTGGCGGGGGGCTAAGGGGCCAAGGAGAAAAGATATGAGCACACCTGAGCCTGAGAAGTGCCTGTCCCCTGGATGTGCAGACCAACGGACAGGCATTGCTTTGTCCCTTTTGGGAAGCACCTAGGACAGTCTGTAGCCTCTAAAAACCCTGGCAGGGCAGCCTCCCTGTTCCAGTCAGGGCCCTTTTAGCCAGAAGGGCCAAAGATATACTGAAGTTAATTCCTTCCCCCACTCAAAAGGTAAATAAGTAAAAGGGAGTGTATTGAAATTATTCCAATGTACTAGAACCCAAGAGAACCTGAGTTCTGTAACCAAGGCCTGTCCTAGAGTTCTCAGAGAACTGTTCTGTTCTTCAGATGCTCATATCTAAATTTCCAAATTCCCTTATCCTCTCAGGTGAGGCCTCAAGACCCAAGTGCTGACTGGCTGGGTCAGGAGTCTAGGCCTTGGTGCTGTCAGTCTACTCCTGGCATGTGCTGTAAAATAAGGCCCGTTGGCCAGAGAAGATACTCCCAGAAGAGGAATTAGTTAGATGGGGTGACCAACCTTTGTCCGGGACTGAGAGATGTCACTAGAAGTGTGACTTGTAGGGCTAAAACCAGAAAAGTCGCAACCAAACCCAGGGGAGTTAATCACCAGTGTCACCAACAGCCACATCTGTCTCATGTCCCTCTTGCTTTAATTCTGAGGAGCATATTTCTTTGTGTGCAGTCAGGATGTGTCTTAAAATCAGCAGTGTCCTGCTGTGGCTGTTAGCCAGGACAGAATATGTGTCTGCTAGTCACTTCTGGGACAGCAGCAACCTGAGATCACCCTACATTCATTTTCTGTTCGACATTTTTAGACCACACAGACAGTGCAAATTCAAACCTCTCTGAATTTGCAGTCTGACTTCTCAGGAGAGAATTGTTTTTCTCACTCCACATGGTGTCAAGACTAAGACATTCACATTTCCAGCCAGTCTCGTCTTTGGGAAGATTTCCTTATCTCTGGTGTCCCAGCTTTTACACAGAACCTACCTCTCCAGAACTTCCCCTCTTGCTCAGTGATACACAGAAGAATGGCGCAGCATACGGGTCATGGTGTTTCAGATTGGGTGAAACACAGGTAATGAAGGCCCAACAGCCCACATAGGGCTGAGGGGCATTGTTGGTGCTTGAAGGAGGCACAATGCTCAATGCATCAGGCACTCAGGACTGGATCCAGGGAAAAGAGAAACAATTCTCCCCATCCAGGCCTCTTAGCCATCACGGGCCTCTCTCTGAGCTCAGGGGTCACCTCACAGACCTATGCAGCCCAACAGTTCACTTAGAAACCTGATAGCAGGACGTCTAGATGGCTCAGTGGGTTAACCTTCTGCCTTCGGCTCAGGTCATGATCTCAGGGTCCTGGGATTAAGCCCTGCTTGTCAAGGACCCTTCTTCTCCCTCTGCCCCTGCCCCCTGCCCTGTGCTTGCTTGCCATCTCTCTCTCTCCAATAAATTAAAAAAAAAAAAAAAAAGAAAAGAAAAGAAAGGAAACATTGATAGCTTTCCATATAAACAAAAAGCCCATATGTTTGAAAGTTGATAAGCCAGGGAGCCTGGGTGGCTCAGTGGGTTAAGCCTCTGCCTTTGGCCCAGGTCATGATCTCAGGGTCCTGGGATCGAGCCCTGCATTGGGCTCTCTGCTCAGCGGGGAGCCTGCTTCTCCCATCTCTCTGCCTGCCTCTCTGCCTACTTGTGATAACTCTCTGTCAAATAAATAAATAAAGTCTTTAAAAAAAAAAAAAGGTTTATAAGCCCCTTCTAACAACTGCCTTATATAGAAAATGCAAGGAAACAGAACTGTCGAAGAGAAAGAGGGAGAAGCAGTGTCTGAACTTGGAAACTAGCATCCATGTTTTCCTAACCCCAGATTTTCTTTCTTTTTTCTTTTTTCTTTTTTTTAAGATTTATTTATTTCATTGAGACTGAGATAGTATACAAGCAGGGGTAGGGGCTGAGGGAGAGGGATAAAAAGACTCCCTGCTGAGCAGAGAGGGCTCAATCTCAGCACCCTGGGATCATGACCTGAACTGAAGGCAGATGCTTAACCAACTGAGCCGCCCAGGTGTCCCAAACCCCAGATTTTCCTTCAGTTACCTGCTAGCATTTTCTAGATGTATGATGCCTAGTTCCTTTTATCCGTTGATATCCCTGAAGGAAACCCTCAGCCCATAGCTCCTTGTCCTCAGGGCCAGATCATCCCTCCTCAGGGCTTTCTAGGTCCATAGGTTGTCCTTCCTGGTTCTAATCTCTCAGCTTCCTGGGGTAAGGTCCTTCTAGGGCCAGGGCAGGGACTGAACCCTCCTGCTGCACTCAGAGGCATCCTTTGGTCTGAAGGCCAGCTGCAGTGAAGGTCAAGCCACGTGCTAGGGCCTCTTGCCCTAGGAGCAGGTACACCTGGGCTGGGGGAAGGGGGGAGGGCAGGTATGCCAACTTTAGGCTGACAAAGCAGATTTTTTTTTTTTAAGATTTTTATTTATTTATTTGACAGAGATTACAAGCAGGCAGAGAGCCAGGCAGAGAGAGGAGGAAGCCGTTTCCCCACTGAGCAGAGAGCCCAATGCAGGGCTTGATCCCAGGACCCTGAGATCACAACCTGGGCCAAAAGCAGAGGCTTTAACCCACTGAGCCACCCAGGCGCCACCAAAGCAAAAGATTTTAAGATCACTTAGGATCTAGCATACGCAAAAAGGGGTTTACATTACCCAATTTAACTTAACCATATAATGAGTGAAAGTTGTTTAAAAAAAGAGGCCCAAAGTGGAGTCATTTGTGCAAAGCCCACATCACCAAACCAAGACTTGATACCTAATCTAATTGTAGTTTCAACATTCCCCAGGACTGTTATCTTAACTGGTCAGTCTGGAATTTTCTGGTCAGCATTAGTGAGGTAATCTGGGTAGTCTGCCTAAAAAACCTTTTTGTCCCCCCAAATGAAGGTCACCTAGCCCCAAATAATCCTTTTTTTCATTTATGATTTCCTTGTCCCACTTCATCTCTGCCTTTAAAAACCTTTCCTTTTCTGTAGCTCTTTGGAGCTCCTTTCTATTTGCTAGATGGGAAGCTGCCTAATTCATGAATCATTGAATAAAGCCCATTATATCTTCACATTTACTCAGAGTTTTCTTATTTAAAAAGGGTGTATAAAATGAAACTGGGAGTCTGGTCTTGGTGAAAAGAATACTGGGTTTAGATTCAGAGATCTGCATCCACACTCTTTGCTTTCTGGCTTCCTGACTTTGGACGAACTGTTTCATCAGACCTCAGTTTCCCCACCTATCAAAACGGAGTTATAGCCATTTTTAGCATTGCATGAGTAAATGGAATAATGTGAGCTTTCAGACCCACTTTGTAGGCATTAAAACATTATACCAATACTTATCGTAGGCCTGGGAGGTAAGAGAACTATGTTTTAGTGCAATGTTTTTCAAAGAGCAGGTTGTGAGCCATCAGCAGATTGTGAAAAAAATTTACTAAGTTCTGATCAACATTTAAAAACATGAATAGAATAGAAAATATCAATGTATATCCCAAGTAATAAGGATAGGTATTGCTTTTTTTATTACATTGTATGTGTGCATGCGTGTGTGTGTTTGTGTGTGTGTGTTAGTATGTGTGTTGTAAGGTAAAACAGATTTTATATCACAACACACATACTAACACTTTATCTCTATGGTAAATAATGAAACTAGAAATAAAGGGAGCTGTTTTTGCCTTGCTGTATTTTTTAACTGCAGCATTTTCACATTCCAAGAGTGGGAGAAGAATTCATCTAGGCAAAGAATTTATCTTTTGTTTGGGAAAACACTTTAATGGGCTCTTTGGTTACACAAAGGTATGAGGCCAGGTTGAAGTGGCTAAACTCTGCTTGATAAAGTCAATATTCAAGGGTTTCTGTTTCCTTTGATGGTCCTATTAGAAGCAACATTGGGCCTAGGGTTTCAGAAGAAGGGGGTCTTAGGGGGGCCCAAGGAGGGAAACCCTCAGTAAAGACCTCTCTTAAGCACTGGAGGCTGTCTACACTAAGGTCTCAGAGAAGTTCTCCTTGCCTGCATGTTAAGCTCTTATAAGGATCTTCAAATCTTAAATGGAATTGATGAAGTATCCTATCCTAGTTCTCTCCAGACAGCCTTGCTTCAGGAATGATGGCCAGGTCCCTATATGGGAGCAAAGTGTGGGCATTGTGTAGAACCTGTGCTGGGGGAACTGGAAAGATCCAGAAGTCAGGAGCAGTATGGAGTGAGGGGATACAAACCGCAAGGGTGAACACACATCCAGGAATTCTTGGCAACATTTAAGAGGGCATCACCCTGGCCTCAGTGCATGAGTAATTTTCTTTAAATATTTAAGTAAAGGGTAATGCTGGAAGCTTGGAAAATATGGGCTCACCAAACAAAATAAGGGCTGAGGAGGCTCAACCACAGTTGAAAATTAGAAAGGCACTAACCTGTCGCTTCAAGTGAGGCTCAGCTGAACTATGACCGGTGCCATTATTACCACCATCTCCTACCGTAGGACATTGGTTCATGACCCTGATAGGAAGGATAATGACTCTCCAAACATCTTCACATCTAATACCCAGAAACTATGATATGTTAGGGTATATAGCAAGAGGGAATTAAGGTTGCAGGTGTAATTAAAGTTGCTAAACAGCTGAACTTAAAATAGGGAGAATTTGTGCACCCAAATGCAATCGCAAGAGCCCTCAAAATGTGGGAGCAAAGAGGCAGAAGAACGAGTTTCAAAATGATGTGATGAGAAAAAACTTGACTAGCCACTGTGAGCTTTGAGGGTGAAAGGTAGCCACGACCCAAAGAGTGAGGGAAGCCTCTAGAAGCTGCAACAGACAAGAAAACCTATTCTTCCCTATGAGCCTCCAGTCCAATGAATCTCTGACCCCACAACTGGTAGATAATAATTGTTTTAAGACTTTAGTTTTAAGATAAGTGTTAGGTTCAAAGCAAAACTGATGGAAAGTATAGAGATTTCCCACATACCTCTGCCCTCACACAGGAAGAGTCTTGCCCATTACCAGCATTCCATACAAGAGTGATACATTTGTTACAATTGATGAACCTGCACTGACATACCATAGTCACCCAAAGTCCATAATTCACATTAGGATTCACTCTTGGTGTTGTACTTTCTACAGATTTTGACAAATGTATAAGGACATATACCCATCATTATAGTCTCATAGAGACTATTTTCACTGCCCTAAAAATCCTCTGTGCTCCTCCTGTTCACCACCTTCCCAACAGTTGGCAACCACTGATCTTTTTACTGTTTCCAATGTTTTGCCTTTTCTACATATAGCTGGAATCAGAGAGTATGTAGCCTTTCCTGATTGGCTTCACTCGTTTCCTAACATGTATTTAAGGTTCTTCCATGTCTTTTCATGGCTTGCTAGCTCATTTCTTTATAGTGCTAATACTCTATTGACTGGATGTACCAGAGTTTATTTATTCATTCACCTACTGAAAAGCATTGTGGTTGCTTCCAAGTTTGGCAATTATGAATAAAGCTGCTATAAACATCCATGTGCGGATTTTTGTACAGACATAAATTTTCAACTCATTTGGGTAGACACCAAGGAGGACCATTGCTGGATCATATGATAAGAGTACATTTTGTTTTGTTAGAAATGCCAAACTGTCTTCCAAAGAGCCTATACACCAGCAATGAACAAGAGTTCCTGTTGCTCCACATCCTCACCAGCATTTGGTGTTGGCAGTGTTCTGAATTTTGGCCTTTCTAATAGGTATGTAGTAGTATCACATTATCTTATTGTTGTCTTAATTACTTTGTGTTGTTTTAAGTCACTAAACTTGTGGTTATTTGTTATGGCAGCAATAGAAAACAGTGACAATGACAATCTGCAAGGAGACACAGGGAACCAGGAGATAGGAGACCTGACCAGGAGCTACCACCAGCTCACTGTGGTAAATTACCTGATTCTTTTGGGTTTCAGACATCTTGAAAACCACACATGATAATTCCTTCCCTGACTATAGCAGGAAGCAATGAGTCAATTTGGGATATAATGGCTATAGTAACAACACAGGAAACTCCCCCGTGATGAAAGGTAAACTGGCCAAGGGGATAGTTTTGTGGTTCTGTCAGTATAGGTGCTTTTTGTGAGTTCTGTCTCTCAGAGATGCCATCAGCCCAAGTCATGATTCAACCAATGATGACTCAGCAAGACCACAGGCCTGCCTAGAGGAGCAAGAAGAGGCAGGAGCTGGCCTTGCTGAGATGCTCAGGAAGGGGATGAGACAGACACGGTGTGTACATGCATGAGGCTGGGCAAAGCTCCTACCCAGACTTCCTTTCTAGAGTAGCAACAGCCAAGGGTGAAGATTTGGCACAACTGCCCTTGAGTTTCCTGTAGGCTGTGCCCATTCACTGAAGATATTTAATGCTCAGCAGGACTTAAGCCAGACATAGACTAATAGAAAGTATCATTTAATAATAATGGCCTCTGGGTGTTCTCCACTCATGGTTGCTAATCTTCCCAAGAAATCTGCTTTGGTGTTCACCTTTGACATAGGTTTTAGAACTGGCATAAGGGCATGCAATTAGTAAGAGGTAGGGCCAGGATATAAACCCAGATCTGTCTGACCACAAAATGGCCTGCCCCTTGTGCACCTAGCTTGAAGGGACCTTGAGGCCTGTCCCTCACTTTGCAAATGAAGAAGACAAGTGATTTGTCTAGGTTTACTCAGCTAGTTACAGCCAGGCATAGTTAGGACTCAGTTTCTTGACTCCTGGCTCATTATTCTTTCTAATAACCCCTGGGGTTCATAGACTTCTTTGGGAAGCTGATATAAACTGTGGATCCTCTCTCTCCCAAAATGAACATCTATACACATATATTTTCCCTTTAATTTGGGGGTGAATTTGTGAAACATCCTCCTCTATCTATAGACCCCAAGTTTAGAGGCCTTGCATGGTACCCTCTGCAGGTACCTCTCATGTGCAGGGCTATGAATAGAGTGGGAACATCCTTGCAGGATGTCATTAATGATTGTATATTAACCAAGCTTGTAAAAGAGAGAGTTTATTCTCCCTATAAGTCATACACTCAACCTCAACTTTCACCCACTTTTAATTTTTTATAACAGCTTGAAGGGGAGTGGATTTTACTACCGCCAAATATGTCTCTCTGGCATAAAGATTATTTTGAGCTAAAGACAAACAAAACCTAGCAGATTCAGGGAAAGTTCTTTACCACCCCCTCACTGCCTAAATTTACATTGGAAAGTGGGCCTGTACCAGAAGGAGAGCTATTACCAGAGATACTTTTTTACCTAAGAAACTTATCTGCATAACAGGGCAACCTTTGTTTCACAAATGTCTCCTCTCACCTTTCTGTGAGTGGTCTACCTTCCCTTTGTATTCCCAAACCCCTACCTTTTTCCTTAACTCGGGCTGCCATAAAAACTTCAATTACCTGGTTGTCCCTTGGTGTCCTGTTTTTATGGGGCTCCTGTCTGTGTGAAATTTGTTTTTCTCCTGTCAATCTGTCTTATATCAATTTAATTATTAGACAAACTAAAGAAACTAGAAAGGAAAAGTGAAAAGTTTTCCACCCCTACAATCTTCATTGAGACATAAAATCACATACCATGTAACAGACTCTTTTGTCATTTCTGCCTTTTCCATACTTCTGGAAAATGAGAATAATTTCACAACTCCTTCCATCACGGGATTGTTAAGAAAAACCAGAAGACCATTTATACGTGGTAATTTTCAGTGCTATTGCCAAATAGTCATTTTCATCTGATCCCCGTCTAGACAGGTTAACTTATACTTCTTGGTGTTGGGAAGGAAAAATTTTCCACTACTTTTCTGAATTCTATTGGCTGCTCTAAGAATCAGATTGACATGAGCCAAAGTAACAGGAGAAAAGCAAATTAATAATGTACATGAGAGGAATCCATATAAATATAAGAGATTCCCCAAACAGGAAGAATTATGTACATATGCCATTCTGAGCAAAAGAGAAGGGTGTAGGGTTCTGGGGACGTCAAAGAGAAAGAAGAAATTCACAGGAATATGAAAAAGAGTAAATGTTTGGCAAAGAGATGTTTGCTGGTTGCACGGAAACTGTGGGACAGAGAGAAGAATTTTAACAGATTAGGCTAATTTTCTCCCTGTCTACCACCCCTACTTTATATTAGCCATAGTCATTATAGCAATAGCTTCCTTCCTGGAACAGGTCCTCTATCTAAAACCCTTTAGGCAGTAAGGGGGAAGGTCACTTTCTTCCTGAGTCTTTTGGGCCTTGATTATTTTTCAGCTCAAAATAATTCACATGCCAAAGTGGCACATCTTAGGGTTTTTGTTCTGAAATCCTTCACTGGTGTCCTTGTGGTTGGGTAGAGCCATGTGGGCAGTTACAGCCAATGATTTTCTTTGGCTAATAAATTTTGAGCAGAAGTGATTCATGGCACTTTGGGGCCAAATGTTTAATTTCTGAGTGATACTTACTGTGGCATTGCCATGACCACTAACAATGTTCTGAATAGTGGCTGCTCCATTGCCCTGGGTCTTAGAATGAGGAGGCAAAAAGCATGGGAATAGAGTACCTAATACTTCTGTAATGAACCTGTAGTGTGAGTGAGAAATAAATCTTTTTTTCTTTTCTTTTTTTGTACCCAAACCCAACCTATCTGATAAAATACGTGGATATGCTTTAAAAGCTACAGAACATTTATAAATATAAGGGATTGTCATTAACCCAGTTATACTCTTACTGCAGCTTTTCCTGACATTGCCAGTGTCTTCACATTGGTACAATTATATTCTGTCTAAATGGATGATTGCTCATCAATGTCTCAATGATCAACCGTAGGAATCTGATCATTTGCACAGTCCCTAGAGTATAAGTCCCCAGAGTAAAAGAGAGAGATTTTGGATTCCTTTGGGGGTGGCAGCAAAACTGACCAGCCACTATTGAAATATCTTGATTTGAAGAATATTTGAGTGGTTTCATCCCACAAATAAAGCCCCCAAGGAGTTTTGAATAGTTGTGCTGTTCATTTTACCTGATATCTTCCTGTTAACTCAGCAAAGCCACTCTTAATGCTGTCAGCAGTCTGGCAAAAGTTAAGAGGTCATCCTAGAGACAGTATTTGATATGCTATACTATAGAAATAGAGTAGCCAAACACAAGAAATAGAATGATAAAGAAAAAGAGTTTGGGGGTCAGACAGACCTCTTAGGTTCAAATCTCAATTTTGGGCACATTATATAGTCTTGGGCACATTACATAATCCATCAGGCCCTCAATTTCCTCACCTCCAGAAGCTAGTCTACAAAGATGCCCTCCATTCAACATTGAACCCTGTCTCATATTCTTCTGTAGACCCACATTGACCTTGGCTGCTAAGTCATAAGAAGCCTTGGTCTCTTGGAATACTAGCTCTGGGGAAGCCAGTGGTCATGTAAGAAGTCCAGCTGGCCTAATACTGTGATGCTGTGAGGAAGCCCAATAGGGAGAGACTTGGGAAATACAGATATTTAGCCAGCCTCCAGCTGTCCTGTCATCTGAGCTGACACAACAGACACATGAGTAAAGAAGCCACCTTAGATGTCCAGTCTAAGGTATCCAGTCTAAGATGTGCAGTCTAAGATATCCAATCTCAAGGACTCTAGTCCTAGCCTCCATCACATCTTTCACATGTTAAAGTCCAAGAGAGAACCAGCCAGCTGACCATCCCAACCATGAAGTCTAAGCATTTAATTATAAGCAGTTATTTTAATCCACCAAAGTTTTATGATTGTTACACAACAATGGATAACCAAAATGTCATCTGTGAAATGGGAATAACAATACCAAGTTTACATGGTTGCATGAGAATAGAGATAATGTGTATAAAATGGCTAACACAATGCTTTTGCACTTTATAGTAAATATTTGTAATAAAAATGATATGTCTGTATAATCGCACCCAAATGGAGCAATTTTTTTTTAAAGATTTTTTTTTTTTTAATCTGACATAGATCACAAGTAGGCAGAGAGGCAAGCAGAGAGAGAGGAGGAAGCAGGCACCCTGCAGAGCAGAGAGCCCGATGTGGGGCTCGATCCCAGGACCCTGGGATCATGACCTGAGCCGAAGGCAGAGGCTTAACCCACTGAGCCACCCAGGTGCCCCTGGAGCAATTTTTATAACTGAAAAATAACTGACACCTACAATGAGGTCATTTTTGTAATTTGTACAAATGTGGCAAGGAAAAAAGGCAAAAAAAGGGACAGCTGGTTGAACACTGGAGCTACTGAAGGTCACAGCAGAGCAGAGGAACTATGGAACAAGATGCATTTGGAGCTGTAGGTTTGAGGACCTGAGAGAACTCTCAAGTCTGTGTTCTTGCATATCAATAACAGGTGGAGATTAATACAAGCAAGAAGACCAATACAATATTTCCCTGGATTCTCCAGAAACTATGACTACTTAAGCTTAAAGTTGTTTCTCTGAATTAATGAGAAAAAGCCCTTATATTCAAACTGAATCTTGTGCTGCTGTGTAACTGAAAAACAGAAATGAGAAATAGCTATGGTGGGGTTGAAATGGCTTAAGTTCAATAAGGAAATAAGGTCTATCAGCCTGCAAAGGGCTGCTTCAGATAAGGTTCACACTTCCAAAGATCAAGAAGACTGCTTGCCCAGGAGCTCCCCAGTGTAACTGTTCAGGGCTAAAAGTCACATTTAATTATGCTCTGAGCTTGAGAAATTCCATGAGTAGCAGTTGCTTCTCTCAGGAATTAGGCTGAAAGAAAGAGAAATAGTGAGGCGCAGGGTGTCTCTGTCAGTTTAGCATCTGTCTGTGGCTCAGGTCACGATCCCAGGGTCTTGGGATTGAGCTCGCACAGGGCTCCCTGCTCAGCCAGGAGTCTGCTTCTCCCTGTGCCTCTGCTTGCTTATGCACATAGCATGCTCGTTCTCGATCTCTCTCAAATAAATATTTTAAAAAAGAAAAAGAAATGCTCTGTCCCATCACCCATGTTGCTAACAATTTCAATGCTGTTGTGAAAAAATGATGGCAAAGGACAGAAAGAAAGGAGAGGAAGGGAAAGGCTAGGAGTTGGTACCCTGATGTGTGAGGTAGGCTTGACGTGCAGCAGAACTACCTCCTTGCATTCCTTCCATGTCCTTGGCCCACCTCTCTTAAAAGTCTCATGCATACTTTGCTGGAATTCATGCTCTGTCCTGTAAATTCCTTGCTAAAGTTCTTCTCAGGATAAAATTGAATAAGCAAACTTCTGCTGAGGGGCAATGATTGCTATCATTTAAAATAAAGACCTTCCCAAGTCGTAGGAGATCTCTGAGCAGAGAACAACGTCTCAAAGCAAAGAACTCCTTTCTCATCTTGCCTGAAAGGACAACGAGCAGACAGGAGAAGAATGTTTGCAGAGACAGTCATCCAGTGTCCCTGAAATGATGGGGTTCTATTCTACCTGCAAAGAGCTGCTCTTTTCCTTGCTCCCTCTCTGGAATCACAGGGTGCCTCGTTACATTACTGTACTGCAATTTGTTAAAGAAATAATCCATTTCTAGGATTTCAATTTTCTTTTTCCTGCTAGACCTGTCTGATTAAGAAGCAGTGTCTTTAAATCTCCATCATAATTATCAATACAAACTTAGGGGATAAATTGCTAGTTGCTCTGTCATTACTCATTTAGATTTAGGTGTATAAATGTATATTATATATTAGCCTTCTTTCTTTTTTTTTTTTTAAGATTTATTTATTTATTTGACAGGCAGAGCTCACAAGTAGGCAGAGAGGCAGCCAGAGGGGTGGGGGTGGGGGAAGCAGGCTCCCGCTGAGCAGAGAGCCCGATGTGGGGCTCTATCCCAGGACCCTGGGATCATGACCTGAGCCGAAGGCAGAGGCTTTAACCCACTGAGCCACCCAGGTGCCCCTAGCCTTATTTCTAACCATTACTGTTTCCTTGCTCTTCATCTTCTCCTCTCCTGAGATTTTTCACTTTGATTCATCTGTTGCTTAGAAAGAGGCTCTTCTTTTGAATAAATTCCTTAAATGGAGTATGTGGGTGATCTACTTTCTTCATGATATCAAATCCACAAATAACTTTCACCCTGACAGGTGAGACTTATCAGGTGGGATTGCAGATTTCCTAGGCCAAGGTCACTTACTTTCAGTTGTCATTAGATGTTATTCACAGTCTTCTAGCTTCCAGTGTTGTAAATGGAAAGTCCAATGAACAGTCTGAGGCTGCTTTATAAGTTTCTTATTCTTTTTGTCTGGTAGCTTATACAAATTCTCTTAATCCTGGGAACTGAGGAATTTTATAGGATGTTACTTAATGTGTGTCTTCTTTCTCAATCTCATCCTGGAACTCAGTGAGCCTTTTGAAATTGCAAGTCTTTCTTAAAGTTGGAGGCATTTTCTTTTACCATTTATTAAATTCCTGTATCAACTCAGAAATTCCTTTTCTCCTTTGTCAGTTCCTATTTCTCACATTAGGTGTTCTAGATCTATCCTACAAGTCTTATCATGGCAAAATAGATGGCCATTAAGAATGAAAAAATGTGGGCACCTGGGTGGCTCAGTGGGTTAAGCCGCTGCCTTCGGCTCAGGTCATGATCTCAGGGTCCTGGGATCAAGTCCCGCATCGGGCTCTCTGCTTGGCAGGGAGCCTGCTTCCCTCTCTCTCTCTCTCTGCCTGCCTCTCCATCTGCTTGTGATTTCTCTCTGTCAAATAAATAAATAAAATCTTTAAAAAAAAAAAAGAATGAAAAAATGTGGGGCACCTGGGTGGCTCAGTCGATTGACTGAGATCTCAGATCAGATCTTGATCTCAGGGCTGTGAGTTCAAGCCTTGTGTTGGGCTCCATGTTGGGTGTGGAGCCCGCTTTTTAAAAAAGGGCAGAAAATGTGGTTAACAACAGTACTTCACAGCACGGTAACAGAAACTAGACAACGTGGGACTGAATACCACCAACTCTGCCCACAGCTGTGTGATCTTCGGATGGTATCTTATTTCCTGAGCCTCAGTTTCTTCAGCTGTAATATGGGTTGAAAAACAATAGTACTTAATGCCTAGGTTTTAGTAGAAACTATATGTGTTATATATGTAAGTTTTTGATAATAATACAATTATTGTTTTCCCTCATCTCTTTGTAGTCCTATGCTAGGGTTTGAGGTTTCCTTCCACTTGATATTCCAGACCATTAATTCATTTTTCCAGTTTGCCATTATGCTCTTTGATTAATCTACTGTTATTAATTAGAACATCATGTTTTTAGTTATAGAGAATTTTAATGCTATATCTCTGTCTTCTTAAATGCTCATGGGGTAGAGTGGATCACTGGTCCCAATTATTCACTGCTCCTTTCTGCAAGGTGTTAACATTTTTTACTCCATTGACATCACACTTGAAAGATGACTTGTTTTAGCCAGTGAAATGTGAGTAGGACCCACATAGGCCGCTTCTGAAAACAAGTTTTTAAGAGTCTTCATGTAGTTCTGTCATCCCTTTTCCCCCCCTTGCATGAACTGGAAACTTCTAGACAGGGGATTATTCCTTTAGTGTGAATCCGAAATGGCAAAGGCTGGGGCAGTTTTCTTCATCCTAAGTGGAAACATAACTCACTCTTTTCTTTATTTATTTCTCGCTTTCTAGATTTATTTATTTATTTTAGATAGAGATAAAGAGAGCAGGAGTTGGGAGAGCCGCAGAGGGAGAGAATCTCATGCAGACCCCCTGGCTGAGTGTGGGTCTGACACAGGGCTGGATCTCATGACTCATGAGATCATAACCTGAGCTGAGATCACGAGTCAGATACCCAACCGAGTCACCAAGATACCCTGAAACATATAACTCTTTCTGTTAGAATTTATTGGGGCATTGAGGGGAGGCAAGAATGTGTCTGGGGACAGATTTCCTGCCAGGGGGTAAGTCAGTAGTGGACAACTGTAGTTCTAGATTAGTTCTGTGACTCTTTTTCCCTCCTTTTTATTTGGCTCTATTTTCCCAAATTATTTTTACAGTGAGCAATCACTACTTGATGGAAACAACTAGAACACTAAACTTTGAAGAATTTCCTTTAAATAATTCTTTTAAATGACAGTGTGATGATTCCTGAGAGACCCTTTTCTAGACTCAAAGAGGAAACAGCATGGCAGGGGCACTGGGGGATACCGTCTGGAAGGTTCACACAACAAATGAAAAGAGCTCTGCTACCCGAAGGACACAGTTTCTTCAGCCCTGGCCTTTGGCTCAGGTGGCAGGAAGGCCATTCTCTAGATATTTCCTTTCAGAGCTACCACTTCCTCCCAGCTGCAGAGGACCAGGATGTAGCCCCTGTTCCTCTGTTTCCATTCTGCCTTAGTGGGAAAGGGCCAGGTGCCAGCTGAAGGGGGAGGTGGCCACTCCCTGCTGAGATGACATGCTTTCCTACCTTTCCTTCTGGGAACTGCAAAGATCTTAGTGAAAAAGAAACAACATGTTATAAGAATACTGGACAGGGAGTCAGAGGTCTTACTTTCAGCTCTGCCACTAAATCCGTGACCTCCAACAAGTCACTGTGCTTCTCTGAGCCTTGGCAAAATAAAGGTAACAGCCACAACCACCTCACAGGGTTGTTGGTTTTTTTGGTATTTTCTTTTAAGGAGGACCCAATGTGATGATGGTCTACAGAGCATTTTGCAAATTGTAAAGAACCATCATCATTCATCT
This sequence comes from Mustela nivalis, assembly GCF_964662115.1. Taxonomy (NCBI): domain Eukaryota; kingdom Metazoa; phylum Chordata; class Mammalia; order Carnivora; family Mustelidae; genus Mustela; species Mustela nivalis. Next base: position 59,516,129 of record NC_139027.1, read on the forward strand.
TGTTAAGCCTATTAGGTCTGGGAGTGGCATGGGGAGGGAAAAAAGTAGGGCCCCAGAGTCACTTGTAAATCTCATATTTTGGGGAAAAGTCTGGAGATAATAGCAATACTTTTCTGTTCTCTTGTCTTTTCATCACCACATCCTCCACCGCTTCCATGCAATCTCAGTGTGTGGGTGTGGCCACAGGTGCAGGTCACAGTGCTGTAATCACAGCACTCAGGGGGCCTCCTTCCTGTTCCCTTCTGCCCTGGCTCAGCAGGCGTGTGTGTTGTGGGAAAGCCTTACTATGTAAGATCAAGTGATTAAGTAGCTGGCAAGTGTTTCTCTGCTGGCCCACCACAAATCCTTTAATTAAAAAGGAGGCACCCCTGAATGACAACAGCTATGACATCTTCTCTGTCATTGTGTGCAGTGTTTTGACACCAGAATTGACCTCGTGTGTGGCGTTAAATGGGGATTCTGTTTCATTTTTATTCATATGTATGTTTTTCTAGTTATTGAATCATTCAATAACTAGAACCGTTCAATCGTTCAATAACTAGATTGAATCGTTCAATCTAGTTATTGAATCTAGTTATTTTCTAGTTATTGAATCGTTCCTCTTTTCCCCATTAATATGACATAGCTATTAATATTGTACTTCACACTGATTCTTCATAGGAGAACAACATTTTTCACTCTTAGTCTTAATAAAACATTATTTAGCATATTACTTGTAAAGCATTATGTCAACATATTACCTTTTCAAAAAACTCTTGAAAAGTCATCACTTGTGGAAAATGGATTCCTCATTGGCTATGCCTCTGGTCCTTTTCCTCCTCAGCTTTCCTTATAGCATCAGGCAAGCACCTGATTGGTCTACCAGAGGTTGGAGCTAGGGAGAAGATCTGCTATTGGCCAGTTGAGGACTCACAGATTCATCTGGATTAAAGTCAGAGACAACCTCAAACATCTGGGGGAACCAGTTCTGGGAATGCTAGTCTGGGAAGGGGCTAGCTCAGAATTAGTCTGAACAATAGGGCACTGTCATGGGTTGGGTTGAATCTGGGAATATGACCTTATTGGGTAATAGGGTCTTTGCTGATGTAACTGGGTTAAGATGAGGTCATATTGGATTAAAGTGGGACTTAATCCAACAATTGGTATTCTGGAAAAGAGGGAAATTTGAACACAGGAACAGAGGGGAGAAGGCCATGTGAAGGTGGAGTTAGTTAGTGGTTGGAGTGATGTATCTACAAGCCAAAGGTTGCCGACAACCATGAGAAACTAGAAAGAGGCCAGGAAGGATCCTCTTCAGAACCTTCAGACAGACCACCACCCTGCTACCAACTTGATTTCTGACTTCTAGCCCTTACTGAACAATAGCAATGGTTAGTGCGAGCAGAAAACAATGATGAACAAGTTGTCAGACTTTCTCATCCCCCTGAGGGTCTGGGCTCCATTCTCCCTAGTATTTCCTAGACCCCTCCTCTGAGGGAAGGAGCCTGCCTCTGTCAGCCATTCTTGAGATAAAAAGCATCGGAAGGGAGGAGGGACTGGAAAGAGCCAGGGCCAGGAGGGTCTGAGAGCCTGCAGAGAGTAGAAGCACCTGTGACAAGTAAGAGCAATGGTGGGAGCAGGAGAAAGGGAAGTGTGAGAAGTGCTGAAAATCTCGCACTGCCACTGGGAGAAATCAAAAGTATTCCTGAGGACTATGTGCTTACTTAGTGATGAGAAATGCAAGTGAAAGACGAGTTATTTTTAAATTACTTTTGGTTTCATGGTCTCTTGGCAGCATGGGAGCTCAGCAGGAAACTGAGCCATGTGGACTGAGGCCCCGTGAGCTTTGCTGCCTCCTCATCAAATGCTTTCTGCCCACCAGCCCTGCTAAGTGCTTGGCAGAAATCTCTCCTCTCCTCCTCACAACAACCCTTTGAAGAGAGGCTGATTTAAACGACAAAACTGAGACGTTGGTGAGCCTTAGCAAAATGGCCATGTTCAAAAAGAGAGTGCCTTCTGCCTAGCTCAGAACCAGAAGCAGGCAGGAGCTCAGGGGAGCACCTGCAGCTGGTCAGCACCCTTAGCACAGCCTGGCCTCGTAGGATAATGGCAGCTCTGTCTCCCTCAAGGAGATTATGTGAGTGTGTATTTCTGACATGAAGCCTAGCTAGGCAAGGGGGCAGAGGTGGTGGCTACAGAATGGGCACTGGATCTTAATGGCCAGAGTTCCTCCCAGTTGTGCCTCTTTCCAGCTGTAAGAGCTGTTAACTAATTCTCTAGGTCTTGGTTCCTTAGCTGTAAAATGGGCATAATGGCTCCCACCTCAGAGAGTCATTGTGAGGATTAAGTGAGTTAATGCAGTAACACACTGGCAACAGCTCTAGCACCAAACTCTCAATAAAAGCTAGCTCTCATGATTATTAAAAATACGATATCCTCATCAGACCTGACAAAACCTTAGCTACAAAAAGTAAAAATCATCCTGACGGAGACTCTAATGGTAGATTTCAGTTAGTGTAAGAATCTGTCTTGAGGCAGAGTCAAGATGGTGGGGCAGAGAGATCGTGAGGTCACCTCTTCCCACAGACTTACCAAAAGTATAACTACACACAGAACAGTGATCTCTGAGAACGAACTGCAGACCAGCAGGACAGATCTGACACAACAGAGGAGATAAAGAAAAAGCCACACAGTGTGGGATAGGAAGGGCAGAGACATGGTCTAGTCAGGATCCACAGCCCCGGTACTGAGACCCACAAGCAGGAGCAGGTATCACGATAGCAGTGTGCCTCCCTGAGTAATGAGGTGTCTGAGCCCCCCACATCAGACTCCCCAGCCCAGGGGACCTGCGCCAGGAAGATGAACCCCCGTATAGTGTGGCTTTGAAAAACCACAGAGCTCATGTCTGGGAGAGCCAGAGTGTGGTGGGCAGCGAAAACTCTGTTCTTGAGGGGCACATACAACCTCATTTGCTGGGAGTACCAGCATAAAGGCGGCAGACTGAAAAACACCTGGGTTGTACATAAAGGAGATTTAGTTACTAATTTTAGGACGTGCGCTGGAGAAGCAGGGATCTGTTGGCAAAACCTTTGGGGACAGAAGCACTGGTAGGCACTATTATTTTTTCTCTCCCTTCTACCTAGCCGGGCCAGCACAGGCGGGAGCCAGTTCCACCACCATCTATCTACCTTGCTAGCAACAATTACCCTGCTCCGGTGCAGGGAAAGCTGGCCCTGCACACTGGGGCACCTGCAGCAGGTGCAGCCACCAGGCCTGCCAGCCAGCTACACTGAAGAACTGCCCCACCTGCCAACACACTGGTGGTGGTCGAAGTTAATCTTTATAGACAGCTGAGCTGGGGAACAGCCCCTGGCATGAGCCAGCTGGCACCAATCTCAGCCTGGCTACAACAGGAGGATGCATGCAACCCACACAGGGGATATCCACCCCCCAGCACCCTGCTCCAGTGATAAAGGGGGGTTTTCACTACTCAGCATCACAGGACACCCTCTACATAAAGCTAGCCCCTCAAGACCAGGGGACACAACTGACACAAGGTTTCTAATACATAGAAACAGAGTTAGGCAAAATAGGGACAGAGAGGAATAAAGTCCAAACAAAAGAACAAGACAAAACCTCAAAAAAAGAACTAAATGAAATGGAGATAAGCAATCTACCAGATAAAGACTTCAAAATAATGGACATAGAGATACTACCCAAGTTGGGAGAATAACAGATGAACACAGTGAGAACTTGAACAGAGACAGAAAATATGAGAGAACCAATCAGAGCTAAAGAAAGCAATACGTGAAATGAAAAATATAGTAGAGGGAATCAACAGCACATTATATGATTCAGAGAAATGACAAAGATCAAAGATATATTTATTATTATAAACCACAGTATCACAGGACTATGTGGTCCTCACCTGTAAAATGGGGGAAATAGAGCCTACCCTACCAAGCTCTTGTGAGGATTACAGGAGGTAGTCCTTGGGAAAACATCTAGTAAAAAACCAGTTAAATCTGAGATTCCTAACCCAGGTTGTTGCTCCTTGGTTTCCCGGTCTGTAAAATGAAGACAATAGAACAGTACCACCTCCCAGTCTTACTGTGAGGAGTCAGAGTTTTGATAGCTCTCTGATCACAAGATAAAAGTTCTCTCAAACTAATCTCAGAGACCATTCCTACAAGAACGACCTAAATGCTCTGGTTTCTCTTCAGATCGTATAAATCTTTCGCCTTTTACTACAAGAACGACCTACAAGAATGAGCAGTGGGAACTGCTCCCTTCTCTTTAGGAGTACCTGGCTAGGAAAGATCAGAAACTCCCCCATAGCCTCCATACATGTCAGTCTGAGAGGCCCCACCTGATTCCCTGTCAGAGCTCCAGGACTCCTCCCCTCCTCAGGCTCAGCAGGCTGCTGGTCCACCTACCCCTCAAGAAAACCTACATGTACAGAGGATTCTGGTTCAAAACTTTTTTTAATAATGCCCCATAGATAAATACACAGGCTTTTTTTGTTTTATGGGTTTCACAGCTAATGATTATAGGAAACACGGGATGATCAAAACAGCAGCTCTGGGGAAGTTACAAAGCCCTGTCAGGCTGGTCCCTGACTTTCTGGGAATAGTTACTCCTAAAAAGACTGTAGTGACATCTGGGACTTTTTGCACTGAATATGGGTCTCAGACACACAGAAGTGAGTCACCAGTGAAGAGATTTCAGCCAGTGCCAGTGGCCTGGAAGGAAAGTCAGAAAGGAGACAGGTGGTTTCCTCTTTTCACAGAGGACAGCCAGTGAGTGAATTTTACTGCTGCAGGCATACCCAAATCCCTTCCAGTCCCCCCTGAAGATAATCCAGGCGACTGGTGATCTCAGGCAGCATGGCCTGTTTTCTGGGGAGGGTGGACGTGGAAGGAAGATGGGTCAGCCTGTTGCAGAGGAAACAGAGGAAGAGAAAACTGAGCCAAGAAGTATCTTCACCACAAGTGTTTTACCTGAAATACCCCCAAAAATGAGTCATGAAAAGCAAGCAGAAAAACCAGTGAGATGTGTAACCAGATTCTCTTTTCTGTTCCACAAAGCAGGGAGAAGTTGTGGCAAGCAGTGCCAGCGGAGGGAGCTCAGTTCTCTTGAGCAGTCTGCACTCCCCCGCCACACTTGCAGCTGCTGGCAGGAGTGCAGAGGGGAAACCGAAACTGTGCACAGGTAGGAAAGCCACTGCAGGAAGCCAGCCCTTGGTACAGGTTACCAGGGCAACCAGCAGATGCTCTTCTCCCTTGAGAGGGGATGGAATTCAAGATATACCCTGCCCTGTTGGCCCAAATAAGAGAACTTTACTTATGACAGCATCAAAGAACAGCACTTCCTGTGCATCTCCACTTAATCCACCTCTTGAGGGAATCAGCGCCTGGGTGATTTTACTCATTTGACAGATGAAGAAACTAAGGCCTCGTGGCATTAAGTAACTTGCCTAAATTTACATGGCTAAGAAGTCGCTCAGATCTGACCTGAGTCTTTAAACCGTAAGTTCAGGATATATTCCCCTACACAGCCTGTCTGTCAAGTCACTGGCATGTGGTCTTTTCAAGGGCTCTCACTTCTGGGAGTGCAGGCACCCCAGCTGAGACACACCAGGCACGACTCATTCCCCTCGCCATCTCCCCATGGCCTAGGAGAGCTGGCAGTGGGAGAGGACAGGACTCGTAACAGTCGCCCTCCGTGGTTAGCCAACGCTCCAACAAAGACTCGAATCCAGCACTTTCCCCATGACACCGGCTGGCTGCTTTCCCTTCAAGGTGTCTGGAAAAAATGACTCAGGTGACAGTGGGCTACTCGTGTCATCCTCATTTATGGAAGATGCCACATCATTTACGTAGCACTGCGAAGTGCGGACATTTGCCCTGGCTTTCTCCCAGGGCTTTATTAAGTAAATGTCATGATGTTTGTTAAAGTTTGAATGCAGGGGTGCCTGGCTCATAGGAAAGGTCAGGATGAGGTTGATTTCTGGAGGCTTCTTCACAGATAGGCATGAATCCCACCCACACCACACACCCACAACCTCCACCTGTGGTAGGATAACAAGACTCAGGAGCTCCAGATCTCTCCTTCCCGTCTGGCTTTTGTGAGCCCCGTTTCTGATGGGGCTGTCATGTTTCTCACCTGTCTGAGATCAGTGCAGAAATGCCAACCACTGGAGACAGGCAGGAACAGAGAGGTTCAGGCCCAAAGACGATTTCCAGTTTCCTCTGGAATGCCAATATTTCTGGTTATAAAGAGAAGTTTCTGGTCCTAACTCCAAAGAGGACCCACAACTGTTCCTCGTGCTCTGTGGCTCTTGAGTCCAGATTCAAGACCCTGAGGGGGCCTGAAGCCCCTCGCCTGGTCAGTGTACCAAGATCTGGCTCAGATATTTGGCTTCTTTCTCTGCCCAGGACAAAGTCAGCGACAACCACAGCAGTCTCTCCAAGGCAGCCATAGGAAACCTAAGCCAACCCCTTCCTGCCCACCTCTCTCCCAGCAGGTGATATTTGTAGAGGTGGTAATGGATCAGGTGGTGAGGAGCTGGGTTGAAACTTTAATTGGCCTTGAATCATCCATTATTCCTACATTTCTTAAGTGGTTAAAATGTTCTGAGAGACCCCAGATCGGTGAGAAAAGGGGCAGTCTTTGCTCTTCTCTAGTAGGAGACTGCCCCTAACAGAAAGGGGTATTCTCACTATTTGTCATCCTGTGGCCAGCAAAGAAGGGAGGGAGGGAAGGATTTCCTCCTCTCTCTGGGGAGTAAGCAGGCTTGGGGATTGCCCTTGCTGGGGGCTGATGTGGCCCCTGCCAGATGAGGCCTGTGGTATCAGTCACTTCTCCTCTGAGGCAGATGGAAATTACTCTCCTCAGCCTGCTTTCTTTCCTCCCCAGTCAGTGGAGCCTGGCTTCAGATGGGCTGAGGGGGTAAGAAGGCCCCACCCTCTTCCTGAGGCCTGGCAGCCACCAAATCACTAGTCTCATGAGCTACAGAGGCAGAATGATGGCAGTAAGATGAGAAGGCTGGAGTAGAAGAGACTTCTAGAGTTTGTACCAGGCTGTGCCCCAGAAACTTGTGTGGGAAGGAAGTTTAATTTCATTTTAGAGAGAGAGAGTTTCAACATAGGTTACTGGCATATTACAACAGACTCATTTCACAGATGAAGAAACTGAGAGTCGGAGGACTTGAGAGAAAAAGAGAGACAGACAGACAGATGGACTATGAGAAGATCTGCTGCTGGAGGGGCACGTACCACCCTCTGATAGTAGCAGTGACCCGGGATACCCTGGGAGCTTGTGAGTTCTTGAGAGCTGCACCAGCTGAGACTTTGGGGAAAGGTGGTACACAACCTCTTCCTAGCCCACACTCCTCAAAGTAATCAATAATTTAGGAAAAAAAAAGAAGAAGAAGAAGAAGAAGAAGCCAAAAGTTAGCCAGAGGCAACCAAATATAGAGAATAGTACAACCACACAAGACTTAAAAAGTGTCAAGAGGAAAGAAACAGAGGATCCCAGAATGGAATGTTAGTTGTCTCTCCCCCCATACACATCTGGAGCTGAACGAGAGGAGGAGGTTAAAAACTAAGATCCCAAGAAGTGTCACCAATACTTCAATCTCAGCACAAGAAGGGCTGAGAGGCTACACAGGCAATTTGAAAAAAGTCAAAGAGAAATCCTGAAGAGAAGGAGTCCCTGGTCCTGTCTGGGGGCCCTGTGATAGAATGTCCTTTCATCTCCTGGTTCAGAGAGAGTACCTCTCACATGGGAGATTCATTTACTGCTTTCTGGAGACAAAGGTAGGGGAAGTCTGAGTGTTCTTCTTACACTGGCTGTTTCTTAAGTAACTTTAATTCAAAATAATCAATATGCCAAAAGTGGCATATTTGGGGATGGTCTGCCCTAGAGCTCCATCAAGGAAATCAGCAGGGTCTGGAAGAGCAGCTAGACTTGCCTTTGGGCCAAACGGTCAAAGAATCAAAGAATCAAAAGTTGTGTGGCCAAACACAAGCCATCTTCCCAGAACTGTGCAGAAATAATGTCAATAGTTTAGGTCCACTAGCCTAAGCCATGGTCTGGAGGCAGGGTCACACCCCATGGAACAACACCAAAACCTCCCTTAAGGAAGTCCTTCCTCCATAACCCAGAGCACACGAAGGAGAAGTCCCAAGAAAGATGATGCTCATGGAAGATGAGCCATGAGCAAGAATTATGAAATCTGTAAGAAAGTCTAAGAACACTAAATGTACTTTTTAGGCCCTCCTAATCAAGAAAAATTCATATTTTGGGAACTAGAAATAATAGACAATCTTGAAGAAATTTTATTTTTTTTAAAAGATTTTATTTATTTATTTGACAGACAGAGATCACAAGTGGGCAGAGAGGCAGGCAGAGGGGGTAAGAAGGCTCCCTACTGAGCAAGGAGCCCTATATGGGGCTCGGTCCCAGGACCCTGGGATCATGACCTGAGCTGAAGGCAGAGGCTTTAACCCTCTTAGCCACCCAGGCACCCTCTTGAAGAGATTTTAAATAAAAATGTATATAAAACTTTAGAGAACTAGGGGCGCCTGGGTGGCTCAGTGGGTTAAAGTCTCGACTCAGGTCATGATCTCAGGGTCCTGGGATTGAGCCCCACATTGGGCTCTCTGCTCAGCAGGAAGCCTGCTTCCCTCTCTCTCTGCCTGACTCTCTGCCTACTTGTGATCTCTCTCTCTCTGTGTCAAATAAATAAATAAAATCTTAAAAAAAAAAAAAAACTTTAGAGAACTAAATGAAAGCATAGCTACCATAAATAAGAACAGGTACTTATGAAATAAAAACAGGTAAATATTCTACAAAGTAGAAATATCAGAAATGAATAATGTAGTTATTAACTGGACAAAGCCTTATTTGTGTTTTCCAAGTGTATGAGTTGTTTTCTACTCAAGCATTCACATGTACAAACACAGAAGAGGATTTGGAAGAATATATATCAAGTTATGAATAGCAGTTAACTCTGCAAACTCTGCAAACTCTGCTATCTATGTCTCCTTTTTTTTTTACAGTGAATATGTAATGCTTCTACCAAAAAAATCAACAAAAGACATATTTTAATTTAGTTTTTAAAATTTTTTAAAGATTTATTTATTTGTTTATTTTAGTGAGAGAGTAAGAGACTACATGAGCAGGGCGAGAGGCAGAGGAAGACAGAGAGAGAGAATCCCAAGTGGATTCCCCGCACTGAGCATGGAGCCTGATGTGGGGCTCAATCCCATGATCCTGAGCTGAAATCAAGAGTAGCCACTCAACTGACTGAGGCACCCAGAAGCCCTGAAACATTTTAATTTTAAAATAATAGGGTGTTGGCAGGGTATCTGGTTTAACCTATGTCACTAAGTATAAGATAATCATGAATTAAACCATGAGAAATTAATAAAATTTTATCACATGAAAATAGTTAAATAAATATGGGGCAAATGTTTAGAATATATTTGGGATAGTCTGCCTTTATATAGACTAAATGTCATACCCAAGATAATTCACTTCGAAGATAGTATAATATTGTGATTTATAATAAGAATATGTACAGTTGAGCAATGCAGGGGTTTGGGGCACCAACATCCACATAGCTGAAAATCCGTGTATACATTTTGACTCCCCCAGTGTGGAATTCCCCCTGGTTATCTGGGAGATAGGATTTGGATTTTTCACCAAAAATTTAACAATAGCCTACCATTGACACAAACTTTTACCAGTAACACAAACAGTTGATTATATATTTTGAATGTTAAATGTATTATATAAATGTATTATATACTATATTGCTATAATAAAGTAAGCTAGAAAAAAGAAAATGCCATTAAGAAGTCAATAAGGGGGGTGCCTGGGTGGCTCAGTGGGTTAAAGTCTCTGCCTTTGGCTCAGGTCATGATCCCAGGGTCCTGGGATCGAGCCCCACATCGGGCTCTCTGCTCAGCGGGGAGCCTGCTTCCTCCTCTCTCTCTGCCTGCCTCTCTGCCTACTTGTGATCTCTGTCTCTGTCAAATAAATAAATAAAATCTTAAAAAAAAAAAAAAAAGAAGTCAATAAGGAAGAGAAAATACATTTACAGCACCGTGCTATATTTATTGAAAAAAATCCCCAAGTGCAGTTCAAAACTGTGTTGTTCAAGGGTCAACTGTAGTAGTTCTGATGATGAGTCACACATCAAAAGTCACAGAGGCAGGTGACCAAAACTCCAAGCCCTCAGTAGGGCTCAACATGGGTGTCTTGTGGGTGAGGAGAAACAAAGTTTATTCAATGATGACTAATGAGCAACATCAGATAAGGCCACTAGTAGTAAATCAAAATGACTTAAAGAACATAACCTAAACAAATGCTTTCCAACCCCAGTATACTGTGTTTTCCCTGGACACAGCATCCTAAGGGAATGAGTCACAACTGCAGTGTGACAGAAAAATCTACTCCAGGCCCCAGCCCATGGTTCTCTCCTTCTCCCGGCAGGACTCTGGTATCTCATCAATAGCACCTCAGCTGATAAAACCTTTTTATACTTTTCTTTGGGGCCATTTTCCTCTGTGCTTCAACGGGACCAGCAGAGGGCTTTGCTATGAGAGTTATGAGTGCCAGCCTGGCTGTTTCCCAGAGCAATGCTGTTAACTCCACATGTCACTAGGACATTGGCTATGAGCAGCACAACTCCCAGTTTTTTGTAGTTGCCATCACTGCCCAGTGAGCACATCACCACATATTCTGACCATGGCCTCCATTACCCCATATTGTGCTTTTGTGCCAATTAGACCAAAGGGTACCCTTCCTCAAGACACTGGACTTCCTCTATCAGAAACCATCATGATATTCTGATTTTATTAGGATGCAACACTTGGCTGCCATTTGCTGTAAAGACTCGTCTCTAGTGTCTGTTATGTGAATGTGCTTCCTTGGACGTAGTGGAGCACAGCCAGCAGTTCTCTGACCACCCTCTGGGGAGCTCTCTTAAGCAGTATCCACAGCTTGTTTATATGACTCCAAAAGGAACAGCTTTGCTCCTTCCATTTTCTTAAGACTTCTTGCTTCTTTCACCCAGGGCTGGGTCACAGCTTATCAGCAGTCAACCACCATCCAGGGGAACATTCAGAAGATTCCGGTCCACAATTTCAAACCATAGCCTTCTAAATTGAAGGGAACATTTTGCCCACCAGGCATACTGTTAATGAGTCAAAGTCACCTTTGTTGTTGTTGTTTTTTCCCCCTAGAGATGTAAACCTGCTCTCCCAGGGTCCAGCAGTGAATCCTTAAAATTCTTTTCATTTCTTCTGGCAGTCCTAGCACATTCTTCTGCAAAGCAGATAGCTGAAATCCTATTTGGGTCTGCCAACACACATCCCTTCCCTTGCATACAGCTGTGGTCCCGGGAGCCTCTGCCACATGACTGGGACATGTCAGACATACCCTACCCTCAGCAGTATAATCCTGATCTGCTCTGAAATGGTCCCCTTCTAACCATGGGCTACTTCTATTCACAATGGATGCTATTTAACAACCAAAGCCAACCCAACCTTACAATAAGATGTTTACACTAAACCAAGAAGGCTTTCCCTCCCCATTTGCACTGGTGTAGATTTGTTGGGAAAAGAGCATCTTTTTTTTTTTTTAAGATTTTTATTTATTTATTTGACAGAGAGAGATCACAAGTAGACAAAGAGGCAGACAAAGAGAAAGAGAGGAGGGAAGCAGGCTCCCTGCTGAGCAGAGAGCCCGATGTGGGGCTCGATCCCAGGACCCTGGAATCATGACCTGAGCCAAAAGCAGAGGCTTTAACCCACTGAGCTCCCCAGGCGCCCCTGGGAAAAGAGCATCATAAGAAGACATCAGTGTTCATCACTGGGCATCTTCACGTGCTCTAGGATAGACACAGAGGGGGACCTAAGGTGGATAGTCAAGGCCTATTCATGGAAGAAGCTTTCCAGTTTAATCTGGAAGATGAGAAGAGTCACCATACTGGGGTGCCTGGGTGGTTCAGTCAGTTGAGCATCCAACTTTTAATTTCAGTTCAGGTTTCGATCTCAGGGCTGTGACATTGAGCCCTGCATCGGGCTCTGTGCCCAGCATGGAGTCTGTTGGAGATTCTCTCCCTCTACCCCTCATCCGCCCTGCTTTACTCTCTCTCAAATAAATAAATAAATAAATAAATAAATAAATCTTTTTTTTTTTTAAAAGAAAAGAATAGTCACCATACTTTGCTGTTTGTCACCATCCCAGTTTACACATCATGCCCCAGTGTAATTAGTATTTTTATTGCTTTTCACTCTTAAAATGCCCCCGGTTTGGAGGCTAAGAATGATACAGTCACCTGGAGATAAGACATAGTTACATGAAAAAAGCTTAGAAATCCAGGGTGGAACGGCTATCAAGTGCTAAAAAGGGCTTATCACAGGGCTTCTTAGGGAGGAAACAGAGGCTCTAAGTGTTTGAGTGGCTTCCCAGACCAGGAGGCCTGTCGGGAACGGCTGGAACAAGTATCTAAGGCTACTTCTTACCAAGCCCTCCGCACACCCTTCCCAGCAGAGAAAATGGGGCTTCTGGAGGATGGGGGTGGGGAACATGGGGGCAGAAACAGTGAACCCCAAGAAAGTCTGCTTCCATTGCTTATAAAGACAAATAAAAGATTTTTAAATTTTTAAGGGTGCACTAGAGAGAGTGATGGATTTTAAAGCAAGAGGACTAGTTGGCATTTACACATACCACAGATTTGGATGCTGAGTGAAAAGGTTCTTATGGTCTCTGTGTATGTGAGAAGGAGACTGAGAGGGAGAAGGAGAGAGGATGTACATGTCGATCTGACTGCATTTTAGAGGCCCAAGTAAATTACTTAGTTTTGTCCAGGGACACCTACCTTCAGTTCCCCACTGCCATTGCTATGCACGTACTCACCCCCCAGGGTTCGCCCAGCTCCTCCCACGTGCCACGTTCCCAGTTCTTAAACTACAAAGGCAACCGGGAGGGAAAGGCTCTGTTGCCCCCAGGGTCTGTCTTTGTCTGAAATAAGAGCTAATGGGGCATCTGGCTTGGATGCCCATATTCAATTCAGTTATTTACCCTTCTCGTGGTTAGCCCCACTCATATCTTGACATGTCCCCCAAGCACCCTGCTGATTACGGGGCTTTCCTGTGTGTTCTCAAGTCTAATTCTAGTGGGTCATGGAAGGCTTGCGCAGAAGAGCAGGCGATAGTGGTGGCAGGGCAGAGCCAAATTCTGAGACCCCAAGCCTTTCCCTGCGACAGGGGCAGATAGACAGATTCCCCATAGGAAGGAAGATAGGCAGGCCGGCAACACCATAGTCACTGACATCCTTCGGCAATTGCCAGAGAAGAATTTTCAAAAAGTCAAAAACATGGCACAACATGGATGAACATTGAGGATATGATGCCAGGGGAGCTAAGCCTGTCACAAAAGGACAAATCCTGTATCATTCCACTTACGTGATGTATCTAAAATAGTCAAGTTCATAGAAGCATAGAGTACAGCTTTCTGTTCAGCAAGACGAGAAAGTACAACAGTGTAAATATGATTCTGCAGGGATGGCACAAGGGAGTTTTACAGGCTGACCTCTAAGTGCAGGCGGATCCCTGTGACTAGCCCCACAGAATCCAAGGCTCTGGAAACTAGGGTCCCTGGGCAGCTGCAGGGTCTCCCTCTGTGGGGGAAGGGAAGGAGCAAAGCTGCTTTGCAGGAAGGGGAACGCAGAAAATGTGTGTGGCAGGGGAGCCCAGAACAGTCAGGGGGAGGGAGGCTGGAGAACCTAAACAAATGCCCTGATAACTCCAGGATTTACGACTGGGGACGGCCCAGGCCGGGGTTCCTCCGAGGGCAGTCAGATGCCCTGTTTACACCCTGGTCACACCGGGGCAGCCAGAACTGGAAGCTGAATTCTTCAGCTCCCAGGCAACAGTGAAGAGAACATGAGAGAGGGGATCAGATCCCCCTTGGCATGCAGGCCTGCCAGCCTCCTTCCTGGGCCTTAATAATTCAGGTCTGTCAACCTAGTGGGCCCCAGGCTTGCAGCAGAGCTGTGAGCTGAGGCCTGTGGTTTCTGTTTCCCTCGCTGCCTCCTGCACGAACTCCCAGGGTCTGCCTCCCCACACTGAACTATGGGACCTGGGGTGGTGGGGAGGTCTCAGGCTAAGGCTGTCCCTGAAAAGACCCTCCCTGAGCACAGCCACCAGCCTGGGGTAGCCCCGACTAGCCTTCTGCCCTGGTTTCAGCCTGCTTTCCAGACCCGCCCCTAGGATGCTGTCCCACAGCTCTGGTTGCTGTTCTCTGGCGGCCACTCACTCCTGGCCCAACCCCTAGGGATGCTGGAGTCACACCTCACTGGATGCAGTTCAAGGAAGGGAAGTTCTCATGACTCACCCCTCTTCCTCTCCTCCTCAGGCTCCCCTTCAACTCACCCCCCTCCACCCCCCAGCCTCCTCAATTCCCAGACCTGAGCTCACTGCTATATACCTGCGAGGCACAGGGCAGGCCTCCAGTCCCTCCTCTCACTTGAGACTCCAGACTCTGTTCTGCAACTGTCAGGAGAGCCCCAGACTCCTGATGTGATGGGGGTGGGGGGGGTGGCGATGGTCCTGGGGCCTGAAAGTGTGGGCCTAGCTGAGAAGGATCCCCGTGGGACCTCATACCCTCTAGGGAAGGCCACAGAAGGAGGGGGCGGGGGTGGGTTCCTTGCGTTCCTATTAAGGGCTGAGCCAGGAAAAGTAGCCATTGAAAGTGTTTCTACCCCAGACACAGGCTGGGGCGGAGGGTCAGTTGCTGACCTGGGTTCTGGGCCCCCCACCATACTGGGGACAAGCAGGGGTCTGAACAGAGCAGAAGGAGAGGATCCCTGGCTGGTGGAATTCTTCACAGGGAGCCGAAACAAAGCTGTTGCTGTAGCAACAACAAAAACAAACAGCTCCGTGGAACAGGTAAGAAGCCTTCTGCCTTGGCACGCAGAGTTGCCAGCAGAGGCCTGGTAGACGGCAACTCAGGCCTACAGAGGAATCAGAAGAGGCCTGGGCAACAGTCAGCAGAAATGTGGGAATGTAGAGGAGACAGGGGTCCCCAGAGCATCTCCTCTCTCTTGGGCAGCAGGAGCTACCTCAAGGGGACTGAACATTTCTGGGCCTCTGCTACAAGAAAGAGCCTAGAGCCCAGCTTTGCTGACTTTGGCACCCAGACAGAACCTCCTGGGTGGGAGGCAGGGAAAATACCTCTTACATAACTTAGTTTAAGATTTAACTTTTTGAAAGCCACAGCAGACCACTAATTCATAAGATTACTTTATCTGAGGCTGCTCTACAGTTGGTCTTATATCACCTGGCCTCCTCCTCACTAGAGAGGTCCCTCTCTGCTGAGCAGCTGGGGGCCAGGCCTGGGCCAGGCCTTCATATCCAGACCACAGCCTTGGGAGGTAGGAATTGGCAGCCTGAGGCAATGCAGGCTCCAAGGTTAAGCAATGACTTCTAAGTTATCTCTCTCTAACTCGGGTTTCTGCTCATTACATTTTGAATCCAAAATGTAGATTGTCATATTCCCCTGGTAAGAGGTAATTTTGAAGCCTATCACACAAGACCACTTCTAATGTGATTCCATTGTTATGAAATGTCCAGAATAGGCAGATCTATAAAGACAGAAAGTAGGCTGGTAGTTGCCTAGGGTTGGAGAAGGGTTGGGGGAGTTGAGGGTCTAAAGGGTACAGGGTTTCATTTTTGGATGAAAATATTAGGAAATTGATTGGGAAGATGGTTGTACAACTCTGACTATACTAAAAACCATTGAACTATATGCTTTTTTTTTTTTTAAGTTTGAATTTACTTATTTAAACAATCTTTACAACCAACATGGGGCTCGAATTCATGATCCCAAAATCAAGAGTCACGTGCTCTTTCAACTGAGCCAGTCAGGCACCCATCTCTTGTATACTTTAGATGGGTGAATTTAGATAGATATGAGTTATATTTCAATAAAGCTGTCAGGAAATAAATAATTTTGACAGATTTTGATTCACAAGATGATTTGCCATTTGAGGTATGGGCTCTGCATCCACTCTCAGGCCAGATGTTGCTCTGACCAGCATGTCCTCCTCCTTGGATGCATTTTACTTTTTTTTTTTTTTTAAGATTTATTTATTTATTTGAGAGAGAGAGCATGTGCAAGGCAGGGAGGGGCAGAGGGAGACACTCCAGACTTTCCACCTGAGCAGGGAGTCGGACACAGAGTTCAATCTCAGGACACATGAGATCAGGACCTAAGCCAAAATCACCAGTTGGATGCTTAACCAACTGAGCCATGCGAGTGCCCCCTCCTTGGACGCATTTTAAAAGCTCCTGGTGTGAAGGTTTGCTGTCATCTACCCTCACCCTGGTTCCTTGCCCTTACTCCAGGCAGGTATAGTAGCCTCAGGGGCAGCAGGGCCCCACAGAGTTCCATCTGACACTCCTATGTCCACTCATGTGGAAAAGATCACAAGGGCCAAAATGGCATCTCGCTGGCCTGCCCTGCCTGTGAGGATGGAAGAGAAAGGAGCTCTCCTGGATTGTCAAGAATGTGACAGGAAATCAGCAGAGGTTCCCAGGGGAGGGAAGGAAGGAATTAAGGAAGACTACCTTGCATCCTATCCCAGACTTGGCCACCCAGAGCTCTGGGCTTGCGCTGGGGTAATGGTAAAATGAGACCTTCATTTCCTAAGAGAAGTCAACAGAAGATCTCTCAAAACTGCTAGTCCTCCTACCTCAGCGTGGGTGCCAAGACATTTGGCTGGTACCTCTGGACATCAGTGTGGCCTAACACATTGATGTCCTTTGCTCTGTGGGGCCTGGAAGGGCCACAGCTCTTAGGTTGGTAACCTCGGGCTGATTGTCTGGGGTTCCAAATTTCCTCCAGTTTCCCCAAATAAGCCATGTTGTGCCAAGAGGTAAAAATATTTGGGTGAAAGTTGCCTGGGCGGCATCTGACTCTTGGTTTTGGCTCAGGTCATTATCTCATGGGTCAAGTGATCAAGCCCCAAGTAGGGCTCCCCACTCAGCAGGGAGTCTGCGTAAAGATCCTCTCTCCCTTTGCCCCCCCACCAAGAAATACATTTTTAAAAATAGTAGTTGGGTGAAATGATTGACTAGACCAGTAGTTTTTCAAAGGGTGGTCCCAGGACCAGCAGCATCAAAATCACATGGGAACTTATTAGAAATGCAAATGCTTAGGCCACCCCAGATCTACTGAATTGGAAACTCCAGGGATAGGGCCTAGCAATCTGTGTTTTCAGCCATCTAGGGGAATCCGGAGCACATTAAAGTTTGAGAATGATGGCAAAGATCCTAAGGTCCCTGAGGTATAGGGACATTTGCCTTGTTCCAATGTGTATCCTCAGCTGGTAGTTGTATCTGCCTGGTATATGGCAAGAAATCATGAAAATTGTATTGAATGAATGAATGGTCCAGCTCCATTAGTTAATGACTGCTTCTCTCCAACCAGGGGCCAAGGAGGACATTTACGAGCTGATAAAAAGGGAAGAGTGTGGGTATATCTAATCATTCATTTTAGCTTCTAGTTGGCTCAATTTGGTGCCTGAATTATTAAGCAGGACTTAGAGCACATTTACGTTTTCTTTTTAGAGATGAGGACTTGGCTCTGAAACAAAACAAAAACAGAAACAAAAGCACTTTCTATTTGATTTCTGAACCAAGCTCTCCCCCTACACTATTCTGGCCCTGGAAGGAAAAGGAGGATGCAGCTGGAAGGATGTGTTTGCATTTTCAGGTTAAAATGTACCCAAATTATTATACATCTGGCTCCCAGGAGAACCAAGAAATAGAGGCCAAGCATTTGTTACAAATCCTGGGGGCGGGCAGGTTACATACAACAAGGAGTACACCTGCTTCCCCTTCCCGTTCAGTTGGTGCCTTCCCTCATCTGATTCTGAATCACGGGCCACCTTCTTGATTCATTGCTACTGCCTCTTCCCCCAAATGCTTCCCCCAAATCCAAGCTGGGATTCCCATGGACTCACCTTCCCAAAGCCATCTACTCAGTCACCCAACCCCATTGCCTTTCTCCTGTCACCACACACATGTCAGGCAGCAAGATGCTGGCCTTGGGCCAGGCACAGTGCCAGGACACTGAGGTGGCTTCAGTTTCTGGAGCTCAGGCTGCCTCCCACCGGCCCTACCCTCACAAAGCCACCCCCTTCACTGATATGCACTGACCATGCTCTGGGGCCCTTCACCCCTCCAGACATCCAGTACCTTCTCTCTTTCTCTCCTTTTTGTTTTAGAAGAGGTCCTCCACAGCAGTATGATAGAAAAACCAGGCTGAGAAACTCACCTATCCCTTGTTTTCTGGGCTATAGGTTCATCATAAGAAATAAAGTATCCCTTTTCCTTCTAATGGATCAGCAGGGCTTACTCCTATGGGCTTAGGTCTCCCTGTCTCAGAGGGGCAAGCCTGTATTATTTTTATCAAGTAGATAAAAGGGCTGGTGGGAAGGCTTAGAAGCATCCAGAGAGGGGGAGCTCCCCCTGGTACAGGAAAGGAAGGGGGCTTCACAGGTCCCATGATGCACGGGGATCTGCATCTCAGGAGTAGAGGTGCCTTGAGGGTGAAAGACAGAGGCACCAGACTGGTGACCTGAGTAGCCCCGCAAAGCCGTGTCCTTTGAAAGAACAGGAGTCACAGCCTGGAGAGATCACCGGGCTGGGGACTAAGGGCACTGGGAGACCAGCCCACGCAGCATTAGAAATGGCTCTTCCCAAGCCTGTGCACCTGGAGTCCTGCGGGGGATGGGAGGGTGAGGAGGGTTGTGGGGTCATGTGGGAGAGGAAGGACTGAACCCTAACAAACCACAGACTCTTTCCTTCCAATCCCAGTGGGCAGGACCAGATGAGATTTGCTTTGTCATTCCTCACACTTTGGGTAATCTTGAAGAAAATTTCCCTTCTCCATAAGCTCCGATAGACAGGAGACAGGTCTTGAACTTTTATATTCCTGCCCCAGCACTTAACAGTGACAGGCACAGAGTAGATGATGGCTTGATGGGAATATCATCACTTCTGAGTGTTAACTGTCTTCCTCCCGCTCCTCATCCACCCGCCCCGCCCTTTCTTTTCTTTCTTCTCCTTCTTCCCTCCTACTCCTTCTCCTTCTTTCTATTCTTCTTCTGCCATTTCTTTTAAAAAGTAACTTTTTTGGGCGCCTGGGTGGCTCAGTGGGTTAAGCCGCTGCCTTCGGCTCAGGTCATGATCTCAGGGTCCTGGGATCGAGTCCCGCATCGGGCTCTCTGCTCAGCAGGGAGCCTGCTTCCTCCTCTCTCTCTCTGCCTGCCTCTCTGCCTACTTGTGATCTCTCTCTGTCAAATAAATAAATAAAATCTTTAAAAAAAATAAAATAAAAAAATAAAAAGTAACTTTTTTGGGTGTAATTTACACCAAATGAAATGCACATTTTTAATTTTTATTTAATTATTTTTAAATATTTTATTTATTTGACACAAGTAGGCAGAGAGGCAGGAAGAGAGAGAGGCGGAAGCAGGCTCCCTGCTGAGCAGAGAGCCCAACTCTGGGCTTGATCCCAGGACCCTGAGATCATGACCTGAGCTGAAGGCAGAGGCTTTAGCCCACTGAGCCACCCAGGCGCCCCTGCTATAGATTTTTATAGCATTTTTAAACAGCTGAATAATCACCTCTGGACTGTTATTCATAATTAGGGTATTTCAAATATTAGTGCATCTCTCTATAATCAGGACCCACCTCTCTGATGAGTGTATTTTCCTCCTGATAACATGCCCCTTAGCCAGGGCCAGAGGGGCCTCTGCTCCCCCAGGAGAGTCACCCCTGACTAAGTGAGGACTCCTGCCAGGATGCCTAGGCCCAAACTAGTCACTCTGCCTTCAAGGGTAAAGGCCACTGTGCGGCCACATCAGACTTTATCCTGAGGCTTTCATTCATTATTACACAAGAAAGTCGTCATTGCCTATAAATCAGAAATGTGGAAAAACAGAAAGAAAACAACCTAAATCCCACCAATGGTAAAGGATTCGAACAGACATTTTTCTGAAGAAGATACCAATAAGCACAAGAAAAGACACTCAACATCACTGGTTATTAGAGAAATGCAATTCAAAGCCACGGTGAGCTACAACTTCACACCAATTAAAATGGCTTAAAAAACAAAAGCAAAAACAAAAACAAGTGCTGGCGAGGATGAGGATGTCGAGAAATTGGAAACCCATATTCCTGATGGGAATGTGAATTGGTGCGACTGCCATGGAAAACAATTTGGTCATTACTTATAAAGTTAAAGACAGAATCATCATATGATGTAGCAGTACAACTCCTAAGCATATCCCCCAAAAGAACTGAAAAATTATGTTACACAAAATTTGTCTTCGAATGTTCATAGCAGCATTCTTCACGATAGCCAAAAAAAGGGACTTGACCCCCATGTCCAGGAACTCATGAATGGAAATAATATGTGGCATATGAAATATTACCATATAATATTCAGCAGTGAAAAGGAGGAAAGCACTGACCAGTGCTATAATAAGGGTGAATCTTCAAGATATTATGCTAAATGAAGGCAGACACAAAAGGCCACATACTGTAAGATTTCATTTATATGAAATGTCTAGGATATGCAAATCCATAGAGACAGAAAATATTAGTGGTTGCCAAGGACTGGGGAGAAGAGTGACCACTAATGGAAATGGATGATGAAACATTCAGGTGAGGAAAATATTGTGGAATTAGGTGGTGAAGATTGTGCATGATTCTGAATATGCTAAAAGCTACTGAACTGTATACTTTAAAATGGTGAAGTTTATGTTATATGAATTCTATTTCAGTCACATCCAATTAACCAACCAATCACAGGCACTTAACATTTAGATAGAGATCTTTCCAGGTCTGTGTTATATAAATACTATGCTCTTTAAAAAGGGAGATTATGCCAAACTATATGCAGATGTCCAACGACAGATGAATGGATAGAGAAGATGTGGTACACACACACCACACTGGAATACTACTTAGCCATCAAAAATGATACCTTACTATTTGCAATGAGGTGGATGGAACTAGAAGGTATTAGGCTAAACGAAATAAGTCAATTAGGAAAGACAATTATCATATGATCTCACTCATGTGTGGAATTTAAGAAACAAAACAGGATCATAGGGGAAGGGAGGGAAAAATAAAATAAGACAAAATCAGAGAGGGCAACAAACCCTAAGAGACACTGAACTCTAGGAAATAAACTGAGGGTCACTGGAAGTGGATGGGAAGATGGGCTAACTGGGTGATGGACATAAAGGCAGACACGTGATGTAATGGGCACTGAGTGTTATATGCAACTGACGAATCACCGAACTCTACCGCTAAAACTAGTAATATACTATATGTTAATTAACTGAATTTAAATAAAATGAAATTAAATTTTTACAAAGGGGGAGACTATACTATTTCACTATTTGTTAACATGCATTTGTCACATAACGTTTTTTGAGTATCTGTCCATGGCAATATACATAGACCTACGGTGTCTACTTTTATACTACATACAGGCTGTGATGGG
The DNA here is from genome assembly GCF_964662115.1 of Mustela nivalis. Taxonomy (NCBI): domain Eukaryota; kingdom Metazoa; phylum Chordata; class Mammalia; order Carnivora; family Mustelidae; genus Mustela; species Mustela nivalis. Next base: position 59,537,708 of record NC_139027.1, read on the forward strand.
TTATAATAATTATTGAGCCATCTCTCATTACTCAATATTTAGGCTGTTGCCAGTTGTTACTCTTTATTAACAGCATGCTGAATCTACCTCTTGATATACTTAATCTCATTTGCCCTAAGGTAAATTTCAAGAGGGAGGGCTGCTGGATTTTTAAGTTATGGAGAAACTGTTCAAGTACCCCCCACAAGCTTGGGCAACTTCCCTGTCACTGGGAAATATGAGGGGATCTAAGCTCCCACATAGGCTCTTCTACTCATTTTTCTCTTTGCTTATTTGCAGGTAGAAAAGTGGGAGCACATCCCTGTTTGATGTCTAACCTGCTCTTCCATTCGGCGCCTAGAGAACTTGCTGCAAAGTTGTCTGTGCCATTTTCTGAAGCTCCCCTCCTAAGCCAGCTTTCACAGATAAAATAACTGAGTCTCAGAAATTATTGACCCCATAAGTGGCAGAGCCTGAATTCAAACCCATGCTATCTCGTGCTAAAGTTTCCCCTCTTTCTACTCAGGACATGGGATCATGCCCATTGTTCCCCCGAACTTTCTTCAAATCTCCCTTCCTGAAGTCTAGTGCACACCGACTAAACACATGCCACATGCTCTTCCCTAGATCCCATACCCAGGCTCACTACTCCTTGTTGGCCAGAATTTAGTTCCAAATAATTCCCTTGACATCCCCTACATCTGGGAGAACACTGAGACCTGCCTTCAGATGTCTGGGCTCTAAGGCGAGACCTTATGGGCTCATGGGGGCCTTGCACCCCAGGTCCATTTGGATGATCATCATCAAAAACCAGGTTTAGCAAAGTGTGCAATTCAGAGCCAAAAGCCCCCATTAAAACGGAGCCCCCCCTCAAGATATCTAGAAAAATCATGAGGTTTCTTTCAACGGTGAGGTTTCATCTAAACTGTGCCCTCAAATTTTGATTTTTCTGGGGCAGATGGCACTTTTCCTGAGCAAGTCAATTTAAGACAAATGTGTGTTTAACAAGATTCGTTGCTAAGACCACAGAGCTCCAGTAAGGAAAACGTGTGCTGCTGTAGTTGGTTTGCAAAGCTGTTAGGGAGCAGAGGAGAGAGCAGGTATCTGTGGGATGGATTCCAGTGTGAAGAGCAAACCCTGGACCCTCATTTCATAGGCTCCTCGGATCTTCCAAAAACATGCTAAGCCAGCCTGTGTATGTAGGTCATTTTAACCCTACTTCATAGGGTAAGAAATTGGGATCCAAAGTCAAAAGTGACTTGAAACTTCCCCCCTTGTAAATTGAGTCTGGGCAGTGGAAATCTTTACCCTCCAGGCCCAAGGCCTTTCTGGGACACCAGGAACTGGAGAACACCGATAATCTAGATTACGGATCATTGCCCTTTTCATGGGTCTTGGCTAAAATCACCTGGGGCTGTTCTCTTCATTTGCTTCCTTCCTGGCCCTGGGGCCTTCAGATTTGGAACTCTCCTCTAGATAGGCTTTCTTAGTACATTTCACTTCATTCTAATAATCCACTGATGCAAAATAAACCACCCCAAACTTGGCAACATAAAACAACCTTTTTATTAATGCCCTGGATTCTGTAGGTTGGGATTTGGACAGAGCACTGTTGAGGTGTCTTTGTTCTGCACCCAAAGACCTGGGGCCTCAACAAGAAAGACTCAAACAAGTAAGGGTGACCCCAAGGGCTAGGTACCAAAATCATTTACAACTACAGTATCCAAACAGTAGCCATATGTGGTTATTTAGGTGTATATTTAAATTAATTAAAATAAAATAAAATTCAAAATTTGGGGTGCCTGGGTGGTTCAGTCGGTTAAGTGCCTTACTTTCAGCTCAGGTCATGATCTCCTGGGATCAAGTCCCATGTCAGTCTCCTTGTTCAGCAGGGTGCCTGCTTCTCCCTCTGACTGCTGCTCCCCCTGCTAGTGCTTTCTCTCTGACAAATAAATAAATAAAATCTTTTTTAAGAAATTTAAGTTTAGATACTCAGTGCCACTGCCCACATTTTAAGCCTACAAGTGGCTACTGTATTGAACACACATGTGGCTAACAGCTACTATATTGGACAATACAGACATAAAACATTTCCATTATCATAGACAGTCCTGTTGATAAGCCTGCTCTGGAGGTAGTGTCTTTACCCACATGCCTGGCATCTAGGCGGGATCTTTGAGTGGAGAATCTACCTGAGGTGCAGGCTTCTCACAGCATGGTTTCCAAGAGGGTGTGTCCCAAGAGACAGCATCAGTTGCGCAAGTGTTCTAAGAGACCAAGACAGATGCTTCAAGGCTTCCTCTCACCTAGCCTTCCTAACTCTTCTGTCATATTCTATTGGTTACCTGCGAAGAGGGGTACTGGATAAAATACAAACACTGCATGGGATAGATAGATAGATAGATAGATAGATAGATATCTATCCCATGCAGTGTTTGAATATATATATATATATATATATATATATATATATATATATATTCATTCACTGTTTATCTGAAATTAAAATTTAACTGGGCATCTTGTGTTTTTATTTGCTAAACCTGGCAACCTCACATGGGAGTCACTAAGGCCAGCCAGATTCAAGGAGAGGTGACCCCATTAGACCCACCTCTCCTCTTTTTTTTAAAAGATTTTATTAATTTATTTGACAGAGAAAGATCACAAGTAGGCATCCAGGCAGGCAGTGGGGGGTGGAGGTGAGACGCATGCTCCCTGCTGAGCAGAGTCTGATGTGGGGCTTGATCCCAGGACCCTGAGATCATGACCTGAGCCAAAGTCAGAGGGTTTAATCCACTAAGCCACCCAGGTGCCCCTAGACCCATTTCTTGATGAGGGAGTAGCAAGGTCACATTGGAGAAGAGCATGTGGGATGAAAGATATTGTTGGGGCCATCTTTGGGAAATACAGTCTATCACCTGTGGCCATGTATTCCTCACAAAGTTCAGTAGAGACTTTCATGGCTCTCTACCACCTACAAGATAGCATTCAAGTTTTATGGCCTGGGTGGATAGAATTGAGAAAAATTATCTCTTTTACCATCTTTATACATTTTTTTCTCATCACATTGGGCTTCGAGGCCAACTGTCTGTCCTCAAATAGGAGCTCTAAGCTCTATTAACAACAGGCATTTATCTCTGCTGATACTAAGACCAAAGTAAGCCACAAATAGTGATAATAGATACTCCATAGCACCACCATAGACAATGTTTTCCTAAAGTAAGGCCACCTGAGGTTAATAATGTGCTGTGGATATAGTGAGCAATCAGGAAGCTTTTTTCAAGAACAAATGGCTTCTCAACTGGAGGTCCCAAAAATCCAGCTCACCAGGAGAGGTTTTCCCATATATGCCTCCCTATTGACAACATAATGACCCTCAGGACAAAGGTATAAGCAATGCTCTATGGAGATAGAGATTTTCCTTGACACCAACACTAGGTGTATTTATTCCTTTCACAACAGTTGGTGCCCTCACCCACTGGTTGTATGAAGATAGAGGTGTCCTGCTGAGACCAGCAAAGGTGAGGTTAGGATCCTCAAAAGTGTGGGGTCACTCCTAGTATCAAGCCTTAGTCAGATGGAGAAGAATAGAGTATATTTTCTCTCTTTCTCTGTCTGTCTCTTTCTTTCTCAATCTAGGTGTCCTAATGTCCTGGGAGTCTGAGAGGGAACTCTTGGGTGGAGAGTATGATGGTATGGCTCCCTATGTAGACCAGTTAGGAGCTAGGAAGTCAGGACCTTTCCAAATCAAAAAAGAATTTTAGCTCACTAATTACTGCATGGAGACTCAGGATACGATTCTCTTCTCTTCCTTTGGGCATGCTTGGAGAAGGGCTGGGACCAAAAGGGAAAAAGAAACAAGTTTATCATAAAATGTTAAGGAAAAAAGATAGGAAATGAAACTAAATTATATATAATACATCCCAATTTGGGGTAATCTATATATATCCATACATAAACACACATAGTGACTTTTATTTTCTTCCATGTGTTCTATATTCTCCCCCCAGTGAGCAATCAGCATACATTACTTTTATAATAAGAAACACATAGACATTACTTTGAAACAAGAAAACGGAGTAACAGACTGTCGGCAGAATTCCAAATTAAAAAGAACACCAAATAAAGAGCTATGAGTGGCAATCGTTGCTGGTTGCTACTCAGCTACCATTTCCTCTTCTCTCTTGTTAATAGAAAACTGATTTGATTCAAGGTCAGTATGCCCAGCTGAAGAAGATTAACTATAATTGGTCTAAAGCTCATCCTCTGTCAGTAGTTGGTGTAAGGGTAGGCACATGATTGCATCCTGGCCAATAAAACTTAAGTGTTAAGGAAGATTTTACTCTTTGGTTAAAAATAACAAGGAGGGGGCACCTGGGTGGCTCAGTGGGTTAAGCCGCTGCCTTCGGCTCAGGTCATGATCTCAGGGTCCTGGGATCGAGTCCCGAATTGGGCTCTCTGCTCAGCAGGGAGCCTGCTTCCTCCTCTCTCTCTCTCTGCCTGCCTCTCTGCCTACTTGTGATCTCTGTCTGTCAAATAAATAAATAAAATCTTTAAAAAAAAATAAATAACAAGGAGGGGGGACACCTGGGTGGCTCAGTGGGTTAAGCCGCTGCCTTCAGCTCAGGTCATGATCCCAGGGTCCTGGGATTGAGTCCCACATCCTGCTCCCTGCTCAGCAGGGAGCCTGCTTCTCTCTCCGCCTCTGCCTGCTTGTGCCTGTGTGCGCGCTCTCTCTCTCTGACAAATAAGTAAAATCTTTAAAAAAAAAAAATAAGGAGGGGAGCCTGAGTGGCTCACTCCATTAAGCATATGACTATTGATCTCAGTTCAGGTCCCAGTCTCAGGGTTGTAAGCACAAGCCCTGTGTTGGGCTCCACACTGGGCATGGAGCCTACTTAAACAATAAATAAGAAAGAGAGAGAATCAAAAAGGGAAAAGCCCCCCTATGGCCTTGTCTTTAGCCTGCATGTTAGGATGCTGTCCTATGAAGATAATATTCGGTGTTACAGCAGCCATCCTGTGACCATGACAAAGACATGGCCAAATTGCAGAGATGGCAGAAAAAAAAGATGAAAAGACTTCAGATCTTCAATGACATTACTAAGCCAGCAAATTCACCCTGAAACTGCCCACTACCAGATTTGTTATATGAAATAATTGACTCTATATTGTTGAAGCTATTTTAGTTGATATTCTATTATCTGCTACCAAATATGTCCTAGATATTTGCTATCAAGAGATAAGGTTAGAAACCAGGATTTGAGGATATATTCAGATGGCTGAAGTCACTAGAAAAGCTAGGAAAAGCCGTGTTCAATGGGATAAGTCAGAGATGATATTTTAAATATTTAACAACTGGTCCATCATGGACACAAAGAAATCAGAAAGGGGACTGGCCCTGTGAGAATGGACATGAGCTATAAATAATTGATATGCCCATGCCAGCATGGCCCAGCTGAATATCAGTCCCAGAATAGTTACAAAAGGCAAATTGGGAGACATAATTAAACCTGGTTGAGGATGAATTTTCTTGGACCAGATTCCCCACAAAGTGCCTCTTTGAAGGTTCTGGCTCTACCTTCTTGAAGCCGAGCCTTCTGTCAGCTCAAAGTGGGTCAGTGGCTGGTTCATCTCAACGACAGTACCTAGGAGCTGTCAGTTTTCACACTGAACTGCAGTCATTGTGGTGGTGGTGGTGGTTTTAAACTGTTGGTTTTTTTTTTTTTTTTAATTACTTAAAAAGTAATACATGGTATTGGTATAAAAATGCAAACTTCACAAAGTTTAAAAAATAATAATAGTAAGTGAGTCTCCCTTCCATCCTAGTGCCCCCAGAGGTACATTATTAACACTCTGTGGGGTGCCTGGGTGGTTCAGTCAGCTAAGAGTTCGACTCTTGGTTTTGGCTCAGGTTGTGATCTCATGGTGGTGGAATGGAGCCCTACATCTGGCTCTGTGCTCAGTGTGGAGTCTGCTTCAGATTCTCTCTCCTTCTCCCTCCCACTCATGCTCTCTCTCTCTCTCTCTCAAATACATAAAACCTTAAAAAAGAAAATTTGTCACATAATTTTGCATACATTTTCTCTTCTTACACAAACACACGTATGTAT